>NC_044553.1:1798021-2443646 GCF_007565055.1 Rhinopithecus roxellana
TCTTTCTTTCTTTCTTTCTTTCTTTCTTTCTTCTTCTTTCTTTCTTTGTTCTTTCTTTATTTCTTTCTTCTTTCTTTCTTTCGTCTTTCTTTCTTTCTTCTCTTTCTTTCTTTCTTTCTTTCTTTCTTTCTTCTTTCTTTCTTTCTTTCTTATTTCTTTCTTCTTCTTTCTTTCTTTCTTTCTTTCTTTTTCTTTCTTTCTTTATTTCTTTCTTTCTTTCTTTCTTTCTTTCTTTTCTTTATTTCTTTTTCTTTCTTCTTTCTTTCTTCTTTCTTTCTTTCTTTTCTTTCTTTCTTTCTCTTTCTTTATTTCTTCTTTCTTTCTTTATTTCTTTCTTTCTTTCTTTCTTTCTTTCTTTCTTTCTTTCTTCTTCTTTCTTTCTTTCTTTCTTCTTTCTTTCTTTCTTTCTTTCTTTCTTTCTTTCTTTCTTTCTTTCCGATGGAGTCTCACTCTGTTGCCCAGGCTGGAGTGCAGTGGCGCGATCTCGGTTCACTGCAAACTCTGCCTCCGAGGTTCACGCCATTCTCCTGCCTCAGCCTCCCCAGCAGCTGGGACTACAGGTGCCCACCACCACGCCTGGCTAATTTTTTTGTATTTTTAGTAGAAACGGGGTTTCACCATGTTGGTCGGGCTGGTCTTGAACTCCTGACCTCGTGATCCACCCACCTCAGCCTCCCAAAGTGCTGGGATTACAGGCGTGAGCCTCCACACCCGACCTCTTTTTTAAAAAATTAAATTAAATTTTATTTTTTATTATACTTTAAGTTCTGGGATACATGTGCAGAACGTACAGGTTTGTTACATAGGTATACACGTGCCATGGTAGTTTGCTGCAGCAAACCCATCATCTCCATTAGGTATTTCTCCTAATACTATTCCTCCACTAGTTCCCCATCCCCCAACAGGCTCTGGTGTATTATGTTCCCTTCCCTGTGCCCATGTGTTCTCTTTGTTCAACTCCCACTTATGAGTGAGAACATGTGGTGTTTGATTTTTCTGTTCCTTTGGTAGTTTCCTGAGAATGATGGCTTCCAGCTTCATCCTTGTCCTTGCATTCGTTTTGATGGCTTCATAGTATTCCATGGTATATATGTGCCACATTTTCTTTATCCAGTGTATCATTGATGGACATGTGGGTTGGTTCCAAGTCTTTGCTATTGTGAATAGTGCTGCAATAAACATATGTGTGCATGTGTCTTTATAGTAGAATGATCTATAATCCTTTGGGTGTATACCCAGTAATGGGATGGCTGGGTCAAATGGTATTTCTAATTCTAGATCCTAGTGGAATCACCACACTGTCTTCCACAATGGTTGAACTAATTTACACTCCCACCAACGTGTAAAAGCATTCCTATCTCACCACATCCTCTCTAGCATCTGTTGTTTCCTGACTTTTTAATGATTGCCATTCTAACTGGCATGAGATGGTATCTCATTGTGGTTTTGATTTGCATTTCTCTAATGACCAGTGATGAGCTTTTTTTATATGTTTGTTGGCTACATAATTGTCGTCTTTTGAGAAGTGTCTGTTCATATCCTTTGTACACTTTTTGATGGGGTTGTTTGTTTTTTTCTTATAAATTTGTTTTAAGTTCTTTGTAGATTCTGGATATTAGACCTTTGTCAGATGGATAGATTGCAAAAATTTTCTCCCATTCTGTAGGTTGCCTGTTCACTCTGATGATAGTTTCTTTTGCTGTGCAGAAGCTCTTTAGTTTAATTAGATCCCATTTGTCAATTTTGGCTTTTGTTGCCATTGCTTTTGGTGTTTTAGTCCTGAAGTCTTTGCCCATGCCTGTGTTCTGAATGGTATTGCCTAGGTTTTCTTCTAGGGTTTTTAGGTCTTATGTTTAAGTCTTTAATCCATCTTGAGTTAATTTTTGTATAGGGTGTTAGGAAGGGGTCCAGTTTCAGTTTTCTGCATATGGCCAGTCAGTTTTCCCAACACCATTTATTAAATTGAGAATCCTTTCCCCATTGCTTGTTTTGGTCAGGTTTGTCAAAGATCAGATGGTTGTAGATGTTTGACGTTATTTCTGAGGCCTCTGTTCTGTTCCATTGGTCTATATATGTGTTTTGGTACCAGTACCATGCTGTTTTGGTTACTGTAGCCTTGTAGTATAGTATGAAATCAGGAAGCATGATGCCTCCAGCATTGTTCTGGTTAATTCGTACTCATCCATCAGGTCTCACCGCAGGCTCCTTTTTTCCAGGAAGACTTCTGTGACTCTCTCTATAGCTGGGTAAAATTCCTATGTTATATACTCTTATAGAATTTTAATTTTTACCCTTATGAACCATTATTTCAGTTGCAAATTGTATATGTATTAAATTAATGGTTGAAAATACAAAGTGAGCAAGACTTTTTTCTGCTTTTGGTTGCCATAATATTCTTAGCACTTAGTACTGGGCCTGGCAAACAACAAGAAAAGCTTACTAGTTACTACTATGTGCCACTCATTGTTGTAAGTATATCAGGTATATTAACTTACTTAATTCTTAAAACAATCTTATGAAGTAGGTAACATTACTATCCCTACCGTACAAATATGAAACTTGAAGCACAGAGAAGTTATGTAACTTGCATCATGGATATGCAGCTAGTAAGTAGCAGAGCTAAGATTGGAACCCATTCTAGCACCCATTAATAGTCTTTATTTGAGAAGGTGGAATGAATGAATTGCAAAAATTCATTCTACCTTCTCAAATAAAGACCATTAGTGGGTGCTAGAATGTTCTTTAGGACTCTTTTAGATGAAAGCAGTAACGTAGTGGGCTACTGTTGGTCCCCTGTAGATAGAATATTCATGAGTAGTGAGTACATGCTGCATTATTATGTCATTTTTAAGTAAACCGAAAGAAAGACAGCATTGGAAGCATTAAATCCAGCATTTAATTCACTTACGACTATGTTAAAAAAAAAAAAAAAAAAAAAACTGTGCACATTCAAACTCAACCTTCTAAATCTCCCAAATATTAACTGCCAAAGCTCTCCAAGGAAAATGAAGTGCCTTTGTTTAGCAGATGAGCTAGTTGGGTGGTTCTCCTACTTTCCCTTACTTTTTTGATGGTTTATGCAGCAAGTACTTTGTTGAATATTCTAATCTGTTACCTAATCTGTTGAGATATAGCGTTTTTGTAAAACAAATCAGATCTGAAAAATTCCAGCTTTCCATTTTGGGCTCTGACTTACTCATTTTTAATGCTTTCAAGAATTCAGTTCACTAAGAATGAATTTAAAAACATAGCATGCCTGACTGTTTTTCTGTCTATGATCTTAATATTTCTCTTTCCTTAGCATACCAAGTTTCAACCTTTAATGCACAACAAAAACCTTACCAACTCCTCATACTCCTATTCTTGGCAAATTTGTAAAATGGCTTTTGTTTTCTTAGAAATGGTTAAAGATAAATGTTACAGTAAAGCATGCTTTCTGTGTGACATGTCCAGAGTTGTTTCCCACTTCAATTAGCTGAGGAGGTTGTTTTAGTGGATGTTGCCTTATCTTATTAAGAACTTCAGCTAGCATCTAAAATAGTATTGGCAGGATTAATTGACAGAAACTGCATCCATGGGTTTGTTATAGATAATTTACAACTTGATGTTACTTCTCTAATATTTTACTTTTTAAAATGGAATCAGGTGTGCTTTTCCAAAAATGATGGTACAGTGTTTCACTAGAGTTGAAAGTTTCATTTGATATTTGCATTTTTACAAGACAGACTGTGGTATAAAAGTAACAGTGAAAGGCTTTAAAAATTACTATGTTCTACTAGAGAAATACAGTTGTTGCAAATCAGAATGGAAGTTAATCAGAAATTGAAATGGTAATTTTTTTTTTTTTTTTACAGTATTCTGAGTTAACTTTTTGTCAGAATACTTGTGCTGTACTTAGGTAAGCTTAAGTAGAAAAGATTTAGTAAGAGGCTTAACATTATGTAAAAGGGGAAAATATGTGACCTCCTTATTGGTGTAATTTGAAGGATACTAAAATTAATGTAATTGTAAAATTTAGGAAAGTTATGGGGTAACCTTTATGAATGATCGGGCATGGATAAGATATTATACTGGTTTAGGCAGCCAAGGAATGGTTTGATGATCATGTTGTAGTGATGGAGTGGGAATGGAGGTAGAATAATATCAAAGATAAATAGGACCTGCTTTATAATTTTGCACAAGTGTTTGACTTGTCCGTTTGCTTTCACTAAGAACCAGAAAATGAGGAGTAACATCCTAGATTCCACTGAGGACCAAAGTCAATCAGAAGAGGCAGCTTTAAACATTGAGATGTTTATGAAAGACACTTCATATCCTGAGTGCCTTTCACATAGTAGATACTATGTTGAATGAATGAATGAAATGGTATGTAGAAAGAAGAGGCTAGGAGAAGAAGATGAATGCAAAATTATTTTGTTTTAGAGGGCAGTGGCCATAATCATTTTGTCTCATTTTTAGATTACCTCCCTTTCTACCTTGCTACATACTAGGAAAAATGGCTACCTATGATAGTCAGGTTAAACCTTGAAATAGGCTTATATTTGAACAGAGAACTGGATGAAGTGAGGAACACAGCCAAGTAGATATCTGGTGAGAGCATTCCAGAGGGAAATGAAGAGGTGGCTGCTGCAAATGATTTGGTCCCCATAGTACCTCAGTATCTGTTTGCCAGCAAGCTGCCTTGAGCTTCTAGGACTTTTTCAATATATCCCACTTTTCTGTGTTCTTGGAGAAACTCCAGTGATGTTCCTCTTTATTGCTCACCTGTTAAGAATAATATCTCTTATTTACTCAGTTCCAACCAAGTCCCCAGACACGGGTTATTTAATTTAATTCTCGCAACAACTATGCAAAACAGGCTTTGCTAGCTCCATTTTGAAGATGAGAAAACTGAGTGCCCAAGAGTTCACATAATTTGGTAGCAGTGGCAGATCTTGGCATTGAATGGAGGCTTTTAATTATGAAGCTCATTTTTTTTCCATTTTACATGGTTTCTAAATATTAATTTGGCTTATCTGTGTCCTACAACCTTGCTTTCAAGTAAGAGCATGTGTATCTAATAGCCAAAATCATTTAATAGATATTTTTTAAAATTTAAATGTTTTATTTTGAGATAATTGTAGATTCACATGTGGTTGTAAGGAAAAATACAGAGGAGATCTTGTGTATCCTTTATCCTACTTTTCATAATGATAACATCTTGAAAAACTGTGGTACAATTAGGAAGAGAAGAATTGAGGCAAGTCCTAACGATTGCACACAACTATAACATACTACAAGGATTTAACATTGACACAATTCATTGATCTTGTTCCGATTTCCTTTGTTTTACCTGTACTTATGTGTGTGTGTGTGCATGCACATGTGTATATGTGTTTAGTTTTGTGCAATTTTATCACATGTACAGGTTTGTGTATATATCACCACAGTCAAGATACAGAACAGTCCCATCACACAAAAATCCTTCACGTTGCCTTTTTACAACTATACTCATTTCTCCCTGCCTCCAAATGCCTTGCATTCTTAACACCTGGCAATCACTAATCTGTTCTCCATTTCTATAGTTTTGTCATTTCAAAAATATTGTATAAGTGGGATCATATAGTATATATCTTTGGGATTATCTTCCCCCTCCCCATTCATCATAATTCTGTAGAGATTCATTCAAGATGCATCTATCAATACTCCAGTCCTTTTTATTGCTGAGTACCATTCCATGTTATTTATGGGTGTACTACAGTTTGATTAACCATTGAATGTGTTGATATTTTACGCCTCTTAGGGAATATGTGCATTTTAATAATGGCTACCAGCAGTCACTGTCCTAATTCAAAAATAGAGAATTTAATGTTGAGAACATCAGTTGATAAAGACTAGAGGATTTTAGGGAAAGGTATGATCTTAAGTTTCTTCTTGGTTACACCATGCAAGTGTATGATAGTAGGAAATGTACATTTCCATTTTATGCTTGATCTCACTGACGGTGTTTCAGATGATGCTGCCATGGTATCTCCTGTAACTGGATGAGATACAGTGCTTTGCAGGAGAAAAAATGCTTTCATCCCATGTACATTGTCTTGAATTTTAAGAAGGGTTTCTATGTAAGCAAGCATGGTTCAGTTTTACAAAAGAAAGAAAGACAGACAGTAATGAGAAATGTCATGTTTATCTTTTATATCTTATGGATGAATCTCAAATAGTTTTTCTCTTGGCTGCTTATTCTCAACTCTAATCAAGTGTCACCACTTATCATCTTCTGTAAACCTCAGGGAGGTCAAATTTGTGAATTGCCTCCTATTGATCCAGGAAGCTTATAAGGTTTTTTTTTTTTTCTTGATGCAAGTGGTTGGTTTTATTAAAACAAAAAAAGCATATATTCTTTATGTGTTGCTTGGCCTCAATTTGCTTTACAGGTTTCAATTACTGATCCTCTTACTATGTTTGATTTTCGGTATCCAAGTTGCCTCACTGGTTTCCTCCTGTCCTGCCTACACTCACCTTGAGACCTACCCACATTTTAACTCAATTCTTCTTTTTGTTATTGCATATCCACTGCCCATTTAAATTTGCTGGCCAGTGAGGGTTTAAAACTAAAATCTGTGTAGTGCTATGATGTATTTGACTGAGGAATATGCACCTTTTCTTTTAAACTATGAGCCTGAGTTTTTATGAAGAGAAGGGTGAATAGCACTTCAATTTCTATATTAATTCAATTCTTATTTATTGAGCACTTACATTATGTAAGTCACCATGACAAATGTGATGGCCATGAAGATGAGTTGACCTTCAAGGAACGTGTTCTAACAGCAAAGATAAGACAGGGTTATCTTATCTAATGCAAGATTAATCTAATGCAAGATGCTGATAAGGCTAATGGAAACCTGAAAGGATCATAAAGATTTGTTGACCTTAAATTTTTGTCTTGTAATATTAGTCTGATGACTGTGTTACCTGCTACAGTTTGCAGAATGTATTCACAGCTTACATAGATATTCTTATTTAATATTTATGATTCTTCTTTATAGATTAAGACTGGACATGTGGAGACAGAGTTCAAAGAAAAACCCAAGACTTTGAATGTGGCATTTATGAGACTTTATCAAGAGGCTCTACATTAATATGCTTTGTTTCAGCAAGGATCTTAGGTTCTAACATTTTACCTAAGGTTGCACAGACTATCTTGCAACTGAATGATAGAGAGGTGATGAATTCACAAGTCAATTAAAATTGCTTCATTTTCCTTTAAAATAATAACCCTCAAAATAAATACATTTTTCCCCTATAAAATATGTGAATTAACTCTCTCCATGGATATAATTTTGAATTATGTTGATTAGAGAGTAAATCAGGAGAACTGCATATGAGAATATGAATGTTTAAATAATTATCGTTAATTTAAGTGTCCTTAAGAGAACTTTAGCTGCTCAAGTGAGCATTTGCTTAATTTAAATTGAATTAAAAATGATCTATGGGGGAAACAGTTTCTAAAGCACAACCAGAGTTTCATGAAAATGAGAGGAATCAGAGATGTGTTACAAAGACCTAACATGGCAAGGATGGAATTTTGAGCCACACTGATGTAGATATTCCTAAATGTTGTATTTCTGCAAAATTACAATGTCAAATAGTGCTTCACAGGGCAGAAAACTTAATGCTGAATTTTTCTTTACAGTGGCACAGAGTTCTATGAAAGGTTCATTTCTTGCTTTCAAATTTAGGAGCATCTATGAAATTCCTTGAAGGATAATTTTATGTAGAATGTATTAAAATATTCCAATCTTTTTTCACATTCTGAGAGGCTGATCAGAACTTATAAGGGAAGGACAATACATAAGGGCTCATAAGTAACATTAAATAGGTGAAGTTTCCTTGTTTTAGATACATAATTTTAGGGAATTACATAAACAAACCAGTATATATAGTATGGTTATTGGTTCACTGATGGGAATCACTTGGGCATGGTTTGAATCTTAAAATCATCCTGTCTGGCTTGGCACCTCTATTTCAATGGGAAAAGCACTGCTAGAAGCAAGAGTAGAAAGTGATGAGGGATAGTAGCTCTCGAAAAGTGCTAGTGGAAATGAACAGTACTGTCACAAATCTGAGGAGGCTCTTGTGTACTTGTCACTGCCATCATTGTGCTTTGAATACTGATAAAAGAAGGTGCACAAGACTGCCTTTCTTTGTTTACCAAGTAGGTGAGGTCAGGCAGCTGAGGCCAAAAAAAAAAAAAAAAAAAAAACCCAACCTGAAAAATCCAGCTAAAGACCTTAAGACATGGCCCCAGGAAGTTTAAAAAAATTTAAGAGGGCTTAATCCTCCAGAGTGTATGAGATTGGGAAAGGGGTTCAAGTCAAACTCATCTAGATCTCAGGTGGCAGGGAACCTGCACAGGAAAGAGCTAACATAGCTGGGCTGAGACCATTTTTAGAAAGGCCTAGTTGCAGGGTTGGCCCTTGGCTGACATCTGGGTGCTTAGATTTTGGGCATGTTTCCCACCATTCTCTGACTTATAAGAGTAGTTTATCGTGCCTAAACTATTTGTGCAAACAATGTGGCTTATGTTAAGCACCTGCTTTCATTCTGAGAATCTGGAATTTAGGTATGTCTTAGGCAGAGATTCTTATATGGCCAGCACCCAGTAAAACCTTGGGCACTAAGTCTCTAAAGAGATGTCCTAGGAGGCAACATTTTACAAGTGTCACAGTTCAATGCTGAAGAAATTTAAGTTGCCTTATGTAAGTCTACAGGGACAAGATTCTTAGAAATGTGTACTTGGTTTTCCTTAGACTCTGTCCCATGTACTTTTTCCCTTTACTGTTTTTGCTTGTACCCTTTGGTTGTAGTACATCATAACTGTGAGTTCTGTGAGTCTGCCTAGCACATCACCAAATCTGGGGATGGACTTGGGGACTCCAGGCACAGAACCATAACTGGAATAGACTTACAGGTGAAATTAAAGTTGTCATGTGGGATATGGTACGTTCTGGAACTTTAACTAAGGATGTTTGAAATAACTCCTTACTAGTATTTAAACTCTTGACAACTATATCCAGAAATTAGTATGTGTAGACTGAGGTCCTTCTAACATAAGAACAATAAAATCAGATTAAGGGAAGTAGAGCCCATATAATGTTCCCCTGCTCTCAATATAAATGGAATCTTATGAATTTAATCTATTAGAAGAGTAGTTAATAATCTCCTAATGGAAAATCCCTAAATGGATCTTTTGGTAGAAAACTCCTAGTTCTAGCAATGCAGGCACAAATAAGGGGAGAAAGCCCCACTGACAGCATGACAAGAATTTTATGGCCTGATGTTAAGCATCCATAGTTAATATGATAAATTTTTCTTAAATGCAAACCAAGTTCCTTTCACCTTTCTTTGCTGAACGTTTTTAAATGTTAGAGTTTGACAGCAAGCTCTGTTAGAAATCCAAGGAAAATGCCCTTACATCTAAGAGAAAGTGCTAACTGAATTGTAAATGCATGCAATTTAGTGTTAGGACATAGTCTGACTTGTACAATGTGTCCAAGTGGGACAAAAGCTCCATTTGGGGAAATAAATCCCTTTGCTTAAAAAAGTTGCAACAAAAAAATTCCAGTCTTTTCAAAGACTATTTAAAAGCATGTTTGACTTTTCTTTTATCTATTCATTCTCAAACTGAAGTAGGAAAATATGCCTTTGAAGCTGTTTTTTTTTATATGCAGTTTATTTATATAGCCCTTTTTGGTGTTTTGACACTAAAAGGTTTATGAAAGCATGGAGAGCTGCTTCTCTGCTACATTTAGAACTCTACAAAACTAACACTGAAGGTAATGACTTCTTACATGAACAAACAAAACTGGATTTATACACTGCCCTGTTACCAGAGATAGGACCTAAATTAAGGGGGAATCTTGAAGTCATGTTTTCCCGGTTCTGCCTTGTTCTTACTATTGACTACTGGTTGGTGTCTTCACATACTGATAAGGTAACTGGCATGTTGCTCAAAAAGCAAATGCATTTGGAATATGTGATATAGTTGATTAATTTGGATATTTTAGATTAAGATGAATTATTTTGGAGAGAGGTGAGGGTGTTACTTTCCCTTTTTATGTAGAGATAGGTCTTTGAATTAAATCAAATAGGATGATCATAAAACTTATTCAACAGGACACTTTTGAGAATGAAGGGGAAAGCTATTAATAATTACATTGGGATAAAATGTATAATGTATAAACTGGGATTATTCCTGAGAGAACTGAGATATGTAGTCATCTCAACATTGAACACTTATTTTCTACTCTTTTTTCTTTCATGGGTATTATGGGTATTTGTGAGATTGTGAAATATTTTAAATGTTGTGGGAGAAAATAATCATCAAACTTGTGTTCATTGATATTAAAATATGGCCTCAAAATTCTTTGTCACTTAACCCATTGAGAGGTGGGTTATTATTTTCTCTATGACATCACCCCTTGTATCTGAGTGGGCCTATGGCTTCTTTGAACAACAGAGTATGATGGAGGTGAAGCTGTGTGATTTACAAGAGTGAGTCAATAGATGATGTAGCTTTTGCTTTGTTCTCTGGGGTACTCCTGTTTTGAGCCCTGAGCTGCCACATAGGAAATCTAATTACCCTGGGACCATCATGCCATGAGGAAGCAAAGCCACAGATATGACAGGTCACATGCTGGTGCTCTGGTCAGCAGTCCTAGTCTTCATGTCATCCCAGAGTAGATGTATGTGAGTGAACAGGCCTTTAGATGACCCCAACATGTAGCCTTTAAATCTTCCCAGTTGAGACCAGTGTCACTGTGGAGCAGAGATGAGCCATCCTTCCATTACCCTTTCTAAATTTTCTGACCCATCAAATACATGAGCATAATAAAATGTTTTTTTTTAAAGCCATTAAGTTTTAGGGAAATTTGTTATACAATAATAGTAATGGGAATACTGAGCTTTCTATTTTTGCGTTTATCTGTTTCAAGGTACTCCTGGACTTTCCCTAGTACCCTTGGCTCTGAGCAGAAAAATCTCAGATATTTTCTTGATGATTATTTTCTCCCACAACATTTAAAATACTTCACAATCTCACAAATACCCATAATACCCATGAAAGAAAAAAGAGTAGAAAATAAGTGTTCAATGTTGAGATGACCACGTCTCAGTTCTCTCAGGAATAATCCCAGTTTATACATTATACATTTTATCCCAGTGTAATTATTAATAGCTTTCCCTTTCACTCTCAAAAGTGTTCTGTTGAATGATAAGTTTTATGATCATCCTATTTCATCTAATTCAAAGACTCTTGTTTTTAATTAAACATCTCTTGGCTTATGAAATAAACAGCGGAGATACAACAATGTGTTCCACAAACACACTGTTGGTCCTCTCTGAGATGGGTCCCTATGTCTTGAGTCACTCTGTCCACGTATTAGCTCTCTTGAGGCACATTTAGTTTCTTGAAATTTATTGTGGACTCTGATACACACTGGCTTTCTTCTCTGAATCATGATATTATCCAGTATAATATCAATAGTGTATCAACAGAATTTTAGTCTATGCTATTTGTATTGCTCACTGTTGTTTTATATGTATCTTTTCTCCTCAGTTAGGTGGTAATACAAGTTCCTTGAGGATAGGAGGCATGCTGTGCATTTTATATTGTGTAGCATAATGGTAAACACAGGGGAGAGATTATTTTCCTGGTACTTCCTGAGACCAATTTGTATTTTCAATATTTCCCTTTGATCGCAAAGTATGGTGGATCCCTGATATGGGCATTTAAAAGCCATTATCAGGGATAATTTTGAATTGTAAAGAAAGAGCAGAAGAGATTATTTTAGATGTGCTTGTGCAAGATAAGTTAATGAGATACTGGGAAACAAAAGCACAAAATGAATAGCTTTATTTGTGGGATAAACAAGGCTCTCAGAGTGTGCCAATACAAAATTATTTATTATTAGGTAGATTTAGATATTTTTAAAGCTTTTGATCATGTTTTATGGCTAATAAAGTTTCTTCAGGGAAAAGCAAAGTCTAAAATCTTTCCCATAAATGAGTTGATGCTTTTATTTTTCCTAAATCCATGACCATGTTCAAATAAGGAAAGCTTTAAGGGAGATTCCTTAGCAATGGATAAAAAGAAATTCTTAAAGAATTAGAAATATGCTAAGGAGATGCAGAAGAACATTGTAAGGTTAATTGCCTAGGTGGATTTTCAGGTTCCAGGACTATAAAGATAGGGTAGTCTTGATAAAATGTGATACTCCTGCAGTGTCTTCTGGGCTGACAATAATACCATTTATTTCCTCTTCCTCATCCTTACTCAATGCTGAACTCTACAGTAGAAGATTGGAGTAAAAGTTTCTAAGTTCTCCATTTCATCTTTTGGGAGTAGTATAAAGTATCAAGGAAGATTTGAATATGGAAAAAATATGTGAAACTGTAGATAAATGTTGTCAGAGAATATTCAAATAAAGAAATAATGAAGACACCTTTACACAGAACTAGTCATCTGAGAGTGCTCTCTTGCTTAGTAGTTTTAAGAAAGAGTAAAAGCCCAAATGTAAGTTTTAATTTGCTGTAGATTTTTGATCATACATGATGATCCTTCAGTTTCTGCTTCTCAGGATTTTATTCTATCTCAGAAGTTGCCTTCTTCCAGGTCTCCAGGTCAACATAATATCTTTGTTCCTATAAAAAATTTTCACATTCTACTACTTTGAGGATGTGATAAAGGGTTCGAGAGTTTTTAGTAATTAATCACCTTTTTAAAGGACCTTTGACTTTACCAGTTCTGTGGCTCCTAATTAACCTTACCTTTGAGCACTAGAAGTAATGGGTGACTCAGAAAGTGTTCTCTTTTTAGACCCCACACAGGAAGACTGTTCAGGATGTCTGTGCCACAACTGTTCTTGGAATAAGTTCAGGAACCTAATGATATATGCTGATGGGCTCAGAAACCAATTTTAATCAGGTGATTTAGAAAACATTTCAAAATATCAGTCAATGAATGCCCACAGGGCAATTGATAATGGATACATAGCTTAATTCTACAGTGTAGAGACATGAGCAGAAAGAGGTTGGCACAACATGCCCTGTGGCTTCTACATCTGAGGACTTGATTGCTCAAAGGGAAGTGAATTGGGTCTGTTGACTCTTGTTTATAATTAAATGTCTCTTGGTTTATGAAAGAAACAGTGGAGATACAACAGTGTATCTTTGAGAATCATATACATTTCAAAAGTATGCAGCTCCAAGTCATTAGAGATAGAGTGGATTCTGGAGCACACATGTATGTTCTGGTTGATAGTGTCAGTGGTGGTCATCCTCTGCTTCTTTGTTGGCTGGGTATCTATGAACATAGGGAAAGGCAGGTGGTAGTATCTTTCTACGTTCTGAATGAAATTTTAGAGAGTTCTATATCATGTCTTCTACTTGAAATGAGAGGTTCACAGTGAGCAAAGATTAAGAAAGGAAGAAGAAAAACTCAAGTCATAGTTTCCCATGGGCCAGGAAACATTTGTATGAAGGAAGGACAATAATAAAATTTACAAATTAGCTTTTTGCTTACTTTTAATAAAAAAAACTACTTTTAGTAAGGTTGATTAGGCATTTGGGGAATGAAATATAAGCAGAAGAACAATTCACTAATTTGTTATTCATTTTCTTTGTTGTGGACCTCAATTAGTTTAGTGTTTAATAGTGATAAAGCACAGTCAGAAAGAAATGAACCTTGTTAAGGGAAACTACTTACTGGCTATTACTCACTCTGAGTCCCAGAAACTCTCCATACTCCCTATTTGTACAAGTACTATGCACTCTTAATATATATTTTTTAAATATAAAGTAAGAAAACAAAAATCCTTACATGGCTGCTCTAATAGAACTACTCTTAACGTTTTTTCTCATTCATAATTTTATATATTATTGAGATACTACTGAATATATAAAATTTTCCTGCTTTTAATATAAGCATTTTTCCAGGTTTATTGCAAATTCTTCATTAACATGTTTAACGCTTACATAATCTGTTGGTTCCTGATTTAATGCGCACAACCTACTTTGAGCAGTGTTGCCCCTTCTGAGTATTAGCAAGCAACAGAGTGAGCAATCTAAATGGCACGCTGCTGCACTTGATTCAATCCCAAGCCAGTTTACCCAGGCCATCAGGAAAATGAGCTTTGGGTTTTTCCAGCTAAAAGTCTCTTTCTGGTAATGATGCAGAAGAGTATAATACATTTTATGAATGCACAAAACTCCTTTTGTTTATACAGGTTATCACCAAATTCAGCAATAGGAACAACGGGTCTACCATACCTAAGACATTCCCAAGCATCCAGCTGCAGTGAAATTCCTGAAATGTAAAACCCAAATTTATTCTCTTTGTCATTTAGAACCTTTTACTTGACTAATTCAGTGGGCCCCTCTCAGAACTTTCCCTAAGATGAAACTAACCAGGACATTTTGCTTTACTTCTAGTTAACAATTACCAGATTTACATATGGAATTTTATCAAAATATAGATGGCATAAAGAGAAGGAACTGATCTTAGGACAACAGAAAAAGGTACATTTTCAACTCCATTTTTGCTTACATCTTAGCCCTGCTAGGTTAAACTCCCACAGAGGTATTGGCAAACCTCACTTCTATAATTATAACACTGTAAATTTTCTGTTGAGTTTTTCCTGTTTCATCTGATGTTGCATAGGGTTACACTTATTACTATATTCTACTGTGAATTTACTGACTGATGACTTCTTTTGTTTCTAACAATACTTAATAACAATTTATCCTCCCGTATTGATATCTCTGATCAATACCATTTAACACATTACCTAATATATTCCAGTGTATGAAGATACTGTAATTTTCTAATATTATGTAATGTGAGCATCCTTGAATTTTTTTTTTTTTTTGATGTGTGTTGGCATTCATTCTTAGGATATATTTCCTGAAATAAAATTACTAGACTAAAATTTGTCAGAGCTGGGTGAAGTGGCAGATGCCTATAATCCCATTTATTCAAGAGAATGAGGTGGAAGAATTGCTTGAGCTTAGTTTGAGACCAGCCTGGGAAACATAACAGGACCCCCAAGACCCCATCTCAAAAAAATTTTTTTAAATGAGCATTTTAAAGTTCTTAATATATATTTCCAAAGTGCTTTCCATTGTGGCAGCATATGGTATAAGTATGAGGCAATTACTGGTAGTGATGTCAAGATTGTGACTATGTTTGTTAGGAAGCATCTATTAGATATAAGTGTACTTTAATGTATATTTATGATTATCTGTCTATGAGATATTTTTAATTTGAAGCTTTATGATGAAACAAGAAATACTGCACTTCCCAACGGACAAATGAGTGATAGTACATTTACTCTGTAATTAGTTTAAGCATATATTAAATATAAAAACCATGAATACTATAAATATTGTTATAATATCCATTTCCAGTTGTTACTAAGGAATCAGGAAGCATCCTTTGTTTATTATGCCAAAAGAATGGTTGCTCTTTCAGTGTGAGCTCTCTCTAATATTCCCCTGTCTAAAGACCAAAATACTCTTTTGCATGTTCCATCCTCTTTCCTAACTCCCTCTCAGCAGTTGGTCCTTTTATTATTGAAGGGTTCTTCTTACTATTTGCAAGAATTTCTTGTTTTCATTACTTCTAAATACCAAAAATTTCTTAACGTCATAGATGTTTGTTGACACATTAGTTAAGAAGTGTTGCTTTTGCCATTAGGTTTTTGGTAGCATGCTTTACTCATTGCTTGAGAATTGCTTCTTCCCGCTCTCTCTGTCTTATTCATTTTCTTATTGCCCAGTAACTCACCTGCTCACATTCTGAATGGTGATCTCTATTTATTGTTTTAAATGTCTCATTTATTTAAATGCTAGCCAGTAACTCCCAAATTTTCAACTCCGTCCCAGGTCTTCCCCAACTCCAGATTTGCCCAGATCTCTCCCCACTTCATATTTGTATATCCAGCTGCCTAATTGATGTTTTCACTGAGATGTTGAATAAGCATCTTAAACTTTATATATGTAAAACCCAACTTCTAACCTCCCTGTTCCTAATTATTTTTTAAATTATTATACTTTAAGTTCTAGGGTACACATGCACAATGTGCAGGTTTGTTACCTATGTATACATGTGCCATGTTGGTGTGCTGCACCCATTAACTCATCATTTACATTAGGTATATCTCCTAATGCTATCCATCCCCTAGCCTCCCAACACACAACAGGCCCCGGTGTGTGATTTTCCCCACCCTCTGTCCAGGTGTTCTCATTGTTCAATTCTCACCTATGAGTGAGAACATGCAGTGTTTGATTTTCTGTCCTTGTGACCATTTGCTCAGAATGATGGTCTCCAGCTTCATCCATGACCCTATAAAGGACATGAACTCATCCTTTTTTATGGCTGCATAGTTTTCTATGGTGTATATGTGCCATAATTTCTTAATCTAGTCTATCATTGATGGACTTTTGGGTTGGTTCCAAGTCTTTGCTATTGTGAATAGTGCCACAATGAACATACATGTGCATGTGTCTTTATAGCAGCATGATTTATAATCCTTTGGGTATATACCCAGTAATGGGATGGCTGAGTCAAATGACGTTTCTAGTTCTAGATCCTTGAGGAATCGGCACACTCTCTTCCATAATGGTTGAACTAGTTTACAGTCCCACCAACAGTGTAAAAGTGTTCCTGTTTCTCCACATCCTCTCCAGCAACTGTTGTTTCCTGACTTTAATGATCGCCATTCTAACTGGTGTGAGATGGTATCTCATTGTGGTTTTAATTTGCATTTCTCTGATGGCCAGTGATGATGAGCATTTTTTCATGTGTCTGTTGGCTGCATAAATGTCTTCTTTTGAGAAGTATCTGTTCATATCCTTCGCCACTTTTTGATGGGGTTGTTTGATTTTTTTCTTGTAAATTTGTTTAAGTTCTTTGTAGATTCTGGATATTAGCCCTTTGTCAGATGAGTAAATTGCAAAAATTTTCTCCCATTCTGTAGGTTGTGTATTCACTCTGATGGTAGTTTCTTTTGCCGTGCAGAAGCTCTTTAGTTTAATTAGATCCCATTTGTCAATTTTGGCTTTTGTTGCCATTGCTTTTGGTGTTTTAATCATGAAGTCCTTGCCCATGCCTATGTCCTGAATGGTATTGCCTAGGTTTTCTTCTAGGGTTTTTGTGGTTTTAGGTCTGACATTTAAGTCTTTAATCCATCTTGAATTAATTTTTGCATAAGGTATAAGGACGGGATCCAGTTTCAGCTTTCTGCATATGGCTAGCCAGTTTTCCTAGACAATTTACTAAACAGGGAATCCTTTCCCCATTTCTTGTTTTTGTCAGGTTTGTCAAAGATCAGATGGTTATAGATGTGTGGTATTATTTCTGAGGGCTCTGTTCTATTCCATTGGTCTGCATACCTGTTTTGGTACCAGTACCATGCTGTTTTGGTTACTGTAGCCTTGTAGTATAGTTTGAAGTCAGGTAGCGTGATATGCCTCCAGCTTAGTTCGTTTGACTTAGGATTGTCTTGGCAATGTGGACTCTTTTTTGGTTCCATATGAACTTTAAAGCAGTTTTTTCCAATTCTGTGAAGAAAGTCATTGGTAGCTTGATGGGGATGGCATTGAATCTATAAATTACCTTGGCCAGTATGGCCATTTTCATGATATTGATTCTTCCTATCCATGAGCATGGAATGTTCTTCTATTTGTTTGTGTCCTGTTTTATTTCGTTGAGCAGTGGTTTGTAATGCTCCTTGAAGAGGTCCTTCATATCCCTTGTAAGTTGGATTCCTAGGTATTTTATTCTCTTTGAAGCAATTGTGAATGGGAGTTCACTGATGATTTGGCTCTCTGTTTGTCTGTTATTGGTGTATAGGAATGCTTGTGATTTTTGCACATTGATTTTGTATCCTGAGACTTTGCTGAAGTCTTAAGGAGATTTTGGGCTGAAATGATGGGGTTATCTAAATATACAATCATGTCATCTGCAAACAGGGACAATTTGACTTCTTCTTTTCCTAATTGAATACCCTTTATTTCTTTCTCCTGCCTGATTGCCCTGGCTAGAACTTCCAAACTATGTTGAATAGGAGTGGTGAGAGAGGGCATACTTGTCTTGTGCTGGTTTTCAGAGGGAATGGTTCCAGTTTTTGCCCATTCAGTATGATATTGGCTGTGGGTTTGTCATATACAGTTCTTACTATTTTGAGATATGTCCCATCAATACCTAATTTATTGAGAGTTTTTAGCGTGAAGGGCTGTTGAATTTTGTTGAAGGCCTTTTCTTCATCTATTGAGATAATCATGTGGTTTTTGTCTTTGGTTCTGTTTATATGATAGATTACGTTTATTGATTTGTATATGTTGAACCAGCCTTGCATCCCAGGGATGAAGCCCACTTGATCATGGTGGATAAGCTTTTCAATGTGCTGCTGGATTCAGTTTGCCAGTTTTTTATGGAGGTTTTTTGCATCAATGTTCATCAGGGATATTGGTGTAAAATTCTCTTTTTTTGTTGTATCTCTGCCAGGCTTTGGTATCAGGATGATGGTGTCCTCATGAAATGAGTTAGGGAGGATTCCCTCTTTTTCTATTGATTGGAATACTTTCAGAAGGAATGGTACCAGCTTCTCTTTGTACCTCTGGTAGAATTCGGCTGTGAATCCGTCTGGTCCTGGACATTTTTTGGTTGGTAGGCTCTTAATTTTTGCCTCAATTTCAGAGCCTGTTATTGGTCTATTCAGAAATTCCACTTCTTCCTGGTTTAGTCTTGGGAGGGTGTATGTGTCCAGGAATTTATCCATTTCTTCTAGATTTTCTAGTTGATTTGCATAGAGGTATTTATAGTTATTCTCTGATGGTAGTTTGTATCTCCGTGGGATCAGTGGTGATATCCTCTTTATCGTTTTTTATTGTGTCTACTTGATTCTTCTCTCTTTCTTCTTTATTAATTTTGCTAGTGGTCTATCAACTTTGTTGATCTTTTCAAAAAACCAGCTCCTGGATTCATTGATTTTTTGAAGGGTTTTTTGTGTCTCTATCTCTCAGTTCTGCTCTGATCTTAGTTATTTCTTGCCTTCTGCTAGCTTTTGAATGTGTTTGCTCTTGCTTCTATAGTTCTTTTACTTGTGATGTTAGGGTAATTTTAGATCTTTCCTGCTTTCTCTTGTGGGCATTTAGTGCTATAAATTTCCCTCTACACACTGCTTTAAATGTGTCCCAGAGATTCTGGTGTGTTGTGTCTTTGTTGTCATTGGTTTCAAAGAACATCTTTATTTCTGCCTTTGTTTTGTTATGTACCCAGTAGTCTTTCAGGAGCAGATTGTCCAGTTTCCATGTAGTTGACTGGTTTAGAGTGAGTTTCTTAATCCTGAGTTCTAATTTGATTGTGCTGTGGTCTGAGAGACAGTTTGGTATAATTTCTGTTTTTTCACATTTGCTGAGAAGTGCTTTACTTACAACTGTGTGGTCAATTTTGGAATAAGGCAATGTGGTGCTAAGAGGAATGTATATTCTGTTAATTTGGGGTGGAGAGTTCTGTAGATGTCTATTACGTCCGCTTAGTGTAGAGCTGAGTTCAATTCCCGGATATCCTTGTTAACTTTCTGTCTCGTGGATCTGTCTAATGTTGACAGTGGGGTGTTAAAGTCTTCCATTATTGTTGTGTGGGAGTCTAAATCTCTTTGTAAGTCTCTAAGGACTTGCTTTATGAATCTGGGTGCTCCTGTATTGGGTGCACATATATTTACGATAGTTAGCTCTTCTTGTTGAATTGATCCCTTTACCATTATGTAATGACCTTCTTTGTCTCTTTTGATCTTTGATGGTTTAAAGTCTGTTTTATCAGAGACTAGGATTGCATACCCTGCTTTTTTTTTGTTTTCCATTTCCTTGGTAGATCTTCCTGTATCCCTGTATTTTGAGCCTATATGTGACTGCATGTGAGATGGGTCTCCTGAATATAGGACACTGATAAGTCTTGTCTCCTTATCCAATTTGCCAGTCTTTGTCTTTTGATTGGAGCATTTGGCCCAATTACATTTAAGGTTAATATTGTTATGTGTGAATTTGATCCTGTCATTATGATGTTAGCTGGTTATTTTGCTCGTTAGTTGATGCAGTTTCTTCCTAGCATCGATAGTCTTTACAACTTGGCATGTTTTTGCAGTGGCTGGTACCAGTTGTTCCTTTCCATGTTGAGTGCTTCCTTCAGGAGCTCTTGTAAGGCAGGCCTGGTGGTGACAAAATCTCTTAGCATTTGCTTGTTTGTAAAGGATTTTATTTCTCCTTCACTTATGAAACTTAGGTTGATGGGATATGAAATTCTGGATTGAAAATTCTTTTCTTTAAGAATGTTGAATATTGGCCCCCACTCTATTCTGGCTTGTAGAGTTTCTGCTGAGAGATCCACTGATAGTCTGATGGGCTTCCCTTTGTGGGTAAGCCGACCTTTCTCTCTGGCTGCCCTTAACATTTTTTCCTTCATTTCAACTTTGGTGAATCTGAACTTATGTGTCTTGCAGTTGCTCTTCTCAAGGAATGTCTTTGTGACATTCTCTGTATTTCCTGAATTTGAATGTTGGCCTGCCTTGATAGGTTGGGGAAATTCTCCTGGATAATATCCTGCAGAGTGTTTTCCAACTTGGTTCCCTTCTCCGTGTCACTTTCAGGTACACCAGCCAGACGTAGATTTGGTCTTTTCACATAGTCCCATATTTCTTGGAGGCTTTGTTCATTTTTTGTTACTCTTTTTTCTCTTAACTTCTCTTCTCACTTCATTTCATTCATTTGATCTTCAATCACTGATACCCTTTCTTCCAGTTGATCCAATTGGCTACTGAAGCTTGTGCATGTGTCATATAGTTTCTCGTGCCATGGTTTTCAGCTCCATCAGGTCACTCAATGTCTTCTCTACACTGTTTATTCTAGTTAGTCATTCATCTAATCTTGTCTGAAGGTTTTTAGCTTCTTTGCGATGGGATCGAACATCCTCCTTTAGCTTGGAGAAATTTGTTATTACCAATCTTCTGAAGCCTTCTTCTGTCAACTCGTCAAAGTCATTCTTCATTTAGCTTTGCTCCGTTGCTGGCGAGGAGCTGTGTTCCTGTGGAGGAGAAGAGGCACTCCGATTTTTAGAATTTTCTTCTTTTCTGCTCTGGTTTCTCTCCATCTTTGTGGTTTTATCTACTTTGGTCTTTGCTGATGGTGACATACAGATTGGGTTTTGCTGTGGATGTCCTTTCTATTTGTTAGTTTTCCTTCTAACAGTCATGTCCCTCAGCTGTAGGTCTGTTGGAGTTTGCTGGAGGTCCACTCCAGACCCTGTTTGCCTGGGTATCACCAGTGCAGGTTGCAGAACTGCAGATATTGCAGAATGGCCAATGTTGCTGTCTGATCATTCCTCTGGAAGCTTCATCTCAGAGGGGCACCCGGCCATATGAGGTGTTGGTCGGCCTCTACTGAGAGGTGCCTCCCAGTTAGGCTACTCAGGGGTCAGGGACCCACTTGAGGAGGCAGTCTGTCCATTCTCAGATCTCAAACTCCGTGCTGGGAGAACCACTACTCTCTTCAAAGCTGGCAGACAGGAATGTTTAAGTGTGCAGAAGTTTCTGCTGCCTTTTGTTCAGCTATTCCCTGCCGCCAGAGGTGGAATCTACAGAGGCAGGCAGGCCTCCTTGAGCTGTGGTGGGCTCCGCCTAGTTTGAGCTTCCTGGCCACTTTGTTTACCTACTCAAGCTTCAGCAGTGGCGGACGCCCCTCCTCCAGCCTCACTTCCACCTTGCAGTTCAATCTCAGACTGCTGTGCTACCAGTGAGTGAGGCTCCATGGACGTGGGAGACCCTCCGAGCCAGGCACGGGATATAATCTCCTGGTGTGCTGTTTGCAAAGACCGTTGGAAAAGCACAGTATTAGGGTGGGAGTGACCCAATTTTCCAGGTGCCATCTGCCACGACTTCCCTTGGCTAGGAAAGGGAATTCCCTTACCCCTTGTGCTTCCCAGGTGAGGCGATGCCTTGCCCTGCTTTGGCTCACGGTCCGTGGGCTGCACCCACTGTCCTGCACCCACTGTCTGACAAGCCCCAGTGAGATGAGCCTGGTACCTCAATTGGAAATGCAGAAATTGCCTGTCTTCTGCGTTGCTCACTCTGGGAGCTGCTGACTAGAGCTGTTCCTATTTGGCCATCTTGGAACCTCCCCCTTCTAATTCTTACAACAGAGATACTGAAACATGATTTGTTAGCAGTTTTGTTTGTTTGTGTGTTTTGCTCAGTTGATGGCAATTCATTCCTTCTAGATTTTTCAGGCCAAAAGTTTGAACTGATCATTGACTTTTCTCTTCCACATTTTACTTTTAATCTACTCATAAATCTTGTTAGTTTACCTTTAAGATAGAATAAAAATCTAACATTTCTTACCACCTCTACTGCTAACCATTTTCAAGCACCATTAATTTTTACTAATGAATTATTGTAATCACTTCCTAACAGGTCTTCTTGCTTATATCCCTGACTTACTATACTGGGCTGAATCGTGTTCCCCCCCTGGAAAAAAAGCTCATATCCACCTGGAACCTCAGAATGTGACCTTATTTGGAAATAGGGTCTTTGCCAAGATAATTAATTAAGATGAGGTCTTACTGGATTAAAATGGGTTATAATCCAATGGCTGGTGTCCTTATAAGATGAGTAAGCAGAGATACAGAGACACACAGAGGGTGAGAAAGCTGTGGGAGAATGGAAGTGAAACGAACCTCTATCTACTATAAGCGAAGGACTGCCAAGGACTGCCACTAGCCACCATTATCTAGAAGAGTCAAGGATAAATCTTCTTGAGTTTGCAGAGAGAGTGTCCTTACCAACACTGATTTTGTACTTCTAGTCTCTAGAACTATGAGAGAATGAATTTCTATTGTTTTAAGCCGCCCAGTTTGTGTTACTTTATTATGAAAGCCCTAGGAGATTAATACACTCACTGTCATTGATTTTCAATAGAGCAGCCAGATGGCTGAAGAGTTATCTCTCTCATTCCTTTACGGTGATTGCACGAATGTAACCTTCTTAATGAGGCCCAGCCTGACCACCATATTTAAAATCATAACCTGGTCCCTGCACTGACCCCACTCCTGATCTTTTTTAAAAAGTTATTTATTTATTTATTTATTTATTTATTTATTTATTTATTTATTTATTTTGAGACAGAGTCTCACACTGTAGCCCAGGCTGGAGTGCAATGGTGCAATCTCAGCTCACTGCAAGCTCCACTTCCCGGGTTCACACCATTCTCCTGCCTCTGCCTTCCAAGTAGCTGGGACTACAGGCACTCACCACCACGCCTGGCTAATTTTTTGTATTTTTAGTACAGACAGGGTTTCACTGTGTTAGCCAGGATGGTCTAACCTCGTAATCCACCCACCTTGGCCTCCCAAAGTGCTGGGATTACAGGTGTGAGCCACTGTGCCAGGCCAAAAATTATTTATTTTTAATTTCTGTGGCTACATAGTAGTACATTTATTTTTAATTTCTGTGGTTACATAGTACATGAGATGTTTTGGTACAGGCATGCAATGTGTAATAATCACATCGTGGAATATGAAGTATCCATCCCTCAAGTATTTATCTTTTGTTAAAAAAGTTCAATTATACTCTTTTAGTTATTTAAAAATGTTCAATTAAATTATTATTGACTATAGTCACCCTGTTGTATTATCAAATAGTAAATCTTATTCATCCTTTCCAACTATTTTTTTTGTACCCATTAACCATCCCCACCTTCCCCTGATTCAACTGCCCGCTACCCTTCCCAGCCTCTGGTAACCATCCTTCTTCAACTATCTCTATGACTTCAATTATTTTGATTTTTAAATCACACATGAAAGTGAGAACATGTGATTTTTGTCTTTGTGTGCTTGGCTTATTTCGGTTAATATAATGATCTCCAGTTCCATCCATGTTGTTGCAAATGACAGAATCTCATTCATTTTTATGGCTGAATCATACTCAATTGTATATATGTACCATATTTTCTTTATCCAGTCACATGTTGATGAGCACTTAGGTTGCTTCCAAATTTTGGCTGTTGTGAACAGTGCTGGAACAAACATGAGAATGGAGATATCTCTTTGATATACTTACCGATTTCCTTTATGTTGGGTATATACCCAGCAGTGGGATTACTAGATTAAATGGTGACACTATTTTTAGTTTTTTGAGAAACCTCCAAATTGTTCTCCATAGTGGTTGTACTAATTTACACTCCCACCAAGAGCATACACATCCTCACATCCCTTCAGCCTTTGTTCTCCACATCCTCACCAGCCTTTGTTATTGCCTGTCATTGGATATAAGCCATTTTAACTGGAGTAAGACAATATCTCATTGTGGTTTTGCTTTGCAGTTCTCTTATGATCAGTGATGTTGATGTTGATCATATGCCTGTTTGCCATTTGTATGTCTTCTTTTGAGAAATGTCTAGTCAGGTCTTTTGCCCATTTTAAAATTATTTGATTTCTTTCCTATAGAGTTGTTAGAGCTCTTTATAGATTTTGAATATGAATCCTTTGTTAGATTGGTAGTTTGCAAATATTGTCCCTCATTCTGTGGGTTATCTCTTCTCTTTGTTGATTGTTTTCTGTGCTGTGCAGAAGCTTTTCAACTTCATGTAATCCCATTTGTTAACTTTTGCTTTGGTTGCCTGTGCTTATGGGGTATTACCCAAGACATTTTTGCCCAGACCAATGTCCTGGAGATTTCCACTAATGTTTTCTTGTAGTAGTTTTATAGTTCAAGGTCTTAGATTTAAATTTGTAGTCCATTTAATTTAATTTTTGTATATGGTGAGAGACAAGGGTCTAGTTCCATTCTTCTGCATAGAGATATCCAGTTTTCCAATCACCATTTATTAAAGAGACACTCTTTTCCCCAATGCACATTCTTGGCACCTTTGTTGAAAATGAATTTACTAAACAACAGATGTTTGCGAGGTTGCGGAGAAATAAGAATGATTTTACATTGTTGGTGAGAATGTAAATTAGTTCAACCATTGTGGAAGGCGGTGTGGTGATTCCTCAGAGATCTAAACCAGAAATACCATTTGACCCAGCAATCCCATTACTAGGGATGTACCCAAAGGAATATAAATCATTCCATTACAAAGAAACACACACTCGGATGTTCACTGCAGCACTATTTACAATGGCAAAAACATGGGATCAACCCAAATGCCTATCAACGATAGACTGGATAAAGAAAATGTGGTACATATACACCACACCATGGAATACTATGCAGCCACAAAAAGTGACAAGATCATGTCTTTTGCAGGGGACATGAATGGAGCTGGAAGCCATTATCATCAACAAACTAACGCAGAAAAAAAAAAAAAAAACCCAAACACCATATGTTCTCACTTATAAGTGGGAGCTGAACAATGAGAATACATGGGCACAGGGAGGGAAACTACACATACAAGGGTCTGTTGGGGCTAGGGTGGGAGGAGAGAAGGCATCAGGAAAAATAGCTAATGCATGTTGGGCTTATTACCTAGGTGGTGGGTTGATAGGTGCAGCAAACCTCCATGGCACACAAACCTACACATCCTGTACATGTACCCCAGAACTTAAAAGAAAAAGAAAATGAATTTACTATAGGTGTATGGATCTGTTTCTGAGCTCTCTATTCTATTCCATTGGTCTGTGTGTCTGTTTTTATGCCAGAACCATGGTTTTTTATTTAATATAGCTCTGTAGTATAATTTGAAGTTAGGTAATGTGATTCCTCCAGTTTTATTCTTTTACTCAGGATAGTTTTGGCTATTCTGGGCCTTTTGTGGTTCCATATAAATTTTAGGATTTTTTCCCCCTATTTCTGTGAAGAAAGTCCTTGGTATTTTGACAGGGATTGAATTAAATCTGTAGATTGCATTGGGTAGTATGGAAATTTTAACAATATCAATTCTCCCAATTCATGAACATGGAATATATTTTCAGTTTTTGGTATTCTCTTCAATTTCTTTTAACAGTTATTTTTAGTTTTGCCTGTAGATATCATTCACTTCTTTGCTTAATTCCTAAGTATTTAATTTTATTTGTGGCATTTTAAATGAGACTACTTTTAGGATTTCTTTTTCAGATTGTTTGCTGTTGCTGTATAGAAATGCTACTGATTTTTATATGTTCATTTTGTATCCTGCAACTTTCCTGAATTTGTTGATTAATTCTCATAAACTGATACTTGTGTCAGTTTTCTGGTGGAGTCTTCAGGTTTTTCCAAATATAGTATCATATCATCTGCAAATAAGGATAATTTGATTTCTTTCTTTCCAATTTGGATGCACTTTATTATTTCTTTGTCTGATTGCTCTAGCTAGGACTTCCACTACTATGCTGAATAACAGTGGTAAAAGTGAACATCCATTACAAAATCAACCTAGAAAAATCACTAGCATTTCTATACACCAACCACAGTGAATCCAAGAGCCAAATCAGGAATGCAATCCTGTTTACAGTTTGCACAAAAATAATAAAATACGTAGGAATACAGCTAATCAGGGAGGTGAAAGATCTTTACCATGAGAACTATAGAACACTATTCAAAGAAATCAGAGATGACACAAATAGAAAAACATTACATGCTCATAGATAGGAAGAATCAATATTGTTAAAATGGCCATACTGCCCAAAGGAATTTATAGATTCAATTCTGTTTTTAGCAAACTACCATTGACATTCTTCACAATACTAGAAAAAAACTATTTTAAAATTTATATGAAACCAAAAAGAGCCCAAATAGCCAAGACAATCCTAAGCAAAGTGAACAAAGCTGGAGGCATTCCTTCTCCATGTTATTCTGAATTCATCTCAAAATAGCTATTTGGAATTCTCTGTCTGAAAAGTCACATATCTCTGTGTTTCCAAAATTAGTCCCTGTTGCCTTATTTGGTGAGGTCATGTTTTCCTGGAGTGTCTTAATGCTTGTAGATGTTTGTCTGTGTCTGGACATTGAAGAGTTAAGTATTTATTGTAGTCGTCACTGTCCGGGCTTGTTTGTGCCTGCCCTTCTTGGGAAGACTTTCCCAGATATTCAAAAGGACTTGGGTATTGTAATCTAAGCTGTATCTACCTTAAGGGTCACCCCAAAACTGGTAAACCTGTGGTTCTTGCAGATGCATAGAAGTACCACCTTGATGGTCTTGGACAAGATCTGGGAGAATTCGCAGAATTAACAGCCACAGACTCTTGTTCTCTTCCCTTACTTTCTCCCAAACAAATGGAGTTTCTTTCTTTGCTCTGAGCTACCTGAAGCTGGGGGTGTAGTGTCACAAGCAACCTTGTGACCACCACCATTGTGACTGTGCTAGGTTAGACCTGAAGCCAGCACAGCATTGGGTCTTGCCCAAGCCTTGCTCAAACCAACTCCCTGGCTGCTGCCTATGTTTGCTCAGGGGTATGAGATTTTACAATCAGCAGGTGACAAAGCCAGCCAGGCTTGTGTCCTTTCCTTCAGGGTCAAAAATTCACCCAGGTCCTGGGTGAGTCCAGAGGTACTGTCCGGGAGACAGGGAGTAGAATAAAAAACCTTAGAAACCTATCTGGTGTTCTACTGCACTGCGGCTGGGCTGGCGGTCAAACCACCAGATACAGTCTTTCCCACTCTTCCCTCCCCTTTGCAAAGACGGAGGAACCTCAGCCTGCGGCCACCACTTCCACAGGCCCATAGGGAATACTGCCAGACTACCACTGATGTTCTTTTAAGGCCCAAGGGCTCTTTAGTCTGCTTTTGGTGAATTTTGCCTGGCCTGGGACACACCCTTCAGGGCAGTGGGTACTCCTCTGGACCAGGGCAGGTCCAGAAATGTCATACAAAGGCGAAGTCTTAAAATTGGAGATCCCAAGAATCCACTTGGTGCTCTACTGCCCTATGGCCAAGCTGGTACCTAAGGTTCAAGACAAAGTTCCCTTTATTTTTCCCTCCACTTTTATTAAGTAGAAGGGGTCTTTTTCCATAGCCACCACAGCTGGGAATGTGATGAGTCTCACCTGAGGTCAGTAAATCTCAGAATCTCACTCAAGTCCCTCAACATAATACCTGGGTATTGCTGCTGGTTATTCAGGGCCCAAGGGCTCTTCAGTTAGCAGGCAATGAATGGTGTCAAGACTCAGTCCTTCCGTTTAAGGTAGCAGGTTTCCTTCTGGCCCAGGGTGTGTCTAGGAGTATTATCTAGCAGTTTGGGCATGGAGAGGAGGCCTCTTGACTCTGACTGGTACCCTATCCTGCTGTGGCTGAGCTGGTATTTCGGGATACAAGGCAAAGTCCTCCCCACTATTCCCACTCCTCTCTACAAGCAGAAGGAATGGGTCTCTTTTGGAGCCATGAGCTGTTCAGCCTGGGGTTAGGAGAGGGGTGGTGCTAACATTCCCTCAGCCTCCCTGACTGATGTCTCAGAATGTCACGTGTCCTCCTGTCCTCTGGCTCTTGGCCCAATTTATCACTAGGGCTCATCTAGGTGTTGCAGCCTAGACTGCCTTTCAAGTTTATTTAGAGCTCCAGAGCACATTAGCCCATGGTGGTGATGCTTGTGGAAACTCAAGTACTCGCCACTGGGATTAAAAATTTCACCCCAGCTAGGGCTCCTTCCATAGGTGGGCATAAGCTGAGTTTGGTCCACTTTTCATTTCTGTTTTAACAGGACATTTTACTGAGTTCAATCCCTCAAATTGCTGTGCTTTCCCTGCCTCAGTGCACAGAAACCTCTCTGGACCACTCTGGCACTGCTATCAGGGGATGGGAGAAGGGTAGTGTCAGTGATTCAAGACTGTTTTTCTACCTTTTCAGTGTCTGTTTCAGCAATATGAAGTTAAAATCAGGTACTGTGGCTGGGCGTGGTGGCTCACGCCTGTAATCCCAGCACTTTGGGAGGCCAAGGCGGGCAGATCACGAGGTCAGGAGATCGAGACCGTCCTGGATAATACGGTGAAACCTCGTCTCTACTAAAAATAAAAAAAAATTAGCTGGGCGTGGTGGCAGGTGCCTGTCGTCCCAGCTACTCGGGAGACTGAGGCAGGAGAATGGCGTGAACCTGGGAGGCGGAGCTTGCAGTGAGCCGAGATCGCACCACTGCACTCCAGTCTGGGCGACAGAGCAAGACTCTGTCTCAAGAAAAACAAAAACAAACAAACAAACAAAAAACAGGTACTGTGAGTGGTCCCCTGGTTTTTGACTCTTATGAAGGTGCTTTGTGTGTATGCGCATAGATAGTTGTTAAATTGGTGTCCTTGCAGGAGGGATGATTGGCAGACCCTTCTATTTCACCATCTTGTTCCACCTCCCTTTATCTTCCCCTGTTTATTTTTCATAGCAAAATTATCTTCTAATATACCAAATAATTTATTTACTTTTAAGTACTATGTATTTTCCCTCACCCCTCACAAGCATTATAAATGTAGCAACATTTGTATGTCTTGTTTAATAGAACAGTGTCTGGCCTGTAGAAAGTCTTCAAATATTTTCTAATGGATTCATTCATTTATTCCAAAGTATTTTACTGTGTATGATGTGTTATGCAGTGCTCTTACTGTATTTTCATGTGCTGCATTTTCTGTAGTGCTATAGTTCATGGAAGTATTTTAAATTCTTTTAATAACTATGGTTCAGGGCTGTTTGTGAGTATTTTGTGAGTTGTTAGATATAATGTACCTAGGACAATCTTGGTACATACTAAGTGACATATAAACATTAATTTTACTTTTGGAGGGAAAAGGAATTGCTTCCTATAATAAATACATTCTAGGTTGGAAATAGATTTCCTAGGCTGGAAAGAAATATAAATACTATTATTTCTTGGCTTTCTTGAATACAGCAGCTCAGAGGTGTTCTTTTAAAATAATTTCACATGCACCATTTTATGGGATATAGTAGAATATATATAATGCAACCATGCTATTTTATATGATAAAAAAGGGCTTTACGTGAGACAAATGGGAGTGGGTTGGTGGGAGAGTAAATACACTTAGTGGATTCATTTGGTTTTCAAGTAAGTGTATTTTTAGATTTTGGTACATTTTAAATTTCTTTCTGAAGGACCAGCATTAGTATATTTATCCTACAACATTGTATTTACAAACAGAGAGTACATTCTTTTAAAAATTACAGAGATTCGATATTCACTTGAAAACTCAGTGTAGCCTATACTAATCCAAATAAAATAAGGAATATGATAAATGGAATTGCAAATAAAAATCCTTTCTTAACTCTCTGCTGAGATTTGAATAAACTCTAGGACAGAATAAAAGCTGATACAAAAATAAAGTCTCTAAGTGAATGTGTATATGTAAGTGTATGAGCATATATATATATATATATTTATTTTCTTCTCTATAGGTCTATGGATATATCTGGTTCTTCAATCTTTTTCTATATTATTGCTTAGGTATTTCCTTAGTCTTCTGTTTCTACTTGACCAGTGTATTGTTGTTTTTTTCAAAAGTAATTTTTATTTTCTCACAATTTTTAAAATCTGGTACATTTTGACGTTCTTTACTGTTTTCCTTATGTTTTATGTATATCAAGCTCGAATTATTTTTACACATTTAATTTGCCACAAGTGGATTTCATGTTTCATTATTTGTACTTGGAATTCTTAGTGAGTCGGATTAACTGCAAGCACGCTGGTTCAGCATATCCGAGTAGTGGGATTCGCCGGAATTTTTTGTATTTTTAGTAGGACGGGTCACCAGGAGTCTTGATCTCTGACCTCGGACCGCCGTCTCGGCTCCAAAGTGTGGGATTCAGCTTGAACGCGCCGGCCTTGTTTGAATTCTTAAACACTTTTATTTATTAATTTTTTCTATTTCTCTCACCATTTTTCATCTCCACCAAAGTAAAGGTTATTTCATTTTGTCTCACTTTTGGAATTATCTTTTGTTTCACTGGTATACCCATTCCCTTCTTCCTCATCCAGCAAACCTCCGCTTGTCCTTCATGACTCAACTCAGGTAAATGCCATGTTCCCTGGTAGGTCCTGGCTGACCACCCACACCCTTCCCAGATAGGAATAGGTGGTCCTTTTCTGTGCTTCTGCACCAACCAGTGCATATGCCTATAATCACATTTATTTTTTATCTGTTTGTTTTTTATTTGACATCTGTTTGTCTTTTATTTGACAACAGGATTCTTTTATTCACCTCTGATTTATAATATCCCCATGCATCTCCTGGAACAAAGTAGATAACTCCATACCTTTATTTTAAAGATCCTTGATAAGAAATTTTGTATTTTAAAAAGGTTTATAGGTGGGAAAATACTTTCTTTTGTAGATACTTAAATTCAAATTGCTTAGATGTATTTGAAATAGTCCTGAAATCTTAAAAAATGCTAAGCATTATAAAACAAACATTTGGCCAAAGTATGTTTTTTACAGATATCAAAGTAATTATTCTAAGACATTAACAAGAATTTTATGTAAGCCATTAAGGCACTGTGTCATGTGATTTTCCTAAATGTATTCTCATTTTGGTTCTTACAACAACCTTGCCAATATAATTATCATGTTTATAGAAATAGATACTGAGTGAAAAATAATGTCCCTCTTTACCTCTTTAGAAACTAATAATGATCTTCTGTGACTTATCTCTTTCTCTTTGGTATTTTCATTCTTAGTGAATGGCATCTGTCTTCACCAGGTTGTTTCAGTCAGAAACTAAGGTGCCATTAGTGACTGATAGTCTTGTCTCTCCCCACCTATAGCCCCTGACAAAGTCCCATTGACATACCTACCTCACAATAGAATCCATCCACTTGTCTCTGTTAATGTGGCTGCTCAATTAGTCCAGGCTGCTTTCATTGCTTACCTGGGTTCCTGCCACAGTTTCCTAAGAGGCCTCCTTGCGTCCAGCCTACCTACAATTCAGTTTGATTTCTATCATTCCTCTTGCAATGAAAGGAATCTTTGTGCAATTGTGTCACTGTCCCTCTAAAAATATGTTCTCAGGATAAAATAAAAATTCCTTCCTTATCTGAATCTTTCTTTTCTTCCCTCTTCATGAATCACTGTTCTGCAGTTTACTCAGTCCTCCAGTCAGATAGGATATTCTGTTCTCCTGAGCTTTCTTGCTCTCCTCCCTCCTCCCTTCCTTCTAGGACTGCGTGTGTTTTATGTGGCCATGGAACATTTTGCCTGCCTGCCTTCCTGTTGTTATCTCATGTTTCTGATACCTGCTCATCGTCTTAGCCCTTATTCTAGAGATTCTACTCCTCTAAGACACTTTCCTGCTCAATGTTTATTTTGCCTGCAACACCATCACCTTCATTCAAATGAGATGTGTTTCCTCTGTGCTTCTTTGGCATCCTGCACTTTATCTTTAATAACATTTGCCACAGCAAATTGCTTCTGCCTATTTATTTCTCTGTGTCCCAAGGGCTGCGCCAGTGCCTTGTGCATTGTTATATTACAATCACTTAATGCTGTGCTTAGTGCACCTTAGGAGGAATGCAAATAAAGATTTGCTAGATGAATGAACAAACTTTCAATCCCATCTGAAAAAAAGAAATTGCCATATTGCTGTAAACATTTTTGAGTATATCTTCAGACAAAATTCAAATGTTAATGTCAAATATTTTTATAAAATTATTAAAACTAATATGTTTGTTTCCATTTTTCTTTAAAAGGAGTTGTTACCTTTTTTTGCTCCAATGGACTTAATAGTTGGGCATTTCAGGGACCAAGACTTTAATGTAATATATCAAGGAACATATAAAGAATACTAGCCTTAATTATATAGAGTCTAGGTCAATTTCTTAGATTGAGGTAGAGAGAAGTAACCCCATGGAATTTTTATGAATTAGAAGTTAAAAAGGTTATCTGAAATACATACGGGACACAGTGACTGCAAGACTTAGATTTGCTTAGAAATGTGGGAAGAGTAGAATAAGCTAAAAAATAATTATAAATCTGGCAATCATAAGAGAAACAAAGAAATATGGAAAGAAAAGGAAGGATGACATGTCCTTTAGCTGAAGGAAGAAAGGAATTCTTTTGGGGAGAATGATTAAGATATATGTCCATGTACATAGGTTCATAGGGTAAAGAAAATGTATCACCCTTAGACCCAGAGTTTGCCTAGGACCATGAAAAAATAAAGGAATATCTTTTGAAAGTTGCAGATAGCGAGTCAATACAAGAGCATTTGGGGAGTCTTCTTTTGGTGACCAGAAAGGCTTCACTAGTGATTATAGAAAATTTGGACAGGCTTGAGATGGCTAAGCTGGAAATTTCAGCACCAACCTTGGACATTATTTGATGAGTTTCAGGGTGACTAAAGTAATTGCAGGTAGGGAAGCACATATTTTTAAGTCCTTTGGGGGAAACATTGCCATGAACTTATAAAATTTTTGACTTTATGAGAATGCACATTAATTATGAGGCACATTAAAAATGAGGATTTTCTGTTAGGAATTAGAGGATGAATAGACATAAGTGCAGGGTAAGTCACATCAAACTATTCTCTTTTCACTATTAATATGCTTATGATATTGATAAAGAATGCCTAACAATAGATGTACTGTACCTTTATGTTACCAGGGCACTTGACAAAGTATCTTATGATCTTTGTGCCAATAAAATGGCAAAATGTAGGCTGAATGAGAGGACAAGATTAAGAGGCAGCTGAAAGCTTGTCCTCAGAAGATTGGTTAGCCAGAGTGGTGTCAATTTGAATACAACTTTTAAGTAGAGCAGGCTTTGGAAATATATACCTGAATTTATCTTAGTGAATAACTGTATCCTGTAAAGTGAGAGTAACCAGCAATATTTTGGGATACATAGAGTTTATGCAGCATGCTTTTCTCCCTGAAAGCACAGGAAAAATCCCCAAACCCAAGAGTTGTATTTCCAGGCTTTTAAAAGTCATCCTCTGCCATCATGGATCTAACTCTTAAATTTTTCACTGACAGAACACCTACTATAAATAACTGGGAGATAAACTCTGATTATAGCTTCCATTTAATTAACATCCACTCCTAACAGAGCTTATTATTTGCTCATGAAACTGAAATTTACTATGGTATAGAACAATTAATGTCTCATATGTATTTTAGCTCAGAGGAGAAGAAACTTGGAAGTGGGAAGTTAATGAAGAAAATGGATGTGCATCAAGGTAGAAAGAAAATGCTCACTTTTGTAAATGGGGTTTTAATTTAGGGCCATGGTTTTTAACCAGGGGAGACTGTGCTTTCTAGGGCACATTTGACAATATGTGGAGATATTTTTGATTGTCATGACAGGTGATGGATTTCTACTGTCATCTAGTAGGTAGAGCTGGGGATGCTATTAACCCTTCTGCAATGCACAAGATAGCTCTCCAAGACAAATAGCTATCTGGCCCAAAATGTTAATAGTACCAAGGTGGAGAAACCTTTCTTTAGAAAGAGCTTCTTACATTTTGGTGAGCATCAGAATCACCTGGAGAGTTTGTTAAAACGTATTCCTATGTGGGGGTCTAGAGTTAGAATTAGTTTCTAATTCAGGATGTCTAGATGGGACCTGAAAATATAACACATCCTAGAAACCCTGATGTTGCTGCTCTGAAGATCACACTTTTCTTTTTTTTTTTTTTTTTTTTTTTTTTTTTTTTTTTTTTTGAGACGGAGTCTTGCTCTGTCGCCCAGGCTGGAGTGCAGTGGCCGGATCTCAGCTCACTGCAAGCTCCGCCTCCCGGGTTCACGCCATTCTCCTGCCTCAGCCTCCCGAGTAGCTGGGACTACAGGCGCCCGCCGGGTCGCCCGGCTAGTTTTTTGTATTTTTAGTAGAGACGGGGTTTCACCATGTTAGCCAGGATGGTCTTGATCTCCTGACCTCGTGATCCGCCCGTCTCAGCCTCCCAAAGTGCTGGGATTACAGGCTTGAGCCACCGCGCCCGGCGATCACACTTTTCAAACCACTGCTCTAGGGCTAGTATTTTTATTTTATTTATTTATTTATTTATTTATTTGAGATGGAGTTTTGCTCTTGTTTCCCAGGCTGGAGTGCAATGGCACGATCATGTCTCCCTGCAACCTCCACCTCCCAGAGTCAAGCAATTCTCCTGCCTCAGCCTCCCGAGTAGCTGGGATTACAGGCATGCACCACCACACCCAGCTAATTTTTGTATTTTTAGTAGAGACAGGGTTTCACCATGCTGGACAGGCTGGTCTCGAACTGCTGACCTCAGGTGATTCACCTTTTGGCCTCCCAAAGTGCTGGGATTACAGGTGTGAGCCACCATGTCCGGCGAGCTAGTATTTTTAAAAGCAATTTTTAAAACTGCTGAAATAAAAAATAAAAATTAAAACTAAAAACTACCAGTATTTTCATAATATAGAACAGTTTCATCACTACAAAAAATTTTCCTGAGTAATCTGTTTGTAGTCATATCTTCCTTCTACCCCTAATCTCTGGCTAATCACTGATTTATTTATGGTCACTATCTGTCTTCCATGAGAATGTCATGTAAATGGAAGAATGCAGTGTGTAACCTTGTGAGAAATCTTTGGTTTCTTCCACTTAGGCTTATGCCTTTGTGATTCAGTCAAGTTATTCTGTGAATCAGTAGTTTTTTTGTTTTTTTTTTGTTTGTTTTGTTTTTTTTTATTATACTTTAAGTTCTAGGGTACATGTGCATAACGTGCAGGTTTGTTACATATGTATATTTGTGCCATGTTGGTGTGCTGCACCCATCAACTCGTCAGCACCCATCAATTCATCATTTATATCATGTATAACTCCCCAATGCAATCCCTCCCCCCATCCCCCACCCAGGATAGGCCCCAGTGTGTGATGTTCCCCTTCCCGAGTCCAAGTGATCTCATTGTTCAGTTCCCACCTATGAGTGAGAACATGCGGTGTTTGGTTTTCTCTTCTTGTGACAGTTTGCTAAGAATGATGGTTTCCAGCTGCATCCATGTCCCTACAAAGGACGCAAACTCATCCTTTTTTATGGCTGCATAGTATTCCATGGTGTATATGTGCCACATTTTCTTAATCCAGTCTGTCACAGATGGACATTTGGGTTGATTCCAAGTCTTTGCTATTGTGAATAGTGCTGCAATAAACATACATGTGCATGTGTCTTTGTAGTAGAATAATTTATAATCCTTTGGGTATATACCCAGCAGTGGGATGGCTGGGTCATATGGTACATCTAGTTCTAGATCCTTGAGGAATTGCCATACTGTTTTCCATAATGGTTGAACTAGTTTACATTCCCACCAACAGTGTAAAAGTGTTCCTATTTCTCCACATCCTCTCCAACAACTGTTGTTTCCTGATTTTTTAATGATTGCCATTCTAACTGGTGTGAGATGGTATCTCATTGTGGTTTTGATTTGCATTTCTCTGATGGCGAGTGATGATGAGCATTTTTTCATGTGTCTGTTGGCTGTATGAATGTCTTCTTTCGAGAAATGTCTGTTCATATCCTTTGCCCACTTTTTGATGGGGTTGTTTGTTTTTTTCTTGTATATTTGTTTGAGTTCTTTGTAGATTCTGGATATTAGCCCTTTGTCACATGAGTAGATTGCAAAAATTTTCTCCCATTCTGTAGATTGCCTGTTCACTCTGATGGTAGTTTCATTTGCTGTGCAGAAGCTCTTTAGTTTAATTAGATCCCATTTGTCAATTTTGGCTTTTGCTGCCGTTGCTTTTTGTGTTTTAGACATGAAGTCCTTGCCCATGCCTATGTCCTGAATGGTACTACCTAGATTTTCTTCTAGGGTTTTTATGGTATTAGGTCTAACATTTAAGTCTCTAATGCATCTTGAATTAATCTTCGTATAAGGAGTAAGGAAAGGATCCAGTTTCAGCTTTCTACTTATGGCTAGCCAATTTTCCCAGCACCATTTATTAAATAGGGAATCCTTTCCCCATTTCTTGTTTCTCTCAGGTTTGTCAAAGATCAGATGGCTGTAGATGTGTGGTATTATTTCTGAGGACTCTATTCTGTTCCATTGGTCTATATGTCTGTTTTGGTACCAGCACCATGCTGTTTTGGTTACTGTAGCCTTGTAGTATAGTTTGAAGTCAGGTAGCGTGACGCCTCCAGCTTTGTCCTTTTGACTTAGGATTGTCTTGGCAATGCGGGCTCTTTTTTGGTTCCATATGAACTTTAAAGCAGTTTTTTTTCAATTCTGTGAAGAAATCATTGGTAGCTTGATGGGGATGGCATTGAATCTACAAATAACCTTGGGCAGTATGGCCATTTTCACGATATTGATTCTTCCTATCCATGAGCATGGTATGTTCTTCCATTTGTTTGTGTCCTCTTTGATTTCACTGAGCAGTGGTTTGTAGTTCTCCTTGAAGAGGTCGTTTACATCCCTTGTAAGTTGGGTTCCTAGGTATTTTATTCTCTTTGAAGCAATTGTGAATGGAAGTTCATTCCTGATTTGGCTCTCTGCTTGTCTGTTACTGGTGTATAAGAATGCTTGTGATTTTTGCACATTAATTTTGTATCCTGAGACTTTGATGAAGTTGCTTATCAGCTTAAGGAGATTTTGGGCTGAGACAATGGGGTTTTCTAAATATACAATCATGTCATCTGCAAACAGGGACAATTTGACTTCTTCTTTTCCTAACCCTTGAATACCCTTGATTTCCTTCTCTTGCCTGATTGCCCTAGCCAGAACTTCCAACACTATGTTGAATAGGAGTGGTGAGAGAGGGCATCCCTGTCTTGTACCAGTTTTCAAAGGGAATTTTTCCAGTTTTTGCCCATTCAGTATGATATTGGCTGTGGGTTTGTCATAAATAACTCTTATTATTTTGAGGTACGTTCCATCAATACCGAATTTATTGAGCGTTTTTAGCATGAAGGGCTGTTGAATTTTGTCAAAAGCCTTTTCTGCATCAATTGAGATAATCATGTGGTTCTTGACATTGGTTCTGTTTATATGCTGGATTATGTTTATTGATTTGCGAATGTTGAACCAGCCTTGCATCCCAGGGATGAAGCCCACTTGATCATGGTGGATAAGCTTTTTGATGTGATGCTGAATCCGGTTTGCCAGTATTTTATTGAGGATTTTTGCATCGATGTTCATCAGGGATATTGGTCTAAAGTTCTCTTTTTTTGTTGTGATTCTGCCAGGCTTTGATATCAGGATGATGTTGGCCTCATAAAATGAGTTAGGGAGGATTCCCTCTTTTTCTATTGATTGGAATAGTTCAGAAGGAATGGTAGCAGCTCCTCCTTGTACCTCTGGTAGAATTCAGCTGTGAATCCATCTGGTCCTGGACTTTTTTTGGTGGGTAGGCTATTAATTGTTGCCTCTATTTCAAAACCTGCTATTGGTCTATTCAGGGATTCAACTTCTTCCTGGTTTAGTCTTGGGAGAGTGTAAGTGTCCAGGAAATTATCCATTTCTTCTAGATTTTCTAGTTGATTTGCGTAGAGGTGTTTATAGTATTCTCTGATGGTAGTTTGTATTTCTGTGGGGTCGGTGGTGATATCCCCTTTATCATTTTTTATTGCATCTATTTGATTCTTCTCTCTTTTCTTCTTTATTAGTCTTGCTAGCGGTCTGTCAATTTTGTTTATCTTTTCAAAAAACCAACTCCTGGATTCATTGATTTTTGGAGGGATTTTGTGTCTCTATCTCCTTCAGTTCTGCTCTGATCTTAGTTATTTCTTGCCTTCTGCTAGCTTTTCAATGTGTTTGCTCTTGCCTCTCTAGTTCTTTTAATTGTGATGTTAGAGTGTCAATTTTAGATCTTTCCTGCTTTCTCTTGTGGGCATTTAGTGCTATAAATTTCCCTCTACACACTGCTTTAAATGTGTCCCAGAGATTCTGGTATGTTGTATCTTTGTTCTCATTGGTTTCAAAGAACATCTTTCTTTCTGCCTTCATTTCGTTATGTACCCAGTAGTCATTCAGGAGCAGGTTGTTCAGTTTCCATGTAGTTGAGCGGTTTTGATTGAGTTTCTTAGTCCTGAGTTCTAGTTTGATAGCACTGTGGTCTGAGAGACAGTTTGTTATAATTTCTGCTCTTTTATATGTGCTGAGGAGTGCTTTACTTCCAATTATGTGGTCAATTTTGGAATAAGTGCGATGTGGTGCTGAGAAGAATGTATATTCTGTTGATTTGGGGTGGAGAGTTCTATAGATGTCTATTAGGTCCGCTTGGTGCAGAGATGAGTTCAATTCCTGGATATCCTTGTTAACTTTCTGTCTTGTTGATCTGTCTAATGTTGATAGTGGAGTGTTGAAGTCTCCCATTATTATTTTATGGGAGTCTAAGTCTCTTTGTAAGTCTCTAAGGACTTGCTTTATGAATCTGGGTGCTCCTGTATTGGGTGCATATATATTTAGGAGAGTTAGCTCTTCCTGTTGAATTGATCCCTTTACCATTATGTATGGCCTTCTTTGTCTCTTTTGATCTTTGATGGTTTAAAGTCTGTTTTATCAGAGACTAGGATTGCAACCCCTGCTTTTTTTTGTTCTCCATTTGCTTGGTAGATCTTCCTCCATCCCTTTATTTTGAGCCTATGTATGTCTCTGCATGTGAGATGGGTCTCCTGAATACAGCAGACTGATGGGTCTTGACTCTTTATCCAGTTTGCCAGTCTGTGTCTTTTAATTGGAGCATTTAGTCCATTTACATTTAAGGTTAATATTGTTATGTGTGAACTTGATCCTGCCATTATGATATTAACTGGTTATTTTGCTCGTTAGTTGATGCCGTTTCTTCCTAGCCTCGATGGTCTTTACATTTAGGCATGTTTTTGCAATGGCTGGTACCGGTTGTTCCTTTCCATGTTTAGGGCTTCCTTCAGGGTCTCTTGTAAGGCAGGCCTGGTGGTGACAAAATCTCTAAGCATTTGCTTATCTGTAAAGGATTTTATTTCTCCTTCACTTATGAAACTTAGTTTGGCTGGATATGAAATTCTAAGGTTTAAAATTGTTTTCTTTAAGAACGTTGAATATTGGCCCCCACTCTCTTCTGGCTTGTAGAGTTTCTGCCGAGAGATCTGCTGTTAGTCTGATGGGCTTCCCTTTGTGGGTAACCCGACCTTTCTCTCTGGATCCCCTTAAGATTCTTTCCTTCATTTCAACTTTGGTGAATCTGGCAATTATGTGTCTTGGAGTTGCTCTTCTCGAGGAGTATCTTAGTGGTGTTCTCTGTATTTCCTGAATTTGAATGTTGGCTGCCCTGCTATGTTGGGGAAGTTCTCCTGGATGATATCCTGAAGAGTGTTTTCCCACTTGGTTCCATTTTCCCCCTCACTTTCAGGCACCCCAATCAGACATAGATTTGGTCTTTTTACATAATCCCATACTTCTTGTAGGCTTTGTTCATTTCTTTTTCTTCTTTTTTCTTTTGGTTTCTCTTCTCGCTTCATTTCATTCATTTGATCCTCAATCGCTGATACTCTTTCTTCCAGTTGATCGAGTCGGTTACTGAAGCTTGTGCATTTGTCACGTATTTCTCGTGTCATGGTTTTCATCTCTGTCATTTCGTTTATGACCTTCTCTGCATTAATTAGTCTAGCTGTCAATTCTTCCACTCCTTTTTCAAGATTTTTAGTTTCTTTGTGCTGGGTACGTAATTCCTCCTTTAGCTCTGAGAAGTTTGATGGACTGAAGCCTTCTTCTCTCATCTCGTCAGTCGTTCTCTGACCAGCTTTGATCTGTTGCTGACAATGGGCTGCACTCCTTTGCAGGGGGAGATGCGCTCTTATTTTTTGAATTTCCAGCTTTTCTGCCCTGCTTTTTCCCCATCTTTGTGGTTTTATCTGCCTCTGGTCTTTGATGATGGTGACGTACTGATGGGGTTTTGGTATGGGTGTCCTTCCTGTTTGATAGTTTTCCTTCTAACAGTCAGGACCCTCAGCTATAGGTCTGTTGGATATTGCTTGAGGTCCACTCCAGACCCTGTTTGCCTGGGTATCAGCAGCAGAGGTTGCAGAAGATAGAATATTGCTGAACAGCGAGTGTACCTGTCTGATTCTTCCTTTGGAAGCTTCCTCTCAGGGGTGTACTCCACCCTGTGAGGTGTGGGGTGTCAGACTGCCCCTAGTGGGGGATGTCTCCCAGTTAGGCTACTGAGGGGTCAGTGACCCACTTGAGCAGGCAGTCTGTCCATTCTCAGATCTCAACCTCCGTGTTGGGAGATCCACTGCTCTCTTCAAAGCTGTCAGACAGTGTCGTTCGAGTCTGCTCAGGCCTCTCCTGCTTCCCCTGTTGTTTTTTTAGCTGAGCCCTGCCCCCAGAGGTGGAGTCTATAGAGACAGGCAGGTTTCCTTGAGCTGCTGTGAGCTCCACCCAGTTCGAGCTTCCCAGCGGCTTTGTTTACCTACTTAAGCTTCAGCAATGGCGGGCGCCCCTCCCCCAGCCTCGCTGCTGCCTGGCGGTTAGATCGTGGCAGACTGCTGTGTTAACAATGAGGGAGGCTCCATGGGCGTGGGACCCTCCCGGCCAGGTGAGGGATATATTCTTCTGGTGTTCCCATTTGGTTAAAGCGCAATATTGTGGTGGGAGTTACCCCGATTTTCCAGGTGTTGTGTGTCTCATTTCCCCTGGCTAGGAAAAGGGATTCCCTTCCCCCTTGCGCTTTCCAGGTGAGGTGATGCCTCGCCCTGCTTCAGCTCTCGCTGGTCAGGCTGCAGCAGCTGACCAGCACAGATAGTCCGGCACTCCCTAGTGAGATCACCCCAGTACCTCAGTTGAAAATGCAGAAATCACCGGTCTTCTGTGTCGCTCGCTGCTGGGAGTTGGAGACTGGAGCTGTTCCTATTCGGCCATCTTGTTCCGCCCTTCAAATCAGTAGTTTTTTAAATAGCAGAATAGTATTCCATGGTATGGATACGTCACAGGTGTTTTGTTTGTTTCTTTATTTAATCCAGTCACCTGTTGATGGGCATTTGGTTTGCTCCCAGATTTTTGTGATTATAAATAGAGTTGCTATAAGCATTCCAGTGGTACAGGTTTTTGTGTGAAAATAAGTTTTCATTTTTCTAAGGTAAATACTCAAGAGAAGTATCATTGGGCACATGACAAATGTTTATTTATTAGAAGCTGCAAAACTGTTTCAAGAGTATCTATACCATTTAATGTCCTCAAAAGCTACGTATGAGAATTCCAATTGTTTTTGGATCCATCTCAGCACTTGGCATTGTCAATAATTTTTATTTTAGTCATTCTAATACATGAGTAGTGATATCTTAGCATGGTTTTCATTTTCCAAATGGCTAATGATGTTGAACATTTTTTCATGTGTTTATTTGCCGTGTGTGTCCTTTTCCGTGACATGCCTGTTCAAGTTTTTTTTTTGCCCATTTTAAAGAATAGATTATTTGTTTTCTTACAGTGGAGCTGTAAGAATTTTTAATATATTTTCTGAAATATACATATATATAATATATATCCCTTGTTGGATATATGATTTGCAAATACATTCTCTAGTCTTTTGCTTATCTTTTCATTACCTTAATTGTGTTTTTTGCAGATAAAAATGTTTACTTTTTTTTCTGTGAATTGTGGTTTTGGTATGATGTCTAAGAGCTTGCTAGTTGTTTTCTGTTTGTTCCAACTGTTCCTTTTATTCACCCTCCTTTACTGTCTACTCATGGATTATCTGAGTACTTTTTATGCTTCTATTTTATCTCCATTATTGACTTACTAGTTATACCTCTATTCTTAATTTTTAGTTGGATGTCCCAGGGTTTAAAATAAACATTGTTAATTTATCACATTTTCAGTTTATCGTAGACTAATCTACCATTTCATGAGGAGTATAAGAATCTTAGAACTGTGTACTTCCCATTTGTTTCTCTCATTCTTTGTACTATAGTTGTCATATATTTTGTTTTACATATGTTATAAATTCAGAATATATTGTCTGAAGCAAAAAATACTATTATCCATTAAAGTGATTGAGAATAAGAAAAAAGTATCTTTTAAAATTATCCTTTATTTTTGCTAATTTGGGAACTCTTAATTTCTTTTAGTAGCTTCAAGTTTCAATCATTTATTTTATAAAAAGAATTAAAGAATTAATATTCTGAAAGATAAAGGAGGAGGGAATATGTCCAACCTCATTCTACAAGGCCAGTATTACTCTGATACCAAAACCAAAGACACATCAAAAAAAAAAAAAAAAAAAAAAAAAAAAAAAAACAATAGGCCAATATTCCTTGTGAATATTAATGTAAAATTCTCAACCAAATACTAGTAAACTGAATTTAACAGCACATTAAAAAGATTATTCATCATGGCCACATGGGATTTGTCCTAGGGAAGCAAGCATGGTTCAACATTCACAAATAAATTAATGTATCAGCAGAATGAAGGACAAAAACCATATGATCATTTCAGTTGCTGCTGAGAAAGCATTTGATGAAATACAATATCCCTTCAGGATAAAAAAAAAAAAACCTTAAAAAAACTGGATGTAGAAGGAACATACCTCAACACAATAAAAGCCATATGTGACAGACCAAGAGCTAGTATTAAATTGAATGAGGAGAAACTGAAAGCCTTTCCTCTAAGATTAGGACCACAACAAGGATGCCCATTTTCACTGCTGTTATTCAGCATAGTACTGGACATTCTAGCTAGAGCAATCAGACAAGAGAAGGAAATAAAGGGTATCCAAATAGGAATGAAAGAAGTCAAATTATCCTTGCTTTCAGGCGATATGGTCTTACATTTGGAAAAAATCTAAAGACTCCACCAAAAAATCTACTAGAACTGATAAAAAAAATTCAGTAAAGTTGCAGGATACAAAATCAACATACAAAAAACAGTAACATGTCCATACTCCAACAGTGACCAACCTGAAAAAAAAAAAAAAATCAAGAAAGTAATCGCATTTACAATAGCATCAAATCAAATAAAGTAAAATAAAATACCAAAGAGTAAACTTACCCAAAGAAGTAAGAGATCTCTATAATGAAAACTATAAAACATTGATGCAAGAAATTGAAGAGGACACAGAATAAAATGGAAAGATATTCCGTGTTCATGGATTGGAGAAATCAATATTGTTAAAATGTCCATACTATCTAAAGCAATCTACAAATTTAATGCAATGCATATGAAAATAGCAATGACATTCTTCACAAAAATAGAAAAATTAATTCTAAAATGTACATGGAACCACAAAAGCTCCAGAATAGCCAAAGGTAATCTTGAGCAAAAGGAATAAAACTAGAAGAATTACATTACCTGACTTTAAATTATACTACAGAGCTATAGTAACCGAAATGGCACTATACTTGCATAAAAACAGACACATAGATCAGTTGAACAAAATAGAGAACCCAGAGATAAATTCATAGACCTACAGTGAACTCATTTTTGATAAAGGGCCAAGAATACACATTGGGGAAAGGACAGTCTCTTAAATAAATAGTGCTGGAGAAGCTGGATATCCATATGAGAAGAATAAAACTAGACTGCTGTTGCTCACCATATACAAAAATCAAATCAAAATGCATTAAAGACTTAAATCTAAGACCTCCAGCTATGAAATGTCTAAATGAAAACATTGAGGAAACTCTCCAGGAAATTGGATGGGGCAAAGATTTATTGAGTAATACCCCACAAACACAAGCAACCAAAGCAAAAATTGACAAGTGGAGTCACACCAAGCTAAAAAGCTTGTGTGCAGCAACACAAATAATTAACAAAGTAAAGACACAACCTGAAGAATTGGAGAAAATATTTGAGAACTACCCATCTGACAAGGGATTAATAAGCAGAATATATAAGAAGCACAAACCAACTCTATAGGAAAAAATCTAATAATTCAATTAAAAAATGGACAGAGGATATGAATAGACATTTCTCAAAAGAAGACATACAAATGACAAACAGGTATATAAAAAGATATATGAAATCACTGAACATCAGAGAAATGTATACCAAAACTATAATGAGATATACTCTTACCCCAGTTAAAATGGCTTATATTCAAAGACAGGCAATAAAAAATGCTGGAGAGGATGAGGAGCAAATGTAACCCTCATACACTGTTGGTAGGAATGTAAATTAGTACAGCTGCTATGGAGAACAGTTTGGAGGTTCCTAAAAATAACTAAAAATAGAGCACCATATGGTCCAGCAATCCAGCCTTGCTTATTACTGAAGCACCTATTCACTATGACAAAGAAAGGGAATCAACCTAAGTGTCCATCAATGGATGAATGTGTAAAGAAAATGTGGCAGATATATACAATGAAGTACTATTTAGACATAAAAGTGAAATCGTATCCTTTGCTCCTTTGCAGAGACATGGATGAAACTGAAGGTCATTATCTTAAGTGAAGCAACTCAGACAAATATCATGCAGAAACTCAATGGGCTGATGAGTGCAGTCTTCCTGATGCGAATGAGATTGAAGAGCTTGTCAAAAAACATGAAGCCAACCTCACCCTTGTCACTGAAGTGAGACTTTTCAACCAAACCTGTTACACAGAAAAGAAAATACCAAAAGAATATTCATCAATCTGTTAATAGTGATTTTCTGTGGGGGTATGTGTGGAAAATTATAGGAGACTTTTAAATATTCTACACTATAGATTTTTATAATAGTTTATTTTTATAATTAGTGTGTTATGTTTGTAATTATAAATTGACAACAGCAAAATATAATTTAAAGGCTCAGAGTTTTAATAAAAATATTTAGAATTAGATAAATTCATCTACATGGCTTTAAAAGTAAAGTTTAAGATCTCTGTTGGTTATTTGGCCCTCTGGTTCCAATCTTTACATTTTGGTAATATGTCCTGTAAAGATTCATCTCTATCATATTCATGACACATATTTGTTAAGCACTTACACTATTCCAGACACTGTTCCAGGTACTGAGATTGCAAGAGATGATTCTTGACATGCTAGAATGGTGCTTCAATGTGGGAGATAGGAAAAAAAGAATTAAAATGTCGTGCATAATTATGTTGGTGGAATCTTGGGAATAGTACTTAGGAAAATCTTGCAGACAATTCTTGGGAAAACTACCCACTATTGCCCAGGGTGTCAGGCATAGCTTTCTAGCAGAAAGGTTTTGTTTTTTTTTTCTTTTTCTTTTTTTTTTAATGCAGAGTCTCCCTCTGTCACCCAGGCTGGAGTGCAGTGGCGCAATCTCTGCTCACTGCAAGCTCCGCCTCCCAGGTTCACTTCATTCTCCTGCCTAAGCCTCCGGAGTAGCTGGGACTACAGGCACCCACCACCATGTCCAGGTAATTTTTTTGTATTTTTAGTAGAGACGGGTTTTCAGTGTGTTAGCCAGGATAGTCTCCATCTCCTGACCTTGTGATCCGCCCGCCTCAGCCTCCCAAAGTGTTGGGATTACAGGCGTGAGCCACTGCGCCCAGCCCAGAGGGGTTTTTTAAAGCTGAGACCTAAAGGATGAAGATAGTTTAGCAAGGTGAAAGGTGGATATGAACGGGGAGAAGAGTGTTTTGAGGCAGAGAGAACAGTATGTATACAATCCCAAAGGAGAATGCAGTAACTTCAGAGAGTTGAAGACAACTCAGAATTGCTGAAATATAGATTGTGGAGTAGCAAAGTGGTGAGATGAGTAAGGAAAGGTCAGTGACAGCCTGATGGGCCTTATAAAGCATAAGTTATTTGATTATTTGATAACAAGTTTTCATATAAAAAGTCACTATTGGTATTGATTAGTAAATAGATTGGATTGGTGCAAGATTAGAGTTAGCATACCAATTAGCATACCAATTCAGTCAAGAGATGGTAGTGGTTTGAATAAAGATAAAACAGTGGAAATGGAAAACATTAGATGAATTTGGAAGGTCATTTTAAATTTATCGTAACTCCATTAGGGTGATGAAAGACAACAAGGTAGGAAAGATGGCGCCCTCAGTCTCTGGGCTAGGCAACTGCAAGGAAAGTGGTCTGAGACCAAGGTAACCTGAAGCTGCAGCAGGTTTTTGAGGAGATGATTTCATGTGGGACATTCTGTATGTGAAGTGCAAACAGCCCAGTGAAATGTAGATATATATGGTATAGGGGTCTCAGCCCAAGAGCTAGATGTGGGTAGAGTTGTGAATATAGGAAGAGTAAGTACGTATGTAGCAACTGAAGTCACAGAAGGGAGGTTTGGACAGGTGTCTCAGGAAATACAGGAAATACATCCAGGAGAGATACAGAGGCTGAGGAACCAGGAAAGCGATGGAAATGGAATGGGCAGAGAGCAGAGGAGCAACAAGGAGAAAGAGCTGTGATGAGAAATGCCCAAGGAGGCAGAGAATGTGGAGAGAGTCTTCAGACTGACATGCAGATCTGATTGCTATGCGGAGAGAGGAAAGGAAGCATTTAAAAAGGGAAAAACTGGGGGCGGACCAAGATGGCCGAATAGGAACAGCTCCAGTCTCCAACTCCCAGCGTGAGCAACACAGAAGATCGGTGATTTCTGCATTTTCAACTGAGGTACTGGGGTGATCTCACTAGGGAGTGCCGGACAATCGGTGCTGGTCAGCTGCTGCAGCCTGACCAGCCAGAGCTGAAGCAGGACAAGGCATCACCTCACCTGGGAAGCGCAAGGGGGAAGGGAATCCCTTTTCCTAGCCAGGGTAACTGAGACACACAACACCTGGAAAATCGGGGGACTCCCACCCCAATACTGCGCTTTAAGCAAACGGGCACACCAGGAGAATATATCCCACACCTGGCCGGGAGGGTCCCATGCCCACAGAGCCTCCCTCATTGCTAACACAGCAGTCTGTGATCTAACCACAAGGCAGCAGCGAGGTTGGGGGAGCGGCGCCCGCCATTGCTGAAGCTTAAGTAGGTAAACAAAGCCGCTGGGAAGCTCGAACTGGGGGGAGCTCACAGCAGCTCAAGGAAACCTGCCTGTCTCTATGGACTCCACCTCTGGGGGCAGGGCTCAGCTAAAAAAACAACAGGGGAAGTAGCAGAGGCCTGAGCAGACTCGAACGACACTGTCTGACAGCTTTGAAGAGAGCAGTGGATCTCCCAACACGGAGGTTGAGATCTGAGAATGGACAGACTGCCTGCTCAAGTGGGTCCCTGACCCATGAGTACCCTAACTGGGAGACATCCCCCACTAGGGGCAGTCTGACACCCCACACCTCACAGGGTGGAGTACACCCCTGAGAGGAAGCTTCCAAAGGAAGAATCAGACAGGTACACTCACTGTTCAGCAATATTCTATCTTCTGCAACCTCTGCTGCTGATACCCAGGCAAACAGGGTCTGGAGTGGACCTCAAGCAATCTCCAACAGACCTATAGCTGAGGGTCCTGACTGTTAGAAGGAAAACTATCAAACAGGAAGGACACCCATACCAAAACCCCATCAGTACGTCACCATCATCAAAGACCAGAGGCAGATAAAACCACAAAGATGGGGAAAAAGCAGGGCAGAAAAGCTGGAAATTCAAGAAATAAGAGTGCATCTCCCCCTGCAAAGGAGTGCAGCCCATTGCCAGCAACAGATCAAAGCTGGTCAGAGAACGACTGACGAGATGAGAGAAGAAGGCTTCAGTCCATCAAACTTCTCAGAGCTAAAGGAGGAATTACGTACCCAGCGCAAAGAAACTAAAAATCTTGAAAAAAGAGTGGAAGAATTGACAGCTAGACTAATTAATGCAGAGAAGGTCATAAACAAAATAACAGAGATGAAAACCATGACACGAGAAATACGTGACAAATGCACAAGTTTCAGTAACCGACTTGATCAACTGGAAGAAAGAGTATCAGCGATTGAGGATCAAATGAATGAAATGAAGCGAGAAGAGAAACCAAAAGAAAAAAGAAGAAAAAGAAATGAACAAAGCCTACAAGAAGTATGGGATTATGTAAAAAGACCAAATCTATGTCTGATTGGGGTGCCTGAAAGTGAGGGAGAAAATGGAACCAAGTGGGAAAACACTCTTCAGGATATCACCCAGGAGAAATTCCCCAACCTAGCAGGGCAGGCCAACATTCAAATTCAGGAAATACAGAGAACACCACTAAGATACTCCTCGAGAAGAGCAACTCCAAGACACATAATTGCCAGATTCACCAAAGTTGAAATGAAGGAAAGAATCTTAAGGGCACACAGAGAGAAAGGTCGGGTTACCCACAAAGGGAAGCCCATCAGACTAACAGCAGATCTTTCGGCAGAAACTCTACAAGCCAGAAGAGAGTGGGGGCCAATATTCAACATTCTTAAAGAATTTTAAACCCAGAATTTCATATCCAGCCAAACTAAGTTTCATCAGTGAAGGAGAAATAAAATCCTTTACAGATAAGCAAATGCTTAGAGATTTTGTCACCACCAGGCCTGCCTTACAAGAGACCCTGAAGGAAGCCCTAAACATGGAAAGGAACAACCGGTACCAGCCATTGCAAAAACATGCCTAAATGTAAAGACCATCGAGGCTAGGAAGAAACGGCATCAACTAACGAGCAAAATAACCAGTTAATATCATAATGGCAGGATCAAGTTCACACATAATAATATTAACCTTAAATGTAAATGGACTAAATGCTCCAATTAAAAGACACAGACTGGCAAACTGGATAAAGAGTCAAGACCCATCAGTCTGCTGTATTCAGGAGACCCATCTCACATGCAGAGACATACATAGGCTCAAAATAAAGGGATGGAGGAAGATCTACCAGCAAATGGAGAACAAAAAAAAAAGCAGGGGTTGCAATCCTAGTCTCTGATAAAACAGACTTTAAACCATCAAAGATCAAAAGAGACAAAGAAGGCCATTACATAATGGTAAAGGGATCAATTCAACAGGAAGAGCTAACTCTCCTAAATATATATGCACCCAATACAGGAGCACCTAGATTCATAAAGCAAGTCCTTAGAGACTTACAAAGAGACTTAGACTCCCATAAAATAATAATGGGGGACTTCAACACTCCACTGTCAACATTAGACAGATCAACGAGACAGAAAGTTAACAAGGATATCCAGGAATTGAACTCATCTCTGCACCAAGCGGACCTAATAGACATCTATAGAACTCTCCACCCCAAATCAACAGAATATACATTCTTCTCAGCACCACATCGCACTTATTCCAAAATTGACCACATAATTGGAAGTAAAGCACTCCTCAGCAAATGTAAAAGAACAGAAATTATAACAAACTGTCTCTCAGACCACAGTGCTATCAAACTAGAACTCAGGACTAAGAAACTCAATCAAAACCGCTCCACTACATGGAAACTGAACAACCTGCTCCTGAATGACTACTGGGTACATAACAAAATGAAAGCAGAAAGAAAGATGTTCTTTGAAACCAATGAGAACAAAGATACAACATACCAGAATCTCTGGGACACATTTAAAGCAGTGTGTAGAGGGAAATTTATAGCACTAAATGCCCACAAGAGAAAGCAGGAAAGATCTAAAATTGACACTCTAACATCACAATTAAAAGAACTAGAGAGGCAAGAGCAAACACATTGAAAAGCTAGCAGAAGGCAAGAAATAACTAAGATCCGAGCAGAACTGAAGGAGTTAGAGACACAAAAAACCCTCCAAAAAATCAATGAATCCAGGAGTTGGTTTTTTGAAAAGATCAACAAAATTGACAGACCGCTAGCAATACTAATAAGAAAAGAGAGAGGAATCAAATAGACGCAATAAAAAATGATAAAGGGGATATCACCACCGACCCCACAGAAATAGAAACAACCATCAGAGAGTACTATAAACGCCTCTACGCAAATCAACTAGAAAATCTAGAAGAAATGGATAATTTCCTGGACACGTACACTCTCCCAAGACTAAACCAGGAAGAAGTTGAATCCCTGAATAGACCAATAGCAGGTTCTGAAATAGAGGCAACAATTAATAGCCTACCAACCAAAAAAAGTCCAGGACCAGATGGATTCACAGCTGAATTCTACCAGAGGTACAAGGAGGAGCTGGTACCATTCCTTCTGAAACTATTCCAATCAATAGAAAAAGAGGGAATCCTCCCTAACTCATTTTATGAGGCCAACATCATCCTGATACCAAAGCCTGGCAGAGACACAACAAAAAAAGAGAATTTTAGACCAATATCCCTGATGAACATCGATGCAAAAATTCTCAATAAAATACTGGCAAACCGGATTCAGCATCACATCAAAAAGCTTATCCACCATGATCAAGTGGGCTTCATCCCTGGGATGCAAGGCTGGTTCAACATTTGCAAATCAATAAACGTAATCCAGCATATAAACAGAACCAAAGACAAGAACCACATGATTATCTCAATAGATGCAGGAAAGGCATTTGACAAAATTCAACAACCCTTCATGCTAAAAACGCTCAATAAATTCGGTATTGATGGAACGTACCTCAAAATAATAAGAGCTACTTTTTACAAACCCACAGCTAATATCATACTGAATGGGCAAAAACTGGAAAAATTCCCTTTGAAAACTGGCACAAGACAGGGATGCCCTCTCTCACCACTCCTATTCAACATAGTGTTGGAAGTTCTGGCTAGGGCAATCAGGCAAGAGAAAGAAATCAAGGGTATCCAGTTAGGAAAAGAAGAAGTCAAATTGTCCCTGTTTGCAGATGACATGATTGTATATTTAGAAAACCCCATTGTCTCAGCCCAAAATCTCCTTAAGCTGATAAGCAACTTCAGCAAAATCTCAGGATACAAAATTAATGTGCAAAAATCACAAGCATTCTTATACACCAGTAACAGACAAGCAGAGAGCCGATTCAGGAATGAACTTCCATTCACAATTGCTTCAAAGAGAATAAAATACCTAGGAATCCAACTTACAAGGGATGTAAAGGACCTCTTCAAGGAGAACTACAAACCACTGCTCAGTGAAATCAAAGAGGACACAAACAAATGGAAGAACATACCATGCTCATGGATAGGAAGAATCAATATCGTGAAAATGGCCATACTGCCCAAGGTTATTTATTCAATGCCATCCCCATCAAGCTACCAATGAGTTTCTTCACAGAATTGGAAAAAACTGCTTTAAAGTTCATATGGAACCACAAAAGAGCCCACATTGCCAAGGCAATCCTAAGTCAAAAGGACAAAGCTGGAGGCGTCACGGTACCTGACTTCAAACTATACTACAAGGCTACAGTCACCAAAACAGCATGGTACTGGTACCAAAACAGAGATATAGACCAATGGAACAGAACAGAGTCCTCAGAAATAATACCACACATCTACAGCCATCTGATCTTTGATAAACCTGAGAGAAACAAGAAATGGGAAAAGGATTCCCTATTTAATAAATGGTGCTGGGAAAATTGGCTAGCCATAAGTAGAAAGCTGAAACTGGATCCTTTCCTTACCCCTTATACGAAGATTAATTCAAGATGGATTAGAGACTTAAATGTTAGACCTAATACCATAAAAACCCTAGAAGAAAATCTAGGTAGTACCATTCAGGACATAGGCATGGGCAAGGACTTCATGTCTAAAACACCAAAAGCAACGGCAGCAAAAGCCAATATTGACAAATGGGATCTAATTAAACTAAAGAGCTTTTGCGCAGCAAAAGAAACTACCATCCAAGTGAACAGGCAACCTACAGAATGGGAGAAAATTTTTGCAACCTATTCATCTGACAAAGGGCTAATATCCAGAATCTACAACGAACTCAAACAAATATGCAAGAAAAAAACAAACAACCCCATCAAAAAGTGGCCAAAGGATATGAACAGACATTTCTCAAAAGAAGACATTCATACAGCCAACAGACACATGAAAAAATGCTCATCATCACTTGCCATCAGAGAAATGCAAATCAAAACCACAATGAGATACCATCTCACACCACTTAGAATGGCAATCATTAAGAAGTCAGGAAACAATAGGTGTTGGAGAGGATGTGGAGAAATAGGAACACTTTTACACTGTTGGTGGGATTGTAAACTAGTTCAAACATTATGGAAAACAGTATGGCAATTCCTCAAGGATCTAGAACTAGAAGTACCATAATACCCAGCCATCCCACTACTGGGTATATACCCAAAGGATTATAAATTATTCTACTACAAAGACACATGCACACGTATGTTTATTGCGGCAGTATTCACAATAGCAAAGACTTGGAATCAACCCAAATGTCCATCTGTGACAGACTGGATTAAGAAAATGTGGCACATATACACCGTGGAATACTATGCAGCCATAAAAAAGGATGAGTTTGCGTCCTTTGTAGGGACATGGATGCAGCTGGAAACCATCTTTCTTAGCAAAGTATCACAAGAAGAGAAAACCAAACACCGCATGTTCTCACTCATAGGTGGGAACTGAACAATGAGATCACTTGGACTCGGGAAGGGGAACATCACACACTGGGGCCTATCATGGGGAGGCGGGAGGGGGGAGGGATTGCATTGGGGAGTTATACATGATATAAATGATGAATTGATGGGTGCTGACGAGCTGATGGGTGCAGCACACCAACATGGCACAAGTATACATATGTAAGAAACCTGCACGTTATGCACATGTACCCTAGAACTTAAAGTATAATTAAAAAAAAAAAAAAAAAAAGAAGGCAAGAAATAACTAAGAACAGAGCAGAACTGAAGGAGATAGAGACACAAAAAACCCTCCAAAAAATCAGTGAATCCAGGAGTTGGTTTTTTGAAAAGATCAACAAAATTGACAGACCACTAGCAAGACTAATAAAGAAGAAAAGAGAGAGGAATCAAATAGACGCAATAAAAAATGATAAAGGGGATATCACCACCGACCCCACAGAAATACAAACTACCATCAGAGAATACTATAAACACCTCTACGCAAATCAACTAGAAAATCTAGAAGAAATGGATAATTTCCTGGACACTTACACTCTTCCAAGACTAAACCAGGAAGAAGTTGAATCCCTGAATAGATCAATAGCAGGCTCTGAAATTGAGGCAATAATTAATAGCCTACCAACCAAAAAAAGTCCATGACCAGATGGATTCACAGCTGAATTCTACCAGAGGTACAAGGAGGAGCTGGTACCATTCCTTCTGAAACTATTCCAATCAATAGAAAAAGAGGGAATCCTCCCTAACTCATTTTATGAGGCCAACATCATCCTGATACCAAAGCCTGGCAGAGACACAACAAAAAAAGAGAATTTTAGACCAATATCCCTGATGAACATCAATGCAAAAATCCTCAATAAAATACTGGCAAACCAGATTCAGCAGCACATCAAAAAGCTTATCCACCATGATCAAGTGGGCTTCATCCCTGGGATGCAAGGCTGGTTCAACATTTGCAAATCAATAAACGTAATCCAGCATATAAACAGAACCAAAGACAAGAACCACATGATTATCTCAATTGATGCAGAAAAGGCTTTTGACAAAATTCAACAGCCCTTCATGCTAAAAATGCTCAATATATTCGGTATTGATGGAACGGACCTCAAAATAATAAGAGCTATTTATGACAAACCCACAGCCAATATCATACTGAATGGGCAAAAACTGGAAAAATTCCTTTTGACAACTGGCACAAGACAGGGATGCCCTGTCTCACCACTCCTATTCAACATAGTGTTGGAAGTTCTGGCTAGGGCAATCAGGCAAGAAAAAGAAATCAAGGGTATCCAGTTAGGAAAAGAAGAAGTCAAATTGCCCCTGTTTGCAAATGACATGATTGTATATTTAGAAAACCCCATTGTCACAGCCCAAAATCTCCTTAAGCTGATAAGCAACTTCAGCAAAGTCTCAGGTTACAAAATTAATGTGCAAAAATCACAAGCATTCTTATACACCAGTAACAGACAAACAGAGAGCCAATTCAGGAATGAACTTCCATTCACAATTGCTTCAAAGAGAATAAAATACCTAGGAATCCAACTTACAAGGGATGTGAAGGACCTCTTCAAGGAGAACTACAAACCACTGCTCAGTGAAATCAAAGAGGACACAAACAAATGGAAGAACATACCATGCTCATGGATAGGAAGAATCAATATTGTGAAAATGGCCATACTGCCCAAGGTTATTTATAGATTCAATGCCATCCCCATCAAGCTACCAATGAGTTTCTTCACAGAATTGGAAAAAACTGCTTTAAAGTTCATATGGAACCACAAAAGAGCCCACATTGCCAAGACAATCCTAAGTCAAAGGACAAAGCTGGAGGCGTCACGCTATCTGACTTCAAACTATACTACAAGGCTCCAGTCACCAAAACAGCATGGTACTGGTACCAAAACAGAGATATAGACCAATGGAACAGAACAGAGTCCTCAGAAATAATACCACACATCTACAGCCATCTGATCTTTGACAAACTTGAGAGAAACAAGAAATGGGAAAAGGATTCCCTATTTAATAAATGGTGCTGGGAAAATTGGCTAGCCATAAGTAGAAAGCTGAAACTGGATCCTTTCCTTACCCCTTATACGAAGATTAATTCAAGATGGATTAGAGACTTAAATGTTAGACCTAATACCATAAAAACCCTAGAAGAAAACCTAGGTAGTACCATTCAGGACATAGGCATGGGCAAGGACTTCATGTCTAAGACACCAAAGGCAACAGCAGCAAAAGCAAAAATTGACAATGGGATCTCATTAAACTAAAGAGCTTCTGCACAGCAAAAGAAACTACCATCAGAGTGAACAGGCAACCTACAGAATGGGAGAAAATTTTTCAATCTACTCATCTGACAAAGGGCTAATATCCAGAATTATAAAGAACTCAAACAAATATACAAGAAAAAAACAAACAACCCCATCAAAAAGTGGGCAAAGGATATGAACAGACATTTCTCAAAAGAAGACATTCATACAGCCAACAGACACATGGAAAAATACTCATCATCACTGGCCATCAGAGAAATGCAAATCAAAACCACAATGAGATACCATCTCACACCAGTTAGAATGGCAATCATTAAAAAGTCAGGAAACAACAGTTGTTGGAGAGGATGTGGAGAAATAGGAACACTTTTACACTGTTGGTGGGATTGTAAACTAGTTCAACCATTATGGAAAACAGTATGGCAATTTCTCAGGGATCTAGAACTAGAAGTACCATATGACCCAGCCATCCCATTACTGGTTATATACCCAAAGGATTATAAATCAGGCTGCTATAAAGACACATGCACCCGTATATTTATTGCGGCACTATTCACAATAGCAAAGACTTGGAACCAAATGTCCATCTGTGACAGACTGGATTAAGAAAATGTGGCACATATACACCATGGAATACTATGCAGCCATAAAAAAGGATGAGTTTGCGTCCTTTGTAGGGACATGGATGCAGCTGGAAACCATCATTCTTAGCAAACTATCACAAGAAGAGAAAACCAAACACCGCATGTTCTCACTCATAGGTGGGAACTGAACAATGACATCACTTGAACTCGGGAAGGGGAACATCACGCACTGGGGCCTATCATGGGGAGGGGGGCGGGGGGAGGGATTGCACTGGGAGTTATACCTGATATAAATGATGAATTGATGGGTGCTGACGAGTTGATGGGTGCAGCACACTAACATGGCACAAGTATATATATGTAACAAATCTGCACGTTATGCACATGTACCCTAGAACTTAAAGTATAATAAAAATAAATAAATAAATAAATAAATAAGAAAAACAAATCGAGGGAATAACCTTTTCACTTGTACATTCTAGAAATAAAATTAATTACATGAATTTAAAAAAAAAAGGGAAAAACACAGTAATTTAAAGTATTAGCTTCTTGAATCATGTGAAATTGCCAATATTTTACCATATTTGACCAAATAAGAATTTCACATTAGTCAAGTTAATACATAATATTGGAGACCATCACATATGATGAGGCTTAATATTGCTTTGTCAAACTCTTGTTTTATTCTAGATTAAAAAATAAAAAAACTATGCTTCATGATCAAAAGAATTTGAAACTCACTGTACTAGACCGTCCTCATTCTCTTGCTGAGTCACACCACCATGTTCTAGAGCACACACCTACCTATGTGTTGGGGGACAAAACCTAACGACACAGTCTAAGGCTGGAAAATAATGCAGGCTTCAACTTCATTTGTTTTTTACGTTTATTCAGCCTAAGACTTATATACTGTATTTTCTTTTTCTTTATTCTCTCCTTCTTTTCCTTATTACCTTCTTCTTTCTCTTCTCCTCATCCTGTTTCTCCTCCTTCTACACCTTGTTCCTTTGCTGGTTGACTTAATTTTAAATTAATGAAATGATCACAATGTGCTATGGAGTGATTTTTTTTTTTCCTGATTCGTGTAATTGTCAGACATCTTAAATTATTTCATTTTTACTTACTCTTATTTGTTTTTGTTGCTTCTTATGCTTGGACACTTTGGGAAATATTTCTGAGTTCATGTTTTGTAAAAATGTTATAGAATACTTGGGAAAATTCAGATGCTACTATATCATATATTTGTTTATTACTTTAATTAACTTTTACTTTGTGACGGTAGGAAGTGTTTTCATTTGTAGATGAGGAAACTGAAGTCCAAAATATGACATGAATCTGGTTCACTTTTTGCTAAGTGAGAAATGTGGCAGTGTCTCTTTTGTATTAAACAGACTCCCCCAAACTAATGACGGTGAATGGTATGAAGTTGAATATGCATTTGACTCCTTCTGGAAAAGCTTTTAAGACTGTCTCTATGGATTCAGATACCAATGATTCCACCCAACCTCTATTTCTCTTAGTCTCTTAATCATTTTACCTGGATTTTGTACCATATATCCTCTTCACTTCAAAACCAAATATCCCAATGAACTGCCTGGCAATTTGAGGGTTTTATTTATTTGTTTATTTATTAGCCAGGATAAATTTTCTCCATTCATCAGGCCTTTGCATAGCTTATCAAGAGCTCTTTACACTATGAAATAGAATCTTCAAGCAGATGCTTTTAGAAAGCTGCTTGCCACAGACTATGTGCTTTTATATCTCTTTAACAGCTCAACATGAATTGCTGTCACTGGGTATTAAGGCAGCTACAATATTGCTTTTCCTTAATAGTCTCTGTTACTCTGCCGTCAGAATTGCTGACCTTAGCTTGGCCCTCTGCTGTGAATTAGAATTTCTGTTAAGAGGGAATATTAGTGAAACAAAGTTAAATTCCTCAGCAGTTTTCCATTGGAATTGAAGTCTCCATTTAATTCTTGAAAGAGAATGGCTGTGAATGGCTTTGAATCTATAAATATTGCTATTATGACTTCAAAATGATAGGCAAGATGCATGAAAATCATTATGCACAGAAGCCTTTCTTTTTGAGGATGTTGATATAGGTATTTTGTTCACTTTATAAAGTTCTTTGAAGATTAAAACATTTATTCTGAAGCTCTGGTATAAATATAAAGGATAATTTACCCAAAGTAGGTATCAGCTAAATAATTACTTAGTGAAAGGCACAAGGAGAAGTGCATTCTAAATCACTAGGTACTCTACTAATTTTAAATTAAAAACTAGACCAGACCATTATTTCTTTACATGCACAAACACTGAAGCATAGAGCATATTCTACGCTGTTTTTGAATGTGGGATTTTATGTTTTAGTAAATTTCCCAGAGACACCACATGCATATATTAAGTATCAACTTATATTTTTTATAGTGGAAATAAGGATTGAGTGACATGTTAATTGAACTGGGTCATGCATTAGGACAATCATATAAATGACTGCCATGCTGATAGAAATATGACTGGCTTTGGAGACTTCATGGTTGTGATTTTTTTTTTTTTTTTTTTTTTTGAGACAGAGTCTTGCTCTTGTCACAAGGCTGGAGTGCAGTGGCACGATCTTGGCTCACTGCAACTTCCACCTCCCTGGTTCAAGCAATTCTCCTGCCTCAGCCTCCTGAGTAGCTGGGATTACAGGCGCATGCCACCACACCCAGCTAATTTTTATATTTTTAGTAGAGACGGGGTTTCACCATATTGGCCAGGATGATCTTGATCTGTTGACCTCGTGATCTGCCCACCTCAGCCTCCCAAAGTGTTGGGATTACAGACGTGAGCCACCGCATAGTTGTGATATTTTAAAAGTACTCTGTAACCATTTTTCAGGCCATATATAAATGTAGAATTTAAAATTTTACCTTTTACTCTTATTATACTGTCTTGTGGGACACCTGACATCATCATTGAATCTAAAAACTGGATAAAATCTTCTCAATGATATATTCTAATCGCTTCATTTTAAAAAACGAGAACCTGATTTTGAAATTTTAGCTAATGTATAGCTATTCAATTTAATGATAATAATTTATTTAATTTATTGCTTCAAATAGAAATTTTGCTCTTGAGATTATTTCCTTGCATTAAATCTGTCTACTACGGTATTTGCTAGGTTTGAAGGACATTACTTTTTCACTTGTCTTCTTTTTAGGGATATTTACTAGGCTAGCAAAGGTTAGCAGCAAGAGGTATTATGCAACTCATCTGGCATTTTGAGTCTCATTTAGTACCTCAGTATGACTTTATTACTTCTGAACACTGCTATGGAATGGAATATTCTTAGAGCTTTTTGAAATGGCATTAAGGCTCTCTGTCTCTCTGTCTCTGTGAATATTTATACATATCTCCATGAGATGATAAGATAGATAAAAAATTGGCTGGTATCACTATGCCATTTCAAATGATAGAAAGATGACATGATTAAATATTTATGTGCACTTAAGGAATTTGTACAAAATAACACAGATAACACCTATTCCTAAAATAGGATACTAGTTTTCACCTAGTAGAGATGTTGCCCCAATGAGCTATAATCCTTGTATTAAAGCTGGATCTAACTAGAGGATCCAAAATTTTCCCTTCTCACTGCATTGCCTTCCTTCTTCTTCTTCTTCTTCTTCTTTTTTTTTTTTTTCAAAGTGGAGTGCTTATTTGGGAGTTGAATAAAATTTTCCTTCATAGTTGTGGGATAAAGCAATAGGCTTAAATGTGAGATAGTGGGGAATAGAGGATTTTTAAATGAAGAGAACTTGGCCGGAAGATTTGATTTGACTATCTACCATAATTCATTCACTTAGAAGTCGACTGGGATAAAGTTTCAGAAACAGTCATCTAGGTCAATTAGTTTGATATCTGTATTTAGTTTTCTGGCAAGAAAACTCTCATTGCCAACCCCAGTTAAAAGGATTGTGGCTTCAGAAGAATGCAACATAAATATTAATTCTACAAGATAAAAAATTAAAAGACATGTCAAGCTACGTAATTATCAGAGCAGCTCAAATAATTTGGCAATCATCTTGTAACCATACAACTATTTTCCTCCCCTCAATCTGGCAGGTGTAAGGAGAGCCAAGGAAAAAATTAAAGAAACCTTAGCAAGGTTATTTAATGTCTGACCTTCTTGCTCAGACTCTATGACACCCCCTCAGAAATTGGATTATCTTTTCTGGGTAGATAGTCTACGTAGCTGTAGTTCAGTCTGAATGTGAAAACTCAATGTTTAATCTCCTGTTAAGAGTCAAGTTAGGCAGTTTCAGTAAAACATTTCATTTGGTTTCAAGGTATAAGCACTTTTGATATAAACTTTGCTCGGTGAAAAAGATGCACATTAATAACTAACAAGTTATTGTAAGCTTAAAAAATTTGGAATATTCAGACATAAACCTAACTGAAATTTATTTTTTGATTATCTGTGAAAGTTGGAATAAACAAATTAATAATATAAATAAAGATGTAGGGAATTTTCTATTATATATTTTAAGATACACACATGTGGTTTTGATATGCATAGTGAAATAATGCTATTGTTGAGCAAACTAATCAATCCATCACCTTCTATAGTTACCTATTGTGTGTGTGGTAAGAGCATATAAAATCTACTCAATTAGCAAATTTTCAGTATATAATAGAATATTAACTATAGTCCTCATGCTGTCCCTTAAATCTCTAGACTTATTTGTCCTACATAATTGAAAACTTGTTACCTTTGACCTATTTATCCCTATTTCCTCCTTTTCCATACCATAGTAACCACCATTCTACTCTGTTTTTATATGTTCAGCTTTTTAAAAATTCTACACATAAATGAGATCATGCAGTAGTTTTCTTTCTGTATGTGGCTTATTTCGCTTAGCATATGGCAGTATCTTCTTCTTTTTAAAAGCTGAATAACAGTTCATTTATCTCAACTGCTTTATCCATTTATCCATTTCATTGGTGGACACTTAGGTTATTTCCATATCTTAGCTAGTGTGAGTAACACTGCAATAAAGATGGGAGTGCAGATATCTCTATGGCATGCTGATTTCATTTTCTTGGGTATGCACCCAGCAGAGGGATTGTGGGGTCATATGATAGTTCTATTTTTAGTTTTTTTGGAGACACTCCATACTGTTTTCTATAATGGCTGTAATAATTTACATTCTCACCAATAGGGCACAAGGGTTCCACCTTCTCCACACCTTTGCTGATGCTTGTCTTTTTAGTGATACCCATTCTAACAGGTGTGAGGTAATATATCGCTGTGGTTTTTATTCACATTTCCCTGATGATTAGTGATGTTGAGCACTTTTTATAAACCTGTGGGCTATTTGTGTATCTCCTTGGAGATATGTCTATTTGGGTCCTTAGCCCATTTTTAAATAGAATTAATTGTTCTTTGCTGTTGTGTGAATTCTTTATATAATTTGGATATTCACCCCTTATTAGATAAATGGTTTGCAATTATTTTCTCACAATCTGAAAGCTACCGTTTCATTTTGTTGTTTCCTTTGCTTGCAGAAGCTTTTTAGTTTGATATAATCTCACTTGTTTATTTTTGTTATGATTGCCTGGAATTTTGGTGTGATTTCCAAAAAATCATTGCCAAGGCCAATATCGAGGAGCCTTTTCTATTATGTTTTCTTCTGGGAGTTTTAGGGCTTCAGGTCTTATGTTTAGGTCTTTAATCTGTTTTTCAGTTGATTTTTGTGTGTAGCGTAAGATAAGGTCCACTTTCATTCTTATGCATGTGGAAATCCAGTTTCTCCAGTATCATTTACTGAAGAGGCTGTCCTTTCCCCATTGTGTCTTCTTGGTGGCCTTGTCAAAAATTAGTTGACTGTATATGCCTGGGTTCATTTCTGAACTCTATCCTATTCCATCGATCTATGTGTTTGTTTTTAAGCCAGCACCATAATGTTTTAATTACTATAGTTTTGTAATATGATTTGAATTAGGAAGTGCGACACTTCCAACTTTGTTTTTCTTAAGATTGTTCTGGATATTTGTGGTCTTGTATGGTTCCATACAAGTTTTAGGATTTTTTTCTATTTCTGTGAAAAGGTTATTGAAATTTTGATGTGGTATCGGGATTGCATTGAATCTATAGATTGCTTCTGGTAATATGAACATTTTGACAAAATTAATTATTCCAATCTATACACATGAGATAGCTTTCCATTTATTTGTTTCTTCTTCAATTTCTTTTATTAGTGTTTTATAGTTTTAATTACACAGATCTTTCACTTCCTTGCTTAAACTTATTTCTTAAATTCTTTAATCTTTTTGATGCTATTGTAATTAGGATTGTTTTCTTGATTGCTTTCTTGGGTAGAATAATATTGGTGTAAAGAAATGTAAAAATGTTTTGGTGTTAATTTTGTAACCTGCCCCTCTACTGAATTCATTTATTCCAAAAGTTTTACTGTGGGTGGCATCTTTAGGGTTTTCTACATATAGGATCATATCACCTGCAAATAGGGATAAGTTTACTCCCTTCTGATTTGGATTTATATTATTTCTTTTTCTTGTCTAATGTTCTTGCTAGTTCTTCCAGCACTATATTGAGTAGAAGTGGCAAGAGGGACATTCTTGCCTTGTACTGGGTCTTAGAGAAAAACCTTTCAGTTTTTCCCATTGATTATGATGTTAGGTGTAAGCTTCTTATTAATGACCTTTATTAGGTTGAAGCAAACTCCTTCTATACCTATTTTGTTGACGGTTTTTATCATAAAGTTTTGTTGAACTTTGTCCAATGCTTTTTCTGCATCTACTCAGATGATCATGTGGTTTTTGTCTTTCTTTTTGTTAATGTGGTATATCACATTGATTGATTTGCATATGTTAAACCAACCTTGCATCCCATGGATAAATCTCATTTGATCATTTATATAATCTTTTTGATATGTTGTTGAATTTAGTTGGCTTGTATTTTATTGAGGATTTTTGTGTTAATGTTCATTAGAGATACTTGACTGAAGGTTTTTTTCTTGTGGTATCTTTGTCTGGCTTTGGTTTTAGGGTGATGCTGCCTTCATAAAATGAATTTGGAAGTATACCCTCCACTTCTATTTTTTGAAGAGGTTAAGAAGTATTGGTATGAATTGTTCCTTGAATTTTGGTAGAATTCAGCTGTGAAGCCATCTGCCCCTGGGCTTTTCTTTGTTGAGAGGCTTTTGATTACTACTTCATCTCTATTTGTTATTGGTCTGTTCAGGCTTTCTGTTTCTCCTTGATTTAGTCTTAATGGGTTGTATGCTTCTAGGAATTTATCTATTTCCTATAGGTTACCCAATTTGTTGGAATATAATTGTTCATAACAGTCCCTTATGATCCTTTTTATTTCTAAGGCATCTGTTGTAATGTCTCCTCTCTCATTTCTGATTTTACTTATTTGAGTCTTCTCTCTTTTTTCTTTCTTCTACCTAAGGGTTTGTTGATTTAGTGCATATATATACATAGATACATATATATTTTAAACTCACTTTTGTTGAATTTTTTCTGTAGTCTTTGTTTTCTCTATTTGTTTTGTTTCTTCTTCTCTGATTATACTTATTTCCTTCCTTTTGCTTACTTTGGGTTTAATGTTTTGTTTGATTTTTAGTTCCTTGGGGTATAAAATTAGTTGTTTCTTTGAGATTTTTTTCTTTTTAGATGTAGGCATTTATTGGTATAAATCTTTCTCTAATAGCTGCTTTTGCTGCATCCCCAAAATTGTGAAAAGTTGCATTTTTGTTTTGGTTTGACTACAGATATTTTTAAAATTTCTCAGTTGATTTTCTAATTGACCCAATGGTTGCTTGAATGTCTTATTTAATTTTCATATATTTGTCAATTTTCTTGCTGTTACAATTTCTAATTTCATTCCATTGTGGTTGGAAAAAATACTTGGTATAATTTTAATCTTAGATTTGTTAAGACTGTTCCATGTCCTCTGATCCAGGAGGCCTTAGGTAACTCTTCTGCAGCCTCTGTTGCCCTGTGACCTGCAGGTACTGGAAGATCCATAGGGAGAATGATAAGACACCTGGAAGCTGGGAAATGGTACAGGGAGATTCATACTATGAAGTCAGGATACCTCAGAAGCTGGGAAATGTTTCTAGGTTTAAGAGTGATTGAATTGACTGTTTCCAAAATGGCCAACTACATGCAACTAGGAAGTGCTGCTCCTATAGAGAGAGAACACAATTTCAACTACATCAACATAATTTTAACAGATCTTTGGAGACATAACACTGAATGTGGATGGAGAAAAATATGCAGCTGTTAAGGCTGAAGAGGGAGGAAATTGGGAATCCCAGGTGGAGTGCCTGAATGCTATGGCCAGTCCCCTGTCCTGAATGAAACCTGGGAGAAGGGGTAAGTGAAGGGACTGGGGGTCTGCTCATTCCCATCACTGATCTCTGGACTCCACACCCACACTGACTTGTGAGCTGGCAGGGGCATCTCCCTGGAGATTAGACACAGACGAAGCTGTAGTAGGCACAGAGCCGGGAATATTGGAACATGGGTCAGCTCTGGTAAAGCCTGGACATAAGTGCCCAACCCCAGGGCTATCAGCCTCCCTCAGACAGGCTACGGCTCCAGCTAACTGCTCAGGACAAAGCAGAACCTGCTTCCCTGCAGAATTGGAGCACATCTGTCCTGCAGGCCCAATGATGGCCTGCCAGCCTTTCCCAGGGCTCCTGCCTTGCTGTGGGGTAGGAGCATGTGCACAGTGCAACCTCCTGCCTAACCTCAGTACTTTGTACCACCTGACTGCATTCTGGCAGCGTGGGAGCCCTTCAGATCCTACACTGCACCTGAAACTCAACCCAGTACATCTGGAGGAAGGAGCCCAAGTGGGTCCTGTAGCCTCAGGACTGCAGCCTGTGGTTCAGGAGTGCCAAGCTGGGATCTGCACTTGGCAGTTGAATGGGGGAGACCACACTTTCAGAAATATGAGATGGCTGAGTCACACAGGTTTGCAAACTGGTGTGGGACCTAGCCATGCCTCCCTCCACAGAGTCTGTATGGTAAGGGTGTGGCCTATTTCCCTACCAGACCTCTGCCCACGGGAGACCAGCAGCCCCAAAGACATAAGAACAACAGCAGCAACATCACGAGCATAGTGCCAGTGATTGGAGGTGGCTGCCTTAAGTCCCAGAGTAGACCTGGCAAGGGTGTCATCTCTCTCCCCTTCGAACCACACAGCACAGCTACAAACACCAGAGTCGTCAAATAGGAGCCTATTGTCCATTGCTCTCAAGCACCATCTACTGGATTGCAGCCCAAACTACAACACAAAAAAAATCACTTACTAATTCTGCCTCCTACAAAACCAAGAACATGAATTCTACCACAAGGACCCTGTGCAGAGTCTTAGTTCCCTGAAAACGTCCACAAATGAAGCCAACAGACTATACACAATTTACACCACAATTAAAAGAATACCAGCCCTCCAAATGAGAAATAATCAGCACAAGAACTTTAGCAATGGCAGGGCGCGGTGGCTCACGCCTGTAATCCCAGCACTTTGGGAGGCCGAGGCGGTTGGATCACCCGAGGTAAGGAATTCGAGGCCCGGCCTGGCCAACATGGTGAAACTCCGTCTCTACTAAAAATACAAAATATTAGCTGGGCTTTGTGGCGGGTGCCTGTAACCCCAGCTACTCAGGAGGCTGAGGCAGGAGCATCGCTTGAACCCAGTAGTCGGAGGATGCAGTGAGCCAAGATCGCGTTATCGCACTCCAGCCCCAGTGACAAGAGTGAAACTCCGTTTCAAAAAAAAAAAAAAAAAAAAAAAGAAAAGGCACTTCAGCAACTTAAAAAACCAGAATATCCCCTTATCTCCAAAGGAACCCATTAGCTCTCAAGCAGTAGTTCTTAACCAGACTAAATTGCCTGAAATGACAGACGTGTAATTCAGAACCTGGATGGCAAAGAATTTCGTTGAGATCAAGGTGAAAGTTGAAAGTCAATCCAAGGAAACCAAGCAATCCAATAAAACAATTCAAGAGCTGAAAAGTGAAATTCCCATTTTAAGAAAGACCTTTGGGAGGCCGAAGCGGGTGGATTGCCTGAGCTCGGGAGTTGGAGACCCACCTGGGCAACATGGTGAAACCCCTTTTCTACTAAAATACAAAAAATTAGCCAGGTGTGGTACATGCACCTGTAATCTCAGCTACTCAGGAGGCTGAAGCAGGAGAATTGCTAGAACCTGGGAGGCGGAGGTTGCAGTGAGCTGAGATCGTGCCACTGCACTCCAGCCCAGGCGACAGAGCAAGACTCTGTCTCTCTCTCTCTCTCTCTCTCTCTCTCTCTCTCTCTCTCTCACACACACACACACACACACACACACACGACAGAAAGACCCAATTGAACTTCCTGAGTGGAAAATTTTCATAATACAATAAGAAGTATCATCAGAATAGACCAAGCTGAGGAAAGAATCTCAGAGCTCAAAGACCGGTTCTTCGAATCAACTCAGACAAAAATTAAAATAAAATTAAGAAAAATGAATAAAACCTCCATGAAATTTGAAATTATGTAAAGAGACCAAATCAGCAACTCATTGGCATTACTGAGGCAGAAGGAGAGATAATAAGCAACTTGGAAAATATATTTGAGAATATAGTTGATGAAAATTTTCCTAATCTTGTAAGAGAGGTCAACATGCATATCCAAGAAATACAGAGAACCAGAATCTCTGAGGTGGAGCCAAAGCAGTGTTAAGGGAAACGTTTATAGCCCTAAATGCCTTCATAAAGACATTAGAAACATCTCAAATTAACGGTCTAACTTTTCACCTAAAAGAACTATGGAAAAAAAAAAAAAAAGAACAAATGAACTCCAAAGCCAGCAGAAGAAAAGAAATAACTAAAATTAGAGAAGACCTTAATGAAATTGAGATGCAAAAATCCATACAAAAGATCAGTGAAACCAAGATTGGTTCTTTGGAAAAATAATTCAAATTGATAGACCCCTAGCTAGATTAACAGAGAAAAAGAAAGAGTAAATCCAAATAAGCACAATGAGAAATGACAAAGATGATATTACAACTGATCCCACAGAAACACGAAAGATCCTCAGAGACTACTATGAACAAGTTTATGCACATGAATCAATAACAGAAAATCTAGAAGAAATGGGTAAATTCCTGGAAGTGGACAATATCCCAAAATCGAATCAGGAAGGGATTGAAATCTGAATAGACCAATATCTATTTTTGAAATTGAATCAGCAACAAGGAATGTACCAACCAAAAAAAGCCCTGGACCAGATGGATGGATTCACAGTTAAATTCTACCACACCTACAAAGAACTGATACTGATCCTGCTGAAACTATTCAAAAAATTAAAAATGAGCAGTTCCCTCCTAACTCATTCTATGAAGCCAGCATCAACTTGATACCAAAGTCTGGCAGAGACACAATGAAGAAAGAAAACTTCAGACTCATTTTCCTCATGAACATAGATGCAAAAATCCTTAGCTAAATACTGGCAAATCAAATCCAGCAGCACATTAAAAAGTTAATACACCACAATCAAGCAGTCTTTATTCCTGGAATGTAAGGCTGGGTCAACATCACCACATAAAGAGCAAAAATCATATTATCATATCAGTAGATGTAGAAAAAGCCTTTGATAAAATCCAACATTCCTCCATGATAAAAACCCTCAACAAACTAGACATCAAAGGGAAATACCTCAAAATAATAAGAGCTATCTATGACAAATCCAGAGCCAACCAGTATCGTACTGAATGGGCAAAAGCTTGAACTATTTTCCTTGAGAACGGGAACGAGACAAGAATGCCCACTTTCACCATTTCTATTCAACATAGCACTGAAAATATTAGCCAGAACAATCTGGCAAGGAAAAGAAATGAAAGACATCCAAATAGGAATAGGGAAAGTTAAAAGATCTGTATTCACAGATGATAGAATTCTATACCTAGAAAACCCCATAGACTCAGTCAAGAGGCTCCAAGAAGATTTAATGATTATTTAATCATTTAAATGCATGATTTCAATAGAGTTTTGGGATACAAAATCAATGTAAAAAATTCAGTAGCATATCTATACACTATAAACATCCAAGCTGAGAATGAATCAAGAACCCAATCCCACTCACAACTGGCACTAAGAAAATCAAATTCCTAGGAATACAACTAACCCAGAAGGTAAAAGAGCTGTACAAGAACAACTACAAAACACTGTTGAAAGAAATCAGATGATGAAAATAAATGAGAAAACATTCCATGCTCATTGATTGGAAGAATTTACATTGTAAAAATTGTCATACTCCCCAAAGCAATTTACAGATTCAGTGTTATTCCTGCCAATCTACCAATGTCATTCTTCACAGAATTTAAAAAAAAAAAAACTATTGTAAAATTCATATAGAACAAAAAAATAGAACAGCCAAAACAATTCTAAGCAAAAGGAACAAAGCTGGAGGCATCACACTACCTGATTTTAAGCCATACCATAAAGTTACAGAAACCAAAACAGCTTGGTGCAGGTACAAATACAGATGCATAGACCAATGCAACAGAATAGAAAACTCAGAAATAAAGCCACACACCTACAACAATCTGATCTTTAACACAGTTGACAAAACCAAGCAAGGAGAAAAGGAATCCTTATTCAACAAATAGTATTGGGATAACTGGCTAGCCATATTTAGAATTTTGAAGCTGTACACCTACATTTCAACATATACAAAAATTAACTCAAATGGATTAAAGTTGTAAGTGTAAGACCTCAAACTATAAAAACCCTAGAAAAACATTTAGGAAATACTCTTCTTGACGTCAGCCTTGGCAAGGAATTTTTGACTAAGTTCCCAAAAGCAATCGCAACAAAACCAAAAGTAGACAAGTAGAACCTAATTAAAACAAAGTTGCTTCTGCACAGCAAAAAAAAAAAAAAAAAAAAAAAAAAAAAAAAAAAAAAAAAAAAAAAAAAGCAGATGATCTGCAGAATGAAAGAAGATATTTGCAAACTATGCGTCCGACAAAGGCCTAATATCCAGAATCTATAAGAACTTAAATCAAGAAACAGAAAACAACCCCATTAAAAAGTGAGCAAAGGACATCAAGAGACGCTTCTCAAAAGAAGACATACATGTGGCCAACAAACATATGAAAAAATGCTCAGCATCACTCATCATCAGAGAAATGCAAATCAAAACCACAATGAGATGCCATCTCACACTAGTCAGGAAGGCGACTATTAAAAAGTCAAAAAATAACAGATCCTAGAGATCTGTTGTGGAGAAAGGGGAACACTGACACACGGTTAGTAGGAATATGAATTAGTTCTTTCACTGTGGAAAGCAGTCTGAAGATTCCTCAAAGAAGTGAAAATAGAGTCACCATTTGACCCAACAATCCCATTACTGGGTATATATCTAAGAGAAAATAAATTATTCTATTAAAAAGATACATGCACTCATATGCTTATTTCTACACTAATCACAATAGCAAGGACATGAAATCAACCCAGGCACCTATCAATCAATCGTAGATTGGATAAAGGAAATGTGGTAGATATATACTATGGACTACTATGTAGCCATAGCAAAGAATAAATCATGTCCTTTTCAGCAGCATAGATGGAGCTGGGGTCCATAAATCATAAGCAAATTAATGCAGAAACAGAAAACCAAAATGCTACATGTTCTTAATCGTAAGTAGGAGTGAAGCATTCAGCACACATGGACATAAATATGAGAACAGTAGACACTATGCACTACTAGAGGGTGGGTTTAAAAACTACTTATTGGGCACTTTGCTCACCACTAGAGTGTTGGGATTTGTCCTCCAAACCTCAGCATTTTGCAATAGTCTGATGTAACAAATCTGCACATGTAACCCCTGTATTTAAAATAAACGTTGAAATAAAAAATTTATTAAGGCTTGTATTGTGTTCTAGCATGTGATATATCCTGGATAATTTTCTATGTGTGCTGGAGAAGAATGTTTACTGTTTTGCTTTTTGTGAAAAGTTCTGTATATGTCTGTTAAATATGTTTAGTCTATAGTGTTAAGCCTGCTGTTTTTTAAATTGATGTTGTCTGGTTGTTCTGTCTATTATTGAAAGTAGGGTACTGGAGTAGCCAGCTATCATTGTATTGCTGTCAATTTCTCCTTTCAGATTTGTCAATACTTGTTTTATATACTTAGGTGCTCTGATGTTGGGTGCACATATATTTATAATCACCATGTCTTCCTATTGAATTGACTCTTTTATCAGTATGTAATCATTATGTAATTATCATTATATCTTCTTTGTCTCTACAGACAGTTTTTGACTTAAAGTCTACTTGGTCTGATATAAGTATAGCCACTCTTGCTTCCTTTTCATTACCATTTGCATGGAATATCTTTTTCCATCCTTCCACTTTCAGCCCACGTGTGTCCTTAAATCTAAAGTATGTTTCTTAGAGAAATTGTTAATGAGCACAGTGAAGTTACTAATTTTTTCCAAATTTTTAAGCATAAATTATATATCAATAATTTTTAGAATTAGAAATCATTTTCAACTTTTTATTAAAAGATCTGGATGTGGTAACATTTATGTTTTTACTGGATATTAATAAGCTTTCAAGTACTTAACATATTTTTAAAAATAAATTTTAGTAATTCTTATTGTTCTTTCTCTCAGTGTGAATTATGAGGTTATGCTAAGTCATGTAATTACACTTGAGATATATTGACTGTTTTAAATGAACAAATAACTTCCTATAATCCTTTGTTGGTTGCAGAGAGATGGATAGGACATATATAGAAATACCCTAGACATAAGTAAATGAAGGATAATGTGACATGAAGGTGTCAAAATGCATCCCAGCTGCCAACATGTTGATCTCCGTAATACGTTGCTACTTTAGGTTAAAATACAAAATACCTCTCATAATCCCAACTGTATCAAACTACTCTTAGCCAATGATGTTAACTGGAATGAATGTCTCAATCCATGTGTTTGTTTACTCTCATATTGCCATCAAAATGGGGAGAGCATACTACCTAGAGGGAGGCATTCAGGTAATAAGAAAGGCACTAAATCTCTAGAGAAGTAGGAAAAAGAACAGGCGAATACAAGGTTCACCAAGGGAGGACATTGAAGGTAAAGTTTTGCATTTTGGCTGAAAGTTTGTGTGTGTTGATTACGTGAGGGATGTGGTAGAAGGTGGAATAAAGTTATACTCTGCAAGGTTTTGTTGTCAGGGTGATGCTGGCCTCATAGAATGAGTTAGGGAGGAGTCCCTTCTTTTTAATGTTTTGGAATAGTTTCAGTAGAAATGGTACAAGCTTTTCACTGTACCTCTGGTAGGATTCAACTCTGAATCCATCTGGTCCTGGGCTTTTTTTTGTTGGTAAGCTATTGATACTGCCTTAATTTCAGAACTTATTATTGGTCTATTTAGGGATGGGATTCAATTTCTTCCTGGTTCCATCTTGGGAGGGTGTATGTGTCCAGTAATTTATTCATTTCTTCTATATTTTTTAGTTAAGTGAATTGAAGTGTTCATAATACTCTCTGATGTTTATTTGTGTTTCTGTGTGGTCAGTGGTGATATCCCCCTTGTCACTTCCAATTGTGTTTATTTGAATCTTCTCTCTTTTCTTCTTTATTAGTCTAGCTAGCAGTCTATTCTTCTAAAAAAATCAGTTCCTAGATTTGTTGATTTTTGAAGGGTTTTCTGTAGTCTCTATCTCCTTCAGTTCAGTTCTGATAATGGTTATTTCTTGTCTCCAGCTAGCTTTGGGGTTTGTTTACTCTTGGTTCTCCAGTTCCTTTAGTTGTGATGTTAGGTTGTTAACTTGAGATCTTTCTTGCTTTTCGATGTAGGCATTTAGTGCTATAAATTCCTCTCTTAGCACTGCATTAGCTGCATCCCAGAGATTCTGGTATGTTATATCTTTGTTCTCATTAGTTTCAAAGAACATATTGATTTCTTCCTTAATTTCATTTTTTACCCCAAAGTCATTCAAGAGCAGGTTGTTCAATTTCCATGTAGTTGTATGGTTTTGAGCGACTTTCTTAATCTTGATTTCTAATTTGATTGCACTGTGGTCTGAGAGACTGTTAGATTTCAGTTCTTTTGCATTTGCTGAGGAGTGTCTTTCTTCTGATTATGTGATTAATTTTAGAGTAGGTGCCATGTGGCAATGAAAAGAATGTATATTCTGTTTTTTCAGGTGGAGATTTCTGTAGATATATATTTTATTAGTCCATTCTTAAAACTGCTCTAAACATGCTATCTGAGACTGAGTAATTTATAAACAAAGGAGGTTTAATTGACTCACAGATCTGCATGGCTGGGGAGGCCTCAGGAAACTTACAATCATGGAAGAAAATAAAGGGGAAGGAAGGACATTTTTCATATGGCAACAAGAGAGAGAAGAAGAACGAGCAAAGAAGAAACTCACCAAACACTTATAAAACTATCAGATCTCATGAAAACTCACTATCATGAAAATAGCATGGGAGAAACCACCCACCATGATCCAACCAACTCCCACCAAGTTCTTTCCTCAATGCCTGGGGATTATAATTCAAGATGAGATTTGGGTAGAGACACAAAGCCAAACCATATCATCTATCAAGTCCACTTGATCCAGAGCTGAGTTCAGGTCCTAAATTTCTTTGTTTATGTCAGTGGGGTGCTAAAGTCTCCCACTATTATTTTGTGTTAGTCTGTTTCTCTTGGAAGGTTTCTAAGAACTTGCTTTATGAATCTGGTTGCTCCTGTATTGGGTGCATATACATTTAGGATAGTTAGCATTTTTTTGTTGTTGTTGAATTGAACCCTTTACTATTATGTAATGCCTTTCTTTGTGCTTTTTTGATCTTTGTTGGTTTAAAGTCTGTTTGTCAAAAACTAGGACTGCAACCCCTGCTTTTTGCTGGTTTTCTTTTTGCTCTGGAAATATTTTTCCATCCCTTTATTTTGAGCCTAAGTGTGTCCTAGCATGTGAGATGGGTCTCTAGAAGACAGCATACCACTGGGTGTTGGTTCTCTATTCAGCTTTCAGTTCTGTGTCTTTTAATTGGGACATTTAGCTTATTTACATTTAAGGTTAATATTGTTATATGTGGATTTGATCCTGTCATTGTGATGCTAATTGGTTATTTTGCAGACTGGCTTATATGCTTGCTCCATAGCATCACATGTCTGTGTACCTCAATGTGTTTTTGTAGTGGTTGGTAAAGGTGTTTCCTTTCCATAGTTAGTGCTTCCTTCAGGAGCTCTTATAATGCAGGTCTGGTGGTAACAAATTCCCTCAGCATTTGCTTGTCTGAAAGGGATCTTATTTCTCGTTCATTTATGAAGCTTAGTTTGGTCAGATATAAAATTCTGGGTTGGAAATTCTTTTCTTTAAGAATGTTTATTATTGGCCCCCAATCTCTTCTGGCTTGTAGGGTTTTCACTGAAAGGACCACAGTGAGTCTGATGGGCGTCCCTTTTTAGGTGTACTGGCTTTTCTTTCTGACTATCCCTAACATTTTTTTCTTCTATTTTGACCTCAGAGAATCTGATGATTATGTGTCTTGGGGATGATCTCATGGAGTATCTTACTGGGGTTCTCTGTATTTCCTGATTTTGAACGTTGGCCTGTCTAGCTAGGTTGAGGAGATTCTCCTGGATGATGTACTGAAATATGTTTCCAAATTTGTTCCACTTTCCCCCTCTCTTTCATGTACCCTAATCAGTTGTAGATTCAGTTTCTTTACATAATTCTATATTTCTTGTAGGTTTTGTTTATTCCTTTTCATTTTTTTTTCTTCATTCTTGTCTTTCTGTCTTGTTTCAGAAATATAGTCTTCAAGCTCTGATATTCTTTCCTCTGCTTGGTCTTTTCTGCTATTAATATTTGTGATTACATTGTGAAGTTCTTATAGTGTGATTCTTAGCTCTATCCAGGTAGATTATGTTCCTCTCTCTACTGGCTATTTTGATTGGTAGCTCCTGCATTGTTTAGTCATGTTTCTTAGCTTCTTTGCATTGGGTTACAATATGGTCCTTTAGCTCAGCAAAGTTTTTCCTGGTCCACATTCTGATGCCTACTTCTGCCTTTTTAGCTGTCTCAGCCTCAACCCATTTCTGAACCCTTGCTGGAGAGGTGTTGTGGTCCTTTAGAGGAAAGGGAGCACTCTGGCTTTTCGAGTTTTCAGCATTTTGCCTGATCCTTTCTCATCTTTTTGGCTTATCTGCCTTCAATCTTTGAGATTGCTGACCTTTGGGTAAGGTTTTTGTGTTTGTTGTTGTTTGCTTGTTTTTGTTGTAACAGTCTTCTGTAGGGCTGCTGTGGTTTTCTGAGAGTCCCCTCCAGACCCTAGTCACCTCAGTTTTTTCATTACCTGGAGGTATCATCAGTGAAGGCTGTGAAACAGCAAAGTTGGCAGCCTGCCCCTTCCACTGGAAGCTCTGTTCCATAGGAGTATTGACCTACTGCTGGCCTGAACATGCCTGTAGGTGGGTGGAGATCCCAGTTGGAAGCTCTCATCCAGTCAGGAGGAACAGGATTAGGGACCTGCTGAAAGGAGCAGTCTGCATTTTGGTAGAGCAACTGTGCAGTGTTGAGGATCCCTTCAGCTTCTGATCAGTTTGGGCTCTCCAAGGCCACATGATGGACTGGCTGAGATGCTGAAACAGCAAAGGAGGTGGCCTGCCCTGCACTCCCTGGACACTCTGTCCCAAGGAGAAATTAGGTCTCTGTTAGCTGTAGAACATGGGCTGGGGTGTCTGGGGGCCTCGACTTGGAGGACTCAGGAGGAATGGATCTGGGTAGCATTTATAGAAGCAGTCTGGCCACACCTTGACAAAACAGCTGATGAACCACCTCTGCCCCAGGTCGGCTTGAACTTTCCAAAGTCTGCAGGCTGAAACGGCAGAGCTGCCAAAGATGGCCACTAGCTTCTCCCCTCAGGCACTTGGTACCAGGGAGAAATCAGAACTGTGTCTGTAGAATACAGGTGGGGATAGCTGGAGGCCCCAGCTGGGAGGACCCACCCCATAAGGAAGAGTGGATTGGGGTCCCATTTAAAGAAGCAGTCTGGCCATGCCTTGACAAAGCAGTTGTGCTGTGCTGGGTAACTGCTTCTGCCCTGGTTTGCTTGGACTCTGCAAAGCCCACAGACTAGAATGGCTGAGTGGTCCAAACAACCAAGGTGGTGGCCCACCCCTCCCCCTGGGCACTTCATTCAGGGAGAGATGAGAGCTCCATCTATAGAATATGGGCAGGTGGGGTAACTGAAGGCTGTGACTGGGAGGTCCCACCCAATGAGGAAGAATGGATCAGCGATTCACTCAAAGAAGCAGTCTAGTCATGTTCTGGCAAAGCAGCTGTGCTGTGCTGGGGGGACCCTGTCTCATCTGGACCATTCGAACTCTCCAAAGCCCACAGGCTAGAATGGCTGAATTGGCAAAACAGCAGAGATGGTGGCCTGCCTCTACCCCCAGGCGCTCTGTCCCGCCTCAGGCAGGCCCCACCCTGTTGCCTGTGGCTGGCTGGAATTCCAAGCCAGTGGGTCTTGTAATGTGAGGTGTGGTAGAAATGAGGCCTGTAGACTGATTGCTGCTTGGCCTCCTGGATTCAGTCTCTTTCCTAGGGGCATGTATGGACCTCCCACTTTGCCAGGGATCCTGGGGCCAAAGTATGTAAAGCCCCTGGATCTCTGTGCATACCTGAGTGGCTGATTTGCTGAGACTCCACACGGCTCTGTGTGTTGGATTCAAGGCCCTGGTGGCATGGACTCATGAGGGTATCTCCTGATCTGAGGGTTGCAAAGATCCATGGGAGCATTGTGGTTTCCCAGGCTTGCACATTCTCTCACAGCTTCCATTTGCTGGGAGTGAGCGTTCCCTTGGCTCTGTGTCACTCCCAGTTGGGCTGTTTTTCTTCATTCTCCATGGGTTGAGTTGTTTTCCTGATCAGTCCCAATGTGAATGCCTGGATATCTCAGTTGAAGGTGCTGTATTCACTCACCTCTTTTGTTTCTGTGAGAGTCACACACCACTACTTCCACTTGGCTATTTTGACCCCCTCCAAATTATAACTTTCAAATCTACTAGTGTTGTATTGCTGCCATCAAGAATATTTTTCTTTTAAGTGACTGCTTAATACTAATTCCATGTCATGTAGTGATTCCTGAAATTATGATAAAGATACAAAACATCTGCTGCCTTTTGCAGAAAATTGTGTCTCAGGGGTAAACCAGGATTAGATGTAATCAAAGTTCATCCTTTGGATTCCTTATTTTGCCACAGACCCACTGTGTGTCTTGAATTAAACCCATTCTTTCTATTCATAATTTACTGAAGAATCAGACTAATTTAGTCCCACTTGACAAACAAGGTTGTTATTTGTGAATGAATTCTATTATCTAATACAAATTTAGCACACAGAGAAATTAATTAATGAAATAAAACATTTACTTAAGTCATAAAAAGTGGAATAAAGAAGTGAGAAAATTATCTGCAATAATTCAGACCTAGAGTAACTTTCACCTAAATTTTGAAATAATGGAGAAAAATATTATGTGAACATTTTGTTTTGCATACATTTTCTGTTCAATTACTTTGTCTGCTGTGTGTATAAGGAAACCATCCACTCGTCCATCGTCTATTCTACAGATATTTATTGAACACCTTGTCTGGCTAAGAACTGGGAATGTGTGGTGAGATGAATAATACCATCCCTCCAGAAACTTGCTGTATTGTAGAACTCTTAGTCTTTTAGTAACTGGTTTTCATTACTTTGTAAAATATAAATATAATACAGATAAATCTAAGCAGTTTTAAGGCTCACACTTGAGATGTTAGCCATGAAGAACAAAACCAGATCAATTGCCAAATATTCTGAAAAGCAGTAAAATATTCACTTGAGTCTCTTGAAGCATGCCAAGTGGGATTGAAATAATAAAGCTCAGCTAAATCTCCCACTCCCACCACTTCTCACACAAATGAACTCTGTCCCTTAAATCTCTGAGCTCCCTCCCTCTGAATGCCCTAAAAATCTCTTCAGTTCTTGATTTCTCCCTTCCATATCTCCATATTCTTTTACCCAGTAACTCTGACTTGTCAGAGTTCCTCAGTTCTTCCCTTGCTGGCTCCATTGACTTGGGCCAAAAAAAGACATGTCATAGAAATAGAATTTTCCTTCAGTGAGGGACATACACATCCTTTTTCTCCCATACCATCACCTCCCTGTGTACTTTGTTTTCTGTAGCATGAAACTTATGAAAGAGTATTTGAGTTAGATTTGTAGGATATCTGAAAATCTGAGAAAAATATATTGTCAAATCTAAAACATCGATTAGTTTATTGTTCCAGTCACTTAATATTAATGAATGGAATATAACAATTTTCTTTTGGTTTAGACCTTCATAACCTTGGCCCAAAGCAGCATGCCTAGGCTAAACCATTTTGCAGTTATGGAACAGCCAAGTAGGCTATGATATATGTATTATTATTGTTTCATAAACAAACTTATTTGTAAATAACTTATGTTTTTAATTACTGTGAGTATGTAATAGGTTTATATATGCATGGGGTACATGTATTCTGATAAAGGCATATCATGTATAATAATCGCATCAGGGTAATTGGGGTATACATCATCTCAAGCATTTATCATTTCTTTGTATTAGGGACATTCCAATTTTACTCTTCCAGTTATTAAAAAACATCCAATAATTATTGTTGACTATAGTCACCTTGTTATGCTATCAAACACTAGATCTTATTCATTCTATTTAACTATAGTTTTGGACCCATTAACCATCCCCACTTTTTTTTTCTCCTGCCTCCCTCTACTATTCCTAGCCACTAGTAAGCGTCATTCTAGTCTCTCTCTGCGTGAGATCAATTGTTGTAATTTTTATCTTCCACATATGAGTGAGAACATGAGAAATTTGTCTTTCTTTGCCTTATTTATTTTACTTAACATAATGTTCTCCAGTTCTACCATGTTGTTGCAAATGACAGTATTATATTTTATTTAATGGCTGAATAGTATTACATTGTGTATATGTACTATATTTTCTTTACCCATTCATCTGCTGATGTACCCGTAGTTTGATTCCAAAAACCTGGCTATTGCGAATAGTGCTACAAAAAACATGGGGGTGCAGATATCTCTTTGACATCCTTATTTCTTTTCTTTTCTTATCTTTTCGTTTTTCTTTCCTTCTTTCTTTTCTTTTCTTTTTTTCTTCTTCTTCTTCTTCTTTTTTTTTTTTTGGAGACAGTCTTATCTGCCACCCAGGTTGGAGTGCAGTGGCACATCTTGGCTCACTGCAACCTCTGCCTCCCGGGTTCAAGCAATTCTCCTGCCTCAGCCTCCCAAGTAGCTGGGATTGCAGGCACCTGCTACCATGCCTGGCTGATTTTTGTATTTTTTAGTAGAGATGGGGTTTCACTATGTTGGTCAGGCTGGTCTCGAATTCCTGCCTCAGCCTCCAAAAGTGGTGGGATTACAGGCATGCACCACCATGCCTGGCCTCCTTTGTTTTTAGTATATACTTAGCAGTGAGCTTGCTGGAAATGTTAATACTATTCACAGTTTTCTTGAGGAACCTCTGTACTGTTCTCCATAGTAGCTGTACTTTTCCATTTCCACCAACAGTGTACAAGCATTCCCCTTTCTGCACATCCTTTTCAGCATTCATTATTGGCTGTCTTTTGGATGAAAGTAATTTTAACTGGGGTAAGATAATCTCTTATTTTAGTTCTGATCTGCATTTCTGAAGACTGATCATTGATCACTGATGATCAATGATGTTGAGAATTTAAAAAAATATACCTGGTTGTGAATGAATAAACTGTGGTGTGTGTGTATATATATATACATATATATATATGATGGCATACTACTCAGCCACAAGATGGAATGAATTAATGACATTTGCAGCAACCTGGATGAAGTTGGAGACTATTATTCTAAGTGAAGTAACTCAGGAATGGTAAATCAAACATCATATGTTCTCACTTATAAGTGGGAACTAAGGTATAAGAATGATATAAGTGGGTGATATAATGATATAATAGTTATAATTATATAATGATCATAATTATAATGATATAAGTAGATGCAAAGGCATAAGAATGACATAATGAACTTTGGGAATTCGGGATAAAAGCGTGAAAAGGGGGTGAGGGATAAAAGACTACAAATAGGGTTCAGTGTATACTGCTGAGGAGATGGGTGCACCAAAAATCTCACAAATCACCGCTAAAGAACTTACTCATCTGTTCCCCAAAAACCTATGGAAATTAAAAATGTAAGAATATATACCTGGTTGCCATTTATATGTCTTCTTGTAAGACATTTCTTTTGTAAGAAAATTCTTACAAATTCTCTTGTAAGAAATTTTATATCTTTGCTCATTTTAAAATCAGATAATTAGTTTTTTTCCTATAGAGTTGTTTGAGCTCTTTATGTATTCTAGTTACTGATCCTGTGTCAGATGAGTAGTTTGAAAATACTTTCTCTCATTCTGTGTGTTGTTTCTTCACTTTGTTGATATTTTTCCTTTGTAGTGCAGAAGCTTTTTAGCTTGATGTGATCTCATTCGTCCATTTTTGCTTTGGTTGCCTGTACTTCTGAGGTATTACTCAAGAAGTTTTTGCCCAGTCAAATGTCCTAGATAAATTTCCCAATGTTTTATTCTAGTAGTTTTATAGTTTCTCTTTAATCTATTTCAATTTGATTTTGGTATATGGCAAGACGTAGGGGTCTAGTTTCATTATTCTCCATATAGATATTCAGTGTTCCAAGGACCATTGATAGAAGATACTGTTTTACCCCAGTGTATGTTCTTGGCACTTTTGTTGAAAATGAGCACACTGTAAATGTGTGGATTTATTTCTAGGCTCTCTATTCTGTTCCATTTGTTTATCACAAAACACCAATACCATGCTGTTTTGACTACTGTGGCTCTGTAGTATAATTTGAAGTCAGGTAATGTGATTCATCCAATTTTGTACTTTTTACTCAGAATGGCTTTGGCTATTCTGGGCCTTTTGTGGTTTCATAGAAATTTTAGTTTTATCTATTTCTGTTAGGAATTTCATTGGTATTTTGATAGAGATTGCAGTGAATCTATAGATTGCTTTGGGAAGTATGGATATTTTAACAATATTAATTTTTCTAATCTATGAACATGGAATATCTTTGCATATTTTTGTGTATTCTTTAATTTCTTTATTCAAGTTTTATAGTTTTCATTGTAGAGATTTTTCACTTCCTTGGTTAAGTTTATTCTTAAGAATTTGATTTTATTTGTAGCTAATATAAATGTCATTACTTTTTGGATTTTTTTTTTAATAGTTCACTGTTGCCATATAGAAATGCTACTGATTTTTGTATGTTGATTTTGTATTCTCCAACTTTACTGGATTTGTTTATCACTTCTGATAGTTTTTTGGTGGTCTTTAGGTTTTTCCAGATAAAGATCCTATCAGCTGAAAATAAGGATAATTTCACTTCTTCTGTTTCAATTTGGATGTCTTTTCTTTCTTTTCTTTCTTTCTCCTCTCCCATTGCTATAGCTAGAACTTTCAGTACAATGCTGAATAACAGTGGTGATAGAGGGCATCCTTATCTTGTTCCAGATCTTTGAAAAAAGGCTTTTAGTTTTTCCCCATTCAGTATGTGGGTCTGTCATATATGGCTTTTATTGTGTTGAGGTATATTTCTTTTATAACAAGTTTTTTGACAGTTTTTATCACGAAGGATTGTTGGATTTTATCAAATGCTTTGCAGCATTAGTTAAGATAATCATATGGTTTTTGTCCTTCATTCTGCTGATGTGAAGTACCACATTTGTTGATTTGTGTATGTTGAACCATTTTTGCATTCCTGGAATAAATCCCACTTAGTTATGATGACTGGTCCTTTTACTGTGTTGATGAATTTGGTTTACTAGTATTTTGTTGAGAATATTTGCATCTATATTCATCAGGGATATTGATCTATAGTTTTTGTTTTTTAAAATGTGTCCTTGTCTGGTTTTGGTATCAGGGTAATACTAGCCTCATTGAATAAGTTTGGAGCAATTACCTTCTCTTCAGTATTTTGGAATAGTTTGAGTAGAATTTGTATTAGTGTTTCCAATAAATGTTTGGCAAAACATTTATTATGACTTCAGTCTCATTACTTGTTATTAGCCTGTTCAGGTATTGGATTTCTTTATGGCTCAATCTTAGTATGGTTCAATACATATACATATACATAGACATATACAACATATATGTGTCTTCTTTTTCATCTTTGATTTCATTTACTTGGGTCTTTTTTTCTAAGACTGGCTAAAGTGTTTTGTTTATCTTTTTTAAAATCAACTTTTTGTTTCATTGATCTTTTGTATTTTTTTGTTTCAATATCATTTATTTCTGCTCTGATGTTTGTTATTTCTTTTTTTCTACTAATTTTGAGTTTGCTTTGCTTTTTTTTTTATTTCTTCAAGATACATTGTTAGGTTGTTTATTTGATATTTCCTACTTTTTAATGTGGGTGTTTATTGATATAAACTGTCCTCTTACTACTGCTTCTGCTGTATCTTATAGGTTTTGGTATGCTGCATTTTATTTTCATTTGCTCCAAGAAATTTTTAAATTTTCTTCTTAATTTCTTCATTGACCCACTGGTCATTCAGGAGCATATTGTTTAATTTCCATGTGTTTGTGTAGTTTCCATAATCCTGATATGGTTTGGCTTTGTGTCCCCATCCAAATCTCATCTTGAATTATAATCCCCATGTGTCAAGGGGAGACACCTATAATCCCCACATGTCAAGGGAGGGACCTGGTGGGAAGTGATTGGATCTTGGGGGCAGTTTCCCCTATGCTGTTCTTGTGGTAGTGAGTTCTCACAAGATCTGATTGGTTTTATAAGTGTGTGACTATTCCTTATTCACTTACTCACACTCTCTCCTGCTGCCTTTGAAGAAGATGCTTGCTTTCCCTTTTGTCATGATTGTGTTTCCTAATTTATAAAGAAAATTTGTCACTAGCAACTGACAAAACTGTAAATCAATTAAATATCCTTTCTTTATAAATTACCTAGTCCTGGATAGTATCTTTATAGCAGTATGAGAATGGACCAATATAGTAAATTGGTACTGTGGTAGTGGGCACTGCTATGAAGATACTTGAAAATGTGGAAGTGACTTTGGAACTGGATAGTGGGCAGAGGTTGGAACAGTTTAGAGGGCTCAGAAGAAGACAGAAAGATGTGGGAAAATTTGGAGCTTCTTAAAGACCTGTTGAATGGTTTTGACCAAAATGCTGATAGTGATATGAACAATGAAGTCCAGGCTGAGTGGTCTCAGATGGAGATTAGGAATTTCTTGGAAACTAGAGTGAAAGTCACTTATGGTATGCTATAGTAGAGTGACCTGTGGCATTTTTCCCCTGCCGTAGAAATCTGTGGAACTTTGAACTTGAGAGAGATGATTTAGAGTATCTGGAGGAAGACATTTCTAAGCAGCAAAGCATTCAAGACATGACCTATATTATTCTGAAAGCATTCAGTTGTACACGTTCACAAAGAAATAGCTTGAAATTGGAACTTATGTTTAAAAAGGAAGCAGAGCATAAAAGTTTGGAAAATTTGCAGCCTGATGATGAGATAGGAAAGAAAAACCTATATTCTGGGAGAAATTTAAGCCAGCTGCAGAAATTTGCATAAGTAATGAGAAGCTGAATGTTAATTGCCAAGACAATGGGGAAAATGTCTTCAGGCCATGTCAGAGACCTGGAGGCACAGGAGGAAAAAACTGACCTGGAGGCATAGGAGGAAAAACTGTTTCATAATCTGGGCCTAGGACCTTGATGCGTAGTGCAACCTGGGGCTTGGTGCCCTTCATCCCAGCCATGGCTAAGAGAGGCCAAGGTACTACTCTGGCTGTTGCTTCAGAGGGTGCAAGCCCCAAGCCTTGGAAGGATTTCAGAGGATGTATGGAAAAACCTGGATGTACAGGCAGAAGTCTGCTGCAGGGGTGGGGCCCTCATCCTACTGCAGTGCAAAGGATAAATATGGGTTTGGAGGCCTCACACAGAGTCCCTACTGGGGCACTGCCTAGTGGAGCTGTGAGAAGATGGCCACCATCCACCAGCTCCCAGAATGGTAGATCCACAAAGAGCTTGTACCATGCACCTAAGAAATGCACAGACATTCAACACCTGCCCATGAGAACAGCTGCAGGGGCTGAACCCAGCGAAGTCACAGGGGCAGAGTTGCCCAAGGCCTTAGTGGCCTACATTTTGCATCAGGATTTCCTGGATGTGAGACATGGAGTCAAAGGAGATTATTTTGAAGCTTTAAGGTTTAACGACTCCCCTGCTGGATTTTGAACTTACATGGGGCCTGTAGCCCCTTTATTTTGGCAAATTTCTCCTACTTGGAATGGAAGCATTTATCCAATGCCTGTACCCCCATTGTATCTTGGAAGTAACTATTTTGCTTTTGATTTTACAGGCTCCTAAGCAGAAGGGACTTGCTTTGTCTCATATGAGACTTTAGACTTGGACTTTTGGGTTAATGCTGGAATGAGTTAATACTTTGGGGGATTATTGGTTTTGAAGATTCGATGGTTTTATAAGTCTTTGACAGTTCCCCCTTCACTCACTGACACTCTCTCTTCTGTCATCTTGTGAAGAAGGTGCCTAATTCCCCTTCTGCCATAATTGTAAGTTTCCTGAGGCCTCCCCAGCCATGTGGAACTGTGAATCAATTAAACCTCTTTTCTTTATAAATTACCCTAGTTTTTGGCAGTATATGTATAGCAGTGTGAGAACAGACTAATACAGTTTCTCTTGTTATTGATTTCTAGTTTTATTCCATTGTGGTCAGAGAAGATATTTTATATGATGTGAATTTTAATTGAATTTTTAAATAGTTGTTTTTTTGCTCAAGTATATGGTCTGTCCTTGAGAATGATCCATGTGGTGAGGAGAATATGTATTGTGTATCTGTTGGATGAAATGTTCTGTAAATATCTATTAGGTTCGTTTGGTCTATAGTGCAGATTAAGTCTGAAGTTTCTTTGTTGATTTTCATTCTGGATGATCTGTCTGATGCTGAAAGTGGAGTGTTGGGGTCTATTTTTGTATTGGAATCTGTCTCTCTCTTTAGCTTTAATAATATTTGTTGAATATATCCTAGTGCTCTAGTGTTGAGTGTAAATATATATGCACTTGTTACAACCTTTTGTTGAACTGACTGCTTTGTTGTTATATAACAAGCTTCTCTGTCTCACAATTTTCCTTGTGAAATCTATTTTGTCTGATATAAGCATATTTAACTCTGTTCTTTTTTGGTTTCCATTGGCATGAAATATCTTTTTTTATTTCTTTATTTCAATCTGTGTGTCTTTGTAGGCAAATTATGTTTCTTGTAGGCTATAGATTGTTGGGTCTTTTTTAAAAAAAAAATCATCCAGCCACTCCATGTCTTTTGATTGGTTAGTTTAGTCCATTTACATTCAGTGTTATTATTGATAAGTAAAGAATTACTGTTCTCATTTTGTTATTTGTTTTCTGGTTGTTTTGTGGTCTTCTCTTCCTTTTTGTCTTTCTAAAGGTGAAGATGATTTTCTCAGGTGGGATGTTTTGATGTCTCAAACTTATAGGACATGTCCTGTAAGAAATGCTAAAGAGAGCTTATCAGTCTGAAAGAAAATTATGTTAATGAGCAATAAAAAATTATCTGAAGGTGCAAAGCTCACTGGTAATCAGAATTATGGAGACAAAAATAGAATATTCTAGCACTTTGAATATGTCATGCCATTCTTTCCTGGACCATAAGTTTTCTGCTGAGAAGTCTGCTGTCAGATATATTGAAGCCCATTTGTACGTTGTTTCTTTTCTCTTGCTACTTTTAGGATCCTTTCTTATCCATGACTCTTTGAGAATTTGATTAGTAAATGCCTTGAAATAGTCTTCTTTGGGTTAAAATTGCTTGGTGTTCCATGACCTTCTTATACCTGGATATTAATATCTTTCTCTAAGTCAGGAGAATTTTCTGTTATTATTTATTTGAATACATTTTCTACCCTGATCTGTCTCTCTACTTTCTCTTTCAGGCCAATAACTATTGGATTTTCCTTTTGAAGTTATTTTTTAAATCCTGTAAATGTGTTTAATTCTTTTTTATTCTTTTTCCTTTTGTGTCCTCTGACTGTGTATTTTCACATAGACTGCCTGCAAGATCACTAATTCTTTCCTTTGCTTGAGCATTTCTGCTGTCAAGAGACCCTGATGCATTTTTAATTTGTCACTTGAGTCTTCCAGCTCCAGAATTTCTGCTTGAATTTTGTTTGTTATTTCAATCTCTTTGTTAAATTCCTCTGATAGGATTATAAATTCCTTCTCTTCATTTTCTTGAAGCTCATTGAGCTTTCTCAAAATGGATAGTTTGAATTATCTGTCGGAAAGGTCACATATCTCTGTCTCTCCATCATTGATTATTGGTGCCTTATTTAGTTCATTTGGTGAAGTCATGTTTTCCTGGATTTTTTTATGCTTTTGGATATTTGTTGGTATCTGGGTAATAAGAGTTAGGTATTTAATCTTTGAAGTCTGGACTTGTTGGTACTCATCCTTCTTTAGAATGCTTTCCAGATATTCAAAGGGAATTTTGTGTTGTGATCTAAGTCTTTGGTCACTGCAGGTCTATCTGCAGTATGGAGTGCTCCAAGGCCAGGAGTACTGTGGCCCTTGCAGACTCGTACACCTTGGTTTGCTTGGATATGATTGAGGAGAATTCCCCACATTACCAGACAGTCTTTCATTCTTTTCCTTCACTTTCCCCCAAAGAGAAAGAGTCTCTCTCTCCATGCTGGAGTTCCTGAAGTTGGGGGATAAGTGACTGAAGCACCCTTGTGGCCACTACAGCTGGGACTGCAGTGGGTCACACCTGAAACCTGCACATTTCTAGGTCCTGCCCAAGGCCCATGGTGACTACTGCCTAGATACTGCTGATTTTATTCAAGGCCTAAAAGCTCTTTACTAAGCCAGTGGTAAATCCTGCCAGGAATGGGTCCTTTCCTTCCATGCAGGAGGTTCCCTTCTGGCCCAGGGTGAGTCTAGAAATGCTGTCCAGGAGCTAGGGCTTGGAATTGGGGGCTTCAGGAATCTGCTTGGTGCTTTAATGTGGCCGACCTGGTACCCAAGTTGCAAGACAAAGTTCTCTTTACTCTTCTCTCTCTTTTCTGGAAGTGAAAGGAGTCTCTTCTGAGCTGCACTGCCTGGAGATGAGGTAGAGGTGATCCAAGCATTTCCTTGGCTACCACAACTGGTGTCTCGCTGGATTGCATGCATTCCAATTCCACTGGCTCTGAATCTAGTGCAGCAACTGGACTTTCCCAAGATTGCAGTCCTTGTAGCTACACTGCCTTTCAAATTTATTCAGGACCCCAGAGCTCTTTAATTAGTTGGTGTTGGAGCTAGCCAGAACTTGGGTTCCTGCTGCTGTGACAGAGGATTCCTTTTAGCTGGGGCTAGTTTAAATGCTCCCTCTGTGGGCACTGACAGAATCCTTCCCTGTGTTGTGTTCTGCCGTGACAAGGCTATGCTGAGTTCTGATGCAAAGTCCCAGAATCACATCACTCTACTTCCCCTGTGCACATGCACACAGATTCTCTCTTCATGCAGTGTGGTGCTGTTGGGAGATGTAGAAAAAGTAGTATAGGTAATGCAAGACTTTTGTTCCTGCCCTCTTCAGTGCCTCTTTCCTTGATATAATGTTAAAACCAGGTACTATGATAACTCATCTGATTTTTGGTTCTTATCAAGGTGTATTTTTGTGTGGATGATTGTTCAATATGGTGTTCCTGTTGGGGGACAGCTGTTGGAGGATTCTATTCAGCCATCTTGCTTCACCCCCACAGCTAAAAAAAATTAAGTAAGATATCTTCTTTCCACACTGGCAATATGGTCTGGTGTATGTCAATGGCTCTTAGTCTTTTAAATCCAAAATGTTTAAAAAATACTCAACTATTTATGTTGGAAAAACTGTTGCTTTGTGCAGTAGCTTGAGTATGTGCCATAAAAAATTTGATCTCTAGTGCTACTATCCCTGTAAGATGTTATGGCAGCATTGCAATTATAATAGTTCTATTGATATCATAATTGCTCTGAAGGGCCGTTACAATGTAAATATGCAAGTGCTTCTGACAAACTGTGCTGTTAAATTAATCTACCTCAAACAAACTAAATGTAATAATGCAGATATAACAGGCTGCTGAAGAAATGGTGTTGAAGACACTGACTTCCTTCTTAGCTAAATGAGTAGGGAATAAGGAAGCAAATTGTTTGCATTTTAGTTTAAGAATTAAAGTAGAACCACAAACCTAGAAGGGCCTAAGTGGTCATTTAGCTCATCCCTTTTACTTTTGAGAAGAGAGGAAGAGGCACAGGTAGGTTAAATGACTTATTTGAGGTTTCACAGCTAATGGCCTAGCCAGAACTAGAATTTGAGACTTGACTTCTGTTCAGAATTTCTTTCACTAGACAGTTCCCATTCAGCAACAAAGTAACTCCAAGTAAATATAGTTGTTCTAAAACACATGTTTCTCTGTTTTGGGGAAAGTCTTGTTCCCTGTCCTATAAAATCTTAATCATTGTATCAGTCTGTTCTCACTCTGCTATAAAGAAATACCTCAAACTGGGTAATTTATTTTAAAAAAGGTAGCTTAATTAGCTCAGGATTCTGCAGGCTGTACAGGAAACATGGCTAGTGAGGCCACAGGAAACTTACAATCATGGTGGAAGGTCTTCATGGAAGGAAGGGGGCATGTCTTACATGGTGAGAGCAAGAGGAGGAAAGTGTGGGGAGAGGTGCCACACACTTTTAAACAACCAGATCTCGTGAGAACTCACTACCACGAGAACAGCAAGGGGGACATCTACCCCCATCATCCAACCACCTCTTACCAGGCCCTTCCTCCAATATTGGGGATTTAGTTTGACATGAGATTTGGGTGAGGACACAAATCCAAACCATATCAATCACCATGTACCTTGTTCTTCAAATGAAGGTGAAATGTTAACTAGTTTTTTTTTTTTTTCACTGGCAAAACTAACCCAAATGAACAGTAGAATGCTCTTCTCATATAAATAAAAAGATTTTGTTGGGATAGAAGAAAATGCTTTCTGAAACGGGATTGGACTATCCCTTTTCCAGGAGGGTAATCAGATGATTGCCTGGGAACATGTTCTTTCTGGCCATTGCAGAATAGGGACAAGGAAAGCTTGGGGCAGTGGATTAGTGAGGTCAGCAGAGGCCTGCTAGCCTGGATATTTAACTAATCATGGTATTTAGGAGTGGCCTGCTTCTTGGTTCTAGATCAACTTCATACCGAAAGAACTAAAGAGTTTGAAATGTTAAATTTTATTTTGTAGAGCATTATACAATTTAGTGAAATATTTCCATTGGAAACTTTTGATATAGGCTTCATTTCTCTTATTTCCTTTCCATAAAATTAAGTGTTGGTAAGAGTAAGCAACTATAGGAGAAGGCAGAACATCTTAATTTAGTGATTTATTAATTAAATATATATATTTTGAAAGGGGGTCACGCTTTGTTTCCCAGGCTGGAGTGCAGTGGCATGACTGCTCACTGAAGCCTCAAACTCCTGGCTCAAGCATTCCTCCAGTGTCAGCCTTCTAGGTAGCTGGGATTACAGGCAATATGGTGATTCTTCATTAGTGACTTTAGTGATTCCTTAGAGCTAGCTATTAAGCAACCATGGATAATTATTTGAAAAGTTACAGTTATGTGTACTTTGTAGGAGAATCCTGAAGCACCTTGAGAGGGCAAAACCACAGTTGGCTTCCTTCACAAAGTGGCACTTGAGCTAACCTCAAACTGAGAAAGTAGTAGGAAATAAGGAGATACAGAACAGAGGAAGACCTTTCCAACAAAGGGCAAAGATCTCAAAGTCTGAAGGAATATGGCTTATTTAAGAAACAGAAAAAGTTATTATAGCTGGGAAGCAGAAAAAAGAACAGGAATGTCCAGAAAAGAGGCTCATGAGAGTGATGATCAGATGATGCTTAGTAATTAGATATTTAATATACTATAGATGTATATGTATTTGAGGCAGGTTTTTAAAAAATAGAGTGGAATGACATTTTAAATTAAAGGTTTTGTACTTCTAAATATTTAACTGAAGAGAGATTAACTGAGAGAATATTAGGAAAGAATATATTGATGTGTGAAGTTAATAATAGGCTTAATAAATTAGTTAATTAGTTGATATTTTGTGAATGCATATATTTCAAAATCAAGAAAGATCAATTATTTTATTTAGAAGCAAATGTAACACATGCCTAACTTATAATGGAGTGCATTAGATAATGAAAGAGATTGATTTTAGTTATTACCATCCTTTCTCCAAGACGAGATATACTTGATTTTTTCTTTTCTAATAATTCATTATTATTGAATTAGCTTTGTTTATTCATTCAGCATTTTCCTCATTTTTCTTCCTCTTGGTTGATTATATTCTGAAAGATTGCAACTTGTGAGTTTGAAAATAATTTTAAAAGTTATTTAACTCTAAATCGGCTGATTCATTTCTCAAACTTCAGATTAGTTTGCCATAGGTGCTGCTGGGAAATATATGCTAACTCTGGTAATTGGAGTAATGATAGAAGATGATCAAGCAACCAAAGGAAGTAAAACTTGTGACTGAAACTTTTAAATACAATTTTCTGATGAAAAGTCAGCCATTAAAAATGGTTTAATGCATTTTATTTGCAAACTTAATAATATTAAATAAAAATCCCTGTATTGCCCAGGCTTAAGTAGTGATAATATGGTTATTTTTAACTGGTTTTTATTGTACTCTTTTTTGAAAAACTGTGATAGTCATATGGTAACATATCCCATTACCAGTGTAGGAGTCACATTGAATATTTGTTATTTTTTTATACTTCCCATATAAATTTATTATTTAGGTATTCACATGTTTCTAATATGGAGTCATGTCTCAAATAGGTGCAGATGCAGAGGGACTTTGTAGTGAGCATCAATCACAGGCCAGGTGCTGTCTTGGGCACTACAGCATAGTCAGGAGCTTATCAAGACAGGAATGATATTTATGCTCATGAGACTTTCAGTCTGGGTGGAGAGAAAGAAATTTTAACTCATTATTTAAAATACAGTATCAAGTTTACAAGAGCACATGAAGAAAGGGAACTAGTCTTATTTGGTGTGGTCCTGAGCGGGTGAGGGCACCCAGAAAAATCTTCTTTGTGTAAGCTACATTTAAGCAGAAAGCTGCAGATAATTACAAAAGAAAAATGGGCTAAGTGGGAGGAGCCCTTGAGGAAAGGCCTTGAAGTGGAGGGAAGTGGGATCAGGTCAAGGAACTAAAAATCCTAGGCAGAGGCCAGTGAGTGAGAGCCACCAAAAGTCAAGTATTGCCACCTTCACCACTCTACATGCAGAGATTCTTTCTCTGCAGATATTAAATTTGTTGTTAAGATTTTTTTAGGTTCTTTTTACTTAACAGATTGAGAAAAATAAAAAAAATCATTGTTTTCTTTTCTTTTCTTTTCTTCTGCCTTTTCTTCTCTTATGCCAAACATTGAAGATCATGAAAATTTGCTTGCTTCCAAAGAATCATGAAAAACTAGAATTTAAATTGGGCTGTTTCACAAGAATGAAATATAAAAAACTTTCCAAGAAAAGATGAAAATAGAAGAAATTATATAAGGGGGAGTGGGAATTATCTTTTTGTGTTTTTTTTTTTATTGAAGTCAGTGAAGATATCACAAAATATGAACCAGGATTTTCAAAACTTGAACTTTTAGGTATACATTCTAATTAGCCCACAGACTTAAATTTGCAGAAAAAACAGGCAGGCTAAATGGTGTTTGCCTCAGACCAAATCTGCCACTTTTTACCTACAGAGTCTAGTCTACTTTTGGGCAGGACTATTTTAAAATATGTAAGAAAGTAGAATATGTTCTCTTTTAAAAAACTGAAAAACATTTCATGCTATATAAACTTCAGTTTATTGTCAAAGAATTGTGATTAAATTTCCATTATGCTTCCTGCTGTATTACTTTTACAAACTGCTTCTCACAGGCTAGGCAGAGACAGAGGCAATATAGCTTACAAGTTAGAAAAAGACTCTGACCATAGATTGCTGGGGGTCCTATCTTGGCTCCTCCAATTACTGGCTATATGCCCATGGGCAAGAAGCTTGAATCCTTTTTGTTTGAAAGGGATAAATATTATATCTACTTCATGGAGTCAGTGATGAGGATTAAATAAGATAATATGTGATGCACTTAGAGGAGTGCCTGGCATATAGTAAGCAAAAAGTAAACATTAACTGCAAAAAGACCTTAGACTTTCTGTGTCTGCTCAGGTGCATGCACTAGTACAGTGTAAATCTGGTACAATAAACCAGGGAGGAGAAAGAGGTCTCTCTTACAGTCTTGAGAGCTGACATAAACTTAATAGTGGTCAGATGAAAGGCTGGTAGTGCTGCTATTGCTTCATTTTCTGTAGAAGCTGTAGTTAATGTCCCCCCCACCCCGCCCCGCCTTAAAATATTTTGAGAAATAAAAGCATTCAGATTATGCCTTGCTAATTTTACAAACTCAAGTTCAGTGAATCAGGGAATGTGAAGCTTTGTTCAGGATTGATATGTAGAGGAGACTTATACTTGTTCCTTATTTTCTGTCTTACTGTAGGATATGAGTGTTGATCCCACAAGAGGCTGTGATTTCTTTGAATTTAGGCTTAGATAAAATAACCAAAGGTGAGATTTGTTGATCCTACCTCCCTTCCCTATTTACTGTCCTCCTTTTTATTCCTTCCTCAAACCTTTCCTCTTTGCCCTTGCTCCTCAGCTGCCTTCTTAGATCTCTATACTTTCTCATCATCTTAATCTGTGTCTTCCTTTCTCTGAATCCTGCCTATCTTTTCTTTGTATTGAAGAGAGAAATGGGAAATGTTAGCTTGGGCCAGAAGTAAGGAGAGAGAAGAAAAAGAGGAAAATGTAGCAAATAGGGAGAGGTGGTCCTAAGAGACACATTAAATATATCTGGCTTATGCACTGAATCCTCAACTCTGGCTTTTGCTGTGCATTTCTTGGACATAAACATGTTTAATCTTCTATTTGTTTGTGATGATTTGTGTATTATAATTCACTATAACTAGGTTGATTTTTGTCTCTTTTTTTTCTTTTTCTTTTCATCAAGAGCATAGAAGAAAAGGGACAGAATGAGATCAGAAAAAAAGGAGATAAAATCTCTGGAAGAGCTTCTCCCCTGTTTGTGTCCTTATTTTATATTTTTATATTTATTTAGCTGATAAATTACTGTTGCACTCCTAGAGTTCAGACTTTCTGCATCACAGGACAATTTATTTTTCATGCTGGGAGACCATTTACCTGACCTGCTTTCCCTGGTTCGCAGTGGGCCTACTGAGCTGCTATCTGACTCTGGCTGTTTAGACCTTTGCCACCACACCCCATCCCAGCCTGGCAGTTAAGATCCATCTCACAATGCTCTGACTCAATGTCTGGCACCCTCCTGAGCTGCAGGCCCGCTGCTCACTCCACTGAACCTTTTTGTGCTAAGACCCCCTCCTAAGCCCTGTCGAAAAATGTCAGACAAGTTCATGGACTATGTGTATTAACATATTATCAGAGAGGACTAAAATCTAACTTACCATGCTCCCCTGTTGCTAAGAAGTGGCCTCAAGGCGGCTTTAAGCCCCTACTGGTGTCTCAGGGGAAGAGCAGTTCATAAAAAGTTTTCATATCCTGGTAGCCACACAGGTGGCTCTCTATGGGCACTAACTTTCTCTCCCAGTCTTTGTTTTTGCTTTCCGCTCTATCAGGAACACATTTCTTGTCCTGGTCTAATTGTCAGTACCTAGCCTACACATCTTTCCTGACACTGTGCTGGGTCAGTTATATGTGATTTATGTGGCAGAGAACCATGCACACTCTTCTATCACAGGGCTTTGCACATTTGGATCTGATATTGTACACACTGAACTGTCTACTCTATGTTCCCACCATTCTTGAAGCTCCTTCAGAGAAGGACCATATTCTCTTTGTTTTGAATTACTAGCACTTTGCACATCACTTGGAACCTTGTAGGTAGTCAACCCAGTATTAGTATGTGGCAAGAACATGCTATCTATGGTGGGAAGACTAATAGAGGAAATTTTGGGGCAGGTGACAGAGGTTTTGAGGGGAGGCAAAGAGCCATGTGTGGACTATGTAGTGATATCCCAGATGGTGTCATTTAAGGTGCTGTTTCCAGGATCTATTCCTAAGCTTAGATAATTATTCTTTGAAGGCATTATTTTGTACATATCTGCAAACAGATAACCTGAATGATTTTGTCTTTATTTTTATATGTGTGGCATAAGAGGCAATGTGATTGATTTCTTGAGAATAGGTATTTTTAGTCTTACATTTCTAATTTTTAAAATTTCTTCACTAAAATATCAATTTTGGTTTAAACAGTTTTGGATTTTATTTTTATAAGCTAATGTATCTTCCAAAAGTTTTAATCTTGACTTTTTATCATTTTCTCTCATGATTTTAGCTTGCTTGTAGCATTGTGGGTGAAGAAGATCCATGTAGAGAGGTCATTTCTTTGTCCTCTTGCCCCAGGTGGGACAGCTGTGTCAGTCAGACCGTTGGCCAGAATCTTGTAGAGGGACATGATGAAAGCTTGTCAATCTGTTTGTCAGTCTGTGTTTTGAAGCAAATGGCTAGTTTAGAAATCCTCATAGTAAAAGTCAGTTCAAATACTAACCCCTTGTTGCTTTATCTCAGTTCTATACTACACAGAAATGATTTTAAACACTGGCGATTATAAATTGGTGCAAGAAAGAAAATGTAGTCACTTATAATGTACATTCTAAATGGCGTCCACATGTATATTACTATTTCGCTTTGAAATATTATAGTTTCTCTCATTCATTCCAAGTAGGAAAGGAAACTGGAAATAAACAGATTTGTGGATTCTCTCTATCATATATTATATAGATATTTGAGACACATGATTGATTAAAAATGCTACTAACAATATCAATATTGTTTTGAGAAAAAAGTAAACCAAAAATGAAAAGTAGCTTATACCGGTATGGCATGTTAAGAAAAATTAAGATCTAACATATCCACTCACCTAGTTTCTAATATTCATCCTTTCTGTAGTTTGATCTTGGATAAGAGTCACTTTTTCAATGTTAAATCCAGACAACTCTTTGCTTTTTGCATCTTTAAAATGTTTTATCAAGCCCATGTTAGTAACATTTCTGTTAATTGTCTCTGAATATACTGAAAAACTGCTATGAAGGTAAAATTGTTACTTAAGTAGGATTGGAGGCCTGCAGAGCAGATTGTGAATTTTGCAATCGCATTTTAGAGCTGGCTCAACCCAGCTTATAACTGTTTTCTTGGCTTTTATTCATGTAATGGACATGGGTGGTTTCTATGAGCACCAGATTGAAATGAATATTGAAGTTTGTATTTCTTTACTTGAGAAGGGTGACTTTTCTAATTAGGCCCCAAACACAGCCCTCCTTATGGACAAAAATAATTAGAACATTCTCCAAAAAGTATATTTCAACCTTTCATCATATTAGCAATGGAATGAAGGTTGAGAACTGCTCCCTGAAAGAGTGATTCTTAGAGTTTTGATGTGAATTTCTCACATGTAGAAATGTGGCATAATTGCTTTTCCATCCTCCTCCCCTCCTCTGTCCTATATTCCTCCTTTCTTTCCCTGCCTTTAGTGAGGTTAAGCAACTTTGATGAAAATGTAAAAAGTAAAATTTAAACTTTATTTTCCTTAGTTTACATTAGTTCATTTTCTAAGTAATTATATGGTATATGAATTCCAGTGTAAGATCCAATTTGTATCCTATAAAATTAGTGTGATTTGTACACACATACTTCTGACATACATATTTAAAAGGTTTATTTATTTATTTTTTAAAAAGACTATTTTCAGAGCAGTTTTAAGTTCACATCAACATTGAGGAGAAAGCACAGAGAGTTCCTACATACCTCTGCCTCCACGCTTGCACAATCCCTTTCACTATCAACATCTCACACCAGAATAAATTATCACCCAAAACCCATTGTTTATATTGGTTCATTCTTGATGTTGTAATTCTATAGGCTTTTTTTTTTTTTTTTTTTTTTTTTTTTTAAGATGAAGTCTCACTCTGTCACCCAGGCTGGAGTGCAGTGGCACAATGTTGGCTTACTGTAGTCTCCGCCTCCTGAGTTCAAGCAAATTTCCTGCCTCAGTCTCCTGAGTAGCTGGGACTACAAGCGTGTGCTGCCAAGCTCGGCTAATTTTTGTATGTTTAGTAGAGATGGGGTTTCACCATGTTGGCCAGGATGGTCTTGATATCCTGACCTCATGATCTGCCCACCTTGACGTTCCAAGGTGCTGGGATTACAGGCGTGAGCTACCATATAGGTTTTGACAAATGTATAATGACATGCATTCAGCATTATAATGTCATGTTAGAATAATTTCACTGCTCTGCAAATCCCCTGAAATACTTATTTTTAATAATTCTCTAGTATTCCATGGTGTGTGTGTGTGTTAGCCATATCCCTATTCTTTGACATATGTATCATTTTCAACATTTAAAAAAATTTATAACTTAAAAAAATGTCAAAAATAATCCGTATGTCAAAGAATAGGGATGTAGCTAACACTCATTGGAGAAGTTGATTTTTTCTTTGTTTTTGGATAATATCTTTTAAGTCAGAGTGTGCAAAGAAGAATTGGATTGGTGCATAGAAGAAATGTTATAATACTTGTTTCTTTCATCCAATAAGCATTTGCTGAACACCATCTGTGCCTAGTCACTAAGGTTCTGGATGTAAATAAAGTATAATTTGCCTAGTCACTAAGGTTCTGGATGTAAATAAAGTATAATTCTTGCTTGCAGTTTTTAGTATGATTGATGAGGGTAGGGGAATATACACGTAAGATAGAAAACAAATACTTGATGCAAAATGCCAAGTGCAATAACAGATGTGAAAAGTAATCTGTTCTTTTGGTTCCTGGAGGAGATGTGATAGCAAAGAAATATAACATAGTAAAATAAAAGACAAAAAAATTTAAGACAAAGGAAAATGTCTTTTCAGGTGGGTCTTGTGGTGGTTAATTTTAGGTGTCGGTTTAACTGGACTAAGGGATGCCCAGATAGGTGGTAAAATATTATTGCTAGGTGGGTCTGTGAAAGTGTTTCTAGAAGGGATTAGCATTTGAATCAGTAGATGAAGTAAAGGTCACTCTCAGTAATGTGGGTGAATTACCATCTAATCTATTGAGGCCCCAGATAGAACAAAAAAGTGGAGGAAGATTACATTTGTTCTCTTTCTTTTGGAGGTGAGGCATCCATTTTCTCCTACTCTTGGACATCAGAACGCCAGGCTCTCAGGTCTTGAGTCTTGGACTTGACAACAGTGACCCATAAGTTTGTCGTGGCCTTGAACTGAGAGTTATATTGTTGGCTTTCCTGATTCTCAGGACTTTGGACTTGGAATCAGACTAAATTATACCACCTTCTTCACTGGTTCTCCAATTTGCAGACAGCATATTATGGGACTCCTTGGCTTCCATAGTTGCATGAGCAAATTTCTTTAATAACTTTCCTCTCATATATCTTTATTTATCTTATTGGTTCTGTTTCTCTGGAGAACCCTGACATACCTGGAGGAACAGTGAAAAGTGTGGGAATGAGACTGAATTCATAGGCTGTGAGAGATCCTGTGTCATTAAAGAAACTTGAGCTTTAGCCTGTGGACAATAGAGGGTCAGCAGGGTTTATCAGAACTCGCTGTGATAATATGGGGGCAAACAGGCAAATGGTGTGAATGACAACAGCAAATACTATGTAACCCAGTGGTGCTCAAACTTTGATGTGATTCAGAGTCACTTGGAGAGCTAATCCAGTCATAAAAAATGAGGCTTATTGAGGTAGAATAGGGCACATACCTCTGGATTTTGCCAAGTGAATTTCCGGGTAATTCTAATAGATGCAAAGGTTTGAGAACCACTAATGCATATGAGACAGCCATTGTATGGCTCACTTTCAGCAGCAAAGAAACTTTATTTCACACAAAATTAGAACAAGACAATTTAAGTATTTAACGAAGTCATTAAAATAACACCAAAGTAGAATACCATTCATAACTTCATGCATCCTGCTTTCCCCAACTCTCTTTTTAAGTACTTAAATGAGTTGTAATATAAACTCTCTATGCTTTGATTTCTTTACTTTTACCTTCCTCATAGCCTTGTTATAGTGAGTAAAAAGTTAATCTACATAAATCCTTAGAATTGTACCTGGCACATATTAAGGTTCAAAATATCTCAAATTTGTTTCCTCTAAACTCCCACCCTCCCTGCTCTTTCTCCTACTAGTTTTGTTAGCTCTTGAATTTTCCATGGTTCATCTCTCACTTTCTTAACTGATTCTAGTTTTTGTTTTGTTTTGTTTTCCTGCCAACTGCTATATGTGCTATATGTTCTCAGCATAAATCTTACAAGCCCCTCTGGCCTCTCTTAGGCTTCTAGATTTGATAGTTAACCGCTTTAATACCACAAAAGGCTTAAGACTTTTTCACTTAAAATGGAGAATCTAAGAAGGTTTTTGTTGTTGTTTGTATGGTGTTTGTTGTTGTTGTTGTTGTTGTTGTTGTTGTTTTTGAGACAGGGTCTCACTCTGTCACCCAGGCTGGAGTACATACAGTGGTTCAATCACAGCTCACTGCAACTTCAAATTCCTGGGTTCAAGTAATCCTCCCATCTTGCCTACTGAGTAACTAGGAGTACAGGTGTGTGCCACCACATCTGGCTAATTTTTAAATTCTTTTTGTGGAGATGGGGGTCTCACCAGCCCAGGCTGGTCTTGAACTCCTGGCTTCAAGGGATCTTCCTGCCTCAGCTTTCCAAAGTGCTGGGATAAAGGCATGAGCCACCAACATCTGACCCAAAGAAGGTTTTAATTGAATCATTTTTCTTTTGACTAAAATTATATCAAAATAGTCTTTGATAATGAGTACTTCACTCAGTTAGATTCCTTTCTCTGATAGAGTTTCTGACAGCTCACATACTCCATGGTGGTCCTTAAAGCCCTACTCTTGTCATGTAGTTCAATTTTAATGTCTCTTTGATATGAATCCATGCCCATGTTGACACTGATGTTTGGTTAATGATGATGATAATAATTATAACTATTAATAATTATTGCATGCATATTATATGTAAAACAATAAGACTCTTACATGCTTTAAACATGCAAAAAACACCACACTGTCCTAACCCCCTTTTAAATATTATTTATTTAATCCTTACAACTGTTCAGTGACATAGGTCCTACTGTGACCCAGTTTGGTGAAAGAAGTCAGGTAACTTACAAGCTTACCCAGCAAGTGAGCAAAGGACATGAGTCTAGATCTGAGCTCCCACCCAACCAATCTTGACTGCCTCTCACACTTCCTACAACTATCCTGCTTTTTGCTAAGTGTATTCATAATAATTTAAAGTATAGTATGTTTCATATAATTCTCAAACCACCCTATTCAGTAGGTATATTGTCATCCCTATTTTATAGGTAAGGAAAAATGAGTCTTGGAGAGACCGATTTGACCAGCTTTGTAAAACTAGTAAGTGGCAGAACCCACATTAAAACACAGGTATTAATAACATGATCTTAGCTCCTGGTATGTTTAACCGGTATGATAAATGAATCTCTTCCTTTTCTTCAAAGCTAGACTTCTCAAATCGTTTTGGCTCCATCTGCTTTACTGGACTCTCAGCCTCTGCATCTCTCCTGAATGTTGACATTTCCTCAGACACCTGTCCAAAGCTCCCTTCTGTGGCTTCAGCAGCTATCTATGTACTTATTCTTCCTCTACAACTCTACCCACATCTTGCTGTTGTGCTCAGACCCATATACCATATACATCTACATTTCACTGGGCTATTTGCACCTCACACACAGGATGTCCCACATAAAATCATCTCCTCAAAAAGCTGCTGCAGCTTCAGGTTACCTCCATCTCAGTGATTCATACCACTTTCCTCACAGTTGCCTAATCCCGAAGTTGGGGGATCATCTTTAAGACTTTGTTCTCTTTTATCACCCAAATCCACTTGTTATAAACTTCAAATTTATACTTCCAAATCTACCTAATGTTCTCCATTTCTGCTCTACTATCTTGTGCCACCACCATCTCTTGACTGAATTACTGCAATAGCCTTCTAACTAGCATCCTAACTCTAATCTTGTCCCAATCTATTTATCAGTTGATACCAACAGAGACTTTTAATATATGAAAACATAATTATCAAATAATCAAATAACTTATAGTTTATAGGGCTCACCATCAAGATGCTGTCACTGACCTTTTCTTATCACTCACCACTTTCCCACTCCATATTCCATGTTTCAGCAATATTGAGTTACCTTCAGTTCCGGGAAGTTATTGCATCCTCTTTCTTTGGAAAAGATAACGTATTGCTCTCCCTGCTTCAAGATACTCTTTTCCCTATTCATCTCTCCTCACCTTTCACCTTGCTAACTTATCTTTATCCTTTAGAGCTCTGCTTATAAAATCCTTCTCCTGGAAGATTATGCCGACACCTTGAACAATTGTGGGTATTATTTTATGTATTTTCTGGAAGATGTTCCTAGGTATGCTTCCCAAGGGTCTCCAACATAATTACATGCTGCCTCTATTTCTTCTGTAGATTGAATGTCTGTATTGTCCCCAAATTCATGTGTTGAAACGAAATCTCCATTGTGATGGTATTAGTAGGTGGGGACTTTGGGAAATAAGTAAGTAATGAGGGTACAGCCCTCAATATGAGATTGGTGCTCTTATAAAAGGAACTTCAGAGAGCTTTATTGTTCCTCCACACAGGAAGAATACAGCCTTCTATGACACTGGATTAATGTTTGGCCCTCACCAGACACTGGATCTGCCAGCAACTTTAAACTTGGACTTCCTAGCGTCTGGAACTCTGAGAAATAAATTTCTGTTGTTTACGATCTATCTAGCCCAAACAGACAACAGCATGTGTACTGATGTCTTTTCAACAGTTTTAGAAAAATTTTTAGAAAATTCTTGGTCATTGTCTTTCAAATATTAATTCTACTCCATTGTCTTTGTTTTCTTCTCATGGTCCTACAATTAATTATAATGTAAATTATAACTTGTTGCAATACCTTCTCTCTTACCCTCTCTTCTATATTTTTCATGCTTTTCCTCTCTCATTATGTTCAAGATATTACAGTATGTCTTCCAGTTAACTAATTCTCATTTCACCAGTGTCTGTTTTGTTTTAAAATGCATCATCTATGTTCTTAATTTTAATTGTATTTCTCCGTGTTAAAATTGCTATTTAGTTTTACTTCACAGCTATGCCATTTTTATGGTTTCTCATTCTTTGCTTAAAAATGAATCTTTTATTTATTTGGTAAGCATAGTTATTTTAAAATCTATATCTGGTAATTTTCATGTCCACAGCCTTGGTGGGTCTGTTTTTATGATCTTCCAATTCTATTCATTCTTGTTTATGTTGTCTTGGTATTTTCATTTGCCATTTTTTATTGTTTGTCAGACATCATATTGATAAAACCCTTTGTAAAAAATTTAAGTCCTGTCATGATGTTATTTTTCTTTAGAGATGAGTGCTTCATTCTGCCAAAGCATGTGGAGACAGTAGCAATTTTGATATTTAGTAATTGTTTTCCTTGGGGCCATGCATGGAAACGAAAGTTGGATTGCAGTCTGTGCAAGGATTATGTTACTTCTGATTTACTCTAATTTTCTTTTTCTTTTTCTTTTTCTTTTTTGGATCACTGAAACAAACATATTAGGGCTCCATCCCATTGTGGATTCTGGCTTCTAACTCCAGGCTTTCAAAAGTACTGCTTATCTTCTCATCCATCTCTTCTGGAATTGACAAATGCCCTCAGGGGTCAAGCAACCACAAATAACAGGTTTACTTTTCTGGGTATGTCTGTCGTAGATCATGGCTATAATTCTTCACTACAATGTTAGCTCTCTCATGCATTCATGTAGGTAGTTTTAATACATTTTATATTTTGCAGCTCTTCTAATTGACCTAAGAGAGTTGATCTGAACTCACTCATTTATCATTTCTGGATGTAGAAGTTCAATTTTGCTTTCTTTTATTTTCTACTTAAGTATGTTTTTAATAGTAAGATGATTCTTTTTTGTTGTTATTGTTTATTATCTTGATTTAATCATTCCACATTGTATACATATATCAAAACATCACATTGCACACCAAAAATGTATATAAAGATTCGTCAATCAAAAATAATAGTAATTAAAAAATAATGAATTTTCTTCATTAGATATCTTTTTGGTTATACTAGGTTGAGGAGATTTTCTTTTTTTTAAATTATACTTTAAGTTCTAGGGTACATGTGCATAACGTGCAGGTTTGTTACATATGTATACTTGTGCCATGTTGGTGTGCTGCACCCATCAACTCGTCAGCACCCATCAACTCGTCATTTACATCAAGTATAACTCCCAGTGCAATCCCTCCCCACTCCCCCCTCCCCGTGATAGGCCCCGGTGTGTGATGTTCCCCTTCCCGTGTCCAAGTGATCTCATTGTTCAATTCCCACCTATGAGTGAGAACATGCGGTGTTTGGTTTTCTGTTCTTACAATAGTTTGCTGAGAATGATGGTTTCCAGCTGCATCCATGTCCCTACAAAGGACACAAACTCATCCTTTTTTTATGGCTGCATAGTATTCCATGGCGTATATGTGCCACATTTTCTTAATCCAGTCTGTCACTGATGGACATTTGGGTTGATTCCAAGTCTTTGCTATTGTGAATAGTGCCGCAATAAACATACGTGTGCATATGTCTTTATAGCAGCATGATTTATAATCCTTTGGGTATATACCCAGTAATGGGATGGCTGGGTCATATGGTACTTCTAGTTCTAGATCCTGGAGGAATCGCCATACTGTTTTCCATAATGGTTGAACTAGTTTACACTCCCGCCAACAGTGTAAAAGTGTTCCTATTTCTCCACATCCTCTCCAGCACCTGTTGTTTCCTGGCTTTTTAATGATCGCCATTCTAACTGGTGTGAGATGGTATCTCATTGTGGTTTTGATTTGCACTTCTCTGATGGCCAGTGATGATGAGCATTTTTTCATGTGTCTGTTGGCTGTATGAATGTCTTCTTTTGAGAAATGTCTGTTCATATCCTTTGCCCACTTTTTGATGGGGTTGTTTGTTTTTTTCTTGTAAATTTGTTTGAGTTATTTGTAGACTCTGGATATTAGCTCTTTGTCAGATGAGTAGATTGCAAAAATTTTCTCCCATTCTGTAGGTTGCCTTTTCACTCTGATGCTAGATTCTTTTGCTGTGCAGAAGCTCTTTAGTTTAATTAGATCCCATTTGTCAATTTTGGCTTTTGTTGCCGTTGCTTTTGATGTTTTAGACATGAAGTCCTTGCCCATGCCTATGTCCTGAATGGTATTACCTAGGTTTTCTTTTAGGGGTTTTATGGTTTTAGGTCTAACATTTAAGTCTCTAATCCATCTTGAATTAATTTTCGTATAAGGGGTAAGGAAGGGATCCAGTTTCAGCTTTCTACTTATGGCTAGCCAATTTTCCCAGCACCATTTATTAAATAGGGAATCCTTTCCCCATTTCTTGTTTTTCTCAGGTTTATCAAAGATCAGATGGCTGTAGATGTGTGGTATTATTTCTGAGGACTCTGTTCTGTTCCATTGGTCTATATCTCTGTTTTGGTACCAGTACCATGCTGTTTTGGTTACTGTAGCCTTGCAATATAGTTTGAAGTCAGGTGGCATGATGCCTCCAGCTTTGTTCTTTTGACTTAGGATTGTCTTGGCAATGCGGGCTCTTTTTTGGTTCCATATGAACTTTAAAGCAGTTTTTTCCAATTCTGTGAAGAAAATCATTGGTAGCTTGATGGGGATGGCATTGAATCTATAAATTACCTTTGGCAGTATGGCCATTTTCAGGATATTGATTCTTCCTATCCATGAGCATGGTATGTTCTTCCATTTGTTTATGTCCTCTTTTATTTCGCTGAGCAGTGGTTTGTAATTCTTGAAGAGGTCCTTCACATCCCTTGTAAGTTGGATTCCTAGGTATTTTATTCTCTTTGAAGCAATTGTGAATGGAAGTTCATTCATGATTTGGCTCTCTGTTTGTCTGTTACTGGTGTATAAGAATGCTTGTGATTTTTGCACGTTTACTTTGTATCCTGAGATTTTGCTGAAGTTGCTTATCAGCTTAAGGAGATTTTGGGCTGAGACAATGGGGTTTTCTAAATATACAATCATGTCATCTGCAAACAGGGACAATTTGACTTCTTCTTTTCCTAACTGGATACCCTTGATTTCTTTTTCTTGCCTGATTGCCCTAGCCAGAACTTCCAACACTATGTTGAATAGGAGTGGTGAGAGAGGGCATCCCTGTCTTGTGCCAGTTTTCAAAGGGAATTTTTCCAGTTTTTGCCCATTCAGTATGATATTGGCTGTGGGTCTGTCATAATAGCTCTTATGATTTTGAGATACGTTCCATCAATACCGAATTTATTGAGCGTTTTTAGCATGAAGGGCTGTTGAATTTTGTCAAAAGCCTTTTCTGCATCTATTGAGATAATCATGTGGTTTTTGTCTTTGGTTCTGTTTATATGCTGGATTACGTTTATTGATTTGCAAATGTTGAACCAGCCTTGCATCCCAGGGATGAAGCCCACTTGATCATGGTGGATAAGTTTTTTGTGTGCTGCTGGATCCGGTTTGCCAGTATTTTATTGAGGATTTTTGCATCGATGTTCATCAGGGATATTGGTCTAAAATTCTCTTTTTTTGTTGTGTCTCTGCCAGCCTTTGGTATCAGGATGATGTTGGCCTTATAAAATGAGTTAGGGAGGATTCCCTCTTTTTCTATTGATTGGAATAGTTTCAGAAGGAATGGTACCAGCTCCTCCTTGTACCTCTGGTAGAATTCAGCTGTGAATCCATCTGGTCCTGGACTTTTTTTGGTTGGTAGGCTATTAATTATTGCCTCAATTTCAGAGCCTGCTGTTGGTCTATTCAGGGATTCAGCTTCTTCCTGGTTTAGTCTTGGGAGAGTGTAAGTGTCCAGGAAATTATCCATTTCTTCTAGATTTTCTAGTTTATTTGCATAGAGGTGTTTATAGTATTCTCTGATGGTAGTTTGTATTTCTGTGGGGTCGGTGGTGATATCCCCTTTATCATTTTTTATTGCATCTATTTGATTCTTTTCTCTTTTCTTCTTTATTAGTCTTGCTAGCGGTCTATCAATTTTATTAATCTTTTCAAAAAACCAACTCCTGGATTCATTGATTTTTTGGAGGGTTTTTTGTGTCTGTATCTCCTTCAGTTCTGCTCTGATCTTAGTTATTTCTTGCCTTCTGCTAGCTTTTGAATGTGTTTGCTCTTGCCTCTCTAGTTCTTTTAATTGTGATGTTAGAGTGTCCATTTTAGATCTTTCCAGCTTTCTCTTGTGGGCATTTAGTGCTATAAATTTCCCTCTACACACTGCTTTAAATGTGTCCCAGAGATTCTGGTATGTTGTATCTTTGTTTTCATTGGTTTCAAAGAACATCTTTCTTTCTGCCTTCATTTCGTTATGTACCCAGTAGTCATTCAGGAGCAGGTTATTCAGTTTCCATGTAGTTGAGCAGTTTTGATTGAGTTTCTTAGTCCTGAGTTCTAGTTTGATAGCACTGTGGTCTGAGAGACAGTTTGTTATAATTTCTGTTCTTTTCCATTTGCTGAGGAGTGCTTTACTTCAAATTATGTGGTCAATTTTGGAATAAGTGCGATGTGGTGCTGAGAAGAATGTATATTCTGTTGATTTGGGGTGGAGAGTTCTATAGATGTCTATTAGGTCCGCTTGGTGCAGAGATGAGTTCAATTCCTGGATATCCCTGTTAACTTTCTTTCTTATTGATCTGTCTAATGTTGACAGTGGGGTGTTGAAGTCTCCCATTATTATTGTATGGGAGTCTAAGTCTCTTTGTAAGTCTCTGACGACTTGCTTTATGAATCTGGGTGCTCCTGTATTGGGTACATATATATTTAGGATAGTTAGCTCTTCCTGTTGAATTGATCCCTTTACCATTATGTAATGGCCTTCTTTGTCTCTTTTGATCCTTGATGGTTTAAAGTCTGTTTTATCAGAGACTAGGATTGCAACCCCTGCTTTTTTTTTGTTCTCCATTTGCTTGGTAGATCTTTCTCCATCCCTTTATTTTGAGCCTATGTATGTCACCTGATTATCCGGCACTCCCCAGTGCCTCAGTTGAAAATGCAGAAATCACCTGTGTTCTGTGTTGCTAGGGCTGGGAGCTGGAGACTGGAGCTGTTCCTATTCGGCCATCTTGCTCCGCCCCCCAAGATGATTCTTAAAGTAGTGTAGAGGATAGACTGGAGGAGGGGTAGAACATATCGTTACCACCAAATTGTTTCCAAAGCAGATGTACCCACTGACACTTCCACTAACATTAAATGAAAGTTACAGTTCTTCCTTGAGTATTTCTTTAACCTTGTTTGCCTGGCTAAGAATCCCTGAATACTATCTTGGGTGTAAAACAATGAATTCTGTCTTCATTATAGTAGCTGAACTTCTGGTGTGTTGATGGGAGGGGAGATGGCATATGGCCTGGTGAAATAGGTAAGTAGCTTTTTTGGCAGGGGATCATGCAGGCTTCTGGCTTACATTAAGAGCTACAAAAATACTGCCTGCTTTTCTGGCTCCAGTGCCTACTCAAAATGTATCGTCAGTTAGAACTTATCTTCATAACTTATTTAGAATATTGCCTTGGGGATAAATGCTAGTATTACCCTCAAATATTCTGCCCTTCAATAATTACCTGGTAGAACCCCATGTCCTCTCCTTTCTTCACCTCCACAGCCTATGTCTGTATCTTTCTCATGACTTCTATGGTCTGCTGGGAGAATGACCTCAGTTGGAAGTTCCCCCTTGTCAGTTGTATGTAGTCATGGGTTTTTAGTCATTGGATTTGCCCATTAATTTATTCTCATTTGTTATATATTTTCCAGGAATTCTTCATTATTTTTTCTTGCATTCATTCTGGTTACTTCCAGTGTTTTAAAATAAAATATTTGTCACAAACAAATGAAAAATCATTCCATGCTCATGGATAGGAAGAATCAATATTGTGAAAAAGACCATACTGCCCAAAGTAATTTAAATATTCAATGCTATTCCCATCAAGTTACCACTGACTTTCTTCACAGAATTAGAGAAAACTACTTTAAAGTTCATATGGAACCAAAAAAGAGCCCATATAACCAAGACAATCCTAAGTCAAAAGAACAAAGCTGGAGGCATCACGCTACCTGACTTCAAACTATACTACAAGGCTACAGTAATCAAAACACATGTTACTAGTACCAAAACAGACATATAGACCAATGGAACAGAACAGAGGCCTCAGCTAGCACCATGCATCTATAGCCATCTGATCTTTGACAAACCTGAAGAAAACAAGAAATGGGGAAAGGATTCCCTGTTTAATAAATGATGTTGGGAAAAATGGCTAGCCATATGCAGAAAGCTGAAACTGGACCCCTTCTTTACACCTCACACAAAAATTGACTCAAGATGGATTAAAGACTTAAACATAAGACCTAAAACCATGAAAACCCTGGAAGAAAGCCTAGGCAATACCATTCAGGACACAGGCATGGGCAAAGACTTCATGACTAAAACACCAAAAGCAATGGGAACAAAAGCCAAAATTGACAAATGGGATCTAATTAAATGAAAAAGCTTCTGCACAGCAAAAGAAACTATCATCAGAGTGAACAGGCAACCTACAGAATGGGAGAAAATTTTTGCATGAACAGGCAACCCACAGAATGGGGGAAAATTTTTGTAATCTATCCATCTGACAAAGGTCTAATATCCAGAATCTACAAAGAACTTAAATGTACAAGAAAAAAACAACCCCTGTCAAAATGTGGGCAAAGGATATGAACAGACACTTGTCAAAAGAAGACATTTATGCAGCCAAGAAACATATGAAAAAAAGCTCATCATCACTGGTCATTAGAGAAATGCAAATCAAAACCACAATGAGATACCATCTCACACCAGTTAGAATGGTGATCATTAAAAAGCCAGGAAACAACAGATGCTGGAGAGGATGTGGAGAATCAGATATGCTTTTACACTGTTGATGGGAATGTAAATTAGTTCAAACATTGTGGAAGACAGTGTGGTGATTCCTCAAGGATCTAGAACTAGAAATACCATTTGGCCCAGCAATGCAAAGGATTATCAATCATTCTACTATAAAGACATACACACACATATGTTTATTGTAACACTATTCACAATAGCAAAGACTTGGAACCAATCCAAATACCCATCAATGCTACACTGGAGAAAGAAAATGTGGCACGTATACACCATGGAATACTATGAAGCCATCAAAAATAATGAGTTCATGTCCTTTGCAGGGACATGGATGAAGCTGGAAACCATCATTCTCAGCAAACTAACACAGGAACAGAAAACCAAACACTGCATGTTCTCACTCATAAGTGGGAGGTGAACAATGAGAACACATGGATGCAGGGAGGGGAACATCACACACTGGGGACTGTTGGGAGCGGGGGCTAGGGGAGGGATACCATTAGGAGAAATACCTAATGTAGATGACAGGTTGATGGGTGCAGCAAACCATCATGGCACATGTATACCTGTGTAACAAACCTGCACATTCTGCACGTGTATCCAAGAACTTAAAGTATAATAAAAAAATATATATATATATTTGTTAATAGTCTTTCATCTTTAGGGAGAGGAGGTAAATTTTGTATACTTAGAAATCTTGATATAGAAATGCTCCATAAATTTTTAAAATAATTATCATTGATATATTTCAAAATAGCTATTTTTGTAACTTCTGCTATTTATTTATGCTGTCACCAAGCAAATAATGCATACCCCCAAGAGAATCTAAAAAGAATAATTGTTTGGATATACATTTCCAATCCCCTTTCTGTTCTTCATTGTTTTATCTTGAAAGTCTTAAATTTATCTGAAATTAAATGTGCAAATTTTATGTTAGTGAAGCTATGTTATTTAATAAAGTAATGTTTATCTTAGTTTTCCTCATTTTCAAATCTGTTTATCTTTTATTAATATTTTTCATCTTCTAACTCTCATGCTTTATTATTTTGACTATTACATCTTTAAGAACCATTCCAGGTTTTGAAATATTCTCCTACTTTTGAAGAGAAAACTCTGTTGCTTTTTACTTTCTTTATAGTATCAGTTCTATCCTTTTTACATTTTTATAATTTTTTTCAACCTTTTAAAATTATAGTCTGAGGGAAAAGGAAAAAGGCTTATTTTCTTATTATCTTATTATCTCTAATTTAATTATGGATTCTTTTCATTTTAGATTGCAGTGGTAATGTGGTATCTAATTAATTTTTTTATTTTTAATTTAGGGACAAGCTTTCACCATGTCACCCAGGCTGGTCTCAAACTTCTGGACTCAAGCAATTTGCCCCCCTTGGTCTCCCAAAGTGCTGGGATTACAGGCATGAGCTACTGCACCAGGCCAGCCTAGAATTTTAATTTGGGGGAAGGGTCAAGGCCTTGAGGATCTTGAGATGCAAAGATAACTTGTGCTCTTGTTGGAGTGATAAAGGAGTTTAGTTGAGATGGTGAGAATAATAGATAGTAATACAAAAAGAATGCTTCAGAAGGAAACTAAATATGGGTTGGTTCAACATCCTCCTGTTAGAAGTGAAGATATTTTTAGGCTTAGCAAGTTTGAGAGACTTCTTCAAGGTTGAGGAACTTATTCAAGGAAACTAAGTTGATGACAGACTTAAAATGAAATACCATGTCTTTTGCATCCTAGAGTAATTTTTTTACATTTAAAACTACACTTCTGCACAAAGTTTTAGTAGCAAACATATCAAAGCATTCTGGTAACTGATTTCTTGGCACCACTGTATCTAGCCATGGTAATTAGATTCCATTTCTTTTCTTTTTCTTTTTTCTTTTTTTTCTTTTTTCTTTTTTTTTTTTTTTTGAGACAGAGTCTCGCTCTTTCACCCAGGCTGGAGTGCAGTGGCGCGATCTCGGCTCACTGCAAGCTCCCCCTCCTGGGTTCACGCCATTCTCCTGCCTCAGCCTCCTGAGTAGCTGGGACTACAGGTGCCTGCCACCACGCCCGGCTAATTTTTGGTATTTTTAGTAGAGACTGGGTTTCACCGTGTTAGCCAGGATGGTCTCGATCTCCTCACCTCATGATCCTCCCGCCTTGGTCTCCCAAAGTGCTGGGATTACAGGCCACTGTGCCCAGCCTAGAATCCATTTCTCCTCCACTCCTCTTGGGTAGTCTATACCTTTCCCTCATGTCCTTGAAGTTTCTGCAGATAGTTAAAAACAATTTTACTTAGAGAGAAAGAAAGAAAGAGAGAGAGAAAGAAAATGAGCACCCATAAATGTTTAACTGTGGCACATATACACCATGGAATACTATGCAGCCATAAAAAAGGATGAGTTTGCGTCCTTTGTAGGGACATGGATGCAGCTGGAAACCATCATTCTTAGCAAACTATTGTAAGAACAGAAAACCAAACACCGCATGTTCTCACTCATAGGTGGGAACTGAACAATGAGATCACTTGGACTCGGGAAGGGGAACATCACGCACTGGGGCCTATCATGGGGAGGGGGGAAGGGGGAGGAGGGAGGGATTGCATTGGGGAGTTATACATGATATAAATGATGAATTGATGGGTGCTGACGAGTTGATGGGTGCAGCACACCAACATGGCATAAGTATACATATGTAACAAACCTGCACGTTATGCACATGTACCCTAGAACTTAAAGTATAATAATAAAAAAAAAGAATTATTTTATATTAACAATGCATATGTAAAAAAAAAAAAATTTAAAAATATTTTTAGGGCAAGGTAAATTTTTATCATCAATGTGTTAATATTTAGTTTTCTTAACCTGGAATTCTGTAAAATATTATATATATTTTATGATGAATTTCATCTTATACTATAATTTGATGATTTAAAAATTTCCTAGGTTACAAATGGTGACAGTATAAATGATTTTGTAAAAAAAGATGGTTTTTAAAAACTTCTTCCTCGATGTAAAAGAAAAAAAAACACCCCAAACCGAAAATAATCTTATTGTTATTGTGAATTTTTAATCTTCTGATATGACTTACTTTATTCGGAAGTAATTTCTTGTTAATGTTATTATTTCAATCTTATAGGGGGATGCTTTTATTTTAGAAGAATTTGTTGTCTAGTTGGGTGAGTTATTTTTTAAATATTTATTTTAGGTTTGGGGGTACATGTAAAGGTTTATTACATAGACAAACACATTTCACAGAGGATTTTTTGTACCTATTATATTACCCAGGTATTAACCTCAGTACCCAGTAGTTATCTTTTCTGCTCCCCTCCCTCCTCCCATCCTCCCCTCTCAAATAGACCCCACTGTCTGTTGTTTCTTTCTTTGTGTTCATAAGTTCTTATCATTTAGCTTCTACTTATATGTGAAAACATGCAGTATTTCATTTTCTGGTCCTGTGTTAGTTTGCTAAGGATGATAGCCTCCAGTTCCATCCATGTACCTGCATGGATCATGCAAAATACGATCTTGTTCTTTTTTATGGCTACATAATATTCCATGGTATATATGTACCACATTTTCTTTATTCAGTCTGTCATTGATGGGAATTTAGGTTGATTCCATGTATTTGCTATTGTAAAGAGTGCTGCCAAGAACATTCACGTGCATGTGTCTTTATGGTAGAATGCTTTATATTCCTCTGGATATATACCCAGTAATGGGGTTGCTAGGTTGAATGGTAGTTCAGCTTTTAGCTCTTTGAGGAATCACCATACTGATTTCCACAATGACTGAACTAATTTAAACTCCCACCAACAGTGTATAAGGGCTCCCTTTTCTCTGCAGCCTTGCCAGCATCTGTTTTTTTTTTTTTTTTTTTTTTTTGACTTTTTAATAATGGCCATTCTGACTAGTGTGAGATGGTATCTCATTGTGGTTTTGATTTGTGCTTCTCTTATGATCAATGATATTGAGCTTTTTCCCATATGTTTTATGGCAACATGTATGTCTTTTTCTGAGAAGTGTCTCTTCATGTCCTTTGTCCACTTTTTAATGAGGTAACTTTTCTCTTGTAAATTTGTTTAAGTTCTTTATAGATGCTAGATATTAGACCTTTGTCAGATGCATAGTACATTTTCTCCCATTCTGTAGGTTGTCTGTTTACTCTGCTGAAGTTCTTAAGTTTAATTTGATCCCATTGTCAATTTTTGCTTTTGTTGCGATTGCTTTTGGTGTCTTTGTCATGAAATCTTTGCTTTTTCCTATGTCCAGAATGGTATGGACAAGCGAGTTCTAAAATAGTTATAGAAATATACACAATTTGTGTTCCTCTTAAACTTCTACGTGATTTAAAAAAAAAAAAAGATTAATTTGAATATAAAAAAAATCAGCCAATTAAGAGTATTCATTTATTGATGAAGGAAAAAAACACTAACTTAATCTAATTGTATTAAGTACCATTACTTACCACCCTGGGCTATGTGGGTATACAGAAAAAATATATGTAAGGCATAGCTACAAGGATAAAAAAGTGACACACACACACTCACTAATACACAAATACCGACATTTTCTGGCCTTCTCATTCATCAAGTCATAGCCTCATTGCCCTGTAAAATTTATAGTCATACTGGATTTTATACAGTTACTTTAATGTCCCATTTGTTTCTTTTTAGAATACTAACTAGTAAATCCAGCAACAATTCTGCCTTTTTTCTTGCATGAAATTCCTTTTTTACTTTCAAGAACAGACTACCACCATGTGTAATTTATGGGGCTGATCCCATCCCACAACTCCAGGGATTGACACATGAATCAGACTCTGCCAGAGTATCCACATCCCTAGATTGAGTTATTGGTTTATGGATGGGCTCAGGATCAGAATCTTTCCTCCCCCTTGCTATTTTTGCTAGAATTACTGGAAAGGAGGCACTCTCTCCTTCTCAAATAAGTAATCCTGGAATGTCTGGAAGCCATCTTTGCTTTCATGCAGAGAAAGTGTTCATAAAATGAAGCCAATCTCAAGGAATGCTAGAAGAGGAAGAAGACTTAGGTCAGTTTGAGTTCAGTCTCTGCACTTTGTAGCTGAAAGAATCTCAGTTAATAAACATTATCATTGCCATCCTCAAACTATTGTGTGTTAGGAACTGGGCAAAGGAAAACGACTGTATCTGAAGGATGTGTTGTGTTAATGTATGATAAAAAAAATCTAAAGAACAGAGGTCATTTTGTGTCTGCATATGTCTACATAACTACTAACTTGTGATTGTCAAAATATAAATAATAATGATTCTAATTCTGAATGCTTATAATTTTATCTGTATTATATTAGTAAAGTCATCTATGTAAAATTTTCTCAATGCCTTACAGACTCAATCTTTACCACCAATCTTATATATTTTGGTTTTCTGGATACTGTTCTATTTTTCCAGCTGGAAAATATTCATAAGCTTTGTCTTTTCATTCCTCTATAGGCCATTGTTTTTCAATAAAGATTGCTGGGTTTAGATTTAGTTTGAAAGAATCTATCATATTGACTTTACTTGTGATCTACATTTTATTTTCACTTAAATCTCTAGAGCGGGAAACCTACCACTTGCACTAACTCTTCTCTTAGTGAGAATTCTGGATGGAGCAGAGAGCAAATTGCCAAAGGCAAATAAAATATACTGTGGAAAAATGTTCTGTTTCTGGCTGCACCTCAGAATAATTCAAGTTTGCTTATATTCTCAAGCAGGAGTTTAAAGTAGGTAGTTTATCTAAAGGAAGTATTTGCTTAGACTTCAGTCAATTAAATATGCTGGGTCTTAGAATTCAGAAGTCATGGTTGTATTTTTATTCAAATGAGTCTAAACATTCAAACCATGTTTCTCTTTCCATAGGAAAAGAAAAGAAAACAAAACAATGCATTTATTTTTAAGGTTTTAGAATGAAGATATGTTTCTTGATCTATTTAGAAGCTAATAAAAGAGTTACAAACTTAAGTTTGTTAGTGTCAAGTTATTTTTTTGGAAATATTTTTTAAGTTTTTAAATTATTTTTAATTCATGTGTGTACATGGTATATATATTTTTAGGGCAAATGAGAAATTTTGATACAGGCATATAATGCATAGTAATAATAACAGGATAACTGGGATATCCATCACCTCAGGCATTTATCATTTCTTTTATGAACATTCCAATTATACTCCTTTAGTTATTTAAAAATGTATAATAAATTATTATTGACTGTAGCCACCCTATTTGGTTGACTCTAGGTATCTTGTTATGCTAACAAATACTAGATCTTATTCATTCTATCTAACTATATTTTTGTACCCGTTAACTATCCCCACTTCCTTCTTCCCCCAACTACCCTTCCCAGTCTCTGGTAACCATCATTCTTCTACCATCTCCGTGGATTCAATTGTTGCAGGTTTTTTTTTTTTTTTTTTTTTTTTTTTTTTTTTTTTTTTTTACCTCCTACAAATAAGTAAAAACATGCAAAGTCTGTCTTTCTGTGCCTGGCTTATTTCACTTTACATAATGACTTCCAATACCACCCATGTTGTTGCAAAAGGTATATATCCCCTTTTCTTTGTACATTCATCTGCTGATGGACACTAGGATGCTTCCAAATTTGACTATTGTGTATGGTGCTGCAATAAACATGGGGGAGCAGATATTTCTTCAATATACTGATTTCCTTTCTTTTGAGTATATATCTGGCAGTGGGATTGCTGGATAAAATGGTAGCCCTATTTTTAGTTTTTTGAGGAACTTCGATACTGTTCTCCACAGTGGTTGTACCAATTTACATCTCCACCAACAGTATATGAGGATTCTCTTTTCTCCACATACTCACTGGCATTTGTTATTGACTGATTTTGGATAAAAGCCATTTTAACTGGCATGAGATGATAACACATTGTAGTTTTCATTTGCATTTCTCCGATGATCAATGATGTTGAGCACCTTTTCATATAGATACCTGTTCACCATTTGTTTGTCTCTTTTTGAGAAACATCTCTTCTGACCTTTTGCCCATTTTTAAATTGGATTATTAGATTTTTTTGTCCTATAGAGTTGTTTGAGATCTTTATATATTCTGGTTTTTGACCTCTTGTCAGTTGGATAGTTTCCAAGTATTTTCTGTCATTCTATGGCTTGTCTCTTCACTTTGTTTATTGTTTTCCTCACTGTACAGAAGCTTTTTATCTTGATATGATCCCATTTGCCCATTTTTGCTTTGGCTGCCTGTACTTGTAAAGTATTACTCGGGAAATCTTTGCCCAGTCTGATGTTTTGGAGAGTTTCTGCAATGTTTTCTTTTAGTAGTTCATAGTTTGAGGTCTTAGATTTAAGTCTTTAACTTATTTTGATTTGACTTTTGTGTATGGTGAGTGATAGGGGTCTAGTTTTATTCTTCTGCATATGGATATTCAATTTTCCCAGCACCATTTATTGAATATACTATCTTTTCCCCAGTTTATATTCTTGGCACCTTTGTCAAAAATGAGTTCACTGTAACTGAATAGATTTGTTTCTGAGTTCTCTCTTCTGTTCCATTGGTCTATATTTTTTCATGCCAGTATCATGCTGTTTTGGTTATTGTAGCTCTGTAGCATAATTTGAAGTCAGATAATGTGATTTATCCAGTTGTGTTCTTTTTGCTTAAGATAGTTTTGGCCATTCTGGGTCTTTTGTGGTTCTATATAAATTTTAGGATTATTTATTCTATTTCTGTGAAGAATGTTGGTGTTTTAAAAGCGATTGCATTGAACCTGTAGATTGCTTTGTGTAGTATAGACATTTTAACAATATCAATTATTTCAATCCATGAACATAGACTATCTTTCCTTTTTTTGGTGTTATCTTCAATTTCTTTCACCAGTGTTTTATGTTTTTCATTGTAGAGATCTTACCTGTCTTTGGCTAAGTTAATTCCTAGGTATTTATTTGTAGCTATTGTAAATGGGATTACTTTCTTGATTTCTTTCTCAGATTGCTATTGCCATGTAGATATGCTAGTGAGTTTTGTATGTTGATTTTGTATCCTGCAACTTTATTGAATTCATCAGCTCTAACATATTTCTGGTGGAGTTTTTAGGTTTTTCCAAATACAAGATTATATAATCTACAAACAAAAATAATTTGACTTCTTCCTTTCCAGTTTGGATATCATTTATTTCTTTCTCTTCTCTGATTGCTCTAGCTAGGACTTCTGGTACTATGCGAAAGTGGGCATCACTGTCTTATTCAAGATCTTAGAAGAAAGGCTTTCATTTTTTTCCCATTCAGTATGATACTACTACTTTAATTGTGTTGAGGTATGTTCTTTATATATGCAGTTTTTTAAGTGTTGTTATTAAGTGATGTTGAATTCTATCAAATGCTTCTTCAGCATCAATTGAAATGATCACATGCTTTTTCTCCTTCATTCTGTTTATGTAATGGATCACACTGATCGATTTGCATATGTTGAACCATCCTCGCATCCCAGGGATAAATCCCACTTGGTCATAATGAATGATTTTTTAAGGCATTGTTGAATTTTGTTTACTAGCATTTTGTTGTCAATTTTTGCATCAATGTTTATCATGGATATTGGCCTGTAGTTTCCTTTTTTTAATGTGTCTTTGTCTAGTTTTGGTAACAGCATAATACTGGTCTCAGAATCAGTTTGGAAGTGTTGTCTCTCCTTGATTTTTTGGAATAGATTGAGTAGTATTAGTATTCGTTCTTCTTTAAATGTTGGATAAAATTCAGCAGTGAAGCCATCAGGTCCTGAGTTTTTCTTTGCTGGGAGAATTTTTCTTATGGCTTAGATCTTATTACTTGTTACTGGACTGTTCAGGTTTTGGATTTCTTCATGGTTCAGTCTTGATAGGGTGCATGTGTCTAGAGATTTATCTATTTCTTCCAAGGCTTCCAACTAATTTGCTCATGGTAGTCTCTAATGATCCTTTTAATTTCTGCAATATCAGCTGTATTGTCTCTTTATTCATCTCTATTTTATTTATTTGGGTCTTTTCTCTTTTTTTCTCAGTTCATCTGGCTAGAGACTTGTCGATTTTGTTTCTCATTACAAAAAACCAACTTTTCATTTCATTGATTTTTTGTATTGTTTTCTAATTTTAATTTCATTTATTGCAGCTCTGGTTTTTATTATTTATTTTCTTCTATTAATTTTGAGTTTGATTTACTTTTGCCTTTCTAATTCTTTAAGATGTATCATTAGATTGTTTATTTGAAGTTTTTCTACGTATTTGATGTGGAGCTTATTGCTATAAACTTCCCTCTTAGTACCGTTTTCTCTTTATCCCACAGGTTTTGATATGCTGTGTTTCCACTATTATTTGTTTCAAGAAAGTATTTAATTTCCTTCTTGTTTTTTTCATTGACCCACTGGTAATTAAGATGCACAATGTGCAATTTTTATGTGTTTGCGTGGTTTCCAAGATTCCTTTTATTATGAATGTCAAGTTTTATTCCACTGTGGTCAGAGAAGATGCTTGATATTGTTTCTTTTTTTAAAATTTAATACTTATTTTGTGACCTGAAATATAGTCTATACATATATCCATATCCTTATCATGAGAATGATACATGTGCTATAGAGAAGAATGTAAATTCTGCAGCAATTGGATGAAATGTTCTGTAAATTTCTATTAGATCCCTTTGGTCTACAGTATCAATTAACTCCATTATTTATTTGTTGAATTTCCATCTGGATAATCTGTACAATGTGAAAAGCAGACATTGAAGTCTCCAGATATAATTGTATTAGGCCTAGATCTCTCTTTAGCTCTAATAATATTCTCCTTATATATCCGGGTGCTCCAGTGCTGGGTGCATATATATTACAATTGTTATATCCTCATGTTGAATTGACTGCTTTATTATTAAATAATGACCTTCTTTGTCTCTTTTTATAGTATTTGTCTTGAAATCTATTTTTTCTCATATAAGTATAGGTATTCACGATCTTGTTTTGGTTTCCATTTGCATGAAACACTTTTTTATTCTTTTATTTTCAGACTACTTCTGTCTTCATAGGTGAAGTGTGTTTCTTGTAGGTAACAGGTCATTGGTGTGTGTGTTTTAAATCCATTCAATCACTCTGTCTTTTGATTGGAGAATGTAGTTCTTTTGCATTTAAGGTTTTTATTGATAAGTAAGGACTTACTCCTTCTGTTTTGTTATTTGTTTTCTGGTTTTCTCTTCCTTCTTTCCTGTCTTTTTTTTAGTGAAGGTGATTTTCTCAGGTGGTATGTTTTAATTTATTGCTTTTATTTTTTTCTATTGTAGGTCTTTTGATTTAATGTTACCATGAAACTTGCAAATAATATCTTCTAACCCATTATTTTCAACTGATGACAACTTGACACAATTATATAAACAAACTAACAAATAAGCAAAGAGAAAACTACTAGAATCTCTATGCTTTATCCTCTGACTTTTTAAGTTTTTGTTGTCTTATTTATTTTATTATACTTTATTTTTGTTGAAAAGTTGTTGTAGTTATTATTATTATTATTATTATTATTATTATTATTTTTTTTTTTGAGACGGAGTCTCGCTCTGCCACCCAGGCTGGAGTACAGTGGCCGGATCTCAGCTCACTGCAAGCTCCACCCACCGGGTTTTACGCCATTCTCCTACCTCAGCCTCCCGAGTAGCTGGGACTACAGGCGCCCGCCACCTCGCCCGGCTAGTTTTTTTTTTTTTTTTTTTGTATTTTTAGTAGAGACGGGGTTTCACCGTGTTAGCCGGGATGGTCTAGATCTCCTGACCTCGTGATCCGCCCGTCTTGGCCTCCCAAAGTGCTGGGATTACAGGCTTGAGCCACGGCGCCTGGCCTGTAGTTATTATTTTGATCCATTCATCATTTAGTGTTTTTACTCATGGTATGAGTACTTTACATATCGCAATCACAGTGTTATATTCTGCGTTTTTCTTTTTGCTTACTATTACCAGTCAGTTTTGTACCTTCAGATAATATTTTATTACTCATTAACATCCTTTTCTTTTTGACTGAAGAACTCCCTTTAACATTTCTTGTAGTTAAAGCTGATGTTGATGACATTCCTCAGCTTTTATTAGTCTTGGAAGGTCTTTATTTTTCTGTCATGTTTGAATGATATTTTTGCTGCATGTACTATTCTAGGAGAAAAGTTTTTTTCTTTTAGCACTTTAAATATGTCATGCCACTCTCTCCTGGTCTCTGGGGTTTCCACTGAGAAGTCTGCTGGCAGACAAGTTGGAGCTTCTTTTTATGTTATTGTTTCTTTTTTCTTGCTGCTTTTAGGATTCTTTCTTTGTTCTTAACCTTTGCGAGTTTGATTATTAAATGTCTTGATGTAGTCTTCTTTGGGTTAAATATTCTTGATGTTCGATAACCTTCTTGTACTTGAATATTGATATCTTTCTCTAGGTTTGGAAAGTTGTCTATTATTATCTCTTTGAATAAACTGTCTACCCTGATCTTCCTCTCTACCTTCTTTTAAGGTGAACAGGTCTTAGATTTTCTTTTATTGGAGCTATTTTCTAGATCTTGTAGGCATGCTTCATTCATTTTTACCTTTTTCTCTTCTAATTGTGTATTTTCAAATAGCCTGTCTTCAGGCTCACTAATTCTTTTTTCTACTCAATCAATTCTGCTCTTAAGAAACTCTGATGCATTCTTCAGTATGTCAATTGCATATTTCAGTTCTAGAATTTCTGCTTGATTCTTTTTAGTTATTTTAATCTCTTTGTTAAATGTGTGTGATAGGATTCTAAATTGCTCCCCTGTATTATCTTGGATTGCATTGAGCTTCCTCAAAACAGCTATTTTGAATTATCTGTCTAACGGGTTGCACATTTCTGAGTCTTTGGGATTGGTCAGTGGTACCTCATTAGTATGTTTGGTGAGCTCATGTTTTCCTGGATATTTCTTATACTAGTGGATGTTCGTCAGTGGCTTGGCATTAGAGTTAGGCATTTGTTGTAGTCTTTGCAGTCTGTGCTTTTTTGTACCCATCCTTCTTAAGTATTTCCTGGTATTCAAAGGGATGTGGGTGTTTTGATGGAAGTCTTTGGTCATTGTAGCCATATCTGCTTTAGGGGACACCTCAAGTCAAGTAACACTGTGGCTCTTGCAGACATATAGAGGTACCATCTTGGTGGTCTTGAGTAAGATCTGGGAGAATATTCTAGATTTCTAGGCAGAGACTATTCTCTTCTCTTACATTCCCCGAAAGTAATAGAGTGTCTTCCCCTGTGCTGAGCTGCCTGGAACTGGGGGATAGGTGACACAAGCACCCCTGTGGCCACAACCACCAGGACTGCACTGGGCCAGACCCAAAGCCAGTGCAGCACTGGTTCTCTCCCAAGGCCTGCAGTGAGCTCTGCCTGGCTACCATGTACGTTTACTAAGGGCCCAATGGCTCTATAATTAACTGGTGGCAAATCCAGTTAGGCTTGTTTCATATTTTTCAGGGAAGTGATTTCCCCTGGCCTTGCATGGGTCTAGACATTCCATCCAGGAGCCAGGGCCTGAAATTGGGTACCTTAGGAATCTACTTGGTGCTCTATTTTACTGTATATGAGCTGGCTCCTAAGCTGCAAGACAAAGTCCTTTCCACTCTTCCTTCCACTTTCCTCAGGCAGAGGAGTCTCTCTCCATGGCCATCCTCACCCCAAGCCCATGATGAGTGCTGCCTGGCTACTGCCAATATTCACTCAAGTCCCAAGAGCTCCTCAGTCAGTTTGTGGTTAATGCTGCCAGTCCTGAGTCTGTCCCTTCAGGACAGTGGGCTTCCCAAGGTAGGTCCAGAAATGCCATCCAGGAAACAAAGCCCAGAATTGGGGAAACCAGGCTTGTTTGGGGTTGTACCCCACTGTGGCTGAGCTGGTACCCAAGTTGCAAGACAAAGTCCCCTTTGTCTCTTCCTTCTCCATTCCTTAAGCAGAAGGCATCTGTCCTGATAGCCACCAGAGCTGAGAATGTGCTTGGTCATACCTGAAGGTCACATGGTTCTGGGTGTCCTTTGATTTTGGTATGAGTGTAATGCTGGTCTCATAAAATGGATGTGAAACAATTTCTTCTTCTTAAATTTTCTGAAACAAATTGAAAAGAATTGGAATTAGTTCTCGTTTAAAAGTTTGGTAGAATTGAGCAGTGAAGTTGTGTGGTCTTGAACTTTTTTTGTTGTTTTTTTTGATTGAAGACTTTTTATTACTGATTCAATCTTGTAACTTGTTATTGGTCTGTTCAGATTTTCTAATATTGTTGGTTTAATCTTGGTAGGTTGTATATATCCAGAAATTTATCCATTTTTTTCTAGATTTTCCAGTCTGTTGGCATATAGTTGTTGTTCATAATAGCCTCTAAGGCACCTTTATATTTCTGTGGTATCAGTTGTGATGTCTTCTTTTTCATTTCTGATTCTATTTATTTGGATCTTCTCTTTTCTCTTTTTAGTCTAGCAAATAGTTTGTTGAATTTGGTTATGTTTTCAAAAAAACAATTTTTCACCTCAGGAATTTTTTCATTTTTTTAAGTTTTAATTTAATTTCTTTCTGCTCTAACCTTTTTTATTTCTTTCCATCTACTAATTTCATTTTGGTTTGTGCTTGTTTTTCTAGTTCCTTGAGGTGCATTATTAGATTGTTTATTTGAAATCTTTCTAAGTTTTTATTTTATATATTTGTTGCTATAAAGTTACCCCTTAATATTGGCTTTGCTTTGTTCCATAAGTTTTGGTATGTTCTGTATTTATTTTTATTTGTTTCAAGAAGTTTTAAATTTTTCTTAATTTTTCATTGGGTCCTTGGTTGTACAGGAGCATGATGCTTAATTTCTATGTATTTGTATAGTTTTTTTGCATTTCTTTTCCTACTGAGTTCTAGTTTTGCTCCATCATTGCCTGAGAAGATATATTACATGATTTTGACTAACATGTTTTTTTTTTGAGGGTTTTGAGAGTTTTTGTGGCCTAACATATGGTCAATCCTAGAGAATGTTCCTTGAGCTAATGAAAAGAATGAGTACTCTGCAGCCATTTGGTGAAATGTCTGTAGGGTCCTTTTGCTCTATGATGCAGTTGAAATTAGATGCTTCTTTGTTAATTTTACATCCAGATAATCTGTTAATGCTGAGAGAGTGGTGTTGTGGTCCTCAACTATCATTGTATTGGAGAATATCTTTCCCCTTGGCTCTAATAATATTTGATTTGTATATCTGGGTGTTACAGTATTGGATGCATATGTATTTACAATTATTATATTCCCTTGCTGAATTGATCCATTTATCATTATATAATGTCTTTCTTTCTATTTACACCTTTTTACTTAACATCTGTTTTATTTATTTAACTATAGCTAATCCTGCTTGTTTTTGGATACCATTTGTATGGAATATCTTTTTCTATCCCTTCACTTTCAGTCTATGTGTGTCTTTACAGGTGAAATGAATTTTTTTTTGTAGGCAACATACAATTGGGGTTAGTTTTATAAAATCCACTTTATCAGTTTACATCTTTTAACTGATGAATTTAATCTGTTTACATTCTAGTTTATTATTGATAGGTGAGGACTTACTTCTGTCATTTTGTTAGTTTCTTTCTGGTTGTTTTATCTTTTGTTACTATATTCCTCTTTTATTGTTTAACTTTGCAGTTTGATTATTTTCTGTTGTGATAAGATTTGATGCCTTTCTTTTTTTATTCATGTTTCTGCTCTACCAGTGAGTTTTATATCTTCATATATTTTCATGATGGTAGTTACTGTCTTTTTCCTTCCAGATATAAAACTCCCTTTAGTATTTCTTGTAAGGCTTGTCTAGTGGTGACGTATTCTCTCTAATTTTTGCTTTTTTAGGAAAGACTTTATTTCATCTTCATTTCCAAAGAATAGTTTTGCTGGGTGCAATATTCTGTGCTGACAGTTTCTTTCCTTTACCAGTTTGAATATTTCATCTCATTTTCTCCTGACCTTTAGAGTTTCTACTAACAAATCTGTTTTTAGTCTCATAGGAATTTACTTGTATGTAACATGCTGTTTTTAGAATTCTCTGTTTGTTTTCAGTTTTGGATAATTTGACTATAATGGGGACACAAACAGGACTTTTTAGGGTTGAATCTATTTGAAGACTAAGCTTCCTGGAGCTGGATATCCATACTTCTTTTAAGACTTGGAAAGTTTGCAGCTATTATTTTATTATATACAATTTCTTCAACCTTCCCCATCTCTTCTCCTTCTGTAACTCCCATAATGTGAATATTTGTTTTCTTAATAGTGTCCCATAATTTCTGTAGATTTTCTTCATCCTTTTTTCTTGTCTGCCTGTGTTATTTCAAAAAAACTGTCTTTAAGTTCAAGTGTTCTTTCTTCTACTTGGTCTATTCTGTTATTGAATCTCTCAATTGTATTTTTTTATTTCATTAATTAAATTCCTCAGCTGCAAGATTTCTGTCTGATTCTTTTTCATGATAGCTATCTCTTTGTTGAATTTCTCATCCAGATCATCTATTGTGTTCCTGATTTTATTGAATTATTTGCCTATTTTTTTTTTTTTTTTTTTGTATTTCACCAGGTTTTTTTTAAGATTATTATTTTGAATTCCCTTTTTTGGCATTTTTTTATATTTCATTTTCTTAGGAGTCTACTACTAGAGAATTATTGTTTTCTTTCGGAGGTGTCATGTTTCCTCACTTTTTCATGTTTATTGTGTTTCTACATTAGTATCTCCACATTTGGTAGAATAGTTGTCTCATCCAATTTTATGAAGTCACTTCTGTAGGGAAAGACTTATTTTTATAGATGTGTCCTAGGATCTTGGTTGAGTGGGATGTGTTGGCTTTGGTTCTGGTAGAACAGAGTAGTGTAGTCTCTGTACCATTTCTTCATCTGTAATCATGTTAGCAATGTTTGAAAGTACCTCAGTGTCCTATGCTGTGGAAGTGTGTAGTGGTGGTTATGTGGCTTTTTTGGGAGTGGTCTAGGCAAGCTGTTTCTCAAACTGGGGTTGTGCATGTGCATGGTGGAGGCCAGCTGCATTATGAGTGTGTCCATTGGGGGTGATTATGCCAGGCCGTTTCTCTGCTATGTGTGGGCACATGATGTCTTGGCACCTTCGGGGAAGGTCTTCTGGGAACAGGACTACTGGGCTTTTTCTCTAGCTGGAGTTCTTGGAAGATTCACTAAGGGCAGGTGCTGGGGTTCCAACTAGGGGTGCAGATGTGAGGCTGCTTGGCTAATTTAAGTTTGGATACCCTAGGCAGCTCCAGCGAGAAATTTCTCTGGCTAGAAACATGGGTGCATAGCAGTTTAGCCAGTCCAGATTTGTGCAGGACCAGAGACACAGTCATTCCTGGGTTCATACTCTAAGAATTTGGGATTATGGTATTGCAGCCAGCCATGTAGGCTTCATGGAGTGACCTTGGAGCTCCAAGGGTGGAGAGGCAAAGTGGCTACTGGCTCCCAAAGCAGGGTGCACTCTAGCGTTGTCTGTCATGCTGCAGCATATTTTGCCATGGGAGTGGTGGAGAGTATACAATTTGTACTCCTAATTTGGAGCAACACAGCTGTGGGTGAATTCCAGGAAACTCTCCAACCTGGGCTCAGGACTTATGAGGACACTGGAATTCTCTTGTAGTAAGGACTACAGGTATCTATGGTGGTAATAGGGTTGGTAGAGGGTCTTCTGCTTACCTTTTCCCACAAGGGGAAGCCCTACCCTGTTCTGAACCAATTCTGTTGTGGAAGTTGGTTGCCAGAGGCAGGGTGCCTCACTCCTCTCTCTGTGCTGCCATCCTGGTCCTGTGTATTCTGTAGGGACCTTGCCACTCCCTTGCTCTACTCTAGCACTCTCCCTCAGACACTTCTGTTGAATTTTAGTTGTTTATTTATTGCCTTTTTGTTTTGTGAGAGAGACAAATGCCAGGTGCCTGTAGTCAGCTGTCTTTTCAGTTCTTTTTATAGTCATGATTCTAACCTTGTATTGCTCTCCTTCTGCTCACTCTCATCCCATTTCCAGATCCCTGGGGTTAGCCAATGATGAATACTCTTGAAGCATCTCTGGGAAGGCATGCTGGCTCTGTCTACAATTCCCTTTTCCTGGCACTCTGTGTAAATAATCAGGGATGCACCTGTCTCATTACAGAAAAGAGTATAGAGAATAAGTGTATGGGTTTTGAATTTTAAGAGCAAAATCTATTTTGCAGGTTGGTCCTGCTAAGGACAGAACACAGAGAGCTCAAGGTAACATATTAATAAGTTTGCTGCAAGAAATGACATGTGGCAGTAATTTGCCTGAGTGAGTCTTCTTATGCTTTTCCAAGATTTGAAATTTGAATAGAAATTTCCAAGAATTTCTATTATCCCACAAAAGTCAAAAGTCTAATTCACTTTGAGTCTATTATAGAAATCCAAATATGTAGGAAGGATGTAATAATTGTTTGGTTTCCTAGATCAATTCTTGATTCTAAAAATAGCGTACATTTTTGTATTTCTGTGAGCTTGTCTTATATTAATCTGACTTCATTGATCAAAGGGAGTTAAAGAGTAAACATTATGTAGTTGAAAAATACAGAATGATCACTTGGGCCCAGGAATTCAAAATCAGCCTGAGTAACATAGTGAGTCCCCGTCTCTACAAATAAAAGTAAAAAAATTAGTTGGGTGTGATGGTGCACACATACCTGTAGTCCCAGTTACTTGGAAGGCTGAGGTGGGAGAATTGCTTGAGCCCAGGAGGTAGAGGCTACAGTGAGCTATGATCATACCACTGCAATTTAACACTCCAGCCTGGGTGACAGAGCAAGACCTTGTCTCACACACAAACACACACAGACACACACACACACACACAAATTAAAAAAAAAAAAAAAAAAAAAGAAAGGAAAAAGAAATTTGAATGATTACACTCTGTCACCAAATTTGTTGCACTAATAGTTTTGGTAGTGGATTTACAAATATTAAAATTGCCAATACTATAAGTGGAGTTATTAGTGAAGGAAGTCCCAACTTCAATTCAATTGGTTTAGCTTTTCCATGGTGAGCTTTTAGCAGGAGCTACTTTAGGCAATAAGCCTTTATACCATTTGGACCAGTCTTGTTCTTTACCGGCTATGACCAAACATTTCTTACTATTTTACTTAGTGTGAGGTGTTTAAGTCTGTTTTCACTGAGTCAGAAAGAGTGTTCCTAAAATGGTATAGCATAACTTTGCTTCAGCCTGAGTTAAGTTTTATTCTCTACCATCAAAAAAGAAAAAAAAAAATCACAAAATTTTGAGGAGCATTGTGAAAACTTTTTATTAAGACAAAATTATTATTAAGATATGAATCATAGATGATAAAATTCTTCAGATCACTTTGATTGGTATTGGACATTCTAATGGAGGTAAGTGGGGAAGGTAAGAAAAATTGGATAGTGGCTGGGAGCCGTGGCTCACTCTAGTAATCCTAAAACTTTGGGAGGCTGAGGAGGGTGGATTACTTGAGTCTAAGAGTTTGAGACCAGCCTGGGCAACATGGTGAAACCCCATCTCTATAAAAAGTACAAAAAAATTAGATAGATGTGGTGGCACACACCTGTAGGGGCAGCTACTCAGGAGGCTGAGGTGGGAGGATCATGTGGGTCTGGTAGTTGGAGGTTGTAGTGAGCCAAGATCATGCCAGTGCACTCCAGCCTGAGTGACAGAGGGAGATCTTGTTTCAAAAAAAAAATTGGATGATACATGCAAGGAATAAATGATACTGAAAACATAATCTAGTTTGTGTATTTAAAAATTATATTTCCTTCGAAATAGTGTCCAAGTGTTTTGAAGATACTTAACATGTAACTATTTGATGTAAAGTTATTTCAAGTCAGCTACTCATACTTCTATTATACATTGTTACATGGCTATCTCCAAAATTAGCCAAGTTCCTTATATTTAAGATTATAGATTTTCTGAAGCCTGTTTTTTTCTTGTTCCTTGTGTTTGCAGAATTGGTATATACTCTCCAGATGAAATAATTCTTTTGGGAACCAAAAAGCAAAAACTGAAAGAAAATTTTACCTTTGAAGGAAAGAGCCCTCCTAATCATCAGGGATACATGTAGCTATACCATTGCTATCATGCTTCTGTGAAACAGCAACATCTTATTTTTACTCTTTCAATGTCTTTATTTAGAAAAGATGTCCCATTGTGACATGGAATGAGCTAACATCAAAAATTCCTGTATTTTTCAAGTAAAGGTAAAAATGTCTATCTTGAAACTTTAGCAACATTTAAACAGTAACCTGAAGCTGTTTCAACCACTTGGTACACAGATCAACCATATCTCACAGCTCTGACTGAAGAAAAAAGGAACAAAAATTTCACCAGCTTAAATACTTTACTACTTGTATAATCTGTTTTGAACCAAAATATAGAAGAAATGCCTGGGCCTCTAAAAAGATAATATTTCGCTATTATTTTATTTTAATAAACTACATGGTAAAAATCACCCCTAACTGGGTCTTTTAAAACTTAGTTTTCTACTGTTATTTTTAGTTAACTTTAGGATCAGAGATTATTTAAAGCCATTATATTCCAAAAAAATGGCTACTTCAAGTGTCTGGGGCCTTTTGTACAAAATCTAGATGTTCTTCATATCTAAGTAATCAATCACCCGAGTGGTTCAATCTGACTAGAAGTGTTCTGGTCTGGGGATGCTGCTATGCTTAGTCCCAGGAGATAGTTTTCAGTACTTTTTGGGCCATTTTCCCCACCGTAACAGGTCTCTGTTGAAAATGGTTTCAACTTAATCCACAATGTTTGGGGCCAACTTTCATGAGACCCTCTTGAGTTTGTTTTGAACATACTGGATTTGAGCTGACTAGAGCGTATCCAAATGGAAATGTCTAAAAGACTGTATCAGACCAAGTTCTCTGAGAAGCAATCACCAAGACAGAATTTGAAGTGTAAGAGAATTATTAAGACAATGCCTATGAAAGATAAAGGGGGAAGGAGCAGAGTCCATAGGGAATCTTACAGATGCAGATGCAATACCTGTAAAAAGAGAAAGGGAAAAGAGGCAGACTGGTAGGAACAGCCTGACCATAGTGCTGTCTTGAACAAGTTTTGGAAAGGTCAGTGAGAGCTCCAGAGAAAAAACTGTCCACCAGAGAAGTCCTGCATTGAGCATAAGTGTCCTGGTACTAGTATTCCCATTGTGTTTGGTCACTGGCAGGGAGCAACCAGGAGAGATGTGGCTTCTGCATGAATGCTGTTGTGGTGGATCCTAAAGGTGAAGGCCATCAGCTACCTATATTCCTTGTAGCTCGTTCTTACTCGAATTGGAATCTGAGCCATACTCCTCCATGGACCCCACAAAGGCATGTGGAACTTGGTTTAAAGTGGAACTTGGGAAAATTGTTTTCTTAAGAGCTGGCAAAGCATTCATTTTAGGGAGTTGATCTGGAAAACTAATTTAATAAGCCAATTGATGTAAAGAGGATCTCTGCAGAAGCCCAATCACTACAAATGTACAAATGATAGCTAAGATTATCTGTGTGAAAAAACTCCTTTTATGGTTTACTGAACAAAAATTTATTGAAAACTTATGGTATTTCAGATATTGTGAAGATAGAGCATAATCAAAACAGACTACAGTTCTTTCCCTCATGAGGTTTACATTCTAGACAGGAGAGAAAGTAAGCAAATATATAAACAAATTTTGTACACTGTCAGAAGGTAAGTATTCTGTAGAGAAATAAAGCAGGGAAAGTGGATAAGTAATTGGGACGTGAAAGTTTGCTATTATAAAAATGGTGTCTAGGCCAATAACAAGTTCTGAAATTGAGGCAGTAATTAATAGCGTACCAAACAAAAAAGGCCCAGGACCAGACAGATCCTCAGTTGAATTCCACTGGAGGTACAAAGAGGAGCTGGTACCATTCCTTCTGAAACTATTCCAAAAATTTGAAAAGGAAGGACTCCTCCCTAACTCATTCGATGAGGCCAGTATCATCCTGATACCAAAACCTGGCAGAGACAAAACAAAAAAAAGAAAACTTCATGCCAGTATCTATGATGAACATCAATGCGAAAATCCTCAATAAAATATTGACAAACCAAATGCAGCAACACATCAAAAAGCTTATCTGCCACGATCAAGTCAGCTTCATCCTTGGGATTCAAGGCTGGTTCAACATACACAAATCAATAAAAGTAATCCATCACATAAACAGAACCAATGACAAAACCACATGATTATCTCAACAGATGTAGAAAAGGCCTTTGATAAAATTAAACATCCCTTCATGTTAAAAACTGTCAATAAACTAGGTATTGATGGAACATATCTCAAAATAATAAGAGCTATTTATGACAAACCCATAGCCAATATCACACTGAATGGACAAAAGCTGAAAGCATTCCCTTTGAAAACTGGCACAAGACAAGGATCCCCTCTCTCATCCTTCCTGTTCAACATAGTATTGGAAGTTCTGGCACAGGCAAACAGGCAAGAGAAATAAATAAAGCATATTTAAATAGGAAAAGAGGAAGTCAAACTGTCTCTATTTGCAGATGACATGATCCTATGTCTAGAAACCCCATCATCTCACCCAAAAACTCCTTAAGCTGATAAGCAACTTCAGCAAAGTCTCAGGATAAAAAAATCAATGTGCAAAAATCACAAGCATTCCTATACACCAACAATAGAGAAGCAGAGAGCCAAATCATGAATGAACTCGCATTCATAATTGCTACAAAGAGAATAAAATACCTAGGGATACAGCTTACAAGGGATGTGAAGGACCTCTTCAAGGAGAACTACAAACCATTGCTCAAGGAAATAAGAGAGGACACAAAAAATGGAAAAACATTCCATGCTCATGGATAGGAAGAATTAATATCATGAAAATGGCCATACTGCCCAAAGTAATTTATAGATTCAGTGCTATTCCCATTAAATTACCATTGATTTCTTCACAGAATTAGAAAAAAAATGAGTTAAAATTTCATATGGAACCAAAAATGAGCCTGTATAGCCAAGACTAAACCAAGCAAAAAGAAGAAAGCTAAAGGATCATTCTACCTGACTTCAAACTATACTACAAGGCCACAGTAATCAAAACATAATGGTACTGATACCAAAACAGACATATAGACCAATGGAATAGAACAGAGGCCTCAGAAATAACACCACATATCTACAACCATCTAATCTTCAACAAACCTGACAACAAAAAAGCAACGGGGAAAGGATTCCCTATTTAGTAAATGGTTCTGGGAAAACTGACCAGCCATATGCAGAAAACTGAAACTGTACCCCTTCTTTACACCTTATACAAGAATTAACTTAAGATGGATTAAAGATTTAAATGTAAAACCCCAAACCATAAAAAACGCTAGAAGAAAACCTAGGCAATACCATTCAGGACATAGGCAGGGGCAAAGAATTCATGATGAAAACACCAAAACCAATTGCAACAAAAGCAAAAAAATTGACAAGTGAGATCTATTTAAAATAAAAAGCTTCTGCACAGCAAAAGAAACTGTCATCAGAGTGAACAGGCAACCTACAGAATGGGAGAAAAATTTTGCAATCTACCCATGTGACAAATGTCTAATATCCAGAATCTACAAGGACTTTTCAAGAAGAAAACAAACAACCCTATCAAAAAATGAGTGAAGAATATGAACAGACATTTCTCAAAGGAAGACATTTATGCGGCCAACAAACATATGAAAAAAGCTCATCAACACTGATCATTAAATAAATGCAAATCAAAACCACAAAGAGATACCATCTCACATCAGTCAGAATGGTGATTATTTAAAAAGTCAGGAAACAATAGGTGCGGCAAGGCTGTGGAGAAATAGGAACGCTTTTACACTGTTGTTGGGAATGTAAATTAGTTCAGCCATTGTGGAAGACATTGTGGTGAGTCCTCAAGGATCTAGAACCAGAAATACCATTTGACCCAGCAATCCCATTATTGAGTATATACCCAAAGGATTATAAATCATTCTACTATGAAGATACATGCACACGTATGTTTACTGCAGCACTATTTATGAGAGCAAAACATGGAACCAACCCAAATGCCCATCAATAATAGATGGGATAAAGAAAACCTTGTGCATATACACCATGGAATACTATGCAACCATAAAAAAGAATGAGATCATGTCCTTTGCAAGGACATGGATCGAACTGGAAGCCATCATCCTCAGCAAACTTACACAAGAACAGAAAACCAAACACCGCTTGTTCTCACTCATAAGTGGGAGTTGAACAATGATAACACATGGACAAAGGGAGGGGAACAACACACACTGGGGCTGGTTGTGGGGTGGGGGCAAGGGGAGGGAGAGCATTAGGACAAATACCTAATGCATGTGGGGCTTAAAACCTGAATGACAGGTTGATAGGTGCAGGAAACCACCATGGCACATGTATACCTATGTAACAAACCTGCACATTCTGCACATGTATCCAAGAACTTAAAGTAAAATAAAAAAATGGTGTCTAGGAAGGTTTCACTGAGGTGGCAATTGAGCAAAAACCTAAAGAAAGTGTGGGAACTAGGCAGATTGATAACTGAGGGAACACCGTTGTAAGCAGAGGGGAAGGAATGTTTGGGGAGGAATGTCTTTGAGCGAAGGAGGCCTTTATGGCTGGAGCTGATGAATAAGGCAGGAATGGTAACTATTATATTAAACCTTTCATTTAATACTTTCTAGGGGACCAGGTTATGTAGGACAAACTGTAAATACTTTGGCATTTACTCGTAGTGTGATGAGATTCTATTAAAGATTCTGAGAGAAGAGTGGCATGAATCGATGCGTTTTCAAATGAAACTTTCTGACTGCTATGATGGAAGTGGACAGCAGGAGGGCAAAGTGGAAGCAGAGAGACTGGTTAGGAGGCTATCTCAATAATCCAGGTAAAAAATGTGATGAATTCATTTTTCTCCCAAGATGAAGAGGTTAGAGATAGGAGAGGAAAGGGCAGTAGACACAGGAGCTATATGGAAAGGGGCTGTAATGGTGACATGGCTAGTGAAGATTTATCATTGTAGGGTGAATAATGGACATTTTAAGAAGGTGGATGTCAAATATTACCTTTGAAATTGTTGTCATGTTTCTGGTTTTTCTGCAGATTTCTAGTCATGCCTATTTTTGCTTACAAATACATTGCATGAGAAAGTAGGGAGTTAGAGCTATATCAACATCAGTAGATCTATCTATCTATCATCTTTTTTTAAAGCAATAAAGGTTCTGGGTGTTACAACTGGGTTGGAATAGTTCAGAAAAGATGGTACACAGGGTAAGAGAAGCTTGAAATCAAACATTATCAGGAAAATAGAAGCTGTGGGAGTTGGCAGAAGTCTTCGATAGGGTTTTGAATCTTAAAATCGGGATTTGAACAAACCTTATCTAGATTGCAAGAGTCTTGAAATCTTCATCTGACTTCTAACTTGAGATATTTAAATTTTTGAACCCCTCATAGAGATTATGAATACTGGAGGGGCACTTGGAGGAAAAACACAAGGGAGAAAAGGTCTGTACTTCATGAATTATTCCAGATAGAAGAAAGAGATGGTCAATTTAGTAAAGGCAGTGAAAGACTGAATGATAAACGAGAACCAGAGTAGCACATTGTGACAGATTCCACTTGTTTCCTATCAAATCCACATTTCCACTTCATTTTTACTGTAATTTTTTTAAGGTTTCTTTTTGTGTGTGTGCAGAACTGTAATTTTTATTGGACATCTAAAATACTATATTCTCTACCCTCCCTTTGCAACAGGATTGATTCAGTTCTGGCCAATGAGATGTAAGCCGATGCTGGATGAAAGTTGTTACAGAATGGGAAAGAGCCTTAAAAGTGAGCCGACATTCGGGATTAGTTCCTTTGTTTTTTCTCCTTTTTTTTTCTGTCCTTAGGAAGTTGAATATACTATGATGGTTGGGGCTTCTGTAGTCATTTTTGACCACTAAATGCCCTTGAAGATGGACTGTAACTGCCAGGATCATGGAACGAAAAACAGAAAGAGCCCTGGGCTTCCTATCTCAACACTTACTTTACGTGGAAGAAAAATAAGTTTATTTTTTATTTAAGTCACAATGAATTTACGTTTTCTGTCTATGCTAGTATCTGCCGTGTGATATTTACTGCCACTATTTGTTGAGCCCTATTACATTTCAGGCATAGTGCTAAGAAATTTATATTATTAGCTCAATTAATAATCACAGCAATCCTATGGCATAGGTGCTATAATTTCCACCAATTTAAAGAGGAGAAAAATGAAACTTAGAAGAGGTACATAAATTGTCCCAAATCACACAGTTGGCGTATAGCAGAGATGAGTGTCAAACTTGTTTGCTTAGGTATTACCTGCTACAGCATGCTGTCAGGTGGGGATAAAACTTCATTGAAGTTCTGAGAGTCTTATTTGAAGCTACTATGTTTCTCTAAGTTTAACAACTTTATCATTGACCAAGTGTACTTTTCAGGCTTTTCTTCACTCACATACTGTTTTGGCAAATCCCAATCCTACCCAAGACCTCATTCCACTACAGTTATGCTACAGTCCAGTAAGACTTTTAAATCTTGTCAAAATCTGTTTCATATAGTTGTCTCTGATAACAATTCCTAGGTAGAGGGAGAGCTATTCTCTCAGAGGTTAGGTCTTTGTTCAAACTCGAAAGGAGGTAGCAGCTGGCCTAAAATTATGACTGGCATCTAGTCTCAGACTCATTATGGTTGACCTGATGCCCTCTCAGATTCTCTGAAATGTTTTTCCTCTGAGAGCAAAGCTTCCAGGAACCTACAACACCTGTATTAACTGGTGACCTAAAAGGAGCACTTACCTGCTAACTTCCTGGCTAATTTTCAAGTAGCAAAGACAGCTGTGTGCATTAGCTTATGTAGATGTTTTTGTTTCAGAATAAATATAAATTACAGAGATAAAAGACTATAAAATCATTTTATTCATGAGTGTGATTGGGAGTGGATTACGAGAGGGTAGATATGAATGGAAAGGGTTAATTAGTCTATTCAAAATTACATGGATATTTACCATTTATTGAATGCCTATTAGGTGCCAGATGACACATGATGTACTTTACTTCTCTCATTTGAGACAATCCTTGTACCAGCCCCTATGAGGCAGAGCATAATTTGTAAATATGATGATGTTCATGACATTGATTGAATTGCCAAAGGTCACACAGTGGGAATTTATGTACAGATCTGTCTCCAAAGTGCAGGCTCTTTCATTTTTATAATTCCATGACAAAGTATTCAGTGCTTTGGAATATTTTGAACAGAAATCTGTTTTATAGAACTTCAGGAATATTAAAGACTACAGTGCCGCTTGTAAACAACTCTGGATCACTGACTGGTTTGTTTTGACGTGTCTGGATGCCACATCCTTTTCTTCTTGCTGCTACCCTTTGACTGTTTCATATATGGTAGAAGAAAGAATATAGTTAATTAATTTTTAAATTATTAATTGCTATGGCAAAAGTTTTGATGTGGAAGGAAATGGAAATTACTGATTAAAATGAACTTTGTTTATTATCTTTCAATTTCATTTAATGGTACATTACCATTCTTCATCCCCATGATTTCTTGAATTAGTTTAAAAAAAACCATCGGAATTGCTCTCATTTAAGCAAATGAATACAGTATTGTTTACATAAATAAGAAAACTAAATTATATTTGCTTATAATGGTTTATAATTATCCTAATGGTCACACAAAGAAATAAAGTACAGTCATGTGCTCCAGAATGGCATTTTACTCAATGACGGAATGACCGCACTTATGACAGTGGTCCCATAAGATTATAATATCATATTTTAACTGTACATTTTCTATGTTTAGATGCACAAATACTTACCACTGCACACAATTGCCTGCAACATTCCCTACAGTATTTAATTTGCTATACAAATTTATAGCCTAGGAGCAATATATACTATATAGCCTAGGTATGTAGAAGGTTATACCACCTAGGTTTGTGTAAGTATACTCCATGATGTTTGCATAATGAAGAAATTGCCTAACAATGCTTTTCTTGGAATGTATCCGCATTGTTAAGTGACACATGACTGTAAATCTTTAAAGCAACCAGCTCTGTTGCTAGTTGAAGAGGGCCAATACCCACAAAGTAGTAGTCTTCGTTCTGAGACTCTGTGGCAGAGTCTCAATGGAAGGTCATCTTGGTACACTTGATGGCTGACCTGGCTATGTGTACAGTTGATGCTTAAAATCCTTAGCAGTGAAAAAAAAAGGGGGCGGAGCAAGATGGCTGAATAGGAACAGCTCCAGTCTCCAACTCCCAGCGCGAGCGACACAGAAGACCGGTGATTTCTGCATTTTCAACTGAGGTACTGGGGTCATCTCACTAGGGAGTGCCGGACAATCGGTACTGGTCAGCTGCTGCAGCCTGACCAGCGAGAGCTGAAGCAGGGCGAGGCATCACCTCACCTGGAAGCGCAAGGGGGAAGGGAATCCCGTTTTCCTAGCCAGGGGAACTGAGACACACAACACCTGGAAAATCGGGTAACTCCCACCCCAATACTGCACTTTAAGCAAACGGGCACACCAGGAGAATATATCCCACACCTGGCCGGGAGGGTCCCACGCCCACGGAGCCTCCCTCATTGCTAACACAGCAGTCTGCGGAGATCTATTCGCAAGGCAGCAGCGAGGCTGGGGGAGGGGCGCCCGCCATTGCTGAGGCTTAAGTAGGTAAACAAAGCCGCTGGGAAGCTCGAACTGGGTGGAGCACACAGCAGCTCAAGGAAGCCTGCCTGTCTCTGTAGATTCCACCTCTGGGGACAGCGCACAGCTGAAGACCAACAGGGGAAGCAGCCGGGGCCTGTGCAGAAGCGAACGACTCTGTCTGACAGCTTTGGGGAGAGCCGTGGATCTCCCAACGCGGAGGTTGAGATCTGAGAACGGACAGACTGCCTGCTCAGTTGGGTCCCTGACCCCTGAGTAGCGTAGCTGGGAGACATCCCCCACTAGGGGCAGTCTGACACCCCACACCTCACAGGGTGGAGTACACCCCTGAGAGGAAGCTTCCACAGTAAGAATCAGACAGGTACACTCGCTGTTCAGCAATATTCTATCTTCGGCAACCTCTGCTGCTGATACCCAGGCAAACAGGGTCAGGAATGGACCTCAAGCAATCTCCAACAGACCTATAGCTGAGGGTCCTGACTGTCAGAAGGAAAACTATCAAACAGGAAGGAGACCTATACCAAAACCCCATCAGTACGTCACCATCATCAAAGACCAGAGACAGATAATACCACAAAGATGGGGAAAAAGCAGGGCAGAAAAGCTGGAAATTCAAAAAATAAGAGCGCATCCCCCCCTGCAAAGGAGCGCAGCCCATCGCCAGCAACGGATCAAAGCTGGTCAGAGAAAGACATTGATGAGATGAGAGAAGAAGGCTTCAGTCCATCAAACTTCTCAGAGCTAAAGGAGGAATTACATACCCAGTGCAAAGAAACTAAAAATCTTGAAAAAAGAGTGGAAGAATTGACAGCTAGACTACTTAATGCAGAGAAGGTCATAAACGAATGACAGAGATGAAAACCATGACACGAGAAGTACGTGACAAATGCACAAGCTTCAGTAACTGACTCGATCAACTGGAAGAAAGAGTATCAGTGATTGAGGATCAAATGAATGAAATGAAGCGAGAAGAGAAACCAAAAGAAAGAAGAAGAAAAAGAAATGAACAAAGCCTACAAGAAGTATGGGATTATGTAAAAAGACCAAATCTACGTCTGATTGGGGTGCCTGAAAGTGAGAGGGAAAATGGAACCAAGTTGGAAAACACTCTTCAGGATATCATCCAGGAGAACTTCCCCAACCTAGTAGGGCAGGCCAACATTCAAATTCAGGAAATACAGAGAACGCCACAAAGATACTCCTCGAGAAGAGCAACTCCAAGACACATAATTGCCAGATTCACCAAAGTTGAAATGAAGGAAAAAATCTTAAGGGCAGCCAGAGAGAAAGGTCAGGTTACCCACAAAGGGAAGCCCATCAGACTAACAGCAGATCTCTCGGCAGAAACTCTACAAGCCAGAAGAGAGTGGGGGCCAATATTCAACGTTCTTAAAGAAAAGAATTTTCAACCCAGAATTTCATATCCAGCCAAACTAAGTTTCATAAGTGAAGGAGAAATAAAATCCTTTACAGAGAAGCAAATGCTTAGAGATTTTGTTACCACCAGGCCTGCCTTACAAGAGACCCTGAAGGAAGCCCTAAACATGGAAAGGAACAACCGGTACCAGCCATTGCAAAAACATGCCAAAATGTAAAGACCATCGAGGCTAGGAAGAAACTGCATCAACTAACGAGCAAAATAACCAGTTAATATCATAATGGCAGGATCAAGTTCACACATAACAATATTAACCTTAAATGTAAATGGACTAAATGCTCCAATTAAAAGACACAGACTGGCAAACTGGATAAAGAGTCAAGACCCATCAGTCTGCTGTATTCAGGAGACCCATCTCACATGCAGAGACATACATAGGCTCAAAATAAAGGGATGGAGGAAGATCTACCAAGCAAATGGAGAACAAAAAAAAGCAGGGGTTGCAATCCTAGTCTCTGATAAAACAGACTTTAAACCATCAAAGATCAAAAGAGACAAAGAAGGCCATTACATAATGGTAAAGGGATCAATTCAACAGGAAGAGCTAACTATCCTAAATATATATGCACCCAATACAGGAGCACCCAAATTCATAAAGCAAGTCCTTAGAGACTTACAAAGAGACTTAGACTCCCATACAATAATAATGGGAGACTTCAACACTCCACTGTCAACATTAGACAGATCAACGAGACAGAAAGTTAACAAGGATATCCAGGAATTGAACTCATCTCTGCACCAAGCAGACCTAATAGACATCTATAGAACTCTCCACCCCAAATCAACAGAATATACATTCTTCTCAGCACCACATCGCACTTATTCCAAAATTGACCACATAATTGGAAGTAAAGCACTCCTCAGCAAATGTAAAAGAGCAGAAAGTATAACAAACTGTCTCTCAGACCACAGTGCAATCAAACTAGAACTCAGGACTAAGAAACTCAATCAAAACCGCTCCACTACATGGAAACTGAACAACCTGCTCCTGAATGACTACTGGGTACATAACGAAATGAAAGCAGAAATAAAGATGTTCTTTGAAACCAATGAGAACAAAGATACAACATACCAGAATCTCTGGGACACATTTAAAGCAGTGTGTAGAGTGAAATTTACAGCACTAAATGCCCACAAGAGAAAGCAGGAAAGATCTAAAATTGACACTCTAACATCACAATTAAAAGAACTAGAGAGGCAAGAGCAAACACATTCAAAAGCTAGCAGAAGGCAAGAAATAACTAAGATCAGAGCAGAACTGAAGGAGATAGAGACACAAAAAACCCTCCAAAAAATCAATGAATCCAGGAGTTTGTTTTTTGAAAAGATCAACAAAATTGACAGACCGCTAGCAATACTAATAAAGAAGAAAAGAGAGAGGAATCAAATAGACGCAATAAAAAATGATAAAGGGGATATCACCACCGACCCCACAGAAATAGAAACAACCATCAGAGAATACTATAAACGCCTCTACGCAAATCAACTAGAAAATCTAGAAGAAATGGATAATTTCCTGGATACTTACACTCTCCCAAGACTAAACCAGGAAGAAGTTGAATCCCTGAATCGACCAATAGCAGGCTCTGAAATTGAGGCAACAATTAATAGCCTACCCACCAAAAAAAGTCCAGGACCAGATGGATTCACAGCTGAATTCTACCAGAGGTACAAGGAGGAGCTGGTACCATTCCTTCTGAAACTATTCAAATCAATAGAAAAAGAGGGAATCCTCCCTAACTCATTTTATGAGGCCAACATCATCCTGATACCAAAGCCTGGCAGAGACACAACAAAAAAAGAGAATTTTAGACCAATATCCCTGATGAACATCGATGCAAAAATGCTCAATAAAATACTGGCAAACTGGATCCAGCAGCATATCAAAAAGCTTATCCACCATGATCAAGTGGGCTTCATCCCTGGGATGCAAGGCTGGTTCAACATTCGCAAATCAATAAACGTAATCCAGGATATAAACAGAACCAAAGTCAAGAACCACATGATTATCTCAATAGATGCAGAAAAGGCTTTTGACAAAATTCAACAGCCCTTCATGCTAAAAACGCTCAATAAATTCGGTATTGATGGAACGTACCTCAAAATAATAAGAGCTATTTATGACAGACCCACAGCCAATATCATACTGAATGGGCAAAAACTGGAAAAATTCCCTTTGAAAACTGGCACAAGACAGGGATGCCCTCTCTCACCACTCCTATTCAACATAGTGTTGGAAGTTCTGGCTAGGGCAATCAGGCAAGAGAAAGAAATCAAGGGTATCCAGTTAGGAAAAGAAGAAGTCAAATTGTCCCTGTTTGCAGATGACATGATTGTATATTTAGAAAACCCCATTGTCTCAGCCCAAAATCTCCTTAAGCTGATAAGCAACTTCAGCAAAGTCTCAGGATACAAAATTAATGTGCAAAAATCACAAGCATTCTTATACACCAGTAACAGACAAACAGAGAGCCAAATCAGGAATGAACTTCCATTCACAATTGCTTCAAAGAGAATAAAATACCTAGGAATCCAACTTACAAGGGATGTCAAGGACCTCTTCAGGGAGAACTACAAACCACTGCTCAGTGAAATAAAAGAGGACACAAAGAAATGGAAAAACATACCATGCTCATGGATAGGAAGAATCAATATCATGAAAATGGCCATACTCCCCAAGGTTATTTATAGATTCAATGCCATCCCCATCAAGCTACCAATGAGTTTCTTCACAGAATTGGAAAAAACTGCTTTAAAGTTCACATGGAACCACAAAAGAGCCCGCATTGCCATGACAATCCTACGTCAAAGGGACAAAGCTGGAGGCGTCACGCTACCTGACCTCAAACTATACTACAAGGCTACAGTAACCAAAACAGCATGGTACTGGTACCAAAACAGAGCTATAGACCAATGGAACAGAACAGAGTCCTCAGAAATAATACCACACATCTACAGCCATCTGATCTTTGACAAACCTGAGAGAAACAAGAAATGGGGAAAGGATTACCTGTTCAATAAATGGTGCTGGGAAAATTGGCTAGCCATAAGTAGAAAGCTGAAACTGGATCCTTTCCTTACCCCTTATACGAAGATTAATTCAAGATGGATTAGCGACTTAAATGTTAGACCTAAAACCATAAAAACCCTAGAAGAAAACCTAGGTAGTACCATTCAGGACATAGGCATGGGCAAGTACTTCATGTCTAAAACACCAAAAGCAATGGCAGCAAAAGCCAAAATTGACAAATGGGATCTGATTAAACTAAAGAGCTTTTGCACAGCAAAAGAAACTACCATCAGAGTGAACAGGCAACCTACAGAATGGGAGAAAATTTTTGCAACCTACTCATCTGACAAAGGGCTAATAGCCAGAATCTACAAAGAACTCAAACAAATATACAAGAAAAAAACAAACAACCCCATCAAAAAGTGGGGAAAGGATATGAACAGACATTTCTCAAAAGAAGACATTCATACAGCCAACAGACACATGAAAAAATGCTCATCATCACTCACCGTCAGAGAAATGCAAATCAAAACCACAATGAGATACCATCTCACACCAGTTAGAATGGCAATCATTAAGAAGTCAGGAAGCAATAGGTGTTGGAGAGGATATGGAGAAATAGGAACACTTTTACACTGTTGGTGGGATTGTAAACTAGTTCAACCATTATGGAAAACAGTATGGCAATTCCTCAAGGATCTAGAACTAAATGTACCATATGACCCAGCCATCCCACTACTGGGTATATACCCAAAGGATTATAAATTATTCTACTACAAAGACACATGCACACATATGTTTATTGCGGCACTATTCACAATAGCAAAGACTTGGAATCAACCCAAATGTCCATCTATGACAGACTGGATTAAGAAAATGTGGCACATATACACCATGGAATACTATGCAGCCATAAAAAAGGATGAGTTTGAGTCCTTTGTAGGGACATGGATGCAGCTGGAAACCATCATTCTTAGCAAACTATCACAAGAAGAGAAAACCAAACACCACATGTTCTCACTCATAGGTGGGAACTGAACAAGGAAATCACTTGGACTCAGGAAGGGGAACATCACACACTGGGGCCTATCGTGGGGAGGGGGGAGGAGGGAGGGATTGCATTGGGGAGTTATACATGATATAAATGATGAATTGATGGGTGCTGATGAGTTGATGGGTGCAGCACACCAACATGGCATAAGTATACATATGTAACAAACCTGCACGTTATGCACATGTACCCTAGAACTTAAAGTATAATAAAAAAATTAAAAAAAAAATCCTTAGCAGTATTCATAAGATTCTATCACCATTAATAGTAACACACATACTGCAGTATACTCTAAAGCTTCTACTTAAAAGAAATTTGTCATTTGCTAAATTTTACATAAAGGCAAAGCAACACTGACTATTTTAGTAGCTATAAAAAATGTATGCCCTTATTGGCTATCCTCTATGGAAACTTTGAATTGACAATTAATATTAATATTTGAATTTCATTGTTATATTGTTTCAGCTAATGCAGTTTGAAGAAAGCAATAATCAAACTCTTGAGTTTTTTTCTCTCTTTATATTAAAATAAGGTAAGTGTTTTTCAGTTTTCTTTGTGGATTGATATTGACTACAGGTTATTACTGACTTATGAAATTATACAATAAATTGATTGTTCATGTGTATAGACCATTAGTCTCTTTGAAAGTATATAAGGGATAGTGAAAATATCTAAGTATTTACAAAGTATTTGATGAGATCAAATAATCCTATTACCACTAATTTGTTGCTGATGGAATTTGTGAGCAAATATGTAAGAAAAAGAGGGTTGATCTATTGACTCAGCCTCTTGGGCCTGTGGCCTGCCATTTTCACACAATACAAAAGCTTTCCTAGAGCTGAAGGACAAGTGGGAATCATGTACTTCCATAGCAAAAAAAAAAAAAGAAAAAATCGTTTGAGGGTATAATTTTGCCTGGATTTTCTTTGATTTATAAAGGATTACTTGCCTTGCTTTGTTTGTTATACAAATATAGGTGACATTTGTAGCCTCTGTTCTAGGATTTGGTTGGGAGGGACTTAAGTGGCTATTCCCTGAAATACCAGGTGTGAAGAGGGTAATTGCAGGAGAGAAAATAGTTGCTTCAATAATGAGTTTTTCTCATTCTTTCTCCCCAGGATTTGAAATTGGGGAATATTAGGGTAGCTTCAGTCAAAGTTCAGGGACAAAGGCAGGACATAGGGCTTAATAAATAAAATGACCTTTGAGAAAGATAGAGTCCTGGTTTGACAGGACTAACATAAAGGACCAAAGGTCTGTGAAAGACAACTGGTTTTCTAACAGTTTGTGTGTGGCTGAGACCAGTTACCCTAGTGTGGTGGTTTGCAAATTGGCATGCATAGGACTCTCCTGGAGGAATTGGTAAACACAGAGGTTTGAACCTCACCCAGGCTTTCCCATAGTTTTCTGTCTAGGGCAACTATAGCTTTATAAAGTGTATTTCTTAAATTATAATATTTGAAAGTCAAAATTACTCCTTTATCCATGGGCTGAAGAATGGATATTGTATTAGCAGGTATGAAAACAACATTAATCTTCTTGTACCCCTCCATCAGAACTCTTGGGTAACAAGGTGTACTGTCAATGAGCAGTAATATTTTGGAAAAAAAAAAATCTTTTTTTTTTTTTTCTAAGCGGTAGATCTCCACAGTGGGCTTAAAAAATATTCAGGAGACCATCCTGTAATCAGATGTGTGGTCATCCAGGCTTTGTTTTTCTGTTTACAGAGCACATGCAGAGTAGATTTAGGTTAATTTTTAAGGGCCCTAGGATTTTCAGAATGGTAAATGAGCATTGCATCAACTTCAGGTCCTATGAAGAGAGTTGGCCGGTTCTTTGAAGCTTTAAGTCCAGGCATTGACTTCTCTTCTTTAGCTATGAAATTCCTAGATGACATCTTCTTCTAATCGCAGGCTATTTTGTCTATGTTAAAAATCTGTTGTTTAGTGTAGCCACCTTCATCTATGATCTTAGCTAGATATTTTGGGATAACTTGCTGCAACTTCTGCATCAGCACCTGTTGCTTCACCTTGCACTTATATGATATGAAGATGGCTTCTTTCCTTAATCCTTGAGAACCAACCTGTGCTAGCTTCATACTTTTCTTTTGAACCTTCCTCATCTCTCTCAGCCTTCACAGATTTGAAGAGAGTTAGAGACTTGCACTGGATCGAGTTTTGGCTTAAGGAAATGTGGCTGATTTGATTTTCCATCCAGACCGCTAAAATTTTCTCCATATCAGTAGTACGGTTGTTTTGCTTTCTTATTATTTGTGTTCACTGGAGTAGCGCTTAGAATTTATTTATTTTATTTTATTTATTTATTTATTTTTTTTGAAATAGAGTCTCACTCTGTCATCCAGGCAGAGTGTCCATCCAGCGCAGTTGTGCGATCTCGGCTCACTGCAACCTCTGTCTCCTGCGTTCAAGCAATTCCCTGCCTCAGCTTTCTGAGTAGCTGGGATTACAGATGCTTGCCACCATGCCCGGCTAATTTTTGTATTTTCAGTAGAGACAGGGTTTCACCATCTTGGCCAGGCTAGTCTTGAACTCCTGACCTTGTGATCCACCCGCCTCGGTTTCCCAAAGTGCTGGGATTACAAGTGTGAGTCACCGTGCCTGGCCTGAATTTATTTTAAGAACTTTTTTTTTGCATTCTGAACTTGGGTGTTTGGTGCAAGAGGCCTGGCTTTCTGCCTATCTTGGTTTTCGACATGCCATCCCTATTAAGCTTAATTATTTCTAGCTTTGATTTAAGGTGAGAGATGTGCAACCCTCCCTTTCACTTGAACACTTAGGGGCTATTGTAGGGTTATTAAGTGGCCTAATTTCAATACTATTGTGTTCCAGGGAATAGAGAGGCCTGAGGAGAGGCAGACAGATGGGGGAACAGCTGGTAAGTGGAACAGTCAGAACACACGTAACGTTTATGAAGTTCCTCATCTTACATGGACATCACTCATGGCTCCCACAAACAATTGTAATAGTATCATCAAAGATCACTGCTCACAGGTCATTATAACAGACATAATAATAATGAAAATGTTGGAATTAGTGTGAGAATTACCAAAATGTGACACAGAGACAGGAAGTGTGCACGTTGAAAAAAATGGCACTGATAGGCTTGGCTTAAGGCTGAGTTGCCACAAACCTTCAATTTGTAAAAAACTCAGTGTCTGTGAAATGCAATGAAAGGAGGTATGCCTATACATCCTGTTGATATGATCTGTTTGGAGTAAGTAAATTTATGCATATTGAAATTCTCTTCTCATTTTCTACATTTATCTACATAAAAATGTAGTGTACTAAGTTCATTTAATTGACTACTTATTGCATTCTCTTTCAGCCTTTGTTTTCTTTTCTCCTTCTCTATTTGGTGAATCATTTTACTCCTCCCATTATTTTATCTGTTAATTTGACTTTGCTTTATAGTCAGACATTCATTCAGTTAATAATATAAAACCTTTCTGATATATTTTTGGTCATTTTACTATCTATACCTTAGCTAGATAATACAAAGTTGAAGACGTTTCACAGGTTTCTGAAGCTTTCATTGCTTCTCTTAATTTTCACATAGTTTAACTTTTACTCGCCTATTATTAGTCTCTGTAGAATTTTTCTCATGAAAGAACAACATTGATGCATTTTTGGCATGCTTTTCTTTATTGCTAGGACATAAAGTGCTCAGTAGTGTAGGCAATAAATTGATTTTGTTTTAGTAACTACCAGCAAAAGTTCTACATAACTACATAATTTAAAATTTTTTAAGAATTGAAATCTGTGGAAATGTGATCTTGTGAGATTACACAACATTTACATGTTAAGGTCTCAATAAAGATTTTGTTCAAATATGTTTCTAAGCCTCTTTACGGGCTTTAGATTTGCCCATGTTAGTAATATTCTTTGGAAATAGAATCAGGGATGGAGCTCTTCTAAAGACTCTTTGGATTAAACTACCTTAAAAAGAAGTACTCTTGTGGACCTGATAAAGGTGAATTTGCAAGTTTTTGCATTTTATACAAGGCAAGGAATTTAGAAAGAAGAACCATAGGAGAAACACTAAGTTTCTGGGTTAGGCAGAAAATGTGTTCACAGTGGCTCTGGTCTTTGTAAATATAGAACAAATTAAAGAATTAGTAGTGTAATTAATTAATAATGCTATAAGAGAACATTTCTCACTAATTTTCTGTAACTCAGAAGTTCACACTAAAGTTCGAAGCTATGCTGCCATGCGGAGCCCATTCCTTTTATATTGCCTGCTACTTGTTGGAGTGCTTGTCTCTGCTTGATAAAAGAGCATCAAACTGAATCTCCAGGAGGAAAACTCCGACAGTGTTTAATTAGATAGGTAAACTTCTACATTTGATCATGCAGCTGGAAAACTTAACAGTGAATTAAATGTTAGACATATACATTGTCATTGCCCATCTGTTTGCAAACAGACGTAAACTAGAGAACACTCTCCTAGCTCCTTTACTTCACTGATCAAGGTCAGAAAATGTTTGAATGGAAGCACCAGAAAGGCTTTTCTGTGAGAGAAATGATTACACACGAAAGCGTAAATTCTGGTTCTGTTCATGCTAGTTTATTTTATAATCTTCAGCTTCCCATAGGAGAATACGATTCACTCAAAGGAAAGAAGTGTAGAGGAAGAGGTGAGGAACTGCACAAGGGCAGAAATCAGCAGGGCAGTGTGGTTGATGCATGTGTGCATGCACATGTATGCATGTAGGGAGCAGGAGAGCTGGAAAGGTGGGTCAGAAATGAAATAAGAAAGGTCTTTTTATCTATGCAGAGCAACTTGTACATGGACCTAGGCCTGAGGTTTCAGACAGTGCTCTAAGAGCCCTTTCAGGCCCCAATGTGGTAGTGGGAGGGAACGGGGCTTTGGAATCCTTATTTTCATTTCAGCCAGCGTTAATATACATATTGTATAAATTTTGTTTCTCCCTATCCTCTTTGTTAAACAAAATGCTTTACAGCTTTCATATTTACCATTGGTGGTTATATCTTTGTTCCTAGTCTGGGATAATATTTTATTTTTTGTCATGCAGTCATTAAAACCATGTGTTATTGTCTTAGTCTATGACTTGCTGGGACCGCCATGTTTATTTTGGTGCTTCACATTCTTCTCTTCTAATAAAATACTTTGTGATTGTATAATCAGAATGATTCCTGGGGAGGCTCTAGTCCTTTCGGCCTATCTTGCCTTTTAGGATTGCATGCCATAGAATCCTGAATTTTTCTCCGAACTTTCAAATTCTTGACTTACTCTAGTCTGGACTTATATCAAGTCCATCTAGTTCAACCTTTACCTTGCTGGTTATTGTAAGCCTCTGTGGGACAGGGCCCTTGAACCCCTAAAGTCATGTCACTTTTGCTTCACCAACCGATTCATTTTTTGACCTTAAGTCTCTAAATAGTTTCTGGACTTTCTTGGTGCTCAAAATATGAAGACTTGTCCCATGCTTTGTTTGCACTGAATGAGACACAAGAGCTGATTGAGTTCCTTACTACAACTGTGTTTATTTTGTGTCCTGTCTCAGTAGTGCATTCTAGAAAGGGCTCAGGAATGTTAAAATATCATCACAATACTTTTTATTTCCTTCTTCCCACTAATTTCTAGTAAAATATTATTCTTCATTGATTTACACCTATTGCAATTACCTTCTACCTGCCCAGTGAATTTTTTGTTTCCTTATTTTTTTATAGGGTAACTCATTTTATTGTTATATTTGCAATATAGGCATATTCTAGCAATTATCAATACTACCTATATTGTCATAGTAATTAGCCTATATTACAAATTTAAGCTGGATTACTTCAATTCAGTCTTGATTTTTAGGGCTATATACATAGTTCTGTAGCTATGTTAACTTCAGCAACTACAAGTAGCATCTATGATCTTTAAAGTTGTTTCCTCATGGTAATTGTTAGATACAGTCTCTCCAGTTAGATTTTCTGGTAGGCCGATGGGAGAGATATGTTGGGCAGGATAGAATTTTCAGCATTTCTCAATAGATGTAGAAATGATTTTCTACTCTATGTGCAGAGTTAAGCATTCATAATGTAGAAGTTCAGTTGAGAGGCCTCTTTTAAAAAGAGTGGCAGAAAATATGAGAAAAAAGTGGGAAAGTTTGCTAGTCTTGCATGCCCTTGGGGATTTGGCATGCTTCACATGTGATAAAACTTCACTAATTTTTCTCCTTTGTGGATCACAGTTGAGGACCCCACCAGATCGAGGTACACAATTATATTAATCCATTGCAAAACAAAACAAAAACTGTAACAAATGTATTTGAAGAGAAATAAATATGAAAGAAATGAAGTGTAGTATCACTTGATCATTTTGGTATGGTCTTATGCAATTTGCTTTTGCTTATATAAGTAGGTTCAATTAGAGTGGTTCTGCTACAGATGACCATTAATTACTATTTAATTTATTGGTAGTTTAAAAACCTGATTTATTTGATGAAGTGGAATGATGTGGATTATTCTTGATAAACACTAGTTCAATATTATAATTAATGCTTTTGAGGATCATGACCAGTTTATCTTTAGAAAAAGGCTGTTATCTCAATAGATGCTTTTCCTCTCTTCTTTCCTCCTTGTTGAGATGATTTTAACATTAGCGCTCACATGTACAAAATGTTCACTCTCATCATTTCATTGCTCTTGATTTTGTTTTAAGCAGTAATTTTGGCCCTTTTGTTTATCACTGTTTGAGGTTATTTGTTCATTTCTGGTGTTATTGGGGGAACTGAATGAACTAGATTTCTCTAGTTCAGCTGTGTTATGGTTTCTTATATTTTAACAATACCTTCTCCATCCACCAAGGAAAATGGGTGGAAACCTTCCATAGTAGGTGAGCTCTGTAATGGTTTTCATCAGGTGAAAGCATGACAAAGCCTTCTGCTGGGACTGAAGAGAAATATATAAATAAAAACACAACTGCTGCTTGAGCTCTTCCTGCAGATGGCACTGGTGTTACTTGGATAAAGAACATTTTTGTGTTCAGCAGCTTTTAGTTCATTGTGCACACTGGAAAGGCTCATACATACCAGGAAACTAAGTAGATGTTTTGTAATAAGTACTCACTTATCTGTGCATGATTGAACCTCAGCATGATTCAACCAGTCCTTTTGGAGGTCTGCTTTTCAATGAATGCATTCACATGGACAATAAAATCTGATGCAGTACTCTTTTTGACTAGGGAAGAGACCTACCACTGAAATCACATAAAAAGGTAAAGCTCTAGGACCATTCTCCCAGTTGCATCTGCTTGAAAATCCAGCCTAGTCTGAGAATGCATAAATATCACAGGGGTTTGGAGGGAGATATCATGATTTTTTAAAGTAAAAAATACGTTATTCTGATAAAATCCTAGGCAGATTTATTTTGATAATCTTAAAAGTGAATTTGACAAAGATTTATTGAACACTTATGTGAGGCAATGCATTGTGCCAAATTGCTACACAAGGTTCAAAGATTAAAAACAGAAAACAAACATGATCTGTATCTCCTCAGATCTCTCAGGCTAATTGCCAAAACAGACATATGCACAAAGATGTGAGATGCAATTTAGTTTGGTAAGTGATATAAAAATTACCAGTAAGATGTTATTGGAGTAAGGGAGGGGTATCAAAGAGGATTTGAGATGGGCTGTGAAAGAAGGGAATATTCAGTGGAATATGAAGTGGGGAAGAGACGAAGTAAGAATTTTCGATAAGGGAACTATATGAGCAAAGCTATAGTAGATAACAGTATTGTGTTTGGGTTTAATGATTTATTTAAGGACTGATACACTCAAGGCTCCCTGTAAGTTGCTCTAAAATATGATTGTATACCACTTTCTAATTTTGGGCTCCTAGGCATGTTAGTTAACCTCACTGTGCCTTTGTTTCCTCATTTCTAATGGAGGGTAGTGAGATTATCTCCCTGAAAAGGTTTCTGAGAGGATTAAATGAGCTAACATATATATAGTGCGTGACCATAGTAACAAATATTACTGTTATTATAAAAATAAATATTGGATGGGTGTATTTTATGCCAATCATTCTACAAGGAGAATTCTAATTCTATCAGGAGACTAAGAATTAGGTATCATTACAGTTGTACAAATAAAAACATGTAGGTTTAGGTAGATTAATTAACTTGCTAAATATGATACAGAATAGATTTGTACTCTGGCCAAGTCTATCTTTCTTTCTGCTTAATTTTTCACTTTTTATATAATTAAGCTGATTGTACTCAATCTGTGTGGTGAGTGGGTGGAAAGGAGCTTCAGTGACTTAAAGATGGTAGGGGCCCAGAGCAGAAGCCTTCTAATGCTTGGCCACAGGTTTAATCTTTATTTGTTATACAATAGAAAATTACTTATGGGTTATCATGAACACCACCTGTCTCCTTTGGCAAAGAGTGAAAGATAGTTGTAACTCATAGAAGACAATTAATAAGCATGACTGAAGGCTAATTAAAAAAAATCAAATATTAACTGAGGGGTTTCTTTTAGTATACAGGAGGGAACACAGTAGTAGTTTGAAGAATTATAGTCAGCAAAGGAGGGTAAAAAGAAACAGATGAAGGAAAGGAGAAAGCAATAGGATATTTTGGGATAGGCACAGGCATGATGGCTGAGTGAACTCAAAGGAGTGATTAGCAAAAAAGACATGTGCAAATAGAATGATAGAATGTAGACCACTGTCAGAACAGTGTCAGTGGAGGAGTGGGAATAGACACTGTGTGATAGTAGGTTGAAGAGTGACTATGAGGTGTATTGTGTGAGAGGGAATTTAGACTGTTTCTTTGAGAAGTTGATATTCTTCGTTATGAAGAGAGAGAAGAGAGGCAGCCTCAAAGGTGTCGTTGTAATCATTTTTATTGTGTGTATATGTGTGTGTTTTTCTCTTAGGGATGGGAATGCATTGATAGTTATTGAGGAAGCTGCCCATAGAGCTGAAGCCAGAGAAAGAGAGGTGAGTGATGGTCAGGGAAGTGATAATAGTGAATGTAGTCAGGGGCTAAAAGGGATTAGTCATCCAGTGCAATGAAGATTGGAAAGTAGGAAGATGACATGAGTATAAGATTGTGGGTGTAGAGTATTGAAGGAGGACTGTTTTTGCTTCACAGAAAAAATAGTGTGGCCAGAGGCTATTAAATACTTTCTGAATTCTCATATATGACACATAAATCCCTTAACTAATTCCTCAGTTTTAATGTCCTCCTCCTTCAACGTGCTACACCACCATTTTAGAACGGTTACCAAATGCTATTCATATCCTCTATTTTGGCATATGGTATCTTTGATATTAGAAGGTTTTTCTTTCAGATCCTCTATGGTTCAAGTATAGTTTAATATCTCTCTTCTGTGGTCCACTGGGTCTTGAATTCTATAAATTCTTTCTGAGTAGACTTCATTAGATTGAGAACACCTTAATAACAAGGACCATTTTCCGACATAGTTTTGTATTCTTACTACTTAGCACACAGTAGCTGTCCAATAAAATTTGTTGAGTCTAATTTCATTTTGCAAAGTAAGACTTTTTGTGTTTTTAAGTTTTTGTAGTGATTTGAGATTACTCTAATTTATATGCTTTCCATTTGTAAAGCTGAATTAGAAGCAGACTTGATTTTAAAACTGGTGGAAATGATAATTTACTTGCTAAATCACTCTCTTAAATGCACACTACCTTTGCTTGTTTGATTTGGTGTGTGTGTCTGTGTATCTGTGTGTGAATTATGGGTCACCAACAAGTGTTGAATATAGTTAAGGGTAGAATTTTAGTCTTAATTTTTGAATCTACAACAAAGGCTCGCTAGACTCATGATCAATAAATGCCTGACAAGCAACTAGTAAACTTTTATATTTGTACTCTGTTATGTACTATGTATGGGTCCAGAATCTTCTTGGAAGATTCATTTTATATCCCTGTGTCTTAGTTACTTCTCTGTGAAATGACTTCCTCCACTGACTTCTACACAATTGTAGTTCAGAATTAAGGAGGTTCTATTTGATTAGTAATTTCTGCTCTATAGAAGAAAAGCATTATGTAGATGAATATTCAACCAGGGAAATGTTCTTATTCATATGCTGGCCTATTCAGTGGGTGAGTAAAATGAGTACTATAATCTGTCACAACCATGTTTGTATGCAAAGTTTAGTAATAAATCATAGAGGATTTTGCTTTTATTTAAATGAGCATAGGCCTACTGCCTCTGCTCTTTGAAAGTTCAGTTCTCTCTTATTTAGAACACTTTTTATTTGCAACTTTCTTCTTCCATAGTTTGCTATACTTCTCATCTTGGTCCAAGATATTACTCCTTGATTTCTTTCTTTTTCCTTCTTTTAGCCCACAGAGTTTCTCACCACCTGAAGTGCAAACACTGTCAGAGTGAATTGATGGCCTTCATATTATATGTTGACAATGCTACTACTCAGGAGTGGGAATGTGGTCAAAAAGACAGATATGATTGTCCATCCTTTCCAGAGAATATTGCTGTGATAAGACACATTCATAGGGACCTTTTTTGTTTTAGCTCCCAAGGTTACTTTGGTGTATACATCTTACTTTTTATTTTCCAAACATATTGTTGCTAAGTTTCTGAAAGCTTTGTTTGACATCATATCCTAGGGTTTTTGCTTCTCTGAGTTTTGCTTAGCATGCATACAAAGAATTGTGGTGCTGACATTCTCTATCTTATTTAGAATATTTTATCCAGGGCCCATTGTACTGTATAATTTAATTCTAAATAATAAATTGAATAGAAATGAAAATAGTGTGCTGCCTTCCAAAACATACTTCCTAGAGCTCTTTTCTTGAGATTGCTGAGAGGACACTGTTATAGAAACATTACCTCATTTACTGACCCATGTTTGAATGTGTTTTTGAAGGGCAATGACTCGGTAGTGGGTAGTTACATTGTATTTTAAGTCTTTCAGAAATTAAAAAATTCAGTGTATCTGGCATATGATATTATTTTGTCATCCAGGCTGGAGTGCAATGGTGCAAACATGGCTCACTGTAGCCTTGACTTCCCAGGGTCAAGTAATCCTCTCACCTCAGACGTGCCACAGCCCCTGGCTAATTAAAAAACATTTTTTTTTGTAGAGGTAGGGTTTTGCCAAGTTGCCCAGATTGGTCTCAAACTCCTGAGCTCAAGAAATTCACCTCCCTTGGCCTCCCAAAGTGCTGGGATTACAGGTGTGAGCTGCTGTGTCTGGCCTGGAATATGATATTCTATAAAATTCATCTTATGATGTTACATATGAACCAACTTCTTAATTGATAAATATTGATAAAATTACTGTTTCAATAGGACTAGAGACATCAGAATCAAGAAGAATGGATTAAATTGAGTGAAAATGAATAAAACAGAAGCATACAGTTTGAGGGGGATGAAGGATAATCTGTTATTAACCCATGGTAGGAATGGTTATAAGATTAAACACAAAACGTAGGATATTTAGCACAGGAGATTGATAAATGTGATCATACTCAAATTTAAAACTTTTATTTAAATTTGATATGATAATGTCAAGTTAAGCAGTACACTGGAAAATGTTTGCAACCTCTTTATTTATTTATATGCCTTTTCATTCTTTCAGTAAACATTTATCAAGCACATACTATGGTACCATGTGCTCTTTTAGACCATAGAGTCTAGTAGTGAGCAAAACAGATAAAAAAAAACCTCTGCTTTCATAAAGATTACAGTGGATTAGTGTTCAGAAGTTATAAAAAACTCCTTCAAATTAAAAAAAAAAAGCAAAAGCCCAATAGGAAAATAAGCAAAGAAAATGAGCAGGTAATTAAAAAAAGAGAAAGTACAAATGGCCAATAACTCTTTCAAAACTTCAGTAGTAACTGGAAGACACAAATTAAAACAATGAGATAGCAAATTTTTCTCAAAAATTAGGAAAAAGATAGATTACCATTGCCATATGATAACACAGCACAAAGGCCCTCACCAGATGACAGTGCCTTGATCTTGAACTCTCCAGCCTTCAGAAGTATGAAACAGTAAATTTCCATTCATTATAAATTACCTAATCTTGGGTATTCTGTTATCATGGCACAAAATGGACTAAAACAAGCTGTATTAGCTTGAGCTGACATAACAAAATACCACACAGTGGGTGGCTTAAACAAGAGAAATTTATTTTTCACAGTTCTGGAGGCTGAAAGTCTCAGGTCAGGGTGCCAGTGCTGGTATAGGATAGGTGGTAGCAATGATAGAGGATAATGGGCAGTTTCAAGCACTTAGGTGAGCATGTAAATTGAGACAGTCAGGAGACAATCTGATAGAACTCTCCACTCTGAAACTCATTTCTTAGCCATATATCTACTATAGACTGCATGTGTTTCCCCAAAGTTCATATGTTAAAACCCTAATCCCCAATGTGATGGTATTTGGAGATGGTGCCTTTGGGAAATAATTAGGTCATGAGAGTAGGAACCTCACGGTGGAATTAGCTATCTGCAAGCCAGGTGGAGGGCCATTACAAAGAACCCAACAATGCTGTCACCATGACCTCAGATTTCCAGTCTTCAGAACTGTGAAAAATAATTTTCTCTTGTTTAAGCCACACAGTTTGTGGTATTTTGTGATGTTAGCTCAAGCTAATATAGCTTCTGTTTTAGTCCATTTTGTGCTGCTGTAACAGAATATCTGAGATTGGGTAATTTACAATGAATGAAAATTTACTGGTTCACAGTTCTGGAGGCCAAGAAGATCAAGGCACAGACATCTGGTGAGGCCCTTTTTGCTATGTCATCACATGACAAAATGTGGAAGGGTGAGAGCACAAGAGAGCAAACCTATTTTGGAGGGCCCTTTTTATAATGGCATTAATCAATTCATGAGGGAAGAGCCTTCATAACCTAAACACCTCCCATTAGGCGCCACCTCCCAGCACTGTTGTATTGGAGATTAAATTTCCAACAGATGAATTCTGGGGCGCACATTCAAAACACACCATTCTGCCCAGTTACCCAAAATTCATGTTCTTCTTATAAGAAAAATTCATTCATTGCATTCCAACAGCCCTAAACGTCTCAATGTCTTTCAGCAGCAACTTTAAAATGTAAGTCCAGAGTCTCAAATCTAAGCATCATATGACTGAGACACGGTAAGATTCATCCTGATACAAATTATCTTTTAGCTGTAAACCTGTGAAGTTAAAACAAGTTACGTGCTTTCAAATTACAGTGGTAGGACAGGCATAGGACAGATTTTTCCATTCCAAGAGGAGAAATAGGCAAGAAGAATGGAGTAACAGGTTCTAACCAAGTTCAAAAGCGAATAGGGCAGACAATACTAAATCTTAAGGCTTGAGAATAATCTTTGACTTTGTGTCCTGTCTTCTAAGCACATTAAAACTGGAGTTGGGCCCCCAAGGCCTCAGGCAGCTCTAACCCTGTGGCTTTGCTGAACTCATCTCACTTAGCTGCTCTCATGGGTTGGAGTCTCATGCCTGTACCTCTCCAGGCTGATGTGGCATGCTGGTGGCTCTACAGTTCTAAAGTCTTAGGAGTGGCCCTCATCTCATGGCTCTACAAGGCATTACCCTGGTCAGGACTCTCTGCAGTAGCTCTGCCCAAGCAGCAGGCCTCTGAAGCATCCTTTGAAATCTAGGTGGAGGCAGTCATGCCTCCACAGGGCCAGAGTTACACCTGGGCCTGCTTGAGCCACAGCTGAGGTGGTTGAAGATAGCAGCACCAGAATGTGGGGGCAGAGGACTGAGAGAGCTCTGGGCAATGAACCGCAAATTCTCAAGAGTTTCCTAGGTATTTCTCTCAAAACCTTTCTACCCTCAAGGCCCTTGCACTTTGAGCCTATGATGGGAGTGGCAGCCTTGAAGATCTCTGAAATGCTTTTAGGATAATTCTCCCATTGTCTTGATGAATGGCACCTGACTTTCTTCACTCCATGGTAATCTCCTTACCAAACAGTCACCGCTCATGCCCTTGATTTTCTCTTCTAAACATGCCTTTTCATTGTTTATATGTTCATGCTTGGGATTTTACAAATCTGTGTGTTCTGCCCTTTTAATTATTAATTCCATCTTTAAATCATTTCTGTCTTCTCACATTTTACTATATGCAGTTAAGAGAACCACACAGTCCCTTCCATATTTGCTGCTTAGAGATTTCTTCTGCCAGATATCCTAGTTCAATTCTCTTAAATTCTGCCTTCCATAAAGCCCACGACATGGACATAATGCAGCCAAGTACTTTGCCACTTTATAACAAGGATGGCCTTCCCCCAGTTTTCAATACTTTCTTCCTCATTTCTATCCAAGACCTCATCAGAATGGCTTCTACTGTCCGTATTTCTACCAATATTCTGTTTATAACCACTTAAGTAATTTTAAGGACATTTTATACTTTCCCTACAGTTCTCCTCTTCTCCTAATCCCTCACCAGATTGGCCATTATTGCTATGTTCGCGGCAATATAGGCATTTTCTAGCCTGCTCCTCTAAATTCTCCAGCCTTTATCCATTATATGTAGTTCCATAGCTGCCTCTACATTTTCAAGTATTTATTATAGCAACACTCCACTTCTCTGGTAGCAGTTTCTGTCTTAGTCTGTTTTGTGCTGATATAACAGGATACCTGAGACTGGGCAAGTTATGATGAAAAGAAACTTATTGGCTCCAATTTTCGAGGCTAGAAGTCTAAATCAAGGCACCAGCATGTATCTGACAACCTTTTTGTTACATCATCCATGGTGGAAGGCAAAAGGCCAAGAGTGCAAGAGAGGGAACCTGCGTGCTGGACTTAATACTTAGGTGATGGGTTGTTAGGTGCAGCAAACCACCATGGCACACGTTTACCTATGTAACAAACCTGCACATCCTGCACATGTACCCTGGAACTTAAAAATAAAAATAATAAAAAAGAGTGAACCCATTGCCACAAGCCCTTTTTATAATTACATTAATCTATTCATGAAGGCAGAGTCCTCATGAACTAAACACTTCCCTGGGCCTCCCAACACTGTTGCATTGGGGATTAATTTTTAACAAATGAATTCTGGGGGACACATTAAAACTATAGCAGTATCTTAGAAAATATAGTGCACAGTCATGTTCACTGGGTTTTTGTAGTATTTTTTTTCAATGGCAAAAATGAAGGTAATCCAAATATCCATTAGGGGGTGGATGGTAAAATAAAGCATGGCATGGTCACACTTGGAAGATTATAGCAAACCTTTTATTTTTATCATTTTTAAATATTTCAGCATTTATTTTAAATGCAGGGAGTACATTCATAAAATTTTTACCTGAGTATATTGGACCCAGGTAGTGAGCATAGTACTCAAAAGGTAGTTTTTTTAATCCACAACCTCCTCCCTTCTTCCTCTCTCTAGTAGTTTGCAGTCTAATGTTCTCATGTTTATGTCTATGTGTGCTTAATGTTTAGCTCACATTTGTAAATGAGAGCATGTGACATTTGGTTTTCTGTTCCTGTGCTAATTTTCTTAGGATTATAGTCTCGAGCTCCATCCATGTTGCTGAAAAGGATATGATGTCCTTATTTTTTATGGCTGTGTAGTATTCCAAGGTGTGTATCTACCACATTTTCTTTATCCAATTCACCACTGATGGGTGCTTAGGTTGATTCCATGTCTTTGCTATTGTGAATAGCATGGTGATGAACACACATATAAGTGCATGTGTCTTTTGGTATAATGATCTGTATTCCCTTGTGTATATACCCAGTAATGGGATTGCTGGGTCTTACGTTAGTGCTAAGTTTTTTGAGAAATCTCCAAACTGCTTTCCACAGTAGCTGAGCTAATTTACATTTCCACCAACAGCAGCATATAAATGTCCCTTTTTCCCTGTAGCCTTGTAGGCATCTATGTTTTTTTTGACTTTTTAATAGTAGACTTTCTCATTGGTGTGAGATGGTATCTTATTGTGGTTTTGATTTGTTTTTCTCTGATGATTCGTGATGAGCATTGTTGAAACATTTGTTGACTGCTTATATGTCTTCTTTTGAAAAGTATCTGTTTATGCCTTTTGCCCATTTTTAATGGGGTTATTTGTGTTTTGCTTGTTGATTTAAGTTCTCTATAGATTCTGGACAGTGAACCTTTGTCAGATGCATAGTTGGTGAATGTTTTCTCCCATTCTGTAGGTTGTCTGTTTAGTCTGTTGATGATTTCTTTTGCAGTGCAGACGTGCTTTCATTTAATTAAGTTCCATTTGTCTATTTTTGTTTTTGTTGCGATTGCTTTTGAAGACTTGGCCATAAATTCTTTGCCAAGACTGATGCTGAGAAGGTTATTTCCTAGAGTTTCTTCTAGAATTTTTGTAGTTTGAGGTCTGACGTTTAAAATCCATCTTGAGTTTATTTTTAAACATGGTAAAAGGTAAGGGTCTAGTTTCATTCTTCCATACATAGGTAGTCAGTTGTCCCTGCAATATTTATAGAATATGGAATTCTTCCTCCGTTGCTTATTTTTGATGGCCTTATGGAAGATCACATGGTATAGGTGCACAGTTTTATTTCTGACTTTTCTTTTCCGTTCCATTGGTCTCTGTGTCTATTTTTGAATCAGTACCATGCTGTTTGTGTATGTAGCTATATATTTTGTAGCTTTATAGTACAGTTTGCAGTCATGCAGTGTGATGACTGGCTCTGTTCTTTTTGCTCAGGATTGCTTTAGCTATTCAGGCTCTTTTTTGGTTCCATATGAATTTTAGAATAATTTTTTTTCTAATTCTGTGAAGAATGATGTTGGTAGTTTGGTAGGAATAGCATCAAATCTGTAAATTGCTTTGGGCAATATGACCATTTTAATGATATTGAGTCTCTTAATTCCGTGAGCATGGGGTGTTTTTCCATGTATTTGTTTCATCTCTGCTTTCTTTCAACAGTGTTTTATGGTTCATCTTATAAAGGTCTTTCACTTTCTTGGTTAGCTGCATTCCTAGGTATTTTATTTTCTTTGTGTCTATTCTAAGTGAGATTGTGTTCTTTATTTGACCCTCAGCCTGGATATTATTGGTGTATAGAAATGCTACTGATTTTTATACATTGATTTTGTGTACTGAAACTTTGATCATGGGAAATCTTTATTACTGACATGAAAAGATCCTCAGGAAAATGGATAAGAAAAAATTAGAGTATTGATGTAAGATATTATTTATGTAAAACAAACATGTAATCATACAAAAGTCATAGGTTTTACAAAATATATTTTGTAAGTATATGTGACATGCAGGTATATGTTTTACACATATTTATGTCAATGAATAAAAAAGAGTATGCAACAGTGGTTGCCTATCTGGAAAGGGAAGAGGAACTAGACAGAAGTTCAAAGGAAATTTATCATCACCTAACTTGTTTGAAATTCTATGCAAAAATGAATTCATTTAATAATTGTATAAAGTTATTTTAAATGCAGACAATTACAGGAAATATAAAGAAGTAAATGAGCAGTGAAATGAGCAGCTGAGAGTAGTACAGAAACTGAGTTCTTCAAAGCACCAGAAGATAGTGCCTAGTCAGGTTTGTTTGAAGCACAGATCATTGTTTGAGAACTGAGAAAAAAAATGGGACAAACTTAACTGGAAGTGTTTGCTAATGGTTTTTAAAGTTGGACCAAATTTTATGATTAAATTTTAAGCAGAGATATGAGATTATTGGATCTGTATTTTACAAAGTTTTATTTGTTTTACAGGATGCATTGGTAAGAAAGAGACAAAAGAGTTTGTGTGTATGTATGTGTTGTGTGTGTGTGTGAGAGAGAGAGAGAGAGACAATTTCAGGAAGAAGGCATGTGTTAAGATATATGTCTCATAAAACCAACTTACAAATATACTACTAGTGGTCAGATAGTAGAAATAACTTTGAGTACACTACACAATATATAAATACATCTCATATCTCAATTCTACATAAATCTTATAGTATAGATGTAAGCATATACATTTCCCATCTTAGTTACTGCTATCTCTTGTATACACTTAGAGAAATTTCAAGATCACAAGATGATTAGGAGTCAGCAAAAACTTTTAATCTGATCTTTGAGAACACCTAATCCAATTTTTCAATTCCCTTGACTTCAGATTCTTAAGAAACCATGAACCTTATATCAGGACAAAAAGACAGATGATACCTACTTCAGCATCTATCTCAAGGTATATTGCTAACTTCTTTAAATAAAAAAGATGGATATTGGGAAAGTCATTAGTCACCACTGCCTTTCCATTTGCTGGTGATAGAGATGAAGTCAATCAACCTGATCATCTGCCTGGGTCAGCAGACCAGAAGAGACTTTTGACACGGGAATATATAGCTCTCCCTCGACAGTGCTTTCTCATTTCAACTCTGGACTCCTCTTATTGTTTCTAAAGAAGGAAAGTTGATGTTCTTATCTCAGGCAAACTGTCTACCTTCTCTTATGCTGTTTTTCATCACCAAGGCTTTTTAAGACAATCCATCTCATAATTTTAACATGAAACACATTTTCTGATTGGATTTTTACCTCCTAGAGCCTGATTTTAAAAAGTTAAAAGGGGAAAATGAAATCTGTCTTCTGCAAGACATTACTGCTACATATTTGTCAGGTTTCCAAAAGTAAAATCAAAATGGGAATGATAAATGAAAGTGGTGTTCCCATGTTCCCTTCTCTTTTTAACTCCACTTAATTCACCTCCTCTCTTCACTGATCAATATTTTGCCCTTAACAACACCAGTTCCTGTTGTTCACATTATATTTAATTACACAGACATCTGTCCAGTTTCTATTAAGTTCAAGTCCTAGAACAATAGAGCAGTCTTGTCTTATGTGTGGATAGGAATGCACATTAAAAAGAAGTGGAATATAGTGATCATGATTTATTAAGCATATAATTATTTTATTCAACAAATATTAAACACCAGATACTAGTGACACAATGATGGTGTAGATGCCAACTCTGCCTTTGAGGGGCTCAGGTTACTGGGGAAGGACTATTATAAACATGCAATTAGAATATCCTAAGTGTTATAATTGAAGTATGTACAAAGTTCTACATGAGTTCAAAATAAGAACTCATGCAGAATAAGAACTTAGAACTCATGGGGAGACGTGTCAAGGAAGGTATCATAAAGGAAGTGATACTCAGAAACAAAGGAGTAGTGCAGCAAAAAGAAGGGTGTAAAGGCTATTCCAGGCCATGTGCGTGCCATGTGTCAAGGAATAGATGAGGAATACATTTATTATTTGGGGAAAGGTAAATTTTTCAGTGTTGCTAAAGAACAGGGTACGTAGAAGAAAATTTGGTAAAGAACTGGGGGTGGGTGTGGAAGGACTGGATTAAGTCTTGCATTGGCAGAAATGACCAATCACTGTTCTCAGTGTTTTATGTTTCTTTCACATTTTCTCCTCACAAACATTCTGAGTCAAGTACTATTACCTTTATTTTGCAAAAAAAGGAATCAGCTCAGGTAAGGTAAAAACAAAAATAAAAATTTTCTAAATTTATATAGATAGGAAATGGCAGAGGCAGTAATTGAATTCAGGTCTAATAGGCTTTAACATTTGTGCTCTGATTTATAGAAGAGTGAGTGGCCAGGAGGAAGACTACTTGTAAAGACCTTGAATGCAGTGGGAATTTGAATTTATGTGTATGCAGTAAGAATTCAAAGAAATATTTTAAGCAACAGAAAAGGAACGTACACCATATAGACAGAGAATGAAGTGCTTTCAGGACTTCCCTTACTAACATTAGTAATGTGCAGTCATTATTATTAGTCAAAGATTTGCTTCAAGTCAGTAATTGGGCAAGTACAAAATATAATTAAATTGGCTTATGGTAACTGGATATACTTATCTACATAGACTTAAACTAAAATATAAATTAATTTAATTTAATTTAAAATATAATTTAATATAATAATAAAACACGCTGAAAAGGACAAAAAGCTAAGGTATGATTTTCAGTACATTTTCAGCTCATTGATATTTAAATGAACTAAGAACTCAGAGACCAGCACAAATACATCTGCAAAAGCACTGCTTTTGTGATTATTTAGGGTTGATGTCAACACAGGATCCAAACATAAACCTAGTATGACACAATGACTGTCTTAGCCAGGCTTTTCAGACTTGGCAATAAATTTAAAATCTGTATAAGTTTGAAGCAAAAATGTTAGCATCATGTGGAGGTCAGTACAACACTGCTTTATACATCCTGATTTTATCTGAAACAAAGGCATACTGTAATCTGTAGTTCTACAGGAAATAAAATATAAATCAAGAAGGGGCTCTATATCAGGCCCTATGTTGTCCTTGAACTACATGCACAGAAACTGAATTGATAAAAAAAAAAAAGCACAGTGGCCTGCTATGTGGCAAATGACCGCATTTATTTCCTTTCCTTTTTTTTTTTTTAATGAGTGAAATCTGTAATAAGCCAGGCAACTTGATGCGTTAATCTGTTTATATTGTCTTTTATTGCAAGGTATGTGTGTATTGTAAAAGAAATCCTGATATATAAATTACCTTGAAGAGAGTTTTTTCAAAGTGTAAAAGTAAATAAATAATGCTTTTCCTCTGAATTCCATATTTAAAGATGACAATTGTAGGTTGAGTGGATGTATTTGAGTTGATTCTTGTACTTTGAATTCTGATTGCTTCACTTAGTGATCGGAACAATTTACTTAGCACTTCTGAGCCTTAGTTTCCTCAACTCAACTGGAAAATGGAAATAAAACTCTCCTGCCTTCTAGGACCCGTGTGAAAATTAAATATGATAATATATAGGGTGGAGGTAGGTGCTGGGTTCATGTCAGCTTCTACTGCCCTGCCTACAAAATGCCATATTTGAATTGTTTTGGTTTCAACATTTGGTTTGCTGCCAGAGTAGATAGTCCTACAGAGAAATATATTTGTCAAAACGTAAATTAAAGATGATTGTGGGTCTTAAACTCTATCTGAATTTTAGACTTTTTCTGAATATTCAAATGTTTTATATTCATATTATTCATTAGAATGTTAGAGTTTTGATGCTTTTGCCTTCATTGAAGCAGTTGCTGTCCATAAGAGATTTAAAAGTAGATAACAGTAGGACAGGGTGGCCTGTTCATGAAGAGACCCTCATCTGGTGCATGACTTATGAAAATACTTTCTTTCCTCCCTAAGTCTTGTATTAGCTTTCTGCTTCACAGAAGACAGTTTGGCTCTAATTGCTAATTTGCAGGAGAAAGCACAATCTCAATGTCTCCCTTATGACACAGGTGGTTTTGAAACCAAACCAAAAAGCCATCAGTAATATCCAAGATAAGTCTGCCAAAAAGTAAGGCAAGGGTCTTTTTTTTTTTTTTTTAATTTATTTTCTCTTTTCCTTGCAGCTGACTTTGGGACCTGTAATTTACAGGCTGTCATGGAAACAAGTTGCATGTGTGAGTTCCCATGGCAAAAGTGGCAGTCTCTGAATGGTGAATATTCAAGGTGGCACCAGGCTCATCTATGCTGAGAATAAATTCAGCTCTAAAACATCAAAAAAAATCTTACTAGACATAGTCATAGCAAAGAGGGCACTGTTTCAGTGAATTCAAAGACAATTGCCTAATACATGTCTTACTGATTCAAATGTGCTTGCTTAGAAAAAATAGTAAGTTCCCTAGTGTGAGTGCATCATTGTGCATATTTACATTTTGATCAGGACACATTGATTTCTTCCCCACAAATAATGGATACAATATTAATAAGAATATTGATTTGATATTTTAGAGTTAATTAGCTTTACTCTGGCAAAAGGCACCTTTGTTAGCTTTAAAGCGACTTGAAAAATAACTCCTGCTAGTATTCTACTTAAAAAGTGATATTCATGAAACTGCTAAGAAAACAAATAACTATGGATTGATACTATCGATTGCTAGTCTAGTTGTCAGTGAAGCTGATAGCACAAAACCTCACGATAAAGTAAGGTTAAGATTGACCGATAGTGTATTCTCATGACCCTGTGAGTTGTTTCATGTACTTTACGAAGGGGAACTATTTAAGTTTTATTTTTAGGTGTATTTTTCTAACCCTCATTCTTTTCACCCACTTCCCTACCTTCTTCACTTAGGGAAAATAGATAGCAAACCGTAGAGTAGATCAAATAGATATAGAAATTTCCATTGGTATCTGTCCTGAATATATAATACAATTTCAGAGGTCAGGACACCAGAGATGTCACATCTACGCATAATCAGTATTTTCATCTTGTTTAGTACACTTTGCACTTGGAAGCCTCTGACATGACGAGTAAAATAGATTTATTTTAATGACTAAGAGGTTCCAGTTGCAGAAACACAAGCAGACTATTTCTGTTGTTTTGACTAGCATAAAAATAAAATTTTAGCTTATTTTTGATATATATGGTTGGAATTCCCATTCTAATTCTGTTATCATAATTCAGGTCTTAATTCTACCACCTCTTCCATGATTTATTTATTTATTTATTTTTGTTTCGTTTTGTCTTTTTTTTCAGGATTTTGATTAGAGAGATATTTTTTCTTTGCTATGACCACATTGAATAATTATACTTATATGCTTTATCTTTTATATACAGTTTTCACAAGGACAACTCCTTGTATATGTAGGATATATATAAGTATATCAATATTTTATTACCCTCCAAACCTTACATATGAACCAAACTTTTTCTTCTTTGTTTAGAGCTGCCTTCATTACAGAAGATCCAAGGATTGTATTTGAAGCTTACAAAATTTGCCTGAAGTAGGTGTCAGAAACAAGTGCTAAAATGGAAAATGTGGAATCGCTAGCCTTCAATGACAACATTCCGAATAATTCATACTAACATGCAAGGAAGCTCCATTCCCTAACTCTCCCACCATTTGGTATGTGTTGGAAAGGTGCTATGATGAACAATAGACAGGCTTTTGTCAGATTTAGTTTGCCGTATTGCATGTACATGAAGCCAAAGAGTAACTGGGAAGAATCCCAGCAGAGCATGAGAGAGCAACAAACTATAAAAGAAAAAATGAGAACAGAAAGAGGGGAAAAGGTGAGAACTCAAAGAGAAAAATGCTAAAATGAAGCCAGAGGGAAATGTTGAAAAGGGAGAGAAACACTACAGAGGAGGGAAAAAAGAAGAAGTAAAGTGAACAGATTGCAGGCAGAATCATTGTAGAACATATCTGAAGTGTCAGGCAATATATCTCTAAAAATGTATTCGGGAGTGCAGCCATTTCTTTTTAATAGTGGGCTATTCTCAAGTGTTATGAAAGCCATGTGAGATTTGACGTCAATTTTATTCTTGGCATTCAGTCTTTCTGTATGGACACAAAAGGAAATCATGAGGTTAGACAAAAAGGTAAAAGGAAGTTTTCATAGAAGGGGAAGAAGGAAACAATATATTGACGTTGAAAAAAGCATCTTAGAAATACTACTAAGCTGCCGGGCGCGGTGGTTCAAGCCTGTAATCCCAGCACTTTGGGAGGCCGAGACGGGTGGATCACGAGGTCAGGAGATCGAGACCATCCTGGCTAACATGGTGAAACCCCGTCTCTACTAAAAAATACAAAAAAGCTAGCCGGGCGAGGTGGCGGACGCCTGTAGTCCCAGCTACTCGGGAGGCTGAGGCAGGAGAATGGCGTAAACCCGGGAGACGGAGCTTGCAGTGAGCGGAGATCCGGCCACTGCACTCCAGCCCGGGCGACAGAGCGAGACTCCGTCTCAAAAAAAAAAAAAAAAAAAAAAAAAAAAAAAAAAAAAGAAATACTACTAAGCTAATTGTTTACACATCTGTGATGTTAATTGCAGGCAGATTTGGTGGTATTGAAGAGATAATTGTTGCCAAACATTGATTTGAAATCAAATGCTTTGCATTCTTAGCATTTCAATATACTATCTTATATTTTAAAATGTTCTCCAGTAAAATATCCCTGGTTGGGATTTATTCTCTCTCACATAATCACAGCACAAATGAACTTAATTTGGAAACTTATGAGTGGACAGAGACATAAAGTAGACTTCTGAATGCTTCACCAACAATTAGAACAAATTACTATTTGGAGATGTGATATGATAAATAAGTTGTAAACACAAAAAAAGATTGTTAGGAGACTTCATTGATGAGTTTGTTTCTATAACTCTTTTTTTTTGGGGGACAAAATCTCACTCTGTCGCCCAGGCTGGAATGCAATGGCGCGATCTCGGCTCACTGCAATCTCTGCCTCCTGGGTTCAAACAATTCTCATGCCTGTCTCAAAGGGAATGTATATTTTAGAGCTTTTATTTTGATATATCACTATCTCCTTGCAAAAAGTGCTCAAAGAGCTAAAAATATTTTTATTTTAAAAAAGATGGCTTAAAAATTTATTCACTTTTGGATTAATCAACTTTATTATTTAGAGAGCTAAACTGAAATAAAAAGCAACTTCTATATAAGGAAGATTACTAATTTTTTCATCATAATGGTAATTTAAAAAATAGATATATGAGTTTGACTACTTCCTAAGTAATAATAATCAGACTTCCCTGCCTTCCATTTTATACCATATCCCATTGGATTCTCTGTTGAAAGACTGTACATAGCTTAAGCTTTGTATAAAATGACTGACTAATGTAGAATGTACTTGAAAGAAATATCTTAAAGTTTATTTTAAAAATCCTGAAAACTAAACTGTAATCCAATATCTCTCATGAGTACAGACACAAAATCTACTTTTTTTTTTTTTAGACAGCCTCTTGCTCTGTTGCTCAGGCTGGGGTACAGTGGTGCCATCTCCGCTCACTGCAACCTCTGCCTCCGTGGATCAAGCGATTCTTGTGCCTTAGCCTCCTGAGAAGTTGGGACTATAGGCTCCTGCCACTACACCCACCTAGTTTTTTTGTATTTTTTTTTTTTTTTTTTTTTTTTTGAGACGGAGTCTCGCTCTGTCACCCAGGCTGGAGTGCAGTGGCGCAATCTCGGCTCACTGCAAGCTCCGCCTCCCGGGTTCACGCCATTCTCCTGCCTCAGCCTCCCAAGTAGCTGGGACTACAGGCGCCCGCCACCATGCCCAGCTAATTTTTTGCATTTTTAGTAGAGACGGGGTTTCACCATGTTAGCCAGGATGGTCTCGATCTCCCGACCTCGTGATCCGCCCGCCTGGGCCTCCCAAAGTGCTGGGATTACAGGAGTGAGCTACCGCGCCCGGACGTTTTTTTGTATTTTTAGTAGAGACTGGGTTTCACCGTGTTAGCCAGGTTGGTCTGGGACACCTGAGCTCAGGTGATCTGCCTGTATTGGCCTCCCAAAGTGTTGAAATTACAGACGTGAGCCACTATGCCTAGCCAGACACAAAGTGTTCAACAAAATCAACAAAATATTAGTAAACAAAATCCAACAATGTATAAAAAGATGATATATCCTGAAAAAGGGAGATTTATTCCAGGTGTGCCAGGCTGGTTCAACATTTAAAAATTAATCAATATAAAGCATCATATCAATTGACACAACACAAACATTTGACAAAATCCAATTCCCATTCGTAATAAAAACTCTTAGCAAACAAAATTAAGGAAAAATGTCTCAAATTCATAAAAAAATCTACAAAAGACCAACATATAACATCATGCTTATTGGTGAGACACTGCATGCTTTTTCCCTTAGATCAGGAACAAGGCAGGAATGTCTTCTCTCACCTCTGCTATTAGTATGTTACTGAAAGTTCTAGCTAATGCAATAAGACAGGAAAAAATAAACAGAAAATATACAGATTGGAAAAGAAGTAAAACCATTTTCAATTGCAGATGACATGATTGTCTTTGTAGAAAAATACCAAACAACTTACCAGAAATGTCCTGGAACTAATAAACAAATAAGTAGATCAAGATAGAATGTATTCAAAGTTACTGTTATCACTTTGAAAAAATATTATGTATTAGAACAATTAAGAATAATAATAAAAGTTTTTATTTTACCTTCAGTTATTTTCTCTCTGATGCTTTTTCTTTTTTAAAAGTATAGATCTGAGTTTCTGACATATTTCCCTTCTCTCTGAAGAACTTCTTTTCATGTTTCTTTTCGGGAAGGTCTGCTGGCTATGAATTGCCTCAGTTTTTGTTTCTTTGAGAGTGTATTTCTTTTTAAAAATTGAATTCAGTTCGATTTTTTCCTGCCTTTTGGTATGCCTTACAAATTTTTGTTGCAATGTAGACATGATATAATGGGTAACAGGTACTGAGGTTAATAGGACATTAGTGTGAGATTTATCTGAATCTGACTAGCAGTTGGACTATGTTCAATATTTGTTGTAGCTGTAGGTGTCAGATAATAAATTTCACTAGTGTCCTTGTTTTTGTTTTCTCTGTTGACTTCGGATTTTCTTAAGATCTTTCATAGAGACTGAGCTTTGCAGCTCTTTCAGCTGTAATCCACTGTTTCATTGTTAATGTGATGAAAAAGAGTTGGAGAAGAAAATGCTTTATAATCTTATAATCAAATCTTAGTCTTTTAGTGGGCCTATGTCCCTGGAGTGACCTTCACAAGTAATTCTTACATTCATTTTCTTCCTCATTTAGATGAAAGGCTAGCGGGGGCTGGAGTTGGGTATTACTCTCCTGCCTATGGGAGATACAACTTTAGTAATTGCTTTTTCATTGGAGAGTAGGCTTTTGTTTTAGCATTCCAAAGTGATCACTTTCCCCATCTGTCAGTCAAAGACATGAGGTGATTTTTTTTGGTTCTTGTGAGAACCTGGTGGCATCTTTGCAGGTAAAACCTGCAAACTTGTAAGCTACGAGCTTAATATACCAAAGTCAGTTGTTTCCCTGTGTGGCAGCAATGAACAATTGGAATTTGAAATTTAAAAAACATGACCATATACAATAGCACAAAAAATTTTACTTAGGTATATATCCAAGAAAATATGTACAGGTTGTGTATGCAGAAAACTATAAAACATTGATGAAAGGAATCAAAGAAAATTCAAATAAATGGTGAGATATTTGTAGCTTATGGATTGGAAAATCAAATATTGATAAAATGGCAGTTCTTCCCAACTTTATCTATATAGATTCAAAGTTAGGATACACCTATATATATTTTTTCCTGTTGCTTCAGCTGAGAGAGCCTAGAAATGATGACATGCCAGTAGCAATAAGCACAGCTAGCACCCAGATCTTTGTTTCTAATACCATTGTCCTATAAAATAAACCAGGGCTTCATGGCTTATTTTAGTACTGGGGTAGGAAATATACAACATGAGCCTGGAACATATTATAGTGCCAAAAAGTAAGGTAGAACTAAAAAAGCCCACCCTGTTCCAACAAAAAAAATCAACCTACAATCATGAGGGTATTTCAAAAGGACACAGGGCCAAGTAAAAGAGCTCCCAATTATGAAAGCTGGAATAATTTGAGCAGCAATATAAAGTTGTATTGGATTACAATCTAAAGCGAAAAATAAGTATCTATGAGTTTTTACTAATTAAGTAGCTACATAAATTTCTTCTTTTCTGAAACATATAATCCCATTCTAATCATGAGAAAAATATCAGAAAATGCTAATTGAAGGACATTCTGTAAAATATCTGACCAGAACTTTTCAAAACTGTTAAGATCATCAAAAACAAGGAAAGTCTGAAAACTGTCACAGTCAAGAGCAGACTCAGAAGAAATGACTACTAAATCTAATGTAGGACTCCAGATGGAACCTTGGAAAAGGAAAAAAGAACATTAGGTATAAACTAAGGAAACCTGAACAAGGTGTGTACTTTAGTTAATAATGTTATGTCAATATTGGCTCATTAATTATGACAAATGAAAGATGTTAATAAGAGGAGAAACTGGGAGGGAGTTATATAGAAATTCTTTTTACTATCTTCTCTAATTTTTTATAATCAAAATAATATTATAATACAAATCATTTATTTAAAAACATTGTAAAGGGTACTTTTACCTGGTTTTATCTACTCTGGGCACTAGAATATGAAAGGACCACCTAGGCTAGATATTATTGATTTAGCAAACAGTATGTCTGTCCTTCATTTTGGCTGCCCAGCAGCTTATGCCCTTAAAATATCTGAATAGATTTTTTTTTTTTTTTAAATAAAAGACGCTATTAAAGAGTAAGAGAGGCTGGACGCAGTGGCTCACGCCTGTAATCCCAGCACTTTGGGAGGCCGAGGTGGGTGGATCACTAGGTCAGGAGCTAGTGGCCAACACGGTGAAACTCTATCTCTACTAAAAATACAAAAATTAGCTGGGCATGGTGGTGCCTGCCTGTAATCCCAGCTACTCAGGAGGCTGAGGCAGGAGAATCGCTTGAACCAGGGAGTCAGAGGTTGCGGTGAGCCAAGATCGCACCATTGCACTCCAGCTTGGGTGACAGAGTGAGACTCTGTCTCAAAAAAAAAAAAAAAAAAAAAAAAAAAAACAGTGGGAAAAGTTGTTGAGAATGCCTAAACTCATGTGCCAAAATGAGAATTACATACTTTTTATAGAAGTTAATATTATAGTCTATACATAACATAGAAGGAAATTCTGATATTGACTTATACATCATTAGGGAATTAATAAGGATTTTAGGCAGATATGACCAAGATAAGTATTTCTGTTCTCCTAGGTCTGAGTTTCTCTTCTTGTGGTCTTCAATTCCTAGTATCCTCTTCTGAGTGTACATTGAGTTTCTTGGAAAGGGCTACTTGATTTTGAGATAATAGTAGTCATCTCAAATTGAACTAAGTTGGTCTAAAGCTTTCTCCATACATATTTTAGGTCTGGCCCAAAGGTTTCCTTATACATAGTGAATTGTAACCTACCTTGATGTATAAACAGACTGTAACCTACTCTAGTAACAAGAAGCTGTTTGAGCCAGTCGCAGCAGCTGAATTTCAGCCAGTCACAGGTGACCAACTATTCAAACCATGTTCAAATAAGAAAAATGCTGAGCTGTAACCAATCCAGCTGTTTTTGTATCACACTTCTGTTTCTGTACATCACTTTTCTTTTTCTGTCCGTAAGTGTTGTCTGACCATGTGATAGTCTTGGAGTCACTTTGAACCTATTCTGGTTCTGGGGCCTGCCTGATTCGTGAATCATTTTTTTGCTCAATTAAACTCTGTTAAAATTAGTTTGTCTAAAGTTTTCCTTCCAATAATACCAAATAATTATACAGCACTCATTATGGGCCAAGTCTCCTTCTAAGTGTTTTATAGTTACTAACTCACCAAATACAACAATTCTATTGGATGGCCTCTGTTATTAATGTCCCTGATAACAAATGAGGAAAATGAGTCTCGCACCCTATAAGGGGCAGTGTAGAGACTATGAACTTTTCTACACTATTAGTAGTTAACCATAAAGATGTGGCTTTATGATATTAGAGTCCATATAACTAAATTACAACATTTTTAGTTTATATGTGAAAAGTACTTGAAACACAGACACAAGTTTTGAATAACAACTAGTAAACTATACTTGGCACTAGGATGCCTTCATAGCTTAAGTTCCTATGCAGGGAATGAAACCTAATTTAGCATAGAAACAAACTGAGAGTCTAATTTAGGATGTCTTAGCCAATCACAACAGCTAAGTTTCGGCCAGTCATAGGCAACCAACTGATTAGACCTTGTTCAAATAAGGCAAACACTGGACTGTAACCAATCAAGCTGTTTCAGTACCTCTTTTCTGTTCATAAATGCTACCTACCCACATTGCAGAGCTGAGCTTTCTGAACAGTTTCTGGTTCTGAGGGCTGACCGATTTGCAAATCATTCTTGCTCAGTCTGTTAAATTTAATTGTATAAGTTTTTATTTTTTCACAGTTATGTCAAAGGAGAATTTTGTTTCCTCCTAAATGCTCAAAGGAACACTTGCTGTGTGCTTTACATAATATTGTGAGGGATCATCCACTTCTGCTTGGCGCTGCCTCTTTGCTGTCCAACCTCAGCTTTCAGTATTCCTTAACATTCTGCCCTGTATGTGTTCTGCCCCAGCTGCTATCATGGAAAGGAGTTCTAACATGTTTTGTGTAATTGGAGAAATATGTTCTTGATTGAGATACAAGAGAAAAATAATTTTCAAACCACTCCCCTCCCTGGGCCAACTGACATCAGTAATCTTTAGTTGTGACCTTGGTACAGTTTTTGAACTTAAAACTCTTGACCTACTTAATGAAAAGTATTTGAATACAGATTTTAAGATATCAAATGCTAATAAGAACCATAAAATACCTAATAATGGTTTTCTTTGCTCTATCAAAGATCTCCACAGGAAAGAGATTGGCAATTCAGTAGGTGGCACTTTTTCTACCGAGCCAAAACTAAAGCAAAACCTCAGAAATTCAACCCACCCCAAGAATAGGTATCTTTCCACTGAGAAATGGGACCAAAGAGGTATTTATTTGTAGTATTAAAAATATTTTTTTGAAGTACTCAGGTGGGTTGGTGAAAATCCAGTTTGGATAACTACATTCTTCTCACAGAAATTCCACCTACAATTTTAACTGCTAACTCCAATTTCACCAACAGTTTGAATTTTAAATAGTCTCTTCTTGACACACATTGTTCTTTAGTTCCACTGCAATGGCTGGCCAATCATCCCCCTCCTCCTTGTAACTGAAAGTAATGAAATAGTACAGGAAGCTATTTTTGGGTATAATTAAGTGACTGTAAATGAATGGCACTATATTAAAATGATGTAATATTTATTATAACATGATATGAAAATGCAAACTTGCATAGATTTTGAAATTCCTTTGGTGAAAAAATTTTGGCATTTTCTTTGTGATAACTACCAACCTTAAGATAGCCATGCTTTATGATGCTTTAAAAAAATACGTGAGTATGTCACCTGCCTGATGAAGACATATTCATGCTTTGGTATTCATTTCATATGGTATGACATAATGTAGTTGAAAGATAAAGCACTTTACATGGAGAACAGAATACTTCAGTAACATGTATTAAATCCCTTGGTTTAACTGAGAAATGTATGAAATGAAAAAATGGTTTTTATGTTCTCAAATAACTTATGATTTTTAAATTGAAAGAACCAAAATTAATAAAAGTTTACCCTAACCTTCGTATTCAGAAGTGGTTAAATTATATCCCGAGGGGAAAACAGTTTTTCTAACTTGTCTCATTAGTATCTCTTGGTTTCCTCCATTCCTCTACCCTTTCACATCATCATTCTTCTCCCAAAGTCTCAGAGAAATACATTCTTAATTTCTTATTCTTTCTTTCTACTAGTTTATTTTCCATTACTGTCTCATGTCTTTCCTTTCCTTGCCTTGAAGCCTCTTCTAAACATTGAGCATGAATAATGAATTTCACATTTTCATTAATGCTTATATAATATATAATAATCACTATTCAGACAAACAAAACTAAATCTCTTTGAAACACTGAGAACTTAAAAACACTGAGACTAGTGCAAAGCATTAGTCATTCAGTGAATAATTATTGTACACTCATCATAAGACAGACATTTAAAAATGTAAGATACAATGATTATTTTATTTTACCAAATCAAAGTCTGAATCAAATCTCAAGGCCACACAGCACATCTTGAGTAAAGCCTGGCTGATACATCTGGTCTTTTTTTTTTCCGCATCCTGTTTTTAGTTATCTAATGCCAACTGCTTATATACTGTAGCCATCAGCATCAACAACCATACAGGAGCCTCCTCAATAGTCTGGTATTGCGCCCTCAAAATATGTCAACCCAGCTAGGTGCAGTGGCTCACGTTTGGAGTTCTAGCACTTTGGGAGACCAAAGAGGGATGACTACTTCAGTCCATGAGTTTGAGACCAACCTGTACAACATAGTGAGACCCTGACTCTACAAAAGATTAAAAAAAAAATTAGTCAAGCATGGTAGCATGTGCCTGTAGTCCCAGCTACTCTGGAGGCTGAGGTGGCAGCATCATTTGTTTCTGGGAGGTTGGGGCTGCAGTGAGCTGTGATTTTGCTACTGCACTTAAGCCTACCCAGCAAGACCCCATCTCTAAAAATGAAAAAATAAAATAAAGTAAAATCCATGTCAACAACTCCTTTTCATATAGTAAGGAAAGAGAACAAGTGTTAAAGAAAAACCAGAGCTTGACAGTAGTTGAAATGGTTAAAAACTTACAATATTGAGGAAAAACTGCAATAGGGGAACAGAGACCTCAGTATAGGACTGGGCTCAGTTCTAACTACAACAGGGAAGAGGAGATTTATAGCCAAGGATTAGATTAATGGGGTTGGTGGATGAAAAATTATTAAGAAGGTGAGGTGATTCTTGCTAAATTGACCTAACATAATTCTTCCTGAAGGAAGGCCAGTCTAATCCAATATCACATGGGTATGGTTGGATGAGAAATTCTGTCAATTATTCAGGATGATCAGATATTGAGAGTGGGAGATGCTTGATAAACTGACCTCACAGGATTCTTACTAAAACCAGGCAATGTAAAGATGGAAGCACAAAGTTTGAGGCCTGCTTGGGAAGAGGAGCCTGACTGAAGTTTGGTCAAGGGGACAATATTTGTCACAAGCAAACATTAAGGAAAAGCATGTTACTCATCTGTATGATGTAATTTGGAGAGTAACGTTAGATTTTTTTTTTTTTTTTTTTTTTTTTTTTTTTTTTGTAATTCAAGGTAAAGGCAACAGGCAAGAACACAGGAACTTTGAAGTTTGGATAAACAAAACCTCTATTTGAAAAATAAGAGTTCTGCCGGGCATGGTAGCTTACGCCTGTAATCCCAGCACTTTGGGAGGCTGAGGCGGGCAGATCACGAGGTCAGGAGATCAAGACCATCCTGGCTAACATGGTGAAACCCCATCTCTACTAAAAATACAAAAAATTAGCCGGGCGTGGTGGCGGGTGCCTGTAGTCCCAGCACATGGGAGGCTTAGGCAGGAGAATGGTGTGAAACCGGGAGACGGAGCTTGCAGTGAGCGGAGATCAGGCCACTATACTCCAGCCTGGGCGACAGAACAAGACTCTATCTCAAAAAAAAAAAAAAAAAAAAAAAAAAAAAAAAAAAAAAAAAAAAAAAAAGAAAGAAAAAAGAAAAATAGGAGTTCTAGGAGTTCTAACTAAAGTTCTTTTAGATCGGCAAATGAGGCAATCACATACATGTCTGATATGCTCTCAAGCGTCTGAGAGGGCTATTTCAAACTTATGAACTGACAAGGATTCCCTTCTTGAATAAACTCTAGTCAGGCTCCTTCAGGCCCTTTTCTTGATTAGACTCTGTCTTTGGTCTGCTGAGCCTACTTTTAGCAAGAATTATGCTTATCTAGTTTTTATAGAATCCCATTTCCTCTAACTCTAATATCTAATCAAGTTCTTCTTTTCCAACTCTTGATATCTAGTCATGTTCCATTTAGTAATTCTCTATCCAATAAGTCCACCGCTCTGCCCATAAATCCCCAGTTGTGCCTATTATATTCAGAGTTGTGTTAAATCTCTCTCTCCCATTACAATAGTCTTAAATGAAGTCTTCCTTGCTTAACTCCATCTGGTACCTTTTTTTATTCTGACATAATTAAATTATTAAGCACTTGCTGTGTGTCACCCCGCTAGCTATATTGGTAGAGCATGATAACTTGCTTCAAATATCTTTCCTCCTAGCCTACCACAATATAAAGCACCCATGGTAGTAGGCAATTTTAGACAATTTTTGAGTGGTAGATTTACAAAAATGCAAACATGTAATATAGAACTCTAAGCAGTAAAACTTGGTAGCCCCCAAAGATATGACCTTTCCCTGTTCATATTATAGAGCCAATACACAAAACCAAACGTGAACTCAGCCATCCTAGAGTGGTTCTGGCCAGTCTATTGAGGATGCACACCGAGGGTTTTTGTGTCCTTTACTTCAGTGGTCCCTAACCTTTTTGGCAGCAGAGACCAGTTTTGTGGAAGACAATGTTTTCACAGACTGGGGTTGGGGTTGGAGGATGGTTTTGGGATGAAACTTCCACCTTAGATCATCAGGCATTAGATTCTCATATGGAGCATGCAAACTAAATCCCTCGCATGTGCAGTTGACAATAGGGTTCATGGTCCTATGAGAATCTAATGCCACCCCTGATCTGACAGGATGCAGAGCTCAGGTGGTAATGCTTGCATGCCTGCTGCTCACCTCCTATTGTGAGGCGCAGTTCCTAACAGGTCACTGACTGGTACCAAGCCATGGCTCGGGGTTTGGGGACCCCTGCTCTACTATATCTTTTGACATCAGAGGACCCAAAACTCCACTCTCAAATCATGCCAACATCACGAATTTTGTACATTGCAATTCATGAAGGGGCTTGAAGCTGAATTGTACGTGGGCATGTTACTTCTTTCATAAATATTCAGGACTCCTCCTATTGGTTATTGAATATGTATATTTGACCACCTCGCTCAGCATAAATTCCTGTTCCCTTTGCCCCTCCCTCAAAGTGTTTGTTTCTGGCTTCTGACCAAAGGCTATTCTTTCCACTCTGTCAGAATGGCCAACCTGTACACTGCAACCGTTAATGAGAAATGAAGCTCTCCTTTCCAACTTTATGAACTTCATCATTATTCCATTGACAATGGTCCACTTCCACTTATGAATAGTAAATCTATCTTCCTTATGATTTTCTCAATAACATTTTCCTTTCTTTAGCTTACTTTATTGTAAGACTGCAGTATATAATAGATATATCATAGAAAATATGTGTTAATAGAGTATGTGTGTTATTTGCAAGGCTTCTGGCCAACAGTAGGGTATTAATAGTTAAGTTTTTGGAAGTCAGACATTATATATAGATTTTGAAATGTGTTGTGGTCAGCAGTCCTAACCCCTACATTCTTCTCGGGTCAATTGTATACCTCATGTATAAATGAGACACACTCACAGAAATGAAATCTCAGAGATGGCTTTGAATACCATCATCCACTGAAACATAGAAAAAAAGAGTTGGGGAAAGGACAGTCATGGGGAGATGCCTAGGAAAAGAAGATAAACAAAGATAAGGTTTATTTTATAGAGTTAAGTTAGTGCCTTCTCCACTGATAAGCATTTCTACTGATTCAGAGTCATCCTTTTCTTCCTGGTGCTGAGTAGGAGATGCTCTTACAAATGATTTCCTATATAGGTGTAAATTTCCCTTCAAAAGGGTAACTTCTCTGTTTTCAGAGCTTCTTCTGTGTCTGCAGTTTCTTAAAATAATCAGCTCAAAATAATCCTTTGGGGTGGTATATTCTGGTTTCTTACAGTATGCTGCTATTATTGTAGAATATGCCCTTTAGATTGATTTTCAAGGATCGGTGAAATATTTGCACTGAGCTACACACATTCCTTTCCCTTATCACCTTTAAGACCAAGAGCATGTATTGAAAACAGTTAGATTTTTTTTTTTAAGGTAACCTTTACCAGAGAAGGAAAACAATCTAATTGGCTTTCAAAGGTCTTAAACCCATGACCTTGACCAAGTTCAGGTCTATGGCAAAACAAAAGCATTAAGAAAGACAGTTATTTCAATCATTTTTATCAGAGACCATGGCTTTGAACATATTTTACAGAATCCATACCACTCTCTAAGGATCACAGTATTACCTCTCCAAAGAGATCATGTGAACTATGAACACTGGAAATACCAGCCTGAAAGCCTTAGAAACAAACTTTTCTTTTTTTTTCTTGATTCTGCCTAGGGAATGGTTATCCTCATTCTTATATGAGTCTTCTGATTCTATTCATCATTTACAATATGTGGTCCTTAGAAGGGATATCAATCTTGAATAAACTTGGGTTGATTAGTGAATTTTCTTCCAATATGTTTACAAGGATGTATCACTATGATACTTGATTTAACAAAAATAATGATTTTTTTTGGTCATTCAATTTATTTTAATGTGAGTAATACTAACCTACTCAGAATAGTAGGAGAAAAAACACTGAAAAAATAGTATTAAATATAGAGATGCAAGTAAATGAAAATAATGAGAAAAAGATGAACATTGTTCTCAAATTCTAGCAGTATATTTATTTTGGCAGAAACAAGACTGATTTTTACGCATTAAATTTTAGCTTAGATTCTGTGAGTATCTGCATTAGAATCAAAAGCTGCTTGCATGGCTCCTTCCATTAAATTCAAGTAGTATTTTCTAAATGCATCAAATTCATCATATGCTGCCAATTCCAACAAAAATCTGATGAGACTCAGATCATTTGAAGGTAATTAAAATGGAACAGTAAACACAAAGCTCTTCTACTCCCACAGCAGAATGTTACTTTTCCGAATGTAAAGTGAGTCCAAAGGACAACTGTGTTATACTGAAGTATGAAGAGTCAGGAAGTCACCACTTATGCTCCTGTCCACTAAGCACATCAGAGGACACACAATCAGAAATCACTTGAAGTCTTTTAGACTCTGCAGGCATGTGGTTAATTATAGAGACTAAGACTGACACTGAAAAAGGCTAAAACACTCCCTATTTTCACAGCAAATGTCTGAGTGAACACAATTATCATGTGAGTCTTTCCACTTTACAATAAAAAATTTTTAGCCCATATGTAACATGGTTAACAACTGTGCAGCTAACTAATGCACCTGATTCTGTCATATACAAGTTCTCCTTTGTTGCACCCACAAACTCGACAGCCCAGCCCAAACAGGCGTTTTCTTAGTGGGTTGTCATCTTGCTCCAGTTGTCAGATCCATGAAATTGCTTTAACAGATTTTCAAGAAGCCTATTGATCTGCTCAGATTCATCTGCTGGAACATGTACTGCTTCTGCCTGCTCTGCCATCTTTCCTCCAATATGTCTTTGCTTCATTTTCCCTGGGGGTTTCCTTTCCCAAAAATGTTCACTGTAAAAATGACCTTTAATAAATCCATTTCAGCACAATTCCATTGGTCCACAAAAGTCCATTCTTCATAGCTCCAGAAATCAGAGTTGAATCCTCATTAAAGTTCCAATCACCTCAAAGCATGGCCACCTTTGTTTCCCCATTCGTATTGTTGTCATGTGGTTTAAAAAATATTTTTACCTTTCACTTTATTCACTTTATTTTATTCCTTAAAATTAAAAATGTCCTCTGAAAAAATAACACAAAATAATTTTGACTGCAACCTTCACCTTCTAGTTTTTCATGCTGTCATTTGTCTCCTGAATGAATATAGTGCTGCTTGCCCCTATTTAGCCAAGATCATGTCAAATCCAATACTTAGAAGTGCCACTTAAGGCTGGGCATGGTGGCTCAAGCCTGTAATCTCAGCACTTTGGCAGGCTAAGGCAGGTGGATCACAAGGTCAGGAGTTCGAGACTAGCCTGACCAACATGGTGAAATCCCATCTCAACTAAAAATAAAAAAATTAGCCGGGCACAGTGGTGTCTACCTGTAGTTCCAGCTACTCGAGAGGCTGAGGCAGGAGAATTGCTTGAACCTGGGAGGCGAAGCTTACAGTGAGCCGAGATGGCACCACTGCACTTTAGCCCTCTAGCCTGGGTGACAAGGTGAGACTCCATCTCAAAAAAAAAAAAAAAAAAAAAAAAAGAAAAGAAATGCCACCTAAAAATTACAATAGTCTAATAATATTAACAGATTTTATTTTTTCAAGTTTAATCCAGGATAAGACTTTTATATTCCCATTCATTTAAACCAAATTCAAAATAAAGCTTCTAAAGTTTTCCTAACCTTTGACATTATGGCATTATTTTAAAATATGGCTTCGGTCACAAAATAAGGAATGCTTTTTGTACAATGTTTTGTAATAGTTTGATAATACTATGGGTGCATATAGTTCATAGACTTGCAACTATAAAAAAGATTTACATGAGCCATCTCAAACACACACACAGAGACACATATATTTATGTCTACATATATAATATGTGTTTATCATGTATGCATATATGCATAATAAAACTTAGAAGGCAGTAAATAAGCCCATGTAATGTATTTGAAGTGCAAAATTAAAAAATAATTTTCTGACTCCTCAACTACTATTTATAGTTCTTAAGAGAAAAAATGAAATTTAAACTAAATGTCAAACTTCTCTGAAATATATCTAAAATGCCATTCTTTCCTTAAACCTTACACAATCATCTATACCCCCATCCCAGATAACTGAATGTATTTTCTGCTTTGACTTCTCGAAGCAGTGTGAATCTCAGTTACTTATCTATCATCCATTTATCCGTCTGTTTTCTTGTTCAATTTATAATTAGTTTCCACTTGTTACCGAAACTATATTAGGAATTCAGGAAAACATGCACAGTCCCTGCTCTTAAAAGGCTCATGATCTTGTCAGAGATGGACAGTAATTTCACGAAAACCACATTTATAAATAAAGATTTTGACCTTATTTCTTTTGTTTTCTTGACATGAGGATATTAAAGGTAAGGCCTGTATTTTCTTCATCTCCGTATCCTCTTACAGTATTGAAAATATTACTTGTAATAGCTATTAAGTTAAAGATTTAAAATATACAAGGCTTTGTATACAATTCCAACTTAATGTTAATGAGAATTTTTGTTTTAATCATCTTTTATCTCCCTCTAGTCTTTATGGCAATTACTCTAACAAGAATTCTAGCTGTTAGGAATTTCTATTGTTAGAAATTATCTTGCTCTAAGTTCACACTAAAATATGAAAGATTTCTAATGATGACTGTAGATATCAGCCAAGAAATTCTCTGAACTATAAAGTTTCAAGCAGTTACGTTTTCTGGGGAGAATTTTTAAAAATAATTTTGTTTTATTAGAGAATACAAATACATACAGATTTCTTCTGGCATAAGTATGTAACTCTATGATAAAATTTCCACAAAGTAAACACCTGAACGAACACCCAGAATTAAAAATTGACTATTACAAGCCTCCAAGAAGCCACCTCATGGTAGTTTCCAGTCAGGGCCTCCACCCATTCTCACCCCAAAGGTAGCCAGTATACTGACAGCTAACACCATAGCTTGGCTTTGCATCTTTTTGAACTTTATTTATTAATTTCATTATTTTATTGTTTTTAAAAAGCATGTGCATTTGATTACTTCACTACATGCACTACAGGGTGGTCACAACATCTATTCTTTGAAATAAAACTGTTCTCAACATAGTGCTCAAAGAACACTCTTGAAAACATCGTTTTTACATGTGTGTTTAAACACATGCTTTAAAATGTGGGTCACCACATTAATTTTCTGAAATAACACTGTTTTTGAACTTTATTTAAATAGATCACTTAGTATTAACTTCTTTTTTTTTTTTTTTTTTTTTTTTTTTTTTTTTTTTTTTTTTTTTTTTGAGGTGGAGTCTCGCTGTATCGCCCAGGCTGGAGTGCAGTGGCCAGATCTCGGCTCGCTGCAAGGTCCGCCTCCCGGGTTTTACGCCATTCTCCTGCCTCAGCCTCCCGAGTAGCTGGGACTACAGGCACCCGCCACCTCGCCCGGCTAGTTTTTTGTATTTTTTAGTAGAGACGGGGTTTCACTGTGTTAGCCAGGATGGTCTCGATCTCCTGACCTCGTGATCCGCCCGTCTCGGCCTCCCAAAGTGCTGGGATTACAGGCTTGAGCCACCGCGCCCGGCCGTATTAACTTCTTTGTGTTTAACTTCTTTTGTTCATTATGTTTGTGAGGTTAGGCCATGTATTTGTTTGCAGCAGCCGTTCATTTTTTATTTTTTTTGAGATGGAGTTTCACTCTTGTTGCCCAGGCTGGAGTGCAATGGCACCATCTTGGTTCACTGCAACCTCTGCCTCCCGGGTTCAAATGATTCTCCTGCCTCAGTCTCCCGAGTAGCTGGGATTACAGGCACCTGCCACCATGTGCAGCTAATTTTTGTACTTTTAGTAGAGACAGAGTTTCACCATGTTGGCCAGGCTAGTCTTGAACTCCTAACCTCAAGTGATCCACCCGCCTTGGCCTCCCAAAGGTTTGGGATTACAGGCATGAGCCACCACACCCGGTCAGTTCATGAATTTTAATCAATATTTGGTATTCCATTCAATGAATATATCAAAATTTATTTATTTGATTATTGATAGGCTTTTGAGTGGTTTGCACTTTGGAACTTTTGAAAATAATCCTTCCAGGAACGTTCCTACACATGTCATTTGGTGAACATATGTGTGCATTCATGTTTAGTATACATGTAATAATTGATGTATATATATGTTCAGCTTTAGTAGACCCTAGTAAACAGTTTCTCAGATTATTGTGCCAATTTACAGTTCTACTAACAGTGTATGAAAGTTGCAGTTGCTACACATCCTCTGTAACGCTGGTTTTATCTATCCTTTTAATTTTAGTCATTCGAGTATATAGTGGTATCACATTGTGATTTTAATTTGCATTCCCCTGATGACTAATTATTTGAGGATTTTTAATTATGTTTGTCGGCCATTTGGAAATTGTCTTTTGCAAAGTGCCTGCTCATAGCATTTGCCTATTTTTCTTGTGGGTTGTCTACTTTTTCTTGATTTATAGGTGTTATTTATTTATTCTGGGTTCAAGTACTTTGTTAAATTTATCACAAATATCTTCTCTCATTTATTAACCTCCTTACTTATTCCCTTATGATTTCTCCTGAACAGCTGATTTTTTAGCTTAAAGTCCACTTTATCAATCTTTTCATTTATAGTTAGTGTCTTTAGCCTTGTTTAAGGACTATTTCCCAATGCCAAGAGTATAAAGATAGTCTCCTATATTATTATCTGGCAACATTATTGTTTCATCCTTCAACATTTAGATTTTATCCAAAATTTATTTTATTTTTGATTTGGGGTAAGGGTTGCTATGGTCTGAATATTTGTGTATTTCCAACATTTATATCATGAAGCCTAATCACCAAGATGATGGGATTAGAAGGAGTGGGGATTTGGGAGGTAATTAGGTCATAAGGACAAAACCCTCATAAATGGAATTAGTGCCCTTATAAAAGAAGTGTGAAGGAGCTTGTTAGCCCCCTTTGTTCTTCTACCATGTGAGGATGCAGAAAGAACATGCCGTCTTTGAAGCAGAGAACAAGACTTCCACAGATACTGAATCTGCTGGTGCTTTGATCTTGGACTTCCCAGTCTTTAGAAACGTGAGCAATATATTTTTGTTTGCAAATTACCCAGTCTAATGTATTTTGTTACACAGCAGCGGGAACAGAAAAAGACAGGACTCAAGTTTACTTTTTTTTCTTTAAGGATATTTCATTGACCTAAAACTATTAAAAAGATCTTCAGTGAAGTATTTACATCACCTTTCAGGGTGAATTTGAATTCACTTTTCAGGGTGGACATTTTCTGCATTTTCAGAAAAACCTATTACAATGAAACTTTTAGATACATGAAGATCTCAATATCTGGCAAAGTGCAGGGAGAGTGACATTGTGGCTTTTGGAACCTGGGAGAATATTGCTTTTAAGAAAGTTGACATCTGTAATTAACTAGATTGTTCTGTGGAAGGAGATGAGTTAGACACAGATGAGAGGGAAAAATAGAGAAGGTGATTTGAGACTAGATCTTTTTACTGGTACTGGGTAGGTACTTATTTGATTAGAGGGTTAATGACAAGGATGAAAAGCTGACAGAATTATTCTCATGAGACTTCGTGAGAATCTAATTAAAGATTAGTTGCTTTGTGATCCAGGTAGCAGTGTGTTACACAGAGCTATACTGAAACTTGTTTCCTGGTTCCTGCCTAGGCCTCAGCGTTGCTCTGGTTCTATTAGTATTGGCAGCATTGGGAATATCTGAAGACAGTACACTTCCTAGGACTATGAGTGTTCTCACAGTGGGTACAGATAGTAGTAGCTATGGGTGATGAAAGTGGACAACTGTGAGACACAGTCGGAGAGAATTAGCCTGGCTGGTGGCAAATGATAGCTGCAGGCTGGTTTGTTACCATGAAAGGTACCACTTTGGGAATATGTTGAGGTAAATGCTGTATCTGGCTATTATGTGAATAGGCCTATCAAATCAGCCTTCCTTTAGGTTATACTACCTTACGGTTGTAAGAATTCAGTAAATGCTATGAAAGTGCTTTGTGAACTATAAAGGCCTATACAAGTACAAAATCATGTTAAAACTCACTTTATGCAGTGTCTATACCATTGCCCTAGTACAGATTGGTATGTAAAGTTTTACAAGAGTGCTAAATAATTTTCATAAAGCCTGGCTGGATTTGTTTTAGGTAAAGGGGCTATGCTTATTTTTATGCTTGTCCCATTAGGCAAAGTAAAAAAGCACACACTTTTCCATAAATGCATGCCAGGTGGTCATTCACATCCCCTCCCTGACATCTTTGTCCTTTAGGCCTTCTGTTACAGCTCCTGCTTTGATGGCTCCCATGCTTGAGTGAGTTTCATTCTCTGCTTCTGTTCTCAGAGCTTCTCACTATTGCTGGATCCATTATAAATTCATGCTGGATAGTCACTGGTCCTAAGAAATCCTTTGATTCATCTCTTGTTGACTTTTATTTTTTTTCTAGAGGTGGCAGTTCCAATTGGTTTGGAATCTGCTTCCACTCTTAATCTAACTTTTTGTATTTGATTTTCTTTGTATTTACTGAGAAGTGTGAATGTTTCAAATTTTACAATTTCATTCTTACTTTGTTTTCTTGTCAGTGCTAATGTCCTACCTGGCCTTTTTATTGCCCCATTGCTCAACCATGTACTTTACTCAGTCCTAGTTCATCTCAACTCTATGCAGCATTCTACATTTTCTATGCCTCTATGAGACCTGGATGTATTAAGTAAAAAGGAAATGCTCCATTTTCTCTTCTCCATCTATGCTTATATTTTTCTCTTTCCTTGGCTTTCATCATACTTCATATGTTCTGGTTTCTTTGGTAATCATCGTATATATTCATAGCTGAGTTTTCTTCTCCTGTCCAGACTAAAATGTTTGAAGGATTTGACTTTTAAACTCCCTGACACAAGTATTTTTGTCTTAATAAATCTGCTGAAATTCTCTTATTTTTCTTTTCTCTATTAATCTTCTTTTTATTACTTCTTTTTATTACTTCATTCATTTATTTTTCTTTCTCTTCTCTATTTTTATAACAATTCCTCTATTTCTGGCAACTTTCCCAAGACCTGTATATAGGCTTAAGTTACCTTAATTAAACACATAGACACAGAATAAACATGTGTAGTTAAGTTTTTTACTTGCAAACAATGGTAACCAATTATGGTTAAATTAAACATAAAAGTTATTTATCGTGAGTCTTGGGGAAGCTCATGAAAACAGTGGGAAGGATAAAAAGCTAGGATCTGGTTAGAAGCTAGAAATATTTAATTTTCAAAAAAGTAGTATAAAACATAAAACAAGTAACAGAAAATAACTTTTCTTCAAGTATCTGAAAACATATTTATGTCCTGCTTAATCCTCCATACTCTTCTCTCTAATATTCTACCAAGGGAAGTAAACTCCATCCACATGCAATTTCAGACTGGCTTAAAAATCAACTTCTCTTCAGTTCTGTTGTGATTCTATCTTGACATTCTGCAACCTATAGACTAAATTGTAAGGTTACATACACAATAATACTTTGTAAAAAGTGGCAAGGAAAAGGAAAAAGTAAAGGGAAATTATACATATAAAATTATTTAAACACATGCACACACATGTGCACATACATGTATGACCCATTGATGGAGGAAACACGATAAGCTTCAGCCTTTATTTCTGTAACTAGTCGTGAAGTTACATTGCTTTTGTGATTTCATCCTCCAGTACTCCTTTGATGTTCCCAGTGGTTCCCTTTGGAAGGTTTATGGCCTCTGTATTAGATTGTGGTGGGAAAAAGAAGCTCCAGGGGCTTCCACTTGGTTCTATCATAATAGTTGGTAGAAACATAGCAATATAAGCGCATGAATTAACTCAGGTGTGAATCATGGACTTTGTCACTTATGAGCTTTGTGACTTTGGGCAAGTTACTCAACCCATTTGTGCCTTAGATTCTTTATCTGTAAAATTTGTAAAACAAGGATAATAATAATACAGGTTTGCTGTGAGGAACAAATAAGTAAATACATGTAAAGAATTTATAACAGTGTCTGACAAATAGCAATTTTCAAGTGGCTTTGCTATTAGTATTATTATTAGCAGTAGTATTAGTAGTACTAGAAGTGTGTATCGCCTCAGGTCCGAGAATTGGATGACTCTCAAATATTATGAATCCGAATGTATCTTAGTAAGCTACACATCTGTTTCCTAGGGATCTTATGTCACCAAATATCCCTCTGGTCAAAATGTTCTGATTACCACACTGGCTACACTTCCAATTATAGTGAACAATCTCACTTGCATCTTCTGACTAAGGATCACTACTGGGTTTTTGCCACCACAAACTCCTTCCTACCATATTGAAATCATTTTCTGTACTTTTGTCCTAGACCATTACTGTTTTCACTAAATGTCACTCATTTACTATGTTATAAGTATTTCTTCAGAATGCCAAATTATTCCTAAAATTTTCTTCTGGTTTTCTATAATATATTACTCTCAGGCTTCTCCTGTTCTTCTGAGTCTTCATGCTTCATAATGAGCTTTTTTTTTCTTTGTTTTCCACTTTGTTTCTTTCATTTTAAAAAAGAAATAGCCTAGGCATGCTGGTTCACACCTGTAATCCCAGCAATCTGGGAGGCTGATGTGGGAGAATCTCTTGAGGCCAGGAGTTTGAGAACAGCCTGGTCAACATAGTGAGAACCCCAGCTCTACAAAAAATAACAAGTAAGAAAGGAATAGTTTCTCCAGACACAGTATTTGTCAAATGTTTTTGGCTTTTCTGACCACATGGATGGTGGGCAATCTCCTTCTGGATCTTCAGTGGGGTGTACTTTATAGCCAAGTTCCAGTATCTAGAAAGTTTAATGTCTTGTGGTTCTGCTGGTCTATGATGCTGATGACTGCCTGAACTTAACATGAAAATGGAAGTTTTCAGTACCCAGTTTTTCAAAGAGTTTTTTGATATTCATTTCCTACCTACTAAGTTTTCAGAGGCAACAGACCTCCTAAAATGTCAAATATCCCTTCTAGTCATTTCTTCACCCCTTTTTCAACCAGTTTTCTGGAAGCTCTATCTCCTCCCGGGTATATAAAGAGGAACATTTATCAGGATTGTGGGCACAATTCTGTATGACTTGAAAATCTGCAGTAATGGATGGTTGGTAAATTTCCTGTCTTCTCAGATTCTGACATTAGGTTTACATTAGGCTGCTCTTGCATTGCTACAAAGAAGTACCCGAGACAGGGTAGTTTATAAAGAAAGGAGGTTTAATTGTACAGGAAGCATGGCTCTGGCATCTGGTCAGCTTCTTGCAATGCCTCAGGGAGCTTTTTACTCATGGTGGAAGAAGCAGGAGCAGGCATCTCACATGGCAAAAGGAGGAGCAAGAGAGAGAGTTGGGGAGAGATGCCACACTTTTAAACAACCTGATCTGCTGGAAACTCACTCACTATGGCAAGGTCAGCACCAAACCTTGAGGGATCCTTTCCCATGACTCAAACACTTACCAGGCCCCATCTCCCAGATCGGGAATTATATTTCAACATGAAATTTGGGTGGGGACAAATATTCAAACTATATCAACTATCAGTTACTAATCCTAATTTGTATGGATAATGTGAATTTCCATTTTTTTGGTCTTCATAGTGTTTTAGTGAAAATACGGAAAAGACTGCATCAAACACAAATGCCCCTTTATATCAGAAGCTTTCATGCATAGAAGCTCTTGGGCAGAATTTCCCAGAGTGTATTTTGAAAATATTATTTCTTTTTTTTTTTGAGACGGAGTCTCACTTTGTCGCCCAAACTGAAGTGCAGTGGCCGGATCTCAGCTCATTGCAAGCTCCGCCTTTCGGGTTCACGCCATTCTCCTGCCTCAGCCTCCTGAGTAGCTGGGACTATAGGCGCCCGCCACCTCACCCGGCTAGTTTTTTGTATTTTTTAGTAGAGACGGGGTTTCACCGGGTTAGCCAGGATGGTCTCGATCTCCTGACCTTGTGATCCGCCCGTCTCGGCCTCCCAAAGTGCTGGGATTACAGGCTTGAGCCACCGCGCCCGGCGAAAATATTATTTCAAAAAATTACATTAAAAATGTTACCCAAGACAATCCTGGACCTTTGAATTATATTGAAATAAGGAAAGTTAAATGTGTTCGTTTAAACTAGGGCTTCTCAAAGCTTTTAATATGTGTATTAATAATGGTTGGCGATAGAGGGTGCTGTGTTGCCCAAACTTATTTGGAAAAAAATCCCTCCAGCTGTTATTTTTCCATAAATTATTTCTTGAGACTAGCATTCCATGGAACATATTTGGGAAAAAGGTGGATTATAGGCCATTTTTTATTTTCTGAAATATGCTGAGATCTTACTGGAAGTATTCGCTTTGTCATTGATTATCATTGAGAGGAGAGACATGGCAATGGAGGGCATAAATTCTCAGCTAGAGCTTTTTCTTTTCTTTGGGACTAGTACTCCAAAGAGTTTGTCAAAAAGTGGCATAAATATCTAAACAGTTCATGTCCAGCACAAAGTAATACATTTTTCCATTTGCAAATAAATTTACTTCTCAGGTAGTTGACTGTGAAGGAAGTTCACACACATATACTTCACTTCATATCACCTTGTTTGCCTCTATTCTGACCTCTATTCAATCTTCCCTGCTGATTTAACTTAGCTGCTGGGATAGGACGAAATTTTGGCTTCTGAGGTAAAAGGAGTAAAATGTAGAAAGATTAATATCACTGTGTTTTGTTTTCTGATCCTGTTTTTTTTTTTTAGAGCCCAAGCAGCTTATATTTGACTATGACTAGAGTGGGTAGGTCTGGTTTTAGGAGATCTAAATTGGATCTCAGCTTTACTGCCTTTGGAGACTGTAAATCCTGAGTATCAAGGAGGACTCATTGTTGTCTAGAATAGTGTTTCCCTACTTAAGCTATACTGTAGACTGTTAGCCACATTAGCTAAGGGTTGCACACTTTAGGGAGCATGCAGTTAATAATATTTACTGTGAAACAGGCTGTTTGTTCTATGACAAAGCATAACACTTGTATAGATACGTTGCCTTTTAAAACTTTATGAGGGACAAAAAAATGCTGTCAACGCCGCTCTCCCTGCATGTCCATCACTAGAGCCTAAAAGTCACCAGTTGATAATCCTTGATCTGAATACACAACAGCGAAATGCTGAGAACAGGGACAGAGGAGGAACCGGGTAGCATTAGTATAGCTATAAAGTCTAAAGGGAAAGATAAATGAGGTGGTTTAAGGTGGTAAACATTTACTTTACCAGCATCTAGGAACTTCTAGTGTAGAATGTCCAGGGCAACCGTGTACTAGCCAGCCCCATCCTAACTGGAGCTTGTTGAATCTGAGTCTGTATTTTTAGGAACTTTGCCAAGACTGTAATAACTATGAAACTAACAAATATTTACCATAGGGCAGACCCCATCACTGTGGTGTTAAAAAGCTTGCCAAATGCCAATAAGTAATGCTTGAAATCTATATCTCAGATAAAATAACTATCCCTAATGTGTCAAAGATTGTCAAATGTTTTTCATAGTCTTTAACAAGATCACCAACAGCAAATATTCCATATGGAGTTTACCCAGCAGTTATAATTAATTTGTAAGCTTGTTGATGGAAAGGATTGTATTAGTTGAGATTGTTGATTGAGAGCAAAAATTCAAAACAGTTTTAGTTCAACTGAGAGATTTGTTTGAAAAGTACTGGCTAGATCACAGTGTTAACAGAAAAGCTGCTAAAATCCAGTTTTAGTAGGTGTGGTGGGTAATATTGAGTGTCAACTTGATTGGATTGAGGGATACAAAGTATTAATCCTGGGTGTATCCGTGTGGGTGTTGCCTAAAGAGATTAATGTTTGAGTCAGGGAGCTGGGGAAGGCAGATCCACCCCAGATCTATATTGTGGGCATAATCTAATCAGTTTCCAGCGAATTTAAAGCAGACAGAAAAATGTGAAAAAGAGAGACGGGCCTAACCTCCCAGCCTACATCTTTCTCCAGTGCTAGCTGTTTCCTGCCCTCAAATATCGGACTCTAAGTTCTTCAGTTTTGGGACTCAGACTGGGTCTCCTTGCTCCTCAGCTTACAGACAGCCTATTCTGGTTCCTTGTGATCATGTAAGTTAATACTTAATAAACTCCCCTTTAAATATATACATCTATATATCATATTAGTTCTGTCCCTCTAAGAAAAACCTGGCTAATATAGTAGACGGTAGATAGATATTTGATTACTATTAGGGCTCTCTCTCTCCATATCTCTATCTTTTCTGCTTTTCTCCAAATGTTGATCATATTGTCCCTTTCATGTAGGCGAAGTGTTTCTTTTGAAAAAGCCTCATTGAGGCTATGTTAAATTTTGGCATTGGTTCTGGAGGCATTCTGGAAAAAAATACAGGTGGTCTTAGGATGACTGATGACCGGGTACTGAGTTGAGAAGGATTTTAGCCTCTGTCATTCTGACAGCATGGCTTATGTTTAGATGAGATTCATCACTGTCTAACACTGACATAGAGTTAGATGGGCCACTTGGCAGGGGGAAGGGAGGAATTTGGGACCTAATCTTGTTATGGTACCCATGAACATAATGATTAATCTCTACCTAAATGCTTCTAGAAATAGGGAATCCTTTTTTCAAAGAAGTACACTTTAATAACTACATCACTCCATTATTTCTGTATATTGAGATGTATTATTACCTCTTAGATTTACAGAGATTCTATATGATCAAACATTCTTACATAAAGCAGTTCTTCAATATTTGAATACTGTTTTCAAGTCCTTTGAAGTCATCTCCTCAGGGTTATTTATCTTCTGTTCTTCCAGTTACATGGCTGGTGAATGACACTTTAAAATTGCTGCAACTATTTAGCTGTACAGATCAAAACCCTGCTAATGTTTTGGCTTATTAGTCCTACTTCTAAGAGTTTATTCTAAGAAAATAATTATATATGTAAAGCTATGACTTAAAATACTTTGTGTGGAAAAAGGAGAGTAATTTATACTACTTGAAAGTTATAATGGCTTAAATGTCCAATGATAATAAATTGGCTAGATTTTGGTTTGTTCATATGATAGGGTATTATACCTCCATTAAAATACTGCATAAATTTACCAGTTGACAGAAATTATGTTCATTCTAAAATGTGGTTTCAGCCTTTTTTTTTTTTTTTTGGCTGTATAATGAATCTCCCAGATATTAACACTCAGTTTTTGTCTCAAAAAATTAGTGTCTTAAAACAGAAACAATTTCTTTTTCATGATACTGTGGATCAGCAATCTGGGGGGCAGGGGGGTTTGCCTGTCTCTTCTGAGGGCACTTCTATAGCTGTAGTTATCTGATGGCTTTAATTGATGTCAGAGAGGCAAAGATAGCTTCACTTATCTGAATGGTGGTTGGTGATGTTGAGTGGAGTGTCTCAGTTATTTGAGGCTCCATAACTCACACAGTGTTACTTTTACCACATGGATCAAAGCAGGTCACATATCCAGATCTAAGTGATAAGGAAATAGCTCACCTTCTGATGTGATGAATAGAGATACAAATAATTTGTGGCCGTGTTTAAGATCAACTAAAAATATCTAGTAAAAAGAAGCAGGTTGTAAGAACTTCACTCATTTTTAATAATGTTGTTGTCATACACACACACACACACACACACACACACACACATTTTTGGAATGGTAAATGCACAAATGTTAAAAGTGACTGTTTTATGGGTGATAGGATTATAATTATTTTGTGGAATTATTTTTATCAGTGGTTTATTTATGATTATCTAAATTTTCAAAACTAATCAATTTTGTCATTAATGTAAGACAGACCTCTCAAAATAGAAATCTTTGTGTTTTTTGTGTATATCCCTAGTCTTCTGCTCTCTTACATGTGCCCTGAAGGTCATTTTCCTCTTCCCTAGCTTAAAAAGCTTAAAAAAGTTTTGCAAAGGAGGAGATTCAGATATAATTTATCAATAAGAATGGGGAGAGGAGGTGGCATAGGAGCAACTTGGAATGTAGAGAAAAAGTGGAGGGACTCCATACAGGGAAGGGGAAGGAAGGCTGTCTATCCTCCACCAGGAACACCTAAGCAGCCTTGAAGGTGCCCCTTTCATAAACCTGTGATCTGCAGACATCCCTCCATCCAACATCCAATTACGTGAGATACCTACAAAAACTCAATGAATAGAATATGGTGGAAAGGAGAGAGGTTATACTGCTCCTGACCAAGGGATCAGGAAGTAAAAAGATTCTGCAATTTCCCTGTGAATTGGCAAAAGAAGGGGAAAGAGGACATACTGCTGTTGTTATATTTAAATTTAAAATGAAAACAAAACCTTAAAATACTTAAAAAAAAAAAGATCCTGGACCGAGCAATGACTTTCTAGTAATCAGATGAGAAGAAATCATTGGAATGGCTTCATTGTCTTGTTCCAAGTACAATTTCTTTCTCTAGAAGCTTCTGTTGCTCCATAAATCAACATTCATTCGATACAGTTCTTCAACTACGTGTATCTAACTGGCAAGTTATATTACTATCTAGTTTCTATTTCCCTGTCTTTAATAGAACACCACAAAAGGGGTTTTGTTAAATACTTTTCAGAAATTAATATGCGCTTTACTTATAGCCTTCCTTTTCTTAGGCTACTAGACTGACTTATAGAGGATGAGGTTATTTGGCAGAGCTTATTCTTTGTTGCTACATGGTGTGTTCCAATGATCACCACCTCCTTTTCTAAGTGCTCACAAATTGCTTCCCCAAATCTCTTTAATGATGATCTTGCTAGGGTTGTTGGGGATCATGTTAAGCTCACTGGATAGCACTGACAAAATTATAATTTAATCAGGAGAACCAAAATCACCTACATGAAATAATTGTTAGTACTTTAGGGATTGTCTTAATGTGTAACTATCCGCCTCCTGAAATGTCTTCCCTCCAGCGTTGCCTCTTAAAATGGCCCCCAACACCTACATCAGCTTTAGTTCTAATTCCTCTTCAAAGCATTCTCTGGTGTCTGGTGTACTAGGCCACATTTAACTCTTATTCTTTGCAATTTTTATTGCACTTACTGTCTGCACTTTGCAACCTAGTATTCAATATATTTTTGTGTTGCCGCAGAAAGTAGGGATACATATCTTCTGCTTTATCTCTGCAACAAGTTTATTATGTAATATTATAGACTCCCATCAATAACTTAGCAAACACTGATTCATTTGGCAGTTAAGAATTATTATTTTTCCTTGTAGTCTACTTTTCTGAAATTGTATATCACCTTCTGAACTCTAGAATATTCTTTTTTATCTGACCATTGTGTACTATCTTCCTAGCCTTCCTTGCCCTGTGTCTGCCCTGCACTTAGAATTAGAATTTTGCCTTTCTCTTTATAAATTTATTATTTTTAAAAATATTGATTATTTTATGAGAGTGTACTAATATCTCAACAGAAGATTGAGAAGATGATACCTTTTGAATTTTTAAATCTGATATTCAGAATTTGAAAATTAACAGTTTCTTATTTATTTATATCAGCATTCAGAAATTTAGTGCAAGGAATAACAATGTATCTTTTTTTTAAGTACTCAAAAGCAATATTCTAAGAAATAACATTATTTGAATTTAAGTAATAGACTATACTTGAAATATCACTTAATGTCTATGTGTGTTTCCTTCCTTTTTATTTAAGACTTTGTTTTTTCTAGAGCAGTGATAGATTCACAGCAAAATTAAGAGAGAAATGTTGACATTTCCCATATATTCCCTTCCCTGCACATGCATAGTCTCCTCATCATCAACATCCTCCACAATATGGTACATTTATTACAATTGATGAAGCTACACAGACATATCATAATCACCCAAAGTTCATTGTCTACATTAGGGTTCATTTTTGATGTTGTACATTCTATGGGTTTGCAAAAAGTGTATAATGACATGTATTCATAATTAATTATAATATCACACAGAGTATTTTCATTGCCCTCAAGATCCTCTGTGCTCTACTTATTCATCCTTTCTTCCTCCAAACTCTTGGACACTACTGATTTCTTATTATCTCCATAGTTTTACCTTTTCTACAATGTTATGTAGTTAGAATCATACAGTATGTAGTCTCTTCAGATTGGATTCTTTCACTTAGTACTGTGCAGTTAAGTTTCCTCTGTATCTTTTCATGGCTTTATAGCTTATTTCCTTTTAGTTCTGTGTAATACTCCATTGTTTGAAGGTACCACAGTTTATTCATTCATCTACTGACGGAAATCTCAGTTGCTTCTAAGTTTTGGCAATTATGAATAAGGCTGCTGTCAGTACCCATATGTAGGTTTTTGTGTGAACATGTTTTCAGCTCCTTTGGGTAAATACCAAGGAACACCATTATTGAATAATATGGTAAGAATATGTTTAATTTTGTAAGAAAATGCCAAGCTTTCTTTCAAAGTGGATATATGATTTTATATTCCTAACGCAATGAATGAGAGTTCCTGTTGCTTCACATCTTCACCAACATTTGGTATTATCAGTGCTCCATATGTTGACCATTCTATTAGATGTGTAGTGGTATCTCATTTTTGTTTGCATTTGCATTTCCTTGATGACATGATTAGGAATGTCTTTTCATATATTTATTTGCCATCTGTATAGCTTCTTTGATGAGGTGTCTATAAGATCTTTGGCCCATTTTAAATTGGGTTGTTGTTTTTGTATTGTTGAATTTTAACAGTTCTTTATATATTTTGGATCACAATTTTCTTAATCAGATTTGTCTTTTGCAAATATTTTCTTCCCTTATGTGGCTTGTCTTTTCATTGTATTAACATTGTATTTCACAGAGAAGTTTTTATTTTCATAGAGTTCAGCTTACCAATGATTTGTTTTATGGATTATGCCTTTGGTGTTGTGTCCAATAGGTTAGTGCCATACCCCAGGTCATCTAGGTTGTCTGCTGTTATAGTCTAGGCTTTTTATAGTTTTGAATTTTACACTTAGGTCTGTGATTCACTTTGAGGTAATTTTTATCAAGGGTGGAAAGTCTGAGTCTAGATTCATTTTTTTTTTTTTGCATGTGGATGTCCAGTTGTAGCATCATTTGTTGAAATGTCTGTGTTTCTCCATTACGTTGCCTTTATGCCTTTGTCAAATATCTATTGATTGTATTTATGTCTATTTCTGGGCTCTCTATCCTATCTTCTTGACCTCTTTGTCTACTTATTTACTGATACCACACTGTCCTGATTACTGTGACTTTATAGTAAGTCTCGAAGTTGTGTAGTGGCAGTTCTCCAACTTTGTCCTTTTCCTTCAATATTGTGTGGTTATTCTGAGTCTTTTGCCTTTACACAGAAACTGTACTATCAGTTTGTTGATGTCCTCAAAATAACTTGCTGGGATTTTTATTGGGGTTGCATTGAATCTATAGATCAAGTTGGAAATAACTTGTTAAGATGTCTGTATTATCTACCTCTTGATAATAGTGAGTCTTCCTATGCATGAACATGGAATATTTCTTCAAGTATTCAATTCTTTGGTTTTGTTCATCAGAGTATTATGGCTTTTCTTTTACATATTTTGCTAAATTTATACATAAGTATTTCATTTTCTTGGGTGCTAATGTAAATGGCATTGTATTTTTAGTTTCAAACCCTCTTTAATTTGCAAATGCAAATTAAAACTACAATGAAATATCACCTCACACCTGTTAGAATGGCTATTGTCAAAAAGACAAAAGATAACAGGTGCAGGTAAAGATATGGAGAAAAGGAAACCTTGTAGACTGTTAGTGAGAATGTAAATTAGTACAATCATGTTGGAAAATAGTATGGAGAGTCTTCAAAATACTAAAAAAAATAAAATTACCATATGATCCTGCAATCCCACAACTGTGTATCTATCCAAAGAAAAATAAAATCGCTATGTAGAGGAGATGTTTACATTCCCATGTTTATTGCAGCATTCTTCACATTTGCTTTTATATATTAACCCTATATCCTGCAACCTTGCTATAATTGCTTATTTGTTCCAGGAGTTTTTTTAATTTTTTTTTAAATTTTCTACATATATGATCATGCCATCTGCAAACAAAGACAGTTTTATTTCTGCCTCTCCCTTTTGTACACCTTTTATTGCCTTACTGAATTAGCTAGTACTTCCAGTACAATGTTGAAAAGGAGGTAAAAAGAGGAGACAATCTTGCCTTATTCTTGATATTAGTGTGGAAACTTTTATTTTTTCACCATTAAGTATGATGTTAGCTGTATTCTTATTATAGATCTTCTTAAGAAAATTCCCCTCTATTCCTAGTTTGCTGAGAGGTTTCATCATAAACAGGCATTGCATTTCTCAAATGCTTTCTCTGCATCTATAGATATGATCATGTGATTTTCTTTTTTAGCCTGTCGATGTGGTAAATTATATAATTGAGTTTTAAATGTTGAGTGAGCCTTGCACACTTGGTATAAATCTCAGTTGGTTGCAGTGTATAATTTCTTTATACGATGTTGGATTCAATTTGCTAATATTTTGCTGATTATTTTTGCATCTATGTTTGTATGAGGTATTGGTCTGTAGTTCTCTTTGTTTTAATTTTAATTTTAGGTTTGGAAGTACATGTGAAAGTTTGTTACATAAATAAACATATGTCATGGGGGCTTGCTGGACATATTATTACATCACCCAGGTATTAAGACCAGTACCCAATCGTTATCTTTTCTGCTCCTCTGCCTCCTCCCACCTTCCATCCTCAAGTAGACACCATTGTCTGTTGTTTCCTTCTTTGTGTTCATAAGATCTTATCATTTAGCTCCCTCTTATAAATGAGAACATACAGTGTTTGGTTTTCTGTTCCTGAACTACTTTTCTGAGAATAATGGCTTCCAACTCCATCCATGTCCCTGCAACGGACATGATCTCATTTCTTTCTATGGCTGCATAGTATTCCATGGTGTATATGTACCACATTTTCTTTATCCACTCTATCATTGATGGACATTTAGGTGGATTCCGTGACTTTGCTCTTGTAAATAGTGCTGCAGTGAACATACACATGCGTTATAATAGAACAATTGCTATTCCTTTGGGAGTATACCCAGTAATGGGATTGCTGGATCAAGTGGTATTTCTGCCTCTAGGTCTTTGAGGAATTGCCACACTGTCTTCCACAATGGCAGAATTAATTTACACTCCCACCAACGGTGTGTAAGGGTTACTTTTTCTCTACAACCTTGCCAGGATCTGTTGTTTTTTTGACATTTTAATAATAACCATTCTGATTGGCATGAGATGGTATCTCATTGTGGTTTTGATTTGTAGTTCTCTAATGATCAGTGACGCTGAGCTTTTTTTCATGTGTTTGTTGACCACATGTATGTCTTCTTTTTAGAAGTGTTTGTTTATGTCCTGTGTCCATTTTTCAATGGGGTTGTTTGTTTTTCTCTTGCAAATTTATTTAAGGTCCTTAGAGATTCTGGATATTAGATCTTTGTCAGATGCATAGTTTGCAAATATTTTCTCACATTCTGTAGGTTGTCTGATTACTCTGTCGATAGTTTCTTTCGCTGTGGAGAGGCTCTTACGTTTAATTAGATCCCATTTGTCAATTTCTGCTTTTGTTGTGATTGCTTTTGGTGTCTTTGTCATGAAATCTTCGCTCGTTCCTATGTCCAGGATGGTATTGCCTATGTTGCCTTCCAGGGTTTTTATGGACTGCAGCAGCACCATCTCTTCTCACTGCAGCCTCTGCCTCCTGGGTTCAAGTGATTCTTGTGCCTCAGCCTCCTGAGTAGTTGGGACTACAGGTGTGCACCATCACACCCAGCTAATTTTTTTTTTGTATTTTTAGTAGAGACAGGGTTTTGCCATGTTGGCCAGACTGGTGTTGATCTCCTGGCCTCAAGCAATTCACTCACCTCAGCCTCCCAAAGTGCTGGAATTACAAGCATGAGCCACCACTCACATCCTTAATCCGTCTTGAGTTGATTTTTGTATATGGTGTAAAGAAGGGGTCCAGCTTCAATCTTCGGCAAATGGCTAGTCAGTTATCCCAATGCTTATGTATTGAATAAGGAGTCTTTTCCCCATTGCATGTTTTTGTCAACTTTGTCAAAGATAAGATGGTCATAAATGTGTGGCCTTACCTCTGGGCTTTCTAGTCTAGTCCATTGGTCTATGTACCTGTTTTTGTAGTAGTACCATGCTGTTTTGGTCACTGTAGCCTTGTAGTACAGTTTGAATGTGGGTAATGTGATTCCTCCAGCTTTATTCTTTTTGCTTAGGATTGCCTTGGCTATTTGAGCTTTTTTTTGGTTCCATATACATTTTTAAATAATATTTTCTAGTTCTGTGAAGAATATCATTGTAATTGGATAGGAGCAACACTGAATCTGTAAATTGCTTGGGGGCAGTATAGTCATTTTAAGGATATGGACTATTCTTATTAATGAGCATAGAATATTTTTTTCATTTATTCGTGTCTTCTCTGATTTCTTTCAGCATTGTTTTGTAATTCTTACTGTAGAGCTCTTTTACCTTCCCTGGTTACCTATATTCCTAGGTATTTATTTTTTTCATGGCAATTGTGAATGGGATTACCTTTGTGATTTGGCTCTTGGTTTGTTTGTTGTTGATATATAGGAATGCAAGTGATTTTTGTACATTGATTTTGTATCCTGCAACTGTGCTGAAGTTGTTTATCAGCTGAAGGAGCTTCTGAGCTAAGACTATGGGATTTTCTAGATATAGAATCATGTCATCTGCCAACAGAGATAGTTTGACTTTCTGTCTTCCAATTTGGATGCCCTTCATTTATTTCTCTTGCCTAATTGCTCTGGCTAGGACTTCCAATACTATGTTGAATAGAAGGGGTGAGAGAGGGCATCCTTGTCTTGTGCCAGTTTTCAAGGGAAATACTTCCAGTTTTTGCCCACTCAGTATAATGTTGGCTGTGGGTTTGTCATATGTGGCTCTTATTGTTTTGAGGTATATTTCTTCGATACCTTATTTATTGAGAGTTTATTTTTTTAACATGAAAGGATATTGAATTTTATCAAAAGCTTTTTCTGTATCTATTGAAATAATCATGTGATTTTTGTCTGTAGTTCTGTTTATGTGATGAATCACCTTTATTGATTTGTATATCCTGAATCAACCTTGCATCCGGGGATGAAGCCTACTTGATCATGGTGGATTAACTTTTTGATGTGCTGCTGGATTTGGTTTGCAAATATTTTGTTGAGGATTTTTGCACTGATGTTCATCAAAGATATTGGCCTGAAGTTTTCTTTTTTTATTGTATATCCACTAGGTTTTGGTATCAAGGTGATGCTGGTCTCATAGAATCAGTTGAGGAGGAACTCCCTCCTCCTCAATTTTTGTGGAATATTTCAGGAGGAATGGTACCAGCACTTCTTTGTACATCTGATAGAATTCGGTTATAAATCCATCAGGTCCTGGACTTTTCTTGATTGGCAGGATATTTGTTACTGATTCACTTTTGGAGTTCATTATTGGTCTGTTCAGGGAATCAGTTTATTTCTGGGTCAGTCTTGGGAGGGTGTATGTGTCCAGGAATTTATCCATCTTCTCTAGGTTTTCTAGTTTGTGTGCATAGAGTTGTTCATAGTGATTTCTGATGGTTGTTTTCATTTCTATGGGGTCAGTAGCATGATTCCTTTCATTTCTAATGTGTTTATTTATATCTTCTCTGTTTTCTTCTTAGTCTAGCTAATTAGTCTAGCTAGTGGCTTATCTATTTTATTCATTTCTTCAAAAACAAACTCCTAGATTCATTGATCTCCTGAATGTTTTTTCATGTCTCAATTTCTTTAGTTCAGGTCTGATTTTTGTTATTTCTTATCTTCTGCTACCTTCGGAGTTTATTTGTTCTTTCTTCTCTAATTCTTTCAGTTGCGAGGTTAGGTTGTTAATTTGAGATCTTTCTACCTTTTTGATGTAGGCATTTAACGCTATGAATGTACCTCTTAACACTCCCTTAGCTTTTGATAGTTTGTATATTTTTTCTCATTATTTTCAAATAATTTATTGATTTCTACCTTAATTTCATTTAGAGGTATGTTGTTAATTTCCATGTAATTGTATGGTTTTGAGCTACTTTCACTGAGACTTTTATTTTTATTGTACTGTGGTCTGAGAGGGTGTTTGGTATGGTTTTGGTTGTTTTACATTTGTTGAGGATTGTTTTATGTCAAATTATGTAGTTGATTTTAGAGTATGTGCCATGTGGTGATGAGAAGAATATATATTCGGTTGGTTTTGGGTGAGGACTTCTGTAAAGGTCTGTCAGATCCATTTGGTCCAATGCTGAGTTTAGGTCCTGAATATCTTTGTTAATTTTCTGTCTCAATGATCTGTCTAATACTGTCAGTGGAGTGTTGAAGTCTCCCACTATTATTGTATGAGAGTCTATGTCTCTTTGTAGGTCTCTAAGAACTTGCTTTATGAATCTGGGTGCTCCTGTGTTGGGTTCATACATATTTAGGATAGTTAGATTTTCTTGTTGAATTGAACCCTTTATCATGATTTAATGCACCTTCATTGTCTTTTTTGGATCTTTGTTAGTTTGAAATCTGTTTTGTCTGAAATTAGGACTGCAACTCCTGCTTTTCTCTGTCTTCCATTTGCTTGGTAGATTTTTCTTCATCCCTTTATTTTGAGTATATGGGTGTCATCACGTGTGAGATGGGCCCCTTAAAGACAGCATACCATTGGGTCTTGTTTTTTTTATCCAGCTTGCCACTCTGTGCCTTTCAAGTGGAGCATTTAGCCCACTTACATTCAAGGTTAGTATTGATATGCACGGATTTGATCTTGTCATTGTGCCGGTAGCTGGTTATTATGTTAGCTTGTTTGTGTGGTTGCTTTATAGTGACACTGGTCTGGGTTTTTAAGTGTGTTTTTGTATTAGCTGGTAGCAGTCTTTCCTTTCTGTATTTAGTGCTCCTTTCAAGATCTCTTTTCAGGCATATCTGGTGGTAATGAAGTCCCTTAACATTTGTTTATCTTTAAAGGATCATATTCCTCCTTAATTTAGGAAGCTTAGTTTGGCTGTGTATGAAATTATTGGTTGAAGATTTTTTTTCTTTTCTTTTTTCTTTTCCGGGACAGAGTCTTACTCTGTCACCCAGGCTGGAGTGCAGTGGCCCAATCTCAGCTCACTGCAACCTCCACCTCCTGGGTTCAAGCAATTCTCCTGCATCAGCCTCCTGAGTAGCTGGGACTACAGGCATGCACCACCACGTCCAGCTAATTTTCTTTCTTTCTTTTTTTTTTTTTTTTTTCAGTAGAGACAGGGGTTTCACCATGTTGGCCAGGCTGGTCTTAAACTCCTAACCTCGCGATCTGCCCACCTCAGCCTCCCAAAGTGCTGGGATTACAGGCATGAACCACCTTGCCCAGCCCACTTTTTTTTTTTTTTTTCTTTAAGAATGTTGAATATAGACCCTCAATCTCTTCTTGTAGTGTTTCAGCTGACAGGTCTGCTATTAGCCTGATGAGGATCTCTTTGTGGGTGGCCTTCCCTTTCTCTCTATCTGCCTTTAACAGTTTTTCTTTTATTTTAACCTTGAAAAATCTGATGATTATGAGTCTTGGGGATGATCTTCTTATGTCGAATCTTGCAGGACTTCTCTGTATTTCCTGAATTTGACTGTTGGCCTCTCTAGCAAGGATGGGGAAGTTTTCATGGATGATATTCTGAAATACATTTTCCAAGTGGTTTGTTTTCTCCCTGTCCCTTTCAGGAATGCCAGTGATTCACAGATTCAGCCTCTTTATATAATCCAATACTTCTCAGAGGTTTGTTCATTCCTTTCTATTTTTTTCTTTATTTTTCTACTTTTTTTCAGAGAACCAGTCTTCAAGTTCTGAGATTCTTTCTTCAGCTTGGTTTATTCTGTTGTTAATACTTGTGATTGCGTTGTGAAATTCTTTTGTGTTATTCAGCTCTGTCAGTCCTGTTAGATTCTTGTTTTATATTGGTTATTTTGCCTTTCAGGCAGTTTATATTGAGTTGCCAGGTAGAAACTCTTGTTCTCTTTCCTACTTTTCCCCAAATAGGCAGTGTTTCTCTTTGTTCTGAGCCACCCAAAGCTGGGGGTTGAGTGAGACAAGCACCCCTGTGACCCACCACTGTGACTGTGCTAGGTCAGACCAGAAGCCAGCACAGCATTAAGTCTTACCTAAGGCCTACTGTAACCATTCCCTGGCTACTGCTTATGTTCGCTCACTGCCCTGGGGCTCTACCTACAATCAGCAGGCGGCAAAGCCAACCAGGCCTGTGTGCTTCCCTTCAGGGCGGTGAGGTCCCTCAGGCCCAGGTGGGTCCAGAGGGAGTACAGTAAAAAATCTTAGGAGTCTACCTGGTGTTCTGTTTTACTGCGGCTGAACTGACACTCAAACCACAAGACACAGTCCTCCTTACTCTTCCCTCCCTTTTCCAAAGGCAGAGAAGCCTCAGCCTATTGCTACTGCCACCCCAGGCCGCAAGGAGTACTGTCAGCCTATTAGCCAATGTTTCTTTAAGGCCCAAGGGCTCTTAAGTTAGCTCGTCAAGAAAGCTATCTGGCCCAGGACTCACCCTTCAGGGCAGTGGGCTCCCTTCTGACCCAGGGCAGGTCTGGAAATGCCATCCAAGAGTCAAGTCCTACAATCAGGCACCCTAAGAGCCCTCTTGGTGCTCTGCCATGCTGGTACCTAAGGTGCAAGACAAAATGCCCTATACTTTTCTCAAGCAGAAGGAGTTTTGTCCTTTAGTTATCACCACTGGTAATGCGCTGAGTCTCTCTCACATGAAGCCCACAAGTCTCAGAGGCTCATCTGAGGCCCTCAGTGTAGTACCTAGGTATCATTGATGGTTATTCAGGGTTCAAAGGCTCTTCAGTTAGCAGCTGATGAATGCTACCAGGACTGCATCCTTTCCTTCATGGCATCTCAGTCGCATGTACTGCAAGTCTACTGTCTCTGAGTCTGGTCCTGCCTTAGGATTTGCCTAAGAGTTGCAGTCCTTGTGACCTAAACTGCCCTTCAAGTTTACTTAGAGACTGTGAGCATTTTGGTCCTCAGTGGCAAGGTTTGTGGGCACTCAAGTTTGGACTGCTGGGATTGGCAATTCCCCTCTGGCAAGTGCTGGTTTAAATGCTGCCCCTGTAGGGGGGCATCAGCTGAGTTTGGTCTGGTTTTCCTTTCTGTTCTAGCACAGCAGCACTGAGTTAAATGCCCCACAATTGCTGTGTTCTTCCTCCCCCAGTGCCTAGAGATGCTCTCCACACCACACTGCAGAGGAGTAGCATCGGCGATTCAGGACTTTAAAAAAAAATCTCTTCAGTGCTTCTTTCAGTGATATGAAGTTAAAACCAGTTACTATGAGAGCTTACTTTACTTTTGGTTTTTATGAAGGTGTTTTTTCTGTGTAGTTTTGTTGGTGTCCTTGTGATTGGTGTATGATCAGTGAGTCTTCTATTCAGTCATCTTGCTCCACCTTCTACATTCATTAAATTTGTGAAGCTTACCAAGGTATTAAGCCTAGTATCCATTAGTTATTTTTTCTGATCCTCTCCCTCCTCCTACCCTCCACTCTTTAATAGACCCCAGTGTGTGTTATTTCTCTCTATGTGTTCACGTGTTCTTATCTTTTAGCTCCCTCTTTTAAGTGACAACAAGTGGTATTTGGTTTTCTGTTCTTGTGTTAGTTTGCTGAGGATTATGGCCTCCAGCTCCATCCATGCCCCTGCGAAGGACATGATCTTGTTCTTTTTTATGGCTGCATAGTATTCTCTGATGTATATGTACAACGTTTTCTTTATCCAGTTTAATACCTGGGTGATGGAATAATCTATAAAACAAATCCCCACGACACAAGTTTACCTATGTAACATACCTGCACATGTATCCCTGAACTCAAAATAAAAGTTAAAAAAATTGCATAGACAAAAATCAGTGTAATTGAGATATCCATCATCTAAATATTTGTCTTTTTTTCCTGCTAGAACCATTCAAATTATTCTCCTCTAGGTATTTAAAAAAACACTATAGATTATTGTGAACTATAGTCACCCTACGATTTGATGAAACAATAGATATTATTTCTTCCATCAAACTGTGTGCTTGTATCCATTAATCAATCTTTCTGTGCTCCTCCCTCACCCCTGTACTTTCTGGCCTCTATAACCACCAATCTACTCTCTATCTTCATGAGATCCACATTTCGGGTTCCCACATATAAGTGAGAATACGCAATATTTGTCTTTCTGTGCCTGGCTTATTTAGATGAATATAATGACCTCCAGTTCCATTCATATTACTGGAAATGAAAAGATTTTTTTTTATAGCTGAGTAGTATTCCATAATGTATACCACATTTTCTTTATCTGTTCATTGGCAGAAGTTTAAGCACCAGCGAAAAATTCAGCATCCACGTAAAATGACACTAGGCCCATTGGAAGAGGGCAAGCCAGGATCAGGCTTCTGCAGTTCCTTGGGACATCTGGCATTCCTTTCATTTATCATTAATTTCCAGCAGCCCCACATGCTTACAAAGATTCCTGTTACCATGTTGTTTGGGCTTGAGAAGGGCACTATGGCCCTAACTAGTATGTTAAAATATTATAATACTTTTAATTTTTATGAAGATGGAACTACCTTGAAGTCATGTAAGTTAAAGTTTCCAATATTTTATTTTAAAATATATATTCAGAAAAATAGGATGTTGCTTACATTTTATTCTTGGACCATAGATTTTATCTCTATTACGAATGACAACCATGAATTTTCTAGAGAAAACTTTAAATTAAATCGGTGCAATATTATCATATGGTTCTGTATAAGATTTTAAATTTGCTGATGCCTTATGAATCTAGTGAGTCTAATAATGATTAACATGACTGATTAACATGACTTTTACCTTCCTATAAAATTATGTGTTGTAACATGTATTCACTCACCTATGCTGAGAGATTCATTTTGTAGAAATGTCCTTCTGTTTAAAAATCTTGCTAATATGATGTGTATTTCTAAAGGAAACATATAATGGGTTGCCTGAGAAGAGTGGCAGATGGTCCAGCATTGCACAGAGATGTAAAGTCAGGTATGATGCCTAATGGTGCTTACTAGGATAACAGTGTGGTAGGAGTGAATGAAAGATTGCTCAGTCTGAATCCTTCACATTTAGGCAAATTCTAGAAACTCAGACTTTTAGGCTTGTCCACAAGTTGGGAAGATGGAGTACATCTGGAAACTCAACTAAGCTTCAGTTTCCCTGTTGTATTTGCTCTGTCCCCAGGTTACCTAGAGGCCAGAAAACATGGAGATGGAGATACTGAGGAGTATGATGACCTGGTCCAAGAATGATCACTATCAACTTTTCTACCTTCACATGTAGGTTAAAATTCTGTAACCCTGAAAAAACTCAACTCTTGAGGGAATCTGAAGAAAATAAAAATTCTAAACCTAGATATTTAATAGTTCTGGGGTCTTAGGAATCATATGAAGTCTAGGTAATGTAGTAAAATAGCACTAATTAACCATTTATTTGTCCATCCATCCATCCATCCATCCATCCATCCATCCATCCATCCATCTATGCATCCATGCATCCATCCATCCATCCAGTAATTATTCACTGGCTCTTCAAAATACCAGATGTTCTGCTGGGTGTTAGAGTAGACAAGCAGATTAAAGACAAGGTCCTAGGCTTCATGGACTTTGTGGCTTAGGTTAACAATTATTTTTTTCCTTGAGATTTTTAGGTATGCAAAACAGGGCTACCTATGCGGTACTGAGGACTACCTTGTTCTTGATCTTTTCATGCAGTTCCGTACCTGTTCAATAGTACTTTGGTAGTCAATGTACCAAATGCAACCATACTAGAGTTTGATCATCATTTCTCTTAAAATTTATAATATACTTTTATTGGAGGTAAGGTTTTGAAAATAATTCTTTTAGTTCACATGCCCTCCTTAATTCTTAACTGTTCATCTACACCATCTACTTTAAGCGTGGGTTTCATAGTTTAGTCAGAGCAGTGGAGGGCATACTTGGTTGTAGGTAGGCATCCTTCCCACTCCCCCTACCCCAAAACAAAAATGTTTGTGAACAAAAAGGAAATGTGGAAAAGCTTTCATAATATTTATCTCTAAAAAAGATAGAATTACATTTGTATTAATAGTGGACTATTAACAAGGTACTGTTGATCCCTGATAGTTGAGAAGCAAAAAGAATTTTAATTTTTTAAAGGAAGCAATCAAGATTTCACTAGTCTTTTTATGCAGTGGATCTAGGTGGAGAAAGCTACGAGGAAAGCACAAAATGCACACAAGAAATCATTTTTTATTGATTGTAAAAATAATAATAAAAAGCTAGAGATTGAAGACAAAACTCAGAGTTTCAATAAATAGACATTTATTAAGTAATGACTGTGGGTAAAGGCACTGTGCTGAGCACTGCAGAGGATACAAAAACAACTGTAATCTTTAGTCACTGACTTTTAGGAAATTGCAGTCATTGAGGGTGGGGATAAGACAAATACATATAACTATAATACACATCATAATACATTAAAGATTTCCATAATGAAAATAGATATAAATGTTTAAAAGTGTTCAGGAAAAAAGAGAGCATCTGGTTGCATATGGGATCTCCACTGAGTCTAAAGATGTATGTCATTTAAATTGTAGAGATGGGCAGAGGTGCAGAGATGAGAAAGCACAGTTGAGGAAATGACCAGTAATCTTGTATCAGGAAATACAGATCATTAGTTTGGGGGAGAAATGTCTGATAAAGCTAGAAAGACAGGACAGGGAAAGTTACAGATATTTCTTATATATTTTTATCCTCTTAGTTTTACATACATATATAGGCTAACTCCTCTATCTTCTCTTTTTTCTTTGCACTTACAAAAAAATCTGTCTGACAATCATTTCGCTTAATTGTAAGGTCATTTACATGTATGTTAGTCAATTGTCTATGATATGTGATCAAAAATTACTGCAATGAAATAGTAGTACTCAGGAGTCTCCAGTGCAGCAAGTCTTAGAGGACCAAAAAAGAGAAAAAAGAATAATAGCTAAGCTTTAAATATATGGATGTGAAACCGGGTGGTTTTCTATAGTAACATTTTTCTCCACAGGCATATAGTTTTGATGTGATGATGCCTTTTAACTTCTAGTGTATTAAAGAGAAAACCTGAGTTGAAACAGATCAGTAATTAGGTTTTTTTCCAGTCTCTTTACTTTAAGGAAGAAAGTAGGCTACTCTGTATGTCTGGTTAGTTTATTTTTGGCTCACCTTATAGTTGTTCAGCTTTGAGACATTTCATGTTTAGATTAAGCATGCCTCTGGGCAAATTTGATTTTATCAGAGTATTTTCAAGCCATGTTGCAGTCACAAAGATAAAGGTATAAGAGCTATTTTCTGATCACCTTTCATAAGATAACTCTAGTGCTTTTGTTAATTTTAGAGGTAAGGTCTTGAATAATGTAATTGTTGTTATTGTTATAGCATAGATTAGTTATAATCAAGCACTTGTTAGTTAGAATTATAAAAAGCCATAAATGATTAGAACTGTGAAAGCTTGATTTTTACTCTTATGGTTAATAATAAACCTACTTTTAAGTCTGAATCATATTTACTTTAGGTATGAGTTTAATTTATTAATTTTAAAATGATTTTTAAAATGCCAGTTTAGATAAATTTCCTTTATGATGCAATCAGTTTATTTATTTTCATAGTTCCTGGGTTCAAGTTTGTATAACCTTGCAAAAGGTACTTAATCCCTCTCTTCAGCTTTCTCATTATATTTTTTGTTTTTGTTTTAAAAAAATTTATTTTTATGGATACATAATAATTGTACATATTTATGGGGTACATATGATATTTTGATACATGCATGTAATGTATTATGATAAAATCAAAGTATTAAAGATATTCATCACCTCAAACATTTATCATTTCTTTGTGTTGGGAACATTTAAAATATTTTCTTCTAGCTACTTTGAAATATACAATAAATTATGTTGACTATAGTCACCATACTGTGCTATCAAACGCTAAAACTAATTTTTTTTATCTAATTGTATGTTTGTACCCATTAAATAACCTCTCTTCATTCCTCCCCCACTCTTCCCAGCCTCTGATAACTGTTTTTCTTTCTACCTTCATGAGATACACTTTTTTTTTAAAAAAAATTATACTTTAAGTTCTAGGGTACATGTGCACAACGTGCAGGTTTGCTACATATGTATACATGTGCCATGTTGGTGTGCTGCACCCATTAACTCGTCATTTACATTAGGTATATCTCCTAATGCTATCCCTCCCTGCTGCCTCCCCACGATAGGACCCAGTGTGTGATGTTCCCCATCCTGTGTCCAAGTGATCTCATTGTTCACTTCCCACCTATGAGTGAGAACATGCAGTATTTGGTTTTCTGTTCGTGTGATAGTTTGCTGAGAATGATGGTTTCCAGCTGCATCCATGTCCCTACAAAGGACATGAACTCATCCTTTTTATTCCATGGTGTATATGTGCCACATTTTCTTAATTCAATCTGTCACTGATGGACATTTGCGTTGCTTCCAAGTCTTTGCTATTGTGGATAGTGCCACAATAAACATACGTGTGCATGTGTCTTTATAGCAGCATGACTTATAATCCTTTGGGTATATCCCCAGTGATGGGATGGCTGAGTCAAATGGTATTTCTAGTTCTAGATCCTTGAGGAATCACCACACTGTTTTCCACAATCGTTGAACTAGTTTACAGTCCCACCAACAGTGTAAAAGTGTTCCTATTTCTCCACATCCTCTCCAGCACCTGTTGTTTCCTGATTTTTTAAATGATTGCCATTGTACCTGGTGTGAGATGGTATCTCATTGTGGTTTTGATTTGCAGTTCCCTGATGGTGAGTGATGATGAGCATTTTTTCATGTGTCTGTTGGCTGTATGAATGTCTTCTTTTGAGAAGTGCCTGTTCATTACCTTTGCCCACATTTTGATGGGGTTGTTTTTTTCTTTTAAATTTGATTGAGTTCTTTATAGGTTCTGGGTAGTAGCCCTTTGTCAGATGAGTAGGTTGCAAAAATTTTCTCCCATTCTGTATGTTGCCTGTTCACTCTGATGGTAGTTTCTTTTGCTGTGCAGAAGCTCTTTAGTTTAATTAGATCCCATTTGTCAATTTTGGCTTTTGTTGCCATTGCTTTTGGTGTTTTAGTCATGAAGTCCTTGCCCATGCCTGTGTCCTGAATGGTATTACCTAGGTTTTCTTCTAGGGATTTTACTGGTTTTAGGTCTAACATTTTAGTCTCTAATCCATCTTGAATTAATTTTCGTATAAGGAGTAAGGCAAGGATCCAGTTTCAGTTTTCTACTTATGGCTAGCCAATTTTCCCAGCACCATGTATTATATAGGGAATCCTTTCCCCATTTCTTGTTTTTATCAGGTTTGTCAAAGATCAGATGGCTGTAGATGCGTGGTATTATTTCTGAGGGCTCTGTTCTGTTCCATTGGTCTATATCTCTGTTTTGGTACCAGTACCATGCTGTTTTGGTTACTGTAGGCTTGTAGTATTGTTTGAAGCCAGGTGGTGTGATGCCTCCAACTTTGTTCTTTTGGCTTAGGATTGTCTTGGCAATGTGGGGTCTTTTTTGGTTCCATATGAACTTTAAAGCAGTTTTTTCCAATTCTGTGAAGAAAGTCATTGGTAGCTTAATGGGGATGGCATTGAATCTATAAATTACCTTGGGCAGTATGGCCATTTTCACAATTTGATTCTTCCTATCCATGAGCATGGTATGTTCTTCCATTTGTTTGTGTCCTCTTTGATTTCACTGAGCAGTGGTTTGTAGTTCTCCTTGAAGAGGTCCTTTACATCCTTTGTAAGTTGGATTCCTAGGTATTTTATTCTCTTTGAAGCGATTGTGAATGGGAGTTCATTCATGATTTGGCTCTGTGTTTGTCTGTTACTTGTGTATAAGAATGCTTGTGATTTTTGCACATGGATTTTGTATCCTGAGACTTTGCTGAAGTTGCTTATCAGCTTAAGGAGATTTTGGGCTGAGACAATGAGGTTTTCTAAATATACAATCATGTCATCTGCAAACAGGGGGACAATTTGACTTCTTCTTTTCCTAACTGAATACGCTTTATTTCTTTTTCTTGCCTGATTGCCCTAGCCAGAACTTCCAACACTATGTTGAATAGGAGTGGTGAGAGAGGGCATCCCTGTCTTGTGCCAGTTTTCAAAGGGAATACTTCCAGTTTTTGCCCATTCAGTATGATATTGGCTGTGGGTTTGTCATAAATAGCTCTTATTATTTTGAGATATGTTCCATCAATACCGAATTTATTGAGAGTTTTTAGCATGAAGGGCTGTTGAATTTTGTCAAAGGCCTTTTCTGCATCTATTGAGATAATCATGTCATTTTTGTCTTTGGTTCTGTTTATATGCTGGATTACGTTTATTGATTTGCATATGTTGAACCAGCCTTGCATCCCAGGGATGAAGCCCACTTGATCATGGTGGATAAGCTTTTTGATGTGCTGCTTGATTCGGTTTGCCAGTATTTTATTGAGGATTTTTGCATCAATGTTCATCAGGGATATTGGTCTAAAATTCTCTTTTTTTGTTGTATCTCTGTCAGGCTTTGGTATCAGGATGATGTTGGCCTCATAAAATGAGTTAGGGAGGATTCCCTCTTTTTCTACTGATTGGAATAGTTTCAGAAGGAATGGTACCAACTCCTCCTTGCACCTCTGGTAGAATTCGGTTGTGAATCCGTCTGGTCCTGGACTCTTTTTGGTTGGTAGACTATTCTTGATAGCCTCAATTTCAGAGCCTGCTATTGGTCTATTCAGGGATTCAACTTCTTCCTGGTTTAGTCTTGGGAGAGTGTCCAGGAAATTATCCATTTCTTCTAGGTTTTCTAGTTTATTTGTGCAGAGGTGTTAATAGTATTCTCTGATGGTAGTTTGTATTTCTGTGAAGTTGTTGGTGATATCCCCTTTATCATTTTTTATCACATCTATTTGATTCTTCTCTCCTTTCTTCTTTATTAGACTTGCTAGCAGTCTGTCAATTTTGTTCATCTTTTCATAAAACCAGCTCCTGGATTCATCAATTCTTTGGAGAGTTTTTTGGTGTCACTATCTCCTTCAGTTCTGCTCTGATCTTAGCTATTTCTTGCTTTCTGCTAGCTTTTGAATGTGTTTGCTCTAGCTTCTCTAGCTCTTTTAATTGTGATGTTAGGGTGTCAATTTTAGATCTTTCCTGCTTTCTCCTGTGGGCATTTAGTGCTATAAATTTCCCTCTACACACTGTTTTAAATGTGTCCCAGAGATTCTGGTATGTTCCATCTTTGTTCTCATTGGTTTCAAAGAGCATCTTTATTTCTGCCTTCATTTCGTTATGTACCCAGTAGTCATTCAGGAGCAGGTTGTTCAGTTTCTATGTAGTTTAGCAGTTTGAATTGAGTTTCTTAGTCCTGAGTTCTAGTTTGATTGCACTGTGGTCTGAGAGACAGTATGTTATAATTTCTGTTGTTTTGCATTTGCTGAGGAGTGCTTTACTTCCAAGTATGTGGTCAATTTTGGAGTAAGTCCAATGTGGTGCTGAGAAGAATGTATATTCTGTTGATTTAGGATGGAGAGTTCTGTAGATGTCTATTAGGTCTGCTTGGTGCAGAGTTGAGTTCAATTCCTGGATATCTTTGTTAACTTTCTGTCTTGTTGATCTGTCTAATGTTGACAGTGGGATGTTAAATTCTCCCATTATTATTGTATGGGAGTCTAAGTCTCTTTGTAAGCCTCTAAAGACTTGCTTTATGAATCTGAATGCTCCTGTATTGGGTGCATATATATTTAGGATAGTTAGCTCTTCCTGATGAATTGATCCCTTTACCATTATGTAATGGCCTTCTTTGTCTCTTTTGATCTTTGATGGTTTAAAGTCTGTTTTATCAGAGACTAGGATTGCAACCCCTGCTTTTTCTGTTTTCCATTTGCTTGGTAGATCTTCCTCCATCCCTTTATTTTGAGCCTATGTGTGTCGCTGCATGTGAGATGGGTCTCCTGAATACAGCAAACTGATGGGTCTTGACTCTTTATCCAGTTTTCCAGTCTGTGTCTTTTAATTGGACCATTTAGTCCATTTACATGTAAGGTTAATATTGTTATGTGTGAATTTGATCCTGTCATTATGATTTTAGCTGGTTATTTTGCTCGCTAGTTGATGCAGTTTCTTCCTAGCATTAATGGATTTTACATTTTGACATGTTTTTGCAATGACTAGTACCTGTTGTTCCTTGCCATGTTAGAGATACACTTTTTTAGGTCTCATATATGAGTGAGATCATGCAATATTTGTCTTTCTCTGCCTAGATTATTTCAGTTAAAATATTGTCCTCCAGTCCAATTCATGTTGCTGCAAATGACAGGATTTCATTCTTCTTTGTGACTAAATAGTATTTCATTATGTAAATATATCACATTTTCTTTATCCATTCATCTCTTGATAGACACAGGTTGATTCCATGTCTTGGCTGTTGTGAATAGTGCTGCAATAAACATGGGAGTGCAGGTAGCCCTTTGGTATTTTGATTTCCTTTCCTTTGGATGAATACCCAGTAGTAGAATTGCTGCATCATATAATAGTTCCAGTATTAGATTTTTGAGAGACTTCTATACTGCTTCTTGTAATGGCTATACCAATTTGTATTCCAAACAACAGTGTGTAAGTCTCCTTTTCTCAGCATCCTTGCAAGCATCTGCTATTTTTTGTCTTTTTGGTAATAGCCATTTTAACTAGAGTGAAGTGATACCACATTGTGCTTTTAATTTGCATTTACCTTTTTTTTTTTTTAGAAGTTTGTAATTTAATTTATTTATGACAACTTTGATTGTAAATACCACAGATGCTTGTAAAAACTTCAGTATAGGGCTTAGTTTGTGTTTGGGAGTGGGAAATGATTTTTTTTTCCTTTTTTTTATTGTTTATTATACTTTAAGTTCTAGGGTACATGTGCATAATGTGCAGGTTTGTTACATATGTATACTTATGCCATGTTGGTGTGCTGCACCCATCAACTCGTCAGCACCCATCAATTCATCATTTATATCATGTATAACTCCCCAATGCAATCCCTCCCTCCTCCCCGCTCCCCATGATAGGCCCCAGTGCGTGATGTTCCCCTTCCCGAGTCCAAGTGATCTCATTGTTCAGTTCCCACCTATGAGTGAGAACATGCAGTGTTTGGTTTTCTCTTCTTGTGATAGTTTGCTAAGAATGATGGTTTCCAGCTGCATCCATGTCCCTACAAAGGACACAAACTCACCCTTTTTTATGGCTGCATAGTATTCCATGGTGTATATGTGCCACATTTTCTTAATCCAGTCTGTCACAGATGGACATTTGGGTTGATTCCAAGTCTTTGCTATTGTGAATAGTGCTGCAATAAACATACGTGTGCATGTGTCTTTGTAGTAGAATAATTTATAATCCTTTGGGTATATACCCAGTAGTGGGATGGCTGGGTCATATGGTACATCTAGTTCTAGATCCTTGAGGAATTGCCATACTGTTTTCCATAATGGTTGAACTAGTTGACAATCCCACCAACAGTGTAAAAGTGTTCCTATTTCTCCACATCCTTTCCAACACCTGTTGTTTCCTGACTTCTTAATGATTGCCATTCTAACTGGTGTGAGATGGTATCTCATTGTGGTTTTGATTTGCATTTCTCTGATGGCGAGTGATGATGAGCATTTTTTCATGTGTCTGTTGGCTGTATGAATATCTTCTTTTGAGAAATGTCTGTTCATATCCTTTGCCCACTTTTTGATGGGGTTGTTTGTTTTTTTCTTGTATATTTGTTTGAGTTCTTTGTAGATTCTGGATATTAGCCCTTTGTCAGATGAGTAGGTTGCAAAAACTTTCTCCCATTCTGTAGGTTGCCTGTTCACTCTGATGGTAGTTTCTTTTGCTGTGCAAAAGCTCTTTAGTTTAATTAGATCCCATTTGTCAATTTTGGCTTTTGCTGCCGTTGCTTTTGGTGTTTTAGACATGAAGTCCTTGCACATGCCTATGTCCTGAATGGTACTACCTAGATTTTCTTCTAGGGTTTTATGGTATTAGGTCTAACATTTAAGTCTCTAATCCATCTTGAATTAATCTTCATATAAGGGGTAAGGAAAGGATCCAGTTTCAGCTTTCTACTTATGGCTAGCCAATTTTCCCAGCACCATTTATTAAATAGGGAATCCTTTTCCCATTTCTTGTTTCTCTGAGGTTTGTCAAAGATCAGATGGCTGTAGATGTGTGGTATTATTTCTGAGGACTCTGTTCTGTTCCATTGGTCTATATCTCTGTTTTGGTACCAGTACCATGCTGTTTTGGTGACTGTAGCCTTGTAGTATAGTTTGAAGTCAGGTAGCGTGACGCCTCCAGCTTTGTCCTTTTGACTTAGGATTGTCTTGGCAATGCGGGCTCTTTTGTGGTTCCATATGAACTTTAAAGCAGTTTTTTTCAATTCTGTGAAGAAACTCATTGGTAGCTTGATGGGGATGGCATTGAATCTATAAATAACCTTGGGCAGTATGGCCATTTTCACGATATTAATTCTTCCTATCCATGAGCATGGTATGTTCTTCCATTTGTTTATGTCCTCTTTGATTTCACTGAGCAGTGGTTTGTAGTTCTCCTTGAAGAGGTCCTTTACATCCCTTGTAAGCTGGATTCCTAGGTATTTTATTCTCTTTGAAGCAATTGTGAATGGAAGTTCATTCCTGATTTGGCTCTCTGCTTGTCTGTTACTGCTGTATAAGAATGCTTGTGATTTTTGCACATTAATTTTGTATCCTGAGACTTTGCTGAATTTGCTTATCAGCTTAAGGAGATTTTGGGCTGAGACAATGGGGTTTTCTAAATATACAATCATGTCATCTGCAAACAGGGACAATTTGACTTCTTCTTTTCCTAACTGGATACCCTTGATTTCTTTCTCTTGCCTTATTGCCCTAGCCAGAACTTCCAACACTATGTTGAATAGGAGTGGTGAGAGAGGGCATCCCTGTCTTGTGCCAGTTTTCAAAGGGAATTTTTCCAGTTTTTGCCCATTCAGTATGATATTAGCTGTGGGTTTGTCATAAATAGCTCTTATCATTTTGAGGTACATTCCATCAATACCGAACTTATTGAGCGTTTTTAGCATGAAGGGCTGTTGAATTTTGTCAAAAGCCTTTTCTGCATCTATTGAGATAATCATGTGGTTCTTGTCTTTGGTTCTGTTTATATGCTAGATTACGTTTATTGATTTGTGAATGTTGAACCAGCCTTGCATCCCAGGGATGAAGCCCACTTGATCATGGTGGATAAGCTTTTTGATGTGCTCCTGAATCCGGTTTGCCAGTATTTTATTGAGGATTTTTGCATCGATGTTCATCAGGGATATTGGTCTAAAATTCTCTTTTTTTGTTGTGTCTCTGCCAGGCTTTGGTATCAGGATGATGTTGGCCTCATAAAATGAGTTAGGGAGGATTCCCTCTTTTTCTATTGATTGGAATAGTTTCAGAAGGAATGGTACCAGCTCCTCCTTTTACCTCTGGTAGAATTCAGCTGTGAATCCATCTGGTCCTGGACTTTTTTTCGTGGGTAGGCTATTAATTGTTGCCTCAATTTCAGAGCCTGCTATTGGTCTATTCAGGGATTCAACTTCTTCCTGGTTTAGCCTTGGGAGAGTGTAAGTGTCCAGGAAATTATCCATTTCTTCTAGATTTTCTAGTTGATTTGCATAGAGGCGTTTATAGTATTCTCTGATGGTTGTTTGTATTTCTGTGGGGCCAGTGGTATCCCCTTTATCATTTTTTATTGCATCTATTTGATTCCTCTCTCTTTTCTTCTTTATTAGCCTTGCTAGCGGTCTGTCAATTTTGTTGATCTTTTCAAAAAACCAACTCCTGGATTCATTGATTTTTTGGAGGGTTTCTTGTGTCTCTATCTCCTTCAGTTCTGCTCTGATCTTAGTTATTTCTTGCTTCTGCTAGCTTTTGAATGTGTTTGCTCTTGCCTCTCTAGTTCTTTTAATTGTGATGTTAGAGTGTCAATTTTAGATCTTTCCTGCTTTCTCTTGTGGGCATTTAGTGCTATAAATTTCCCTCTACACACTGCTTTAAATGTGTCCCAGAGATTCTGGTATGTTGTATCTTTGTTCTCATTTGTTTCAAAGAACATCTTTATTTCCGCTTTCATTTCGTTATGTACCCAGTAGTCATTCAGGAGCAGGTTGTTCAGTTTCCATGTAGTTGAGCGGTTTTGAATGAGTTTCTTAGTCCTGAGTTCTAGTTTGATTGCACTGTGGTCTGAGAGACAGTTTGTTATAATTTCTGTTCTTTTACATTTGCTGAGGAGTGCTTTACTTCCAATTATGTGGTCAATTTTGGAATAAGTGCGATGTGGTGCTGAGAAGAATGTATATTCTGTTGATTTGGGGTGGAGAGTTCTATAGATGTCTATTAGGTCCGCTTGGTGCAGAGATGAGTTCAATTCCTGGATATCCTTGTTAACTTTCTGTCTCGTTGATCTGTCTAATGTTGACAGTGGAGTGTTGAAGTCTCCCATTATTATTGTATGGGAGTCTAAGTCTCTTTGTAAGTCTCTAAGGACTTGCTTTGTGAATCTGGGTGTTCCTGTATTGGGTGCATATATATTTAGGAGAGTTAGCTCTTCCTGTTGAATTGATCCCTTTACCATTATGTAATGGCCTTCTTTGTCTCTTTTGATCTTTGATGGTTTAAAGTCTGTTTTATCAGAGACTAGGATTGCAACCCCTGCTTTTTTTTGTTCTCCATTTGCTTGGTAGATCTTCCTCCATCCCTTTATTTTGAGCCTATGTATGTCTCTGGATGTGAGATGGGTCTCCTGAATACAGCAGACTGATGGGTCTTGACTCTTTATCCAGTTTGCCAGTCTGTGTCTTTTAATTGGAGCATTTAGTCCATTTACATTTAAGGTTAATATTGTTATGTGTGAACTTGATCCTGCCATTATGATATTAACTGGTTATTTTGCTCGTTAGTTGATGCAGTTTCTTCCTAGCCTCGATGGTCTTTACATTTTGGCATGTTTTTGCAATGGCTGGTACCGGTTGTTCCTTTCCATGTTTAGGGCTTCCTTCAGGGTCTCTTGTAAGGCAGGCCTGGTGGTGACAAAATCTCTAAGCATTTGCTTATCTGTAAAGGATTTTATTTCTCCTTCACTTATGAAACTTAGTTTGGCTGGATATGAAATTCTGGGTTGAAAATTCTTTTCTTTAAGAACGTTGAATATTGGCCCCCACTCTCTTCTGGCTTGTAGAGTTTCTGCCGAGAGATCTGCTGTTAGTCTGATGGGCTTCCCTTTGTGGGTAACCCGACCTTTCTCTCTGGCTGCCCTTAAGATTTTTTCTTTCATTTCAACTTTGGTGAATCTGGCAATTATGTGTCTTGGAGTTGCTCTTCTGGAGGAGTATCTTTGTGGTGTTCTCTGTATTTCCTGAATTTGAATGTTGGCCTGCCCTACTAGGTTGGGGAAGTTCTCCTGGATGATATCCTGAAGAGTGTTTTCCAACTTGGTTCCATTTCCCCCCTCACTTTCAGGCACCCCAATCAGACGTAGATTTGGTCTTTTTACGTAATCCCATACTTCTTGCAGGCTTTGTTCATTTCTTTTTCTTCTTTTTTCTTTTGGTTTCTCTTCTCGCTTCATTTCATTCATTTGATCCTCAATCACTGATACTCTTTCTTCCAGTTGATCGAGTCAGTTACTGAAGCTTGTGCATTTGTCACGTATTTCTCGTGTCATGGTTTTCATCTCTGTCATTTCGTTTATGATCTTCTCTGCATTAATTAGTCTAGCTGTCAATTCTTCCACTCTTTTTTCAAGATTTTTAGTTTCTTTGCGCTGGGTACATAATTCCTCCTTTAGCTCCGAGAAGTTTGATAGACTGAAGCCTTCTTCTCTCATCTCATCAAAGTCATTCTCCATCCAGCTTTGATCCGTTGCTGGTGATGGGCTGCGCTCCTTTGCAGGGGGAGATGCACTCTTATTTTTTGAATTTCCAGCTTTTCTGCCCTGCTTCTTCCCCATCTTTGTGGTTTTATCTGTCTCTGGTCTTTGATGATGGTGACATACTGATGGGGTTTTGGTTTAGGTGTCCTTCCTGTTTGATAGTTTTCCTTCTGACAGTCAGAAGGACTGTCTGTTGGTCTGTTGGAGATTGCTTGAGGTCCCCTCCAGACCCTGTTTGCCTGGGTATCAGCAGCAGAGGTTGCCGAAGATAGAATATTGCTGAACAGCGAGTGTACCTGTCTGATTCTTCCTTTGGAAGTTTCCTCTCAGGGGTGTACTCCACCCTGTGAGGTGTGGGGTGTCAGACTGCTCCTAGTGGGGGATGTCTCCCAGCTAGGCTACTCAGGGGTCATTGACCCACCTGAGCAGGCAGTCTGTCCGTTCTCAGATCTCAACCTCTGCGTTGGGAGATCCAGGGCTCTCCCCAAAGCTGTCAGACAGAGTCGTTCGCGTCTCTTAATTTGCATTTTCTTAATGATTAGTGATGTTGAGCATTTAAAAAATATACCTGTTGGTCACTTGTATGTCTTTTTTTGAGAAATGTTTACTCAGATCTTTTGCCCACTTTATAATGGGATTATTATTGTTTTTTTGTTTTTTTGTTTTTGTTGTTGTTATTACGTTGTGGGATTCCTTATATATTCTAGATATTAGTGTTTTATCAAATGAATAGTTTGGATATATTTTTCTCACATTCTACAGGTTGTCTCATTGCTCTGTTGATTATATGCTTTGCTGTTCAGAAGCTTTTTGGTTTGATATAGTCCCATTTGTCTATTTAAATTTTTGTTTTCTGTACTTTTGAAGTCATAGTCATAAAATCTTTGCCTGAAGTATTTCTGCAATGTAATCTTCTAATATTTTTATAGCTTGTAACTTAATTCATTTGTGGTTTAAGTATTTAATCCATTCTGAGTTGCTTTTTGTATATGTGGAGAAATTGGCCAGACAATCTAGTTCCTTTCTTCTGCATATGAATATCCAGTTTTCCCAGCATCAGTTATTCAAGAGGGTCACCCTTACCCAGTATGTTTTTAGAAAGTGTCATAAATCAGTTGAGTGTAAATATGTGGATTTATTTCTAAGCCCTCTGTTCTGTTCAGTTGGTCTATGTGTCTGTTTTTATGCCAGTACCATGCTGTTTTGCTTACTATTGCATTTTAGTATAATTTGAAGGCAGATAATGTGATGCCTTCAGATTTGTTCTTTTGCTCAGGACTCCTTTGATTATTCAGGGTTTTTTTTTTTTTTTTAAATGTGTTTCCATATACATATTAGGTTATTTTTCTGTATCTGTAAAGAATGTTGTTGGTATTTTGATAGGGATTGCATTGACTCTGTACGTTGCTTTGGATAGTATGGACATTTTAACAATATTGATTCTTGCAAGCCATGAATGTGGATATTATGGATATCTTTCTTTTTTTGGTGTTCTCTTCAATTTATTTCATCAATGTTTTGTAGTTTTCTTGGGAGCTTTCACTTTTTTGGATAAGTTTATTCGTAGGTATTTATTTTGTTTGTATCTATTGTAAATGGAATTACTTTATTGGTTTCTTTTTCAAATTGTTTGCTGTTGGTATATAGAGATGCTGCTGATTTTCATACGTTGATTTTCTATCCTGTAGTTTTAATGAATTTGTTCATCATCTGCAAAGAGTAACAGTTTGGCTTCCTTATTTCCAATTTGGACTTCTTTTATTTTTTCTTTATCCTGATTGCTGTCGCTAGAATTTCTAGTACTATGTTGAAGAAAAATAGTGAAAATTGGCATCCTTGTCTTGTTCCAGTTCTTAGAGGAAAGGCTTTCAGCTTATTCCCATTCAGTATGATATTAGCCTTGGGTTTGTGATATATGGTCTCTATTATGTTAAGATATGTTCCTTCTATGTCTAATATGTTGAGTTTGTTTTTTTTTTTAATCATGAATGGATGTGGAATTTTAACAAACACTTTTTCGGCATCTGTTGAGGTGGATACATTTTTTGTCCTTTACTGATGTGATGTATCATTTATTGATTTGTATATGTTGAGTTAGTCTTGTATGCGTAGGATAAATCTCCCCTTGATCATGGTATATTATTGTTGAGTAACGTTTGCATATATGTTTGTCAGGGATATTGGCCTGTAGGTTTTTTGTTCATTTGTTTTTTTGTTTTTTGTCATGTCTTTGGTTTTGTTTGTTTGTTTGTTTGTTTTTTGTCATGTCTTTGGTTTTGGTATCAGGGTCATGCTGGCCTCTTAGAATGAGTAAGAAAAAATTTCTTTTAATTTTTAGAAGAGTTTCAAAAGAATTGGTGTTAGTTTTTATTTATAAGCTTGGTAGAATTTAGCAGTTAAAGTCACCTGGTCTTGAGATTTCCTTTGTTGGGGGAATTTATATTACTGATACTACCATATTACTCGTTATTGTTCTGTTCGGGTTTTCTATTTCTTCCTAGTTCAGTCTTGATAGATTGTATATGTCCAGGAATTTATCTATTTCCTCCAGCTTTTCCAATTTGTTAATGTATAACTGTTCATAATAGTCTCTAATGATCTTTTGTATTTCTGCAGTATGGGTTGTAATTTCTCCCTTTTCATTTTGGATTTTTAAAAAATTGCATTTCATTTTAGCTAGTGGAGTATCAATTTGTTTATTTTTTCAAAAAATCAACTTTTCATTTTATTGAACCTTTGTATTTTTTAGACTATTTTGTTTAGTTCTGCTCTCATCTTTATTATTTCTTTTCTTCTACTTTTTGAGGTTGTTTTTTTCATTGCTTTGTAGTTCCTTGAGGTATATCATTTTGTTGTTTGTTTGAAATTATTCTACTGTTTTTCACATAAGTGTTTTTAGCTATACACTTCCTTTTAGAATTGCTTTTGATGTATCCCATAGATTTTGTATATTGTATTTCCACTTTCATTTCTTTAAAGAAACTTTATTTCTTTCTTAATTTCTTCATTGACCTTATGCTTATTCAGGAGACTATTATTAAATTTTCCAAACAATATATGTTTAAAGTTTCCAAAGTTCCTCTTGTTATTGATTTTTAGTTTTAATCCATTGTATTCTGAGAAGATACTTGATATGATTTTAATTTTTAAAAATTTTTCAAGACTGTATTTTTGGCCTAATATGTAGTCTATCATAGAGAATGTTGCATGTTCTCATGAGAGGAATGTGTGTCCTTTAGCTGTAGGATGAAATGTTCTTTAAATGTTAGGTGCATTTGTTTAAAGCTCATTTAAATCTAATGTTTCTTCATTGATTCTCTCTCTAGATGATCTGTCTAATGCTGAGAGTGAAGTACTGAAGTCCCCCAAATTATTGTATTGCAGTCTATTTCTCCCTTTTGATCTAAGAATATTTGCTTGATATATCAGAGTGCTGCGGCATTGTGTGCACATATATTTAGAATTGTTATATCCTTTTGCTAATTGATCCTGTATTTGTAATTTTTATTTTTGCAGTTTTTGACTTAGTCTCTTTTTTTCTGATGTAAGTATAGCTATTTCTGCTCATTTTTGGTTTCCATTTCCGTGAAATATCTTTTTCCATGCCTTGACTTTTAGTCTATATGTGACTTTATAGATAAAATGAGTTTCTTGTGGCAGCATATAGTTGGGTCATGTTTTCTTATTATTCAGCCAGTCTATGTCTTTTAAATGGGGGAATTTAATCCATTTGCACTAAAAGCCATTACTGATGGGTGAAGACATTCCTGTCATTTTGCTAACTGTGATCTGGTTGTTTCATACATCCTTTGTTCATTTCTTCCTCTCTTATTGTTATCTTGTAACTTGGTGGTTTTATCTAGTGGTAATGTTTGACTCCTTTCTCGTTCTCATTTTTGTATTTGGTGTAACAGTGGGATTTTATTTTCGTGTTTTAAAAATGATATTAGATATCGTTCTTTTGTTTTCAGATGTAAGACTCCCTTAAGCATATCTTGTAAAGCCAGTCCAGTGGTGATAAATTCCTTCAGTTTTTTTATTTTCTAGGAAAGTATTTTATTAAACTTTTTTTGCATAAAATGAAATTGTCATTGTTTCTAATCTCAGAGTCCAAACTTGATCATCCACCTTATTGTCTTCCATTCATTTATATTAATGATCATAAACTGACATGCCAGAAATTTTATTTATTGTACACATTACCAGGAAATGATGCTGTTTGTATGCCAGTATACTCTTAAATTTAAAGAACCTCCAAACTAAAAAAAAATTATAGTTTTGTATAATTTTAATATACTTATTTTGTGTCTTTCATCCCTAAATGTTTCTCTAATAATATTAGATAATAAAATTTATTAAATTTTACTTTGTCTTATTTTACTCTAATAATATGTTTATTACATTTATTTAGTCTCTTTTTCTAGCCCTTGTTATGATACTGAAACAATGTTTCCTTTTTTGTACTCTATTTTCCAGTTAGATTACATTTAAAAAAATTTAGATTAAATGTGAAATAAGAACCTTACTTGTAATTTCCGTTTTTCTTTCTTTGGTTCACTGAAGAAATTTTTTCATTATTAAGATGCCACTTCAGCATCATGTTGAAATGGAACATTTTTTATGAATTGTTAATTATAGCTGTTAAGATTGATAATATATTTAGAAAAAGATGCCTCTGGCCAAATGTTCAGTGTTGGAAATGAGTATTACTGATGCAAATAACATAAATTACACTCAGACTGTCTCCATGAAGGAGGGATGAACAAGAGTCTCTTGTACATAGATATAACTTGCATTTATGTGAAAATTAATTTTATAGCTAATGTACTTGTCTACACTGAGAAATAGAAATAAACTCATCAGTCTACAATATCCATCATGGGTGAGGTCAATTGAATGTCTTTTGGAAAAAAGTATAAAAAATCGCAGTCCCCTTGGATGAAATGATCTCCTCTTTGACAAAAATAAAATGAAAGTTTCTCTGCAAGACAAGCTAAGCCAAGCCAACCTTCTACAATAATTTTGCCTAAAGAATGGAAGCAACTCATTATGATTGTCTTTAGGTTTGTTTCTAAGAAAGGAGAAGTGCTCTAGTTTAGTGCAGTTACTAAACTATAAACTCAAAGCTATTTGTAGCCTCTTTCTTTGTTCCTATCCTAAAATTGGAGTGCTTAAAATTTGTAAGGATGACTTAAATTTTAAAATTAAGCATATGTAGAAATGCTTAAACATCTAGGCAAATATCCAGTTCGGAGACTGGAATAACATTTTTGTTGGCAGTATTTTCATTCTATTAACACCCTTGGGTGGTTTAATTCCCTAGAGGCTGTCTTAATGATGTGTTTATGGAAAGACTGCCAGTCCTATAACTGATATTCATGGAAAATAACACAGAAGAAACAGCCTTGTTTTATGTGGCTAAGCTCTGGTAGACAAATAATTTTTAAGTTTCAGGAAATATTAATAATTAGTAGTTATTGCAGATATAGAATATAGATATATATAGCTGTGCATTTTTGAAAGAGCACAATGACAAAACTTGAGGGTATATTATTTTCTCCTGATTAATTTGAACTCAAAGGTAACACTCTCTTTTCTCTATCAGCATTCCGCTGAATACAAAAATTGTTGAGCAGAAGTGCACAAGACCAGCATATGTAACATTTTCCTACTCAGTTGAGAAAATCATGATGCAGAGAGTCAAACAGACCTTTTCTTCTAATTTGTATCCTTTGACTTTTGTCAAATTCTTATTCCTAACAATTTCCAGGGCCTGTGGGATAAAGTCAAATTTAATATTTCTATTTGATACAGATGCTTTTAACCAGAATGTTAATTTCTGATGGAAAGGATCTACTGTATGTATACTTCAGCTCAAATATGTAGTTGAGTTTTAAGACAAAGATTCTAGAAACTTTTGTTTGGATTTAAAAATCTCCATCAGATGGAGTCAGTGAGTTACCAACTGGTATAAACACTTCATAAAATGAATTTTCTTTACACTTGTAAATAAGAATGATTAGAATAATTTATCCAATTAGCACATTCACACAATAGCTATTTTTCTCTACTTTAAATTTGGGAAATACTTTTTTATGAATGGAAAATATGATAAAGAAGTAATGAGATTATTATGAATTCTTCCATTGTCAATGTCATTGTTTACTAAAACAATTTAAGCTGAATTTTTTATCATTTGTTTTCTAATTGATTCCCCTCTGAGATCCCACTCTAGATTTTAAAGATTATATTTTATTGTTAATTTCTCATAGTGCCTAGCATAGGGCATTGAATATAGGATAACTATTATTGGGGTGAATTAATATGACAGTCATGTTCATCTAAAACTTCTGTTGCACTTTTGATAAGGGAAACATTTAGAGGAGAATGGGCTCAACTTGGATCATCATACCTGGCTATTCTACAAAATTTCCAAGACTTTGATGCATATTCTTATTTGAAATTAACAGTTGAAGGTACTCCATCCTATATTACATGTTGACTACAATATGGGAGATCACCTAGTATTTGATGTATTATTGTGTTTGGATATGTAACTGCATTCACGCTTCTGGCATATTAGGATAGGGACAAGTCCTGAGAGTAGTGTGACAACATAGTAAACCACTAAAAGCCTATTTTAGTTGTTCGTTGACTTGGAAATTGCAGTTAAAATGACTTACATGCAGTTGGATAATTATCCTGTTAGTATTCTGTTTACTTGCATGTGGGTAGCATAGATCTCTTACATATTATAACAATTTTCAATGTGGAATGTGAGAAGACCAAGCAGTAGTACTTTAAACAAAGATAGGACTCAATGTCCGAGCACTTATTGTATTCAGTGTGGCAAATACCATGTTTTCTTTATCCTATCTGAATTTGACATATCTTCCAGGTCACTGTAAGGAGTGTTTTCATGTTACTTTCTCTCTTTGTTTTTTCTCAGTAGTTTGGGAAGTTTGGCTTAAAAATAATAAACAGACAAATCATCTAATTAATTAAAATATGGGGAAAGATACTTTTTCAATTTTAACTCCAATGATTGCTAAATCAATAACAAAGCACAGAAATTAGAGAAGAGAGTTGTTTAGATTAATGAAACCACTTCTTCTTGAATAGGAAGAGTCCTGTAAATATGATAATTTGTGTTTAAGGTTTTTGTTTTTGTTTTTGAAATGAATGTAACTTTTAAATATATATTTTGCTTCTTTATTTTAATACAACCACTTTGCTGGGGAGACTGAAAATTGTAATAATCCCAAAAAGAGGTTTGTAAAGAAAAACTTGTTCCAGACAATAGTCAGCCAGTTGAATTCTGTTCCCTTTGCACAGAATTAGTACAGTGGGAAGAACAGGGTTATATCTGTTTTGTCTTTCATATAAAAATACTTTGTTTCTTCAAGCATCATGGATCTCAATGGGATTTGGTTTTTGCATATAGGCAGATAAATTATAATGCCTGCTATACACAGCTTGCTCAGGCTTCCTCAGCCTTACAGCCAGCAATAAATGCATTGTGGCCAGATATAAATGCAGTCCATGAATTAGCAAAATATAAACCACTTAATGGCACAAGCTTACAGATGGTGTTCAAGTTTCATTCAGTCTCTGGTATCTGAAAGTCTCTTATGACTTTCCTATTTCCTTTTGCTTCAGGACATTGAAGTGAGTGACTCAGAGACAAGATATGCATATTTATGTATGTTTTATAAGAACAACTAACCTTGAAAAAATGCACAATAACTTGGAGAGGGCTGAATTATGCTTACTTTTCAAATTCCTAATAGTCCTTTATTTTCAGAGCAGTTATTTAAAGTCCTTGTGAGTGAAGAGCTTTTGAAAGAGGCATTTATTAATGTACTCAATATATTTATTTATGACCAAATATATTTTAAAAACAGTGTGTGTCCTAGATTTGGAAAATTTTGTTAGGCCTTTTTTTAGTGTTATTTTACTTGCTTTGGAAGACTTATATTCTCAGAAAGTATTTTAATTTTGGCTGGAGAAAAAGACAGAAAAAGGAAATACACTAAAGTATTTTTAGTATACAGATGTTTATTCAGAATTACCTTTACCAGACGTCTGATAGTATTTCTGTAAATCATGCATGCAGTGATAATAGATGTTTATAATGATGAGTTTTAGTTATTGCTACATATTGAAGAGCCTCTGAATAATTAAAGAGACATTATGATTAGATTATTTTTAGTGTTAAGTGTTTAACATTTTATCTCCTTTTAGGGTACAATGCTTTATTCATAGAGATGACTTTCAAATTGTCTTGTGCCTGGGAAAGCTGGGCAAGGCTGGTTAAACATCCTTTATGCATTGGTCTTCTCATGTGTCTGTCTCTTAACTCTTTCTGCAATTCATGCTTCACAATTTTGGAAAGATAATGATGCTAAAATATACTTTCATTTGTGCCACACTTATGATCCTGCCGTTTACTCCTTTGTCCATCCATTCTCCCTTTTTAATTTCTTTCCTGGTTGACATCTGAAGTTTGAGATGGTGTTCAATGAATGAAAGAAGAGAGTATCTGGAGGAGAAAACCTGAGATGGAAAAGTGAAGACAAAACAATTAAAGATAAATTTTGGTTATTGGGTACTCAGGACAAATTATTTACATTTTAGTTAATTTGCATCATGCTACAAATTGAAGGTATTGTTTTATGATCTTGGAGATATTTTTATTACTTAGAGTGATGACCTGGTGCTGATTTCCTTTGTTAGAAATTATGATTTAGTTTGCTGACTTGGAAACCAATGTGTAACACTTCTGCTAATATTTTCTAGAACACTTTTGTTTTGATGATCCAATTAACATGTATCTCCAATATTATTGACATTTTAATTTTTCATTATACACAATTATATATGATATCTAGAAAATACAAGATAGCCTGAGAAATTATCCTCTGGAACTTGGCTGGGAAGGATCATTTCACTCTTAGGCCTCCATGTGGCTGTCCTCCAAAGATAGCACAATATATTGTGAAAAGCGATATGAATTGGGCAAGACAAAATTATAAAGTTGTAGAAATTAATCATTCTCACCACCGTTCACTTTCCTATATGGTGTTTCACTTTCTGTCTTCCTTGTAGCATCTTGTTATCTCAGGCAGTTTTTTGCTTTTCACCTTTACCCCACTGGGGCCTGTTCTCCTAAAGAAGAAAAGTTAAACGTCATTGAATCCTACTATATGTCAACCCTACTTACATTGTAAACCATGTTTATTGCAAAATAAAAGACAGATACAGAAATTCACCCAAGTCAAATGTATGGCTTGATAAATTGCTATATGGTAAACATCACCCGTGCCAAGAATAATAACTTTTCTAGTCACGTGAGAAGCCCCTTTAATTTGCCTCTTCCCAATTATAACTCCCTCCCTCCTGCTATTTTCCTAGATTTTATGGTAATGACCTCTTTGTATAGTCCTTTTTCCAATTTTATTTCTCAAATATAGACATTGTAGTCTACATTTAAAAAATTTTGACATGTCTTGTAAGTCTTTTAAAATGTATGTCTTTTTCTTCCACCCCTTTCATTTCTCTATCATGTCTGCTGAAGAACTAGAAAATTCAATAGGTTGAATTTCCCACAGTTGTGGAGTTTGAAGATGCTATCCTTGTGCAGTTCAACATGTTTCTTTCTCATGGGTATTTCTTGCACATCCAAAACAGCAGTTGATCTGACTTAGGCTTGATCACTTTGACAAGACCATGCATAGTATTTGGGATGATTTAGATACATGATGTCTAGTTTTCTCCCTTTTTGTGACTTTAACAGCCATTGATATTTAATGGAATTAATTGACATTTATAAATGATTTCTAATTGTGGCATTTATTTTTAATTTATAAATTAGAATATCTTTTATAAAGAGACATTTCCCTCGTCTCCTATTTGATGACCTAGAAGTGCAGTTCATGTAGGAAAAGTTGGACACACGATTTATTCTTTTCCTTTATTTACTAGTTTTTAAGATAACAACTTAGTTGCATACCACTAAAAGGATATCATTTTTAAAAATATTATTAATTTATAAATGTAAATATACTTAATAGATTTCAATTTATTGCAATTTGTATCATTGTTGAAGCTCACCTACTATATGATTAACTTTTATTTAATTTTTATGTGACTGGATAGTTTTGATTATCTAGCTAGGGATGTCTTCTTGAGTAACTGAGTTTTATAAAAATAAATTTTATTTTTTTCTCTTCTATTTCCTCCTGCAGACTGTAGGTGGCTTTATTCTATTGTTATAACATGAGAAAATGGTCATTGTAAAATAAATCTGAAAATATAAAAAATTATTAAAAGAGAAAATAAAAGTAAGTCATATTCTCATCACCCAACATAATCACTATAACATTTTGGTAAATACCCTTCCAGGATGATAAATATATATAAATAAATTCTTACTCTTTTGTTTGTTTTATTTTATTATTTATTTATTTACATTTTTAAGTTATAAATACCCAAGTTATACATATTTATAGGTACATGTGATATTTTGATACAAGCATACAATGTGTAATGATCAAATCAGGGTAATTGAAATATCCATCCCTTCAATCATTTAACATTTCTTTATGTTAGGAACATTCCAATTCCACTCTGGTAGTTATTTTGAAATATACAATATATTATTGTTAACTATAGTAGCCCTATTGTGCTGCTATGCACTAAATTTTATTCCTTATAACTGCATTTTCTGCCCATTAACCCTCTGCTCTTCCCCTCATTCTCTTCATCTCCCCACTTTCACAGCCTCTGGTAACCATCATTCTACTCTTTGTTGCCATGAGTTCAAATTTTTAGGCTCCCACATATGAATTCAATTCATCTTGTTGCAAGACAAATAGACAGGACTACTTTTTCATAGCTCTATGATATTTTATTGTGTATATGTACCACATTTTTTTTAATCCATTCATCTGTTGATGGACGCCTAGGTTGATTTTATATCTTGGCTATTATGAATAGTGCTGCAGTGAACATGGGAGTATAGATGTCTCAGTATACTGATTTCCTTTCATTTGGATATATACCCAGCAGTGGGATTGCTCGATTGTATGATAGTTCTACTTTTTATTTCTTGAGGAACCTCCATACTGTTCTTCCTAGTAGCTGTACTAATTTACATTCCCACAAACAATGTACAATGGTTCTTCTTTCCCCACAACCTCACCACCATTTGTTATTGCCTGTCTTTTTTTATAAAAGCCATTTTAATTGGGGTGAGATGATATACATGTTTTGTATTTCTCTGGTGATTTGGGATGTTGAGCATTTTAAAAATATAATTATTGGGCATTTGTATGTGTTCTTTAAATAAGTCTCTATTCAGATCTATTACCAATTCTTAAATTGGATTATTTGTTTTTTTTTTTTCCTTTTGAGTTGTTCATCTTACATATTGTGGTTATTAATTCTTCATCAGATGGGTAGTTTGCAAATATTTTCTCCCTTTCTGTGGGTTATCTCTTGACTTTATTGATTATTTCCTTTGCTGTGCAGAAGACTTTTAGCTTGATATGATTCCATGTGCCTATTTTTGCCTTGGTTGCCTGTGCATTTGAGGTCCTACTCAAGAAATCTTTGCCCAGAACAATGTACTGAAATGTTTCCCTAATATTTCCTTCTAGTAGTTTCATAGGTTAAAGTCTTAGATATAAGTCTTTAATTCATTTTGATTTTAATTTTGTATATGGTGAGAAATGGGTCCAGTGGATATCAAAATTCCCCAGCACCACCTATTGAAGACTGTCCTTTCCCTATTGTATGTTCTTGGCACTTTTGTTGAAGATGAGTTTGCTGTAAATGCATAGATTGGTATCTGGGTTCTTCATTCTGTTTCATTGACCTATGTGTCTGTTTTTATGCTAGTACCATACTGTTTTGGTTATTATAGCTTTGTAGTATAATTTGAAGTCAGATAATGTGATACTTCTAGATTTTTTTTCCTCAGGATTGCTTTGGCTATTAAAAGTTTTTTTTTTTTTTTTTGTAGTTCCATACAAATTTTAGGATATTATCTTCTTTCTGTAAAGAATGGCACTGGACTATTGATAGGAATTGTATTGAATCTGTAGATTGCTTTGAATAGTAGCAATATTTTAACAATATTTATTCTTCCAATCCATAAACATGGAGTATATTTCAATTTGTTTGTGAACTCTTCAATTTCTTGCATGAATGTTCTATAGTTTTCATTGTAGAGATCTTTCACTTCATTGGTTAAGTTTATTTGTACGTATTTTAATTTAATTTTTATCTATTGTAAATAGGATTACTTTCTTGGTCTCCTTTTCAGATTCTTTCCTGTTGACATACAGAAATGTTGCTGATTTTTCTGTGTGGATTTTGGATCTTTCAGCTTTACTAAATTTATCACTTTTAATAGTTTTTTTTGCTGGTTTTTAGTTTTTCTAATTATAAGGTTATATTATATTTTCTGCAACAGGGGTAATTCCACTTCTTCATTTCCAATTTAGATGCCCTTTATTTATCTCTTTAGCCTCATTGCTCTGGCTAGAATTTCTCATACTATGTTGAATAAAAGTGGTGAAAGATGAAATCCTTGACTTGTTCTAGATCGTAGAGAAATAGCTTCCAGTTTTTCTTCATTGAGTATGACAGTAGCCATGTGTTTGTCACATATGACTCTTATTGTGTTAAGGTATGTTCCTTCTATAGGCAGTTTTTAAGTGTTTTTATCATGCAGGAATGTTGAATTTTTATCATTTTTTTTCATCTGACAGAAATGATCATGGACGTGTGTGGTGGCTCACGCCTGTAATCCCAATACTTTGGGAGGCTGAGGCAAGTGGATTACTTGGGGTCAGGAGTTCACGATCAGCCTGGCCAACATGGTGAAACCCTGTCGCTACTAAACATACAAAAAAATGGCTGGGCATGGTGGCATGTGCCTGTAGTCCCAGCTAGTTGGTAGGCTGAGGCAGGAGTATCGCTTGAACCTAGGAGGCAGAGGTTGCAGTGAGCCGAGATTGCACCACTGCACTGCAGCCTGGGTGACAGAGCAAGACCCTGTCTCGGAAAAGAAAGAAAGAAAAGAAAGAAAAGAAAAGAAAGAAAGAGAGAGAAAGAAAGAGAAAGAGAGAGAGAAGAAAGAGAGAGAGAGAGAGGGAGGGGAGGGAGGAAGAAGGAAGGAAGGAAGGTCCTCCTCTTTTTTTGGAATAGTTTGAGTAAGATTTTGAGTAATAGTTTGAGTATTCATTTTTTAAATGTTTGATAGATTTCAACAATATAGTCTTCAGGTTCTGGATTTTCTTTGCTAGGAGACTTTTTATTACTGCCTCCGTTTCTTTACTTTTTATTGGTTTATTCGGGTTTTGGTTTTCTTCATGGCTGTATGTGTCTAGAAATTTAGGTATTTCTTCCAGGTTTTCCAATTTATTGGCATATAGTTGCTCATAATAGTCACTAATACTCAGTTGTAATGTCTCCTTTTTCATGTCTGATATATTTATTTGGGCCTTTTCCTTTTTTCTTAATTAGTGTGGCTAACGAATGGTTTTCCAATTTTGTTTATCATTTCAAAAAAGTACTTCTTTTCATTTTGTTAACATGTATTTTTTTAGTCTCAGTTTTGTTTATTTTTACTCTGATATCATTTATTTTCTTTTATTATTTTTGGGTTCTGTTTGCTGTGGCTTTTCTAGTTCTTTAAGATGCATTGTTAGGTTGTTTATTTAAAATGTTTCTACTTTTTGATGTAGGCATTTATTGCTATAAACTTGCCTCTTACTACTAATTTTCCTGCCTGTCATAGATTTTGGTATGTTATGTTTTCATTTTCCTTTGTTTGAAGAAAATTTTAAATTTTCTTCTTGATGTCTTCATTGATCCAATGGTCGTTCAGGAATATATTATTTAATTTTCATGTGTTTTTATAGTTTCCACTGTCTCTGTTTTTATTGATTTCTGGTTTTACTTCATGTGGTGAGAAGTTATACTTGATATTATTTCATTTTTTTAAATTGTTTTGACTTTTTTGGTTTAATACATGGTCTATTCTTAGGAACATTCCTAATGCTGACAAGAAGTATGTAAATTCTGCAGCTGTTGGATGAAATGTTTATAAACGTCTGTTAGGTCTATTTGGTCTGTAGTGCCGATCAGATCAGATTTTTTGTGTGGATTTTCCATCTAGATAATTTGTCCAATGCTGAAAGTGGGTGTTGAACTTTCTGGCTATTACTATATTGTGGTCTTTCTCTCTCTTTAGCTGTAATAATATTTGTTTTATTAATCTTGGTGTTCCATAGGCCAGTGGAACAGAATAGAGAACCCAGAAATAAGAACAGACACCCACAACTATCTGATCTTCAAGAAACTTGACAAAAACACAAGCAATGGGGAAAGGATTTTTTATGTAATAATGTTGTTGGGATAACTGGCTAGCAATATGCAGAAGATTAAAACTGAATCCCTTCATTACACCATATATAAAGATTAACCCAAGATGGATTAAAGACTTAAATGTGAAACCCAAAAGTTAAAAAAGCCTGGAAGACAACCTAGGCAATACCATTCAGGACGTAGACACGAGCAAGAATTTCATGATGAAGACATTAAAAGCAACTGCAACAAAAGCAAAATTTAACAAATGGGATCTAATTAAACCAAAGGACTTCTTCACAGCAAAATAAACTATCAACAGAGTAAGTCAACAGCCTACAAAATGGGAGAAAATTTTTGCAATCTATGTATTCGACAAAAGTCTAATATCCAGCATCTATAAGAAACATAACAAATTTACAAAAAAAAAAAAAAAAAAAAAAAAAAAAAAAAAAAAAAAAAAAACCGAAGAACCCCTTTACAAAGTGGGCAAAGCATGTGAACAGGCACTTTTCAGAAGAAGACATACATGTGGCCAACAATCATATGAAAAAAAAAAAACTCTACATCCCTGATCATTGGAGAAATGCAACTCCAAACCACAATGAGATACCATCTCATACCAGTCAGAATGGCTAAATTAAAAGGTCAAAAAATAACAGATGTTGGTGAGGTTGTGGAGGAAAAGAGACACTTATACACTGTTGGTGAGAGTGTAAATTAGTTTAAACATTGTGGAAGACAGTGTGGCATTTCCTCAAAGACCTAAAGAAAGAAATACCATTTGACCCAGCAATCTCATTACTGGGTACATACCCAAAGGAATATAAATCATTCTATTGTAAAGACACATGCATGTTTATATTCATTGTAACACTATTCACAATAGCAAAGACATGGAATTAACCTAAATGCCCATTGATAATAGACTGGATAAACAAACTGTAGCACATATATACCATGGAATACTATGCAGCCATAAAAAAGAATGAGATTTAAATGAGAACATTTAAAAAATGAATACTCAACTATGTTCTTTGCAGGGACATGGATAGAGCTGGAGGCCATTTTCCTTAGCAAGCTAACACAGGAACAAAAAACCAAATACTGTATGTTCTCACTTATAAGTGGGAGCTAAATGATGAGAACACATTGACATATAGAGGGGAACAATACACACTGGGGCTTACCAGAGGGTGGAAGGAGGGAGAAGATCAGGAAAAATAACTAATGGTTACTAGGCTTAATATATGAGTGGTGAAATAATCTGTATAACAAATCCCCATGATACAATTTTACCTATGTAATAACCCTGCACATATACCTCTGAATGTAAAATAAAAGTTAAAAAAAAATCTTGGTGTTCTGGCATTGAGTGCATACATATTTACAGCTGTTATATCCTTTTTGCTGAATGACCTTTTTATCTCTGTATAGTAACCTTGTTTGTTTCTTTTTACAGGGCTTGTCTAGGGATCTATTTTATGTATGTATAGCTACTCCTCCTCTTTATCTTTTTCAATCCCCTTATTTTAAGTCTATGTGTCTTTTTAAAGATGAAGTGAATTTCTTTGGGGAACATAAAGTTGAGCATTTATATATATATATATATATGCATTCAGCCACTCTATGTCTTTTGATAGAAACATTTAGTCCACTTACATTCAATATTGTTATTGATAGACAAGAAGATACTACTGCCACTTTATTGTTTGTTTTCTGGTTATTTTGTTGGTCCTCTCTTCTGTCCTTTCTTTCTTCCTGATTTATTTTGTAAACAATTTTCTCTGGTAGCATGTTTTAATTTCTTGCTTTTTATTGATGGTGCATCTGTTATAAGTTTTTGCTTTGTGACTATCATAAGGTTTGTAAATAATGTCTTATAACTAATTGTTTTTAAACTGATGACAACTTAATTCTAATTACCAAGAAAAGAAAAGCAAGCAAAGAGAAAACTAAAAAATGCTACACATTAACTCTACCCCACTTTTTGACTTTTTATTGTATCTATTTATATATTTTTACATTCTCTACTTCTTAATAAATTTTGTTGTTATTTTTGACAGATTTGTTTTTTAGTCTTCCTACTAATGATATGAGTGTATCAATCAGAGTTGATAATGAGACTAACATCACTGAACACACAGAAATAAACAACTATCAGAGAATACTATAAACACCTCTATACTCATAAATTAGAAAATGTAAAAGAAATGGACAATTTTCTGGACAAATACACCCTCCCAAGACTGAAGCAGGAAGAATTTTAATACCTGAATAGACCAATGATGTATTCTGAAATTGTGACAATAATAAATATCCTACCAACCAATAAAAGCCCAGGACCAGATGAATTTGCCACTGAATTTTACTAGAGGTATAAAGAGGAGCTAGTACCATTTCTACTGAAATTATTCCAAAAAAATGGAAGAGGAAGGACTCTTCCTTAACTCATTTTATGAGGTCATTATCATCCTGATACCAAAACCTGGCAGAGATACAACAAAAAAGAAAACGTCACACCAATATCCTTGATGAACATTGATGCAAAAATCCTTAATAAAATACTGGAAAACCAGAAGCACGTCAATAAGCTTATCCACCACAATCAAGTTGGCTTCATCCCTGGGATGTAAGGTTGGTTCAACATATGCAAATCAATAAATGTGGTTCATCACATAAACAGAACTAAAGAAATAAACCACATGATCATTTCAATAGATGCTTGAAAAGACCTGCAGTGAAATTTAACATCCCTTCATGTTTAAAACTCTCAATAAATAACCTAGGTACTGAAGGACTATACCTTAAAATAATAAGAGCCATATATGATAAACTGACAACCAATATCACACTGAAGGGGCAAAAACTGGAAGCATTCCTCTTGAAACTGGCACAAGACAAGGATGCCTTCTCTCACCACTCCTTTTCAACATAATATTGGAAATTCTGGTGAAGGCAATCAGGCAAGAGGAAAACATAAAGGCTGTTCAGATAGGAAGAGAGGAAGTCAAATTATGTTTGTTTGCAGATGACATGATCCTAAGTCAACGTTCAGAAATCGCTAGCATTTCTATACACCAACAACAGGCAAACAGAGAGCCAAATCATGAATGAACTCCCATTCACAATTGCTACAAAAAGAATTAAATACCTAGGAATATAGCTAACAAAGAAAGTGAAGAACCTCTTCAAGGAGAACCACAAACCACTGCTCAGAGAAATCAGAGAGTATACAAACAAACGGAAAAACATTTTATGCTCATGAATAGGAAGAACCAATATTGTGAAAATAGCTATACTGCCCAAAGTAATTTACAGATTCAATGCTATTCTCATTAAACTACCATTGATATTCTTCATGGAATTAGAAAAAAACTACTTTAAAATTCATATGGAACCAAAAAAGAGCCCAAATAGCCAAGACGATCCTAAGCAAAAAGAACAAAACTGGAGGCATCACGCTACCTAACTTCAAACTATACTACAAGCCTACAGAAACCAAAACAGCATGTTACTGGTACAAAAACAGACACACAGACCAATGGAACAGAAAAGATAACTCAGAAATAAGACTGCACGCCTACAGCCATGTGATCTTTGACAAACCTGACCAAAACAAGCAATGGGGAAAGAATTCCCTATTTAATAGATGATGCTGGGAGAACTGGGTAGCCATATGCAGAAAACTGAAACTGGAAATTAACTCAAGATGGATTAAAGACTTAAATGTAAAACCCATAACTATAAAAACCTTAAAAGAAATTCTAGGCAATACTATTCAGGATATAGGCATAAGAAAAGATTTCATGACAAAAATGCCAAAAACAATTGCAACAAAGGCAAAAATTGACAAGTGGGATTTAATTAAATGAACGAGCTTCTGCACAGCAAAAATAAACTATCATCAGAGTGAATAGACAACCTAGAATGGGAGAAACTTTTTGCAATCTATTCATCTGACAAAGGTCTAATATCTAGAATCTACAAGGAACTTAAATTTACATGAAAAATAAACTACTCCATTAAACAGACACTTATCAAAAGAAGACATTCATGTGGCCAGCAAATATATGATAAAAAAGCTCAACATCACTGATTATTAGAGAAACGCAAATCAAAACCACAGTGAGATACCATCTCCTGCCAATCAGAATGGCTATAACTAAAAAGTCAAAAAACAACAGATGCTGGCTAGGTTTGGGAGAAAAAGGAACATTTTTGCACTGTTGGTGGGAGTACAAATTAGTTCAACCATTGTTGAACAGTGTAGTGATTCTTCAAAGGCCTAGAGGCAGAATTACCATTTGATCCAGCAATCCTATTACTGGGTATATACCCAGAAGAATATAAATCATTCTATTATAAAGAAACATGCATATATATGTTCATTGCTTCTCTATTTACAATACCAAAGTCATGCAATCAACCTAAATGCCCATCAATGATAGAATGGATAAAGAAAATGTGGTACCATGGAATAGTATGCAGTCATAAAAAGGAATAAGATCTTGTCCTTTGCAGGGACATGGAAGTAGTTGGAAGTCATTATTCTCTGCAAACTAATACAGGAACAGAAAACCAAACACTGCATACCCTCACTTTTAAATGGGAGCTGATTGATGAGAATACATGGACATGTGGAGGGGAACAACACACACTGGGCACCTGCTGGGTGGCTTGTGGGAGGGAGAGCATCAGGAAGAATAACTAATAGATGCTGGGCTTAATACCTGGGTGATGGGATGATCTGTGTAGTGAACCACCATGGTACACGTTTACCTATGTAACAAACCTGCCTATCCTGTACACGTGTCCTGGAACTTAAAAGTTGGAAAAAAAAGATGAGTGTATGACACACTGAAATTACAGTATTATTCTGAGTTTTTTTTAATGTACTTACTTTTACCAGTGAGTTGTATACCCTCGTATACTTTCTCCTTGCTTGTTAATGTCTTTTTCTTTCAGACTGAAGAACTTCCTTTAGCATTTCTTGTAAGATAGGTCTGATGTTGCCCAAATCCCTTAGCTTTTGTTTGTGTGAGAAAATTTTTATTTCTCTTTCAGATTTGAAGGGTAATCTTTCTGGATACAATATTCTAGGTTGAAACTTTTTTCCTTCAGCACTTTTAAAATGTCATCCCACTCCCTCTGTTCAAGATTTCCATTGAGAAGTCTTCTGCCAGACATATCAGAGCTCCTTTATACGTTATTTGCTTTCTTTTGCTGCTTTTACGATCCTTTCTTTATCTTTGTCTTTTGAGGGTTTGATTAGTATATGCCTTGAGATAGTCTTATTTGGGTTGAATATGCTTAGTGTTCTTTGACCTTCTTGTCCCTGAATATTCACATCTTTTTCTAGGTTTGCAAATTTCTCTGCTATTATATGTTTGAATAACCTTTCTTCTCTGATCTCTCTCTCTCTCACCATCCTCTTTAAGGCCAATAACTCTTAGATTTTCCCTTTTGAGGCTATTTTGTAGATCTTCTGTGCATGCTTCATTCTATTTCATTCTCTTTTTTTTCCCTCTGATTGTGTATTTTCATATAGTCTGTCTTTGAGCTCACTAATTCTTTTGCTTGACCAATTGTGATATTGAGAGACTATGATGTATTTTCAGTTTGTCAATTGAATTTGTCAGCACCAGAATTTCTGCTTGGTTTTTAAAAATTATTTCAATCTTTTTGTTAAATTTATCTAATAGAATTCTGAATTTTCTCTGTGCTATCTTGAAGTTCACTGAGATTTCTCAAGACAACTATTTCAAATTCCCTCTCTGAGAGGTCACATATCTTCATCCCTCTGGAACTGGTCACTGGTGCCTTATTTAGTCCACTTGGTGTCGTCATGTTTTCCTAGATGTTTTTGATGCTTGTTTTGTCAATGTCTGAGCATTTCCTCCTTAAAATCTTACTCTTTTTTATTTTATGTCTTTAAAAAATCTAATTATACATAATCAACATATTTCCATGTGAATAAATATAGTCTGTAATGTCACTTTTAATATGTGGATATGAATGAAAAGGTACTTCATTTCTATTATTACACTTAAAATAATGCTACTAAATAGTTCCTGACAATAATGCTACAATTAGGAATCCCTTTTGTATTACAAATGCAAAACATTTCCTGACCCATCCATATCTCCTTATGAATTTCAAATGGGCAGTGGAATAGAGGACATGGCATACATCATTCCCTCCACAAATGGAGGATTAATCTAGGCTTTCATAACTTTTGACTTGGCTCAAAAAGATGAGATGAATACTAGCAGGTGTCTTGCTCAACAATTTGGAACTATGAAACTAAAACAAATTGTGCTAACCACTGATAGTTGAGTTGCAAAAATCCTTAATAAAATACTGGCAAACTGAATCCAGCAGCACATGAAAAAGCTTGTCCACCACAATCAAGACATATATGACCATATGTAAGCTGGGGATTAAAAAGAAATTGAAAATCTATAGAAAGAGAAAAAAATGGAGCAGACACATGAGCACCTACTATGTGCCACTTATTGTTCTAGCTGCTTGGGATACATAAGTGAATAAAGCCAAGATTTTTGCTTTCATATAGTAAGCATTCTAGAGAAGGGAGACAATAAACAACTGACATTTTAAATGAGTGAGACAGCATATTGGAGTGCTATGAAAAGTAAAGAAAGGAGAGCAGAATATGGGGACTAGGAGAACAGGTTGTGAGGATAGATGATATGGTTCTTGTGAGGTGGATGGAGAAAGCTGCTGCCTTGGTTTTGACAACTTTCTAGTTAGTAGTTTAAGTTTGCATGAATTCTTCCCAGCTGTACTTATTTATATTACATTGCTTTTATGACCTTTAGGTATCCTTCAGCATGTCTCCTTTTATATTTGAAATAGTTTCAATCTGTTTCTGTTCTTTTAAAATTTGATAAAAATATTCTTATGCATTAAGTTTTGGGCACTTATCCAATAATTCTTGTAGGATAATTACCTATTAGAGGATTACCAGATTAATGAATATGCATATTCAAATTTCTCATTTAGTTTTTAACTGAATTTGTGTTTTAATTTTATAACTCTCATAATATTGAGTGAGATGAATAAATATGCATGTGACATATTTCCAAACATAAACTATATCAGATAGGGTCCAGTCATAAGACAGAAACCATGCCAGTAATTTGAGCAGGGAAAATTTTATATAAAGTATTTTTAATGAGATAAAAGTGGTTAACTATTAAGGGTAAAAGAGAACACTAAAATGTACAGAGGAAGCATCTGTAGAGACTTTCTGTGGGCTACTACTTCAAGAGATGGGGGAAAGTACACAAGAAAGGAATTTAGAGAAAGAATCAATAGGGCTGTGATTCAGATCTCTGAGTAGAAGGTGTGGCAGGCATTGGAAGATGCTGCTCACTACTCTAGTGATCAAGGAACTTGATGGAGACTACTTGAATTGATAACTTGAGAACCACCAATACTGTGGTGGCCTTTGTTGGAGGGCATCTGCTGCTGAACTGCCAGGACAGTCACTAGCTCCTGGGACTTCTGCAAATCCCTTCTTTCTCTTCTAACCTGGCAGAGTCCCTCCAGGACTCTTGATTGGCTGTGCCTAACAATGAGCCAATTAGCAAAAAAGAAATGTAGTCTGTGTAGAAAAAAGAAGATGGGTTTGGATTTGTGAGAGGTAATATATTAATATATGTGCAAATGCAGTCATCATATTCTTTAAATCCATAAGCAGAGTGGCTTTTAGTAGAAAATAAGGCAGAAAAGCTAAGAATCCTTACACTTTTCTCTTCACCAACTAGTGTATTTGGGTACAATCTTATTAGATATGAAGCTATTTTGAGTATGAAAAAGTTGCTAATCTTTTCAAAATTCCATCTTCAGGCCATAATTCTGGCTGCTATATGGAACAATGATGGAACATTTTGTTTCATTATTCAGTTTTATCACCCAAGTGAAGACCAGATAGTACTTGAGTCCAGAGAGAATTTTATTGATTTGAGTTTAATACTGTGTATTAATCTCGCTTTGAGCAGTCCTTTCTACTCATCAGATTCCCTATACTGCTTACAATTATTTTCCATGTATTACCTGCAAGCCTTTTCAAATGCATTTGTCTCACAGGAATTCAAAAGCTCTAGAAACATTTTTGGTATGTATTTTACTGGTTGCAATTTCAAGGAGCAGCAGCACCTGGTGAGATCATCACCATTCATCTGGTGTCTCTTAGAGAATGTGGTAAGTTGTCCAATGAACTAGATACTTTTCTGTATTTATTTCTCTCCTTTTTTTTCATATTGCATCTGCTCAGCAAATTATACTAAGATAAAGAAAGAAAAATATTCTACATGACTACAAATTTTATTTACATGGAATAATCATCACTGCTGATTTTCTAACAAGCAAAAGGCATCATTTTTTATTACCACTCTATTATACAGCCTAAATTCAAACTCCCATCATGACTATTCGACTAGGCCACTAAATTGTCTCCTATACTCTATTCTTACCTGCCTCACGTCTGTCCTTCGTACTATTTTTTTGGTCTGTGAAGTATTTCAAAAAGTCCTAATCTCGTTGAAAATCAGCTCTTCTCCAGAGTTAAAAGCCGTAATTGCTTCACAGTGACCAAGTTCCATTGCAAGGCAGACAAGGCTACATGTCCAGCTACTCACCCCCTTTTACTCTGTATTTCAGTTTCCTGAGCCACCAGCTGTTATGCACAACTGCATGCTGTTTCTTGCCTAGTGAGTTCTTACTCATCCTTCTAGACTCATGTCAAGGGTTGTCATGAAGATGTCCCTCAGGCTTGGAAAAATGGTTTCATCTTTGCCACCACTGTTTTCTTACAGCCCTCATTCAGACATTTCAAATATTTGAGTACCTGCTATGGGCAGAAGAGAACAGAGAGGGATGAGATAAAAGATGGAAGATTTTGGGTAGAATGACTTCTCTGAGATGACATCGAACAGGGTGTTGAATGAACTGATGAAGTGAGCCACGTGACTCTGTGGGCAAAGAACATTTCAGACATGGGGTACAGTAAGTGCAAAGGCCCTGAGCCAGGGAGATGTTTTGGCATAGAAGGAATAGCAAGGAGACATGACTGGTAGGAGAAATGCAAACCACTGGGAGAGTGGTTGAAGATAGGCTTGATATTGAGGTGGAGTGAGCGCAGATTATTTAAGGCTTTATGAGCCATGGTGAGAATTTGTTTTTTATTCTGAATGAGATGGGAAGAGAAATATTGTATATAGGTATATGGGATTGAGTTTCCCTGCTTGCTTTTATAGTAGAGAGAAAATTAATCCTTTAGAATATGGGGACATGACATTTCCTAATTAAAAATCTTGTTACTTTTGCAGCAAAATCTGAAGTGCAACAATGGGTAAAGCTGCTGTTTTGCCTTTTGTAGGTAGGAGATATATTTAGATAAAATGAAATGATGATTCTTGGAAAATTCAATTTCTTCTTATCAAAACTCTGAAAATGAAAAAGGCTTACAATTTGTGCACCTCCTTGGAAAATAGTCTTCTAGCCTGTAGTAGTTTTTGATTATGTATTAACCCATATTGCAAATCAAACTATTGCAATGGCCCATTGGATTTTTTGATCACTTTGTGTCTGAATACATGAACTATATTTGTAATTTAAATTATTTTTAAAAAATTCATAGTAAAATTTTGACAGAGGTAACAAAAGTAATACAGAAGTATACAATTGTTTTCAGTATAGAAAGGACTTTTTAAGACAGATGATATCTTTATTATTTTATAGAATGAATTAACATTCAATTTGCATAACTCTTGTAACTTAATGAGAATTCTAAAAGTAATAAAAGTACAAAGGCTGTAATAAATATTGACTTTTAAGTGATTTTAAGAAATAAAACAGATATTTGAAAATCATGGACATGCTTAGAGCTAAAACCACAGTCTATGTTAGAAATAGTATAAAAACCAGGGACATGGGAAGTTTCAATAGTGCTGTAGTTTACACAATCAAAGGTGCTAAAGTTGTGACATTCTCTTTATAGTATGTGGTCCATTTCACCATCTAGTTTCTATATGCATTTCAGAAGTGCAATGCACTGTGATACGGAATGTAATTTATCTCTGAAGAACTATATTAACTCCTGTGGATGTTACATGACTAACATCTAAGCTTACCACACAAATTGATCAAAATGGTTTCAGCAACATAAAACTGTACCGAAGCGATTTGAAGTGTATTAGAATCTAATGGCAGCACAGATTTTAATCCACACTCATATTTCTGCTATCAAAAATCCTATATGTGGTGTAAGAAGGTGATGATGAAGTTGGTTTCCCTGTCTCTATGCTTAGAAGCAGTCACACCAGAGGAATAGAAAGAGGATGAACCAGAATGAAAGTCTCTCAGAAAATATTTTAAGGAAATGTCTTTCTCAAATCCTTATTATATATTATGTCTATGTTATTCAGTTTTGTATACTTGATATTTTGTCAAAAATGAAGTGTTTCTTTTCTGCTAAAGTCACGTGCCTACTCCAAACATCTCCATGTTTCCCAGAATTTCATTTGAGTTCTCAGAGATACTAAATATAGAACTAGATAAAAAGAAAGTAGATGAAACAACAGTAGATGAATAAACCATTCATCTGCAAATTTAGACAAAGTCCACATAATCCAACAAACGCCATTTCACTCACAATTCTTTTCCTGCATTCTTTGATTTATATCTTTTCTCAGAAGGACAAAATAATTTAATATTATGCAAATAAGAAGGATTTGTGTAATGTTACTAATATGGTTTGGATGTTTGTTCTCTCCAAGTGTTGACATGTGATTCTCATTTTTGGAGGTGGGGCCTGGTGGGAGGTGATTGGATCACTGGGGCAGATTTCTCATGAATGGTTTAGCACCATCTCCTTGGTGACCAATGAGTTTTCACTCAGTTCATGTGAGATCTGGTTGTTTAAAGGAGTCTGAGACCTCCCTCTTCTCTCTCTTGCTTCTGCTGTTGCCGTGTGACATGCTGGCTTCCCATGTTGGCCTTCTGCCATGACTGCAAGCTTCCTGAGGCGCTCACCTGAAGCTGAACAGATGTTGATGCCCTGTTTCTTATACAGCCTACAGAACCATGAGCCAATTAAGCCTCTTATATACTACCCAGCCTTTGGTATTTCCATATAGTGACACAAGAATGGACGAACACAGTTACATAGCCAAAGTATTTATAGAAATAACTTTTGAATAGGGTAATCAATTTGGCTGGAGAGGAGAACTGACAGAGCAAACAAATTTTGTGCTCAGTACATTCTGAAGTGGCCCAACTACCTGGTCAAGCTGCATTCAGGAATCCCAGAAGTCCCAGACCCTTACTTTACTAGCTGTCAAAATATCCTCAGGCAAATCAGGCTGCCTAAATGCTTTTGTTGTCATGTGTTCTAATCCTAGTGTATCTCATCCTGGGTGTTCTGGCCATGAAGTGCCTGGGAGAATTTCAGAAAGAACTTGGAAACAGAAATTACCTTGTTGGTGGGGTGATGGTGGTAGATAGGGTTTGACTGGTAATTATTCTCCTGGAGGACATATTTTTCCTATGTCTATTCAGTCTGCAGTTTCCATATTGCAGCAAGAAATACTGAGGCAAAAGATCTAGAAAAAAAAAAAAATGCACAAACAAGTGTTCTGACAAAGAGAAAGTAAAAGTCAAAATCTGTGGAACTCAATAATGGGAAATTATTTGAAAAGGAGATTACAGTAGTCTTGTAAGAGAACAAATAAGGTGTAGCTATAGAATTTATCAAAGGCCGAATAAGAAAGGGAGAAATACTGAAAAGGAAATAGAGAAGGTAGATGAACAAATGTTTCATTTATCTTTCCATTATGTAAAGCTCACTTAGTCACTTCCCACAATTCATTAATATGAAGTCATTTTCTAACAAGAATACTTGCTTTGAATGCTAGAGGACCTAACAGGAGAAGTGTTCAGACTTTCCCATTCTGCATTTTCTGAGCATAGACAGTTCCTCTCACATGACTTGGGCCTTTAGCAATGTTCTTGTAACCACATTTCTCTTGCTAATCAACCCGGCAGGCCTTGGAGGTTATTAACACTGGCCTACTTTCGAAGTCCTGAGTCGAAGCCCCAGGGTATCCAGTTGTGAAGGGAAACACAGACAGGAGAAATGGCACCGTTTCTGTCTTTTCACAGGGAAGAAATCATTCCTGTTAATTAAATGAAGAGTTTGAGAGGTGTTTGGAGAATTGTTTGTCGCTCTCCTGCTGAAACAGTGCCATTTTTCTTGTCTTTGGAAGTGAAGGCTCCAGTTCAAGCTTTTCCTTTGTGAATTAGAGTTTGAACTCTTTTTCTTAGGACAAATGTAATCTTTGCAATCAAACCACCAATTATAAATAAAAACCATAGATTTCAAATGCAGATTTAAACAATCTGCCTTCTACTCTTAGTTTTAGCTTTAGGGAAATGATTTGAGAATCAAAGTGGTGAAATACATCATAGACAGCAGTCCAACTTTTAACTGATGTTAAGCTGCCATTTGTCTGATCTCTCTCTGTTTAATATCTGTTAGGAACACTGGGAATTGAAAATGCCATCTTAAGGCAACTAGGGCTCCAGACTTTGAGCCTTGAACTTCTTTAGGCTGTGTGTTGCTGTGAAGTTGATGGCTTGTTTTAAATGCATTGTCATTTTGCACATTAAGGAACATGGAATGGCAGATGTGGGATATTGAAAAAAGTCTTACTCTTTGCTAAAAAATGAGAAAGAGCTTGAATTTTGGAGCCAAAGCTGGGTTCACATGTCTGCCTTATCTGTTTATAATTGTGTGACCCTAAGGGTTACTTATTTTTTCAACCCTTATTATATAGATGAGAGCTTTGTACACTGTTTGTGTCACCTGAGACATTGCCAGCACCTGATAGGCAACCGATAGATGGTAGCTACTTTATTATTTAGGTGTTGATTAACAAAATATTGGTTGTGTCACCCTGACTCTTTGATTAGAGTCTGAATTCATCTAATGTTTGTACATAGCTCCATTCTTGATTCAGGTACTTAAGGATTCAGGCATTTGGAAGAGATGATTTTACTTTTTCTTCAAATTGTTTGCATGCAAGTTTTCATAGGGAAGGCATTACATTGCATTTTGAGCACCTATTACCTCCAATATTGTCTCATTTTCCTCCCTTATATCCACTTTTTATTAATGAGAACTGCATTTTGTTGCACTTTAATGTTCTCTGAACTATTGCAGCTATTATAAGAAAGGCTACTGATTTCTTTTTCTTCATCTTCTACCCTAAAACTCAAGGCAAACATGTATAACCTTTCCCCACTGCTATTTCATACAGTAGACTGATAACTTTGTCCTTCATAGTCTCTTTCTAATGAAGTTCGCCTTTACATCTAGAAACCCTAAATTAAACTCACTCTTCCCTGGCCATTGTCACCTGCATTGGCGTAAATGGTAATTGTATAAGGTCACTTAAGAGTACTTCTTTCAGCTGCTTTATAACTTGGATTCCTCAGAGACTTTTAAAGGGCCAAGTTTCCTTTAGTCTGAAGATTTAAAATTAGAACAAAAAATTCAAACAGAATTGTACTGAAGATCCTTCACACTAAAGTCATTTGTTTCTATGTTGCAATCATGCTTCTCCTAAATATTAACCATGTAAATAATGTTGCTTGCTTTTGTAATGCTGTAAGAAACAAAATACGATTAACAAGAAAACTGATTTTAGTTCAGCAGGAGATGACAAGTTATAGCATTGGTCAAACACAGCTCACTGTCTGTTTCTATATGGCTTTATATTTAAGAATGGCTTTTCCATTTTTAAATGGTTGGAAAACATTAATAGTACAATAATATGTCATGATACATGAAAATTATATGAAACTCAAATTGCAGTGTCATAAATAATATTTTATTGGAACTTAGCTACTCTGATTTGTTTGCATATTGTCTGTGGTTGCTCTTGTGCTACAATAGCAAAGATGAATAGTTGTGACAGGGATCTTATGGTCTGGAAACCCTAAAATATTTACTCTTTGGCCCTTTACAGAAGGAGCTCATTCACCCCAGATTTAAAATCTTCCTTGTAGGGAATGTTGTTTACCTACTTTATGATTTATATAATATTACACTTTCCTAAGTGTCTAAGCTTCTTGCATGTTATTAAAAATTTGCCTAAGATCACAATGTTAGTGGCAGAGTTTGGGTTTCACTTATCATCTCACCAACACTGAGATTTTAAATTTAATTTAATAAAAATATTCAAAGAATGTTCATATTGGAAGAGAACTATATTTTGAAAATATACAGTAATTTTTCTATTTATTTAATAAAGATTTGTTCATATCCAGGAGATTTTCCAAATAACCTATGAGTAATTTATTGGATTTTTTAATAATATAATCAATTAGGGAATAAACAGATTCATGAAATGGCTAGTGATTAAATATAGGGTAAGTCCAAGATTGAGCTACAAATTTTGTACACAGATCTATATTAATTTAGCGAAGGGGGAGTGTCATGAAAAGCAGTTAACTTGGGAAAGAGTTAAGGAGAAGCATTCATTCTTCTAAATTCTGTGATGTGTGATTTAAAATTTATTATAAAGATTCAACATGACATATCAAACATAAAACTGTTAGATAAACTAGAATAAGTCAGTTGTAATTGTCTTCTGCATTGATTTCTGAATCAGTGATATTCAGTAAGTGGTAGTTATTACTCTATGATATTTTTCAGTGGGAAATTGATGGATTAAAATTCTCTAGATATAAAAAGAATATCTGAAGAATAATGGCTGATTTTATAATCAAATATATAAATAAGAGGTAAACGTTGATCATTTTATAATCAAGTATTTGTTGTCTTCTTTTGGCTTAAACTTAATTTGATGTGGTATAAAAAGATACTATGATTTAGCAACATACTTCCAAGAATTTTTTATTAAGACAATTTCAAAAATACACAAAAATAGAGAGAATAGCATAACAAATCCTCTATACAGCCATCACCCAGCTCCAATAATTTTTATTTTAGGGTCAACCTTGTTTCATCTTTAAAAGCTCTCATTCAACCCTGGATTATTAAATACCTATGAATAGTGCCTGCTTATATCTCTAAAAGTTAACTACTTAAAAAAATAGTAACACTACCATACCTAAAAATAATTTTGTTAGGATCCAAAAAAAGATGCATTTTAAATTCCTTGCTGTGTTTCTTAAATCTGTATTTTCCCTGTCCCTCTTTTCTTCTTCCATGCAATTTATTTGTTGAAGGAAACCAGGGCAGTTTCTCATACTGTGAATCTTGCTGATTGCACTACACTGGTGTCATTTAACTTGCCCCTATGACTACTATATTTACTGTAAAGGGTATTTGGAATTAGAGGGTTGATCAAATTCAGGTTCAATTTTAGGGCAGGAATACTTTACAGGTGGTTTCATCAAAGACCCATGAAAATTGTGTGTCTCTCTTTTTGTGACTTAAGGGCCCTGGAGATAATTGATTAGATCTATTATTTTATTATGGTGACATTATAGTTTTATAATTCCTTCTTCCTCTATGAGTTAGAAAAACTTTGGTAAGGAGAAGCTTTCCCTCATATGTTACCTTAGGTATAGCTTATACAGGAAAAACATAATGTGATTTTTTAACCTAACGCATTAGTCTGTTCTTCACGCTGCTGTGAAGAGATACCTGAGACTGAGTAATTTATCATGAAAAGTCGTTTAATTGACTCATAGTTCTGCATGGCTGGGGAGGCCTTAGGAAACTTACAATCATAGTGGAAGACACTTCTTCACAGGGCAGCAGGAGAGAGAATGAGAGGAGAGTGAAGGGGGGGAACCCCTTATGAAACCATCAAATCTCGTGAGAACTCACTATCACAAAAACAGCATGGGGAAAACCCCATGATTCAATTATCTCTACTTGGTCAAGGATGGGGATTATTACAATTCAAGGTGGGGACGCAGAGCCAAACCATATCACCTAACATTCTCTTAAAGTGCTGTATCCATTTTTTTCCTTGTGCATCATCGTGACCTCACTGATTTAAACATATTTGAAGTTTAAGTCAGTTGCAGCTATTATTTTTATTGTTTCTCAAAACATTCCTTTTTTTTTTTTGCCAGTGGGAATTTAACCATGAAATTTAGAACATATTTTTTGAAAGTTCATTTAATATATGTCATGAGAGTTTCCGTGTGATTTTATTTAAAATGTAATTTAAGTAGTTTTAATGTATTATCCTTATACATGCAATAAATTTTACTGTGCATATTATTTGACTAATAATTAAAATTAAATTTGAGTTTTGTGCTACAGATGCCATTATCGTGACTCTTCCAAGGGACAGCCTTGGAAGTCCTGTGGTCAGCCCACCTTGGATGAGGTTCCCTGCTTGTCTCTTCCCCTCTCATCATTTTCTTCTTATTTGAAGTGGTTTGAACATGTTTTTGTGACCAAAAGGGCCTAAGACACACATGAGAAGACTTGGTTTTCTTTCTGACTCTGGCATTAACTACGTTACAATTTGTTGAATTGGTCTAGATCAGCATTTTCCCCAATGATATCCCTCAAAACACTAACTCTGCAGGATCCTCTTTAAAAGGGTTTCTTGCTCAAATAAATTTCAGACATATGGCCAATAATTTTGGAGTATCACTAGGCCTATTAGCATAAAAGGCTATCAGAATTTTACATGAAACAAATGAATTTAACTTGGTATAACTGTGTGGTTTCCTTAATCTATCCTGCCACAAAATCATTACCAATACTATGCTGTGCCTCTAGAGTTCCAAGGAATACTTGGAAAATGCCGGGTTAGCTAATGTCTAGGTCTCTAGTTCTAACTCTGAAAGTTTGACTGCAATGACAAAATGTGTCAGAAAATCAGAGTTCTTTTTTTTCATGTGAAAGCTGCTTTCCCTCTTGTGTCTTCCTCTGCTTAATAATTGATACTGATTTTATCTCATCTTAATGGGAAATTTTTTTTCTGGCTCTCGAACTTCAGATTGGATGTGAATTTTTGTTGTAACAATTTCCAATGAGGACTAGAGAAAATTAGGGCTGGCTTTGTCAAGGCAGACGAAAGTAGATTTGTGGAAAGATAAGTGTAACTTTGGGGTATAGATAATTAATTTAGAAGAATGAGATTTTGAAGTCATCCAAAATAGAGATTAAAATTTAAACCAGGGGAGTCATAATGGAAATAGAAAATGGAAGAATGAAGTTACTGCTTAGAAACTGGGAGGATTTTTACTCTTCATAACAAACATTTAGCATCAATGGGGCTTTTGGTTTATGGACCTTTTGGTTTATGGCCACTAACTGGGTCGCCCTCAGTAAATCATATACCTCTGTAGGCCACAGCTCCTTTATGTGCAAAATGAGAGTGTTTCACGAAATTATTCCCATGGTCCCTTTCTGTTCTAAGTCAGTGATCCCTATGAAATGTGCTTAAAAGCCTTCTGTGTTTTGTATACTGTTGGTCTGTGGAGAAACACAGTCAAAAAGACTTTCTTTCTTAAGTTTATTTATACTCCCAAGAATCAATCTGGCTTAAAATATGAGGTTGGAATTTTCCTGAAGATATTGGTAATGGTCTCAGTGGAAATAACACAGTGTTGGGGAAGGAATTAGTGACAAGGAACTTAGAATTAAAGGGAAGATATAGTAAAACTCTAAAAATTGTTTTTTCTTTCTGGTACAGAAATGCACAAATAAATTTGAGGTGATTATTAGCATCAGAGTAATACAGAAAACATTCTAAATGTAATTAATTTTGATTATTTCAATAGATTATTGAAAGCAGAAAACACAGAAATAGGCAATAGTAGTGAAAGAACGTAGACTCTGGGACAAGTAGAGCATTTGAGGTAGCTCTCTACACGGTGGAAAAGACCTTATGGACAGGCTGGGACATCATTTCAGATTTTTATTTTCAATTCCCAGCATGTTCTTTTGCTAACCTTTTTCTTTTTAATTACATTCTCATTTTATCCAAGCCAACAGCTTCAGAATTACTGTGCTTTTTGTTTCATGCAGTCGGTTTGCAAATAGAGCATGTCTGGGTTCCTCTGTGGCAAAGAGAATTTTAAAAAAAGTTAACTTTGATTCTGTGACAAAATGTCTGTAAACACAGCAAAACTTAGTCATGGTCCCACACAGAGTGGCTTTATTAAGCTATCTGATCCTGACTCCTCCCAAAGTAAAGCTTTTAAACTCCTTAAACATATTTACTAGCCTTAAGCAATCAATGGTAAATGACCTTAATGTTTACTTCTAGTGAAGAACACTTCACATCTTAAGGATACAGGAGTAGTCCAAGTATTCAACGGTTAAATAGAGCAAACAATTTTTTATTTATCACCTTGGGCCAGAAAACTATTGCATACAGCAGTCATAAGCAGTGTCCACTTTTAATATGGTATTTGCAACTCAAATGTTTTCTTCTTCAATTTTAATCTGCAATTGCAAATTCCATATTCCCTTTTGTTTGTCATATCCTTGGGGCTTTGCTCTGCCAAATCGTTGGCTCACCACTTTTATTTGTTTAAAACTAAAATGAAGTCATGGCATTTTTTTTCCTGTTGTGCATTATAATTTATAGAACTCAGTTCACTTGGATCACCACAGGTTATAAATGAAAATGAAAACAATTTGCTGTTAAGAAATATTTCTGAAACAAAAAGCAAATAGCATGTTGAAACAAACTATGGCTATTTTAAAAGAGCAGTGCAGTATAATTATAGGGATTGTATAATAAATTTCCTTTTTAAAAACATAGTCTTTCTGTTGTCTCTCTGAGGGTATTCTTCTGCATTTAAATTAAAATGCTTTCTCTTAGTAGCCTTTTTTCTATTTCTGCTTTTCCCAGTCATTTGGCTTCACAGGACTGTGGTGGGAGTAGGGTTCTTAGAGATATTCCTGAGGGTTTGCAAATTCATCTGTACACCAAGAATTGTTGCTAAATAATCTATACATTCATGGGTCATTATTTTAAAATATGACATGTTTTGATTTATAATATTTAAAATTTATTTAAAACAAGGCCAGGTGCAGTGGCTCACACATGTAATCCCAGTACTTTGGGAGGCCAAGGCGGGTGGGTCACCTGAGATCAGGAGTTTGAGACCAGCCTGGCCAACATGTCCCTACTAAACATACAAAAATTAGCTGGGAGTGGTGGCGGTTGCCTGTAATCCCAGGTACTCAGGAGGCTGAGGCAGGAGAATTGCTTGAATCTGGGAGGCGGAGGTTTCAGTGAGCCAAGATCAGGCCTTTGCACTCCAGCCTGGGCAACAGAGCGAGATTCTGTCTCAATAAATAAATAAATAAATAAATAAAAATTTATTTAAAACAAATGAAATCATGGCATTTTTTTCCGGTTGTACATTTTAAGAGTTTGTCAAATACTACCTGTATCAAATGAATATTCTACATGGAAATCTATCAAGGAGTTTCTCATGTTTGTAGTGAGCCACTTCTCTATGTAATTTGTTGATTAGTAGTTAGAATTAAATTGGTCATTAAAAGAATCACCATAAATTGATAGTGTGATTCTTTTAGAGAAAAGTCTCTTCATTATAAGTTCGTGAACTTCTGGAAATTACTTGCTAAATTTTATGTGTACAAACATATATGTTTATTTTTTTTTCTGAAGAGTAACTCGATAGCAGTGTTCATCCAGGTTTTAAAAGTGTCTGTGACCATAACAAAATTGGGAACTACTGTATGAAGAAACTATATGAGCCTGAAAATAGTGAGTAGACTGAATTTTCTTAGAATGATTTATATTTTTAAAAAATGTATGAAAATTCTCGTCTGCAAATAGGAAAAGCTTTTGTATGTTATTTTGTAGTAGAGTGCGGCATATTCCGACAGTAAATTGAATACACTCTTGTAATTGCCTATAAATAAGGAAAAACTCAAACTCTTCATTCTTTCAGGGAACTATTACCAATACTAACCTGTGTTTTTATAATTAAGTCACTTTGATTCTGTCCTCTGTATTTGTAAGGAGCTATCATTTACTGGAAGGAATATTCAGACCAGAGATTGAGAGATTGGTTTTAATTTCTTTTCTGTTGCCTGCTCTTTTATCATTGGGATAAAAAATTGTGACTTTTATTCTAAAAAATGGTAAATTAATTAAAATAATTTTTTAGTTGTCTGATTTTAAACAATCATGATATCCAGGCAACTGACTGATAAAAATGTTTCATTTTAAGCTAGTCACACTGGTATCAAGTAGTTACACATTTAATTTCTCTTTTCTTCAATATTTGTACCTATGGAACAAATTTAAGTATACATTCCCATTTGCTTACTGGAAATACTAAGAAAAATATATGCTTTCTGTAAACACAGAAAACTCGGAAAATTGAAATATGCTTTGTATTTCCTAGAAAATTCAGACTTTCAGTCATCAGAAAATACATAGCACACAGACCACACATTTAATGCTTTTTCCACTTTCTTCCCCATACTTCATTCCAGTATAAGACCTTGAATTCCACATCTATGCCTCTGATCCCAGATAAGCTGGTAATGGAATTTGGGCAAAGGTGGATTGTTCTTTAATAGTCATATAGTGGTGTCCATAATTAAATATGTACGGACACAACATTTCTTTTTCAAGATTGTGCTACTGCCAGCCAACGAATAAGAGACCTTAGGCTTTCAAATATCACAAAATTCCTCAACAATATTCTGTGTTTGAGAACTCATATATTTCTTACTGACACCAGGTAATGTTATTTCAGCAATGACTTTTGACTAATGAGCTAGGATATTTTATATTTTTAAATAATTTATTAAGATAGAATTTACCGGCCGGGCGCGGTGGCTCAAGCCTGTAATCCCAGCACTTTGGGAGGCCAAGACGGGCGGATCAAGAGGTCAGGAGATCGAGGCCATTCTGGCTAACACGGTGAAATCCCTGTCTCTACTAAAAAAATACAAAAAAACTAGCCGGGCGAGGTGGCGGGCGCGTATAGTCCCAGCTACTCCGGAGGCTGAGGCAGGAGAATGGTATAAACCCGGGAGGCGGGGCTTGCAGTGAGCTGAGATCCGGCTACTGCACTCCAGCCTGGGCGACAGAGCGAGACTCTGTCTCAAAAACAAACAAACAAAAAAAAGAGATCAAATTTACCTACATTGAAATGTGTACATCTTAAATGTAAAATTGAGTTTTGACAAATGAACACACACAGGTAAACAACATCTGAATCCAAATATAGAACATTTCCATCTCTAGCTAAAGTTTTCTGTATACACCACGTCCACAGGCAACCACTATTCTGATTTTTATCACTATAGACTAGTTTGGATTGTACATGAACTTTCTCTAAATAAAATATGTACTGTTTTGTATCTGGCTTCTTTCATATGAACTATTTAAAAAATCTGTCCTATTGTTTTCTCTAGTTTGTCTTTTTGTCCCTATTTTGGTACCACTATATATATATGTGTGTATATATGTGTGTGTGTGTGTGTGTATATATATATATATTTATATATATATATATATATATATGCCTATCCTGCTAATGGACACTTGGGCTGTTTTGGCTACTAAAGATAAAGCCACTACAATTTTTTTTTTTTTTTTTTTTTTTTTTAGATGGAGTCTCACTCCTGTCACCCAGGCAGGAGTGCAGTGGTGTGATCATGGCTCATTGCCGCCTTGACCTCCTGGGCTCAAGTGATTCTTCCACCTCAATTTTTATTTTTTATTTTTTGTAGAGACAACGTCTCACTATGTTGCTCAGGCTGGTCTTGAACTCCTAGGCTCAAGTGATCCTTCCTCCTTGGCCTTCCAAAGTGCTGGGATTACAGGCATGAGCCACCGTGCCTGGCATATAAACATTTTATACAAATCTTTGTGTGGACATTTGTTTTCATATTTCTTGAATAAATACCCAGGAGCAAATATGCTCACTTATAGGGTATTTGTGATGGTTAATAAAGGTGTCAACTTTATTGGACTGAAGGATGCTTAGACAGCTGATAAAGTATCTTTTTCTGGGTGTGTCTGGGTGTTGCCAGAGGAGATTGACAGTTGAGTCAGTGGACTGAGAGAGGAAGACCCACCCTCTGTGTGGGTGGGCACCATCCAATCTGCTGCCAGCACAGCCAGAACATGGTAGGCGGAAGAAGGTGGGATAGGCTGGCTTGCTCAGCCTTCTGACTTTCACCTTACTCCCCTGCTGGATGCTTCCATCCATTCCTTCCTCCTGCCCTCGGACATCAGACTCCAGCTTCTTTGGCCTTTGGATTCTTGGACTTACACTAGTGGTTTGCCAGGGGCTTTTGGGCCTTTGGCCACAGACTGAAGGCTGCATTGTCGCTTCCCTACCTTTGAAGATTTTGGACTTGGACTGAGTCACTATTGGCTTGTTTCTTCCTCAGCTTGCAGAGGGCCTGTCATGGGACTTCACCTGTGATCAAGTAAGCCAATTCTCCCTAACAGACTCCCTTTCACATATACATAAATCCTATTAGTTCTGTCCCTCTAGAGAACCCTAATACAGTAGGCACATGTTTAACTTTATTAGAAATTGTCAAGCAGTTTTCCAAAATATTGGTACCATTTTATAATTCCACCAGCAATGTTACAGGAGTTTCGGTGGCTCCATATCCTTACCAACATTTGGTGTTTTCAGCCTTTTAAAATTTAGCTATACTAGTGGGTGTGAAACAGTATTATCATTGTGGCTTTAATTTGCATTTTCCTGATTAAAGATGTTGAACACTTTTAAATATGTGTTTTATGTATTTTTTATTATAGCATGTTCTCAATTTTAAAAATTAGACTGTCTTTTATTAATTTGTATGATTTATGTTTTCTGGATATGTGTATGTGTGTGTGTTTGTGGCTTGACTTTTCATTTTCTTTTTTTTTTTAGAAGCATGGACATTTTTAATTTTGATAAGATCTAATTTATTTTATTTTATGATTAGTGATATTTATGTACTCTCTAAGAATCATTACCTCCTCAAAGATTGTGAACATATTCTTCCATGGTATCTTATAGATTTACAGTTTTAGCTTTTACTATTAGGTCTATTATCTGTCTTGAATTAATTTTTATTATAAATTGAAGTAATTTGCATTTTGGTCACTTGTCCCACCACCATTTGTTGAAAATATTCTCCTTTCCCACTGTCTCTAAATGTGATCTATTTCTAGAACTCTATTCTATTTCATTGACCTATTTTTCCATCCTTATGCCAATGCCATGCTATTTTGATTACTGTAATATTATAAGTTTTGAAATCAGGTTGTGTTAGTGCTGTAACCTTGTTTTTCTTTTAAAAATCATATTTGGCTACCTAAAGTTATTTGGGATTTCTTAAATATTTTAGATTTATTTTGTAAATTTGTATAAACTTGCTGAGTTTTGATCAGAATGGTGTTGAATCTGGACAGAATTTGGGGAGAATTGACATTGTTTCAATGTCGATTCTACTTATTCCTAAACATGGTATGTTTATGTAGGTCTTCGTTAATATCTGTTAAAATATGTGTAATTTTTTATTGTAGATTTTAAAATTTTACTTTCAGTTAGTCATTCTAGTATATACAAGCGCAGCTTTTTTCCTACATTGACTTCATATTCAGCAACCTTGCTAAGTTTAATTATTTCTAGTATTTTTGGTTGATTTTATAGATAACATCTATATGATAAATTTATATACTTTTAAATTTCTGTGAATAAAGACTTAATATTTCCATTCCAATCTTTATGCCTTTTATGTTTTGGTCTTTATCACACTGACTGGATTCCTGAACTTGAGGGACAAAGGATAGTATCCAGTATTTCACCAATAAATATAGTGTAAGTTACAGGTTTTCACAGATGCCCTTTATCTGAATGAGGAGCTTCTCTTCCATTCTTCATTTGTGAATTTTTATCATGATCCTTGTATTTTGCCAGATGTTTTCCCCTCTTTATTCTGTCAATGTAATAAAGTGTATTATTTTCTAATATAAATTCTACTTGGTTATGCCATGTTCTTTTAAAAATATATTTCTGCATTTGATGGACATTTTTAAATTTTGCATCATATATTCATGAGGGGTATTGGTGGGGTAGGAAATCTGATTAAGAGTTTTGCTACAAAGGGAAATTTTTTTTTTTTTTTTTGAGGCAGAGTCTCGCTCTGCCGCCCAGGCTGGAGTGCAGTGGCCGGATCTCGGCTCACTGCAAGCTCCGCCTCCCGGGTTCACGCCATTCTCCTGCCTCAGCCTCCTGAGTAGCTGGGACTACAGGCGCCCGCCACCGCGCCCGGCTAATTTTTTTGTATTTTTAGTAGAGACGGTGTTTCACCATGGTCTCGATCTCCCGACCTTGTGATCCGCCCGCCTCGGCCTCCCAAAGTGCTGGGATTACAGGCGTGAGCCACCGCGCCCGGCTACAAAGGGAAATTTTAAAATGGGTCAATAACTCGACAATAAATGTAAGGTGTAGTCAGTAAGATTTTTTTGTGTGTGTGTGGGAGAAATTACAAGTGATCTTAAATAGATGTTTTTCTTTTATTCATATTTATTATTTGCTCACATTCATTTTTTCCCAAGTCTTTAAGGTGGATTACCAAAAAAAAAAAAAAAAAAAAAAAGGAAATCAAAATGGAGGCAATTAGTAACTTTAACCTTTTTATAAGGCCTTAAAACTTATTCCTTCCTAGGAAATAGAATGGGCATTATCCTGTAGTTTGGAAGAGAAACAGGCGTAGTTACTATGTGGCTGTCCAGGTAGACAGAGGAACTCAATGTTATGTGGATGATAGTTTTACAACTCTGTGACATACACACCACAGAGCCTGATCCCCTGTTTGTAAATTATTTTGTTACTAACATTAGAAGTGTATAACTTTGGTATTTATTTCGCCTGGCTGCTCCCAAAATCTGATTTTTAAGTTACTTTTCTTGTTGCAGTTAAAATAGCATAATGATATGCTGGTCAAATTGTTTTACTTATGAAATGAGTCCTGAAATGTTATCTGTCTTTACAAGTAGAAACACACTGGCATTTTCCTACTCTTATTTTCACAATTTATTCTCAAGGTTATGCTTATCACTTCTACTTTTACATTTTATAATCTTCATTGGCCAAAAATAACATTTTTTAAAAAAATTAAGTGTAGAAAGGTTTTGCTTCAGAGCAAATGAGCCATTTTGGCTGGTCAGCTGTTATTAACATTTGTAATTCATATTTGCTTTTTAGTTTTCCTGATAGCTGAAAGGAGTTAATGAAACAATTTCCTTATGAATCAGATACCTTCTTATCAGAAAAGTAAAACTATTTTTACCCTCAATTTTCTTGGACTTTTGTCAAAAAAAGATTCATTCAATCTCTCCACCATATATAAATTACCAAAAGTAAAGAACCATATTATTCTACTTTCTTAGATTATGAACTCCTTAAAAGAAGGCTCTTTTTTTATCCTCACCACCTAGAGTAATGTTTGATATGTCGGGAGGTACTCAATGTACATTTAAACGATCAAATTTTGGGCCTTAAAATTTCTAAATATGCCAGTCCTTTTCTAGGAAACTCATTTTCCAAGGTGCTTTTGATTATTGCCCCATTTTAAAATTTGCTTATTATTTGGTAGATCTACTCTTATAAAACCTATATAGGGTTTAGACCCTATATTGTTTTATCTTCAAATTAAATTTGAAATTTGAAGAACTATTTTAAGAGATTTCTAATTTATAATTTCTTTAAAGGATTATATTTTGAAGAATTATAAAATGGATTATTTAATATACTCTAACTTCTCTTAAAACATTACTTCTGCTTCTTTTTTTTCTATTTTGTATTCTGTTCCACATATGCTCTCCTCTTAATTTTGACACTTTTTTCTATGGTAGTAGCTCTTGAGAGCATCCAGATCTTTGTAGCATTTCTAACTGTGACTTCTCAGGTCTTTTGAAATTAGAGATAGTTGACTTCAGAAGCTAAAATATTGCCTAAGTCCATTTCATGCCCACACTCCCTTTTACTCATATATCCACATTCCTTTCCATGTATTTAGAGTTAGTTTCTTTTGAATGTTCTTCCTTTCCCTAAGGACTGATAAACTCCACACTTTGGCTATTTTCTGGAGGCATGAAACAATACAGCTTCCTCCATTTTCTAGGATTTACTTATTCATTCACTTGTGGCAGACTGCCACAGTTACTACTTGAGGAAACCGTCATTACAGCAACTGTTACTGCTTGAGACCATCATTTACCAGACTGAACCAAGGGGTAAATGCAGAAATGAAAACTTAAGACAAAAGAAACTGTTTTAAAGGAAGGGTCCAGGGGAAGAAGAGAGCTCCCTGATTCTAGTGAGCAAAGGCAGCCGCCCCCCTCCCCCTCCCCCCTCCCCCTCCCTCCCCTCCCCCTCCCCTCCCCCTCCCCCTCCCCCTCCCCTCCCCCTCCCCTCCCCTCCCCTCCCCCCTCCCCTCCCCTCCCCCCTCCCCTCCCCTCCCCCCTCCTCCCTCACCCATCCCCTCCCCCCTCCCCCCCTCCCCCTCCCCTCCCCTTAGTAACTTTTACCTAAAATTACTCCCATATATCCAGTTTTTCTACACTTACAACATTTAGCATTTCTGCAACCTCAAAAGATGATACAAGCCAATTTTCATCCTCCCTCTCCTGTTCACCACCCTCGATAGGTGGTGTAGGTGGGGCAAAAATTCTCTCAAACCCTGAAATAACAAAAGATGGTATGTACCAAACTCCAAACAAAAAAGAGAAAAGAAATAACCAAATTATTCCCCATGTTACCCTGATCAAAAACTTCCCGTTCTTTGTACCTCCAGGGCACTGACCGGTACATTTTTAGAGCACTGACCTTATGTTGCTGCCAGCAGACTTTTAATGGGGTTTCTTGTTCATCTGGTTAGTTGTAGTTCTTTTCTGTTCCAGCAGACCTTCCTTGTTCAAGTCCCTATAGGACCCTATCTGTACCTATCTGTCTCAGCCTGTCCCTGCAAGTTTCTGCTAGTCTTTGCTAGTCTCTGCTAGTCCTTGCTGGTCTTTGCTAGTCTTCATCTATCCCTATCTGTCCCTGTCTGTCCCTATGGTCCCTGTTAGTTCCTACAAGTCTCTGTCTTTCCCTACCTATCTTTATTTGTCTCTATCTCTATTTATCCTTACTTATCTCTATTTGTCCCTGCAGGCCTCTTCGGGTCCCTTCGGGTCTCTTCAGGTCTGTTTGTTCCTGATAGTCCCTGCTACTCCCTGTTCAGGTGCCACTTGTGGCAGACTGCCATGGTTACTACTTGAGACCGTCATTACAGCAGTTACTACTGTTACTGCTTGAGACTGTCATTTATGAGACTGAATGAAGGGATGAAAATAGAAATGAAAACTTAAGACAAAAAAACTGTTTTAAAGGAAGGATCCAAGGGAAGAAGAAGAAGAGAGCTCCCTGCTTCTAGTGAGCAAAGACAGCCCCCCCCTTGAGCTTCCACAGCCCCCCCTTGAGCTTCCACAGCCCCCGCTTGAGCTTCCACAGCCCCCCCCTTGAGCTTCCACAGCCCCCCCTTGAGCTTCCACAGCCCCCCCTTGAGCTTCCACAGCCCCCCACCCTTGAGCTTCCACACCCCCCCGCTTGAGCTTCCACAGCCCTTCCTATTTATTGGGTAGAAAGAGCAGTGAGGAGGAGGTAACGATTGGTCACCTGCTCGATTGATCACAGGTTCATATTATTGCTAACAAGCTTCAGATGTGCCTAATCACAAGAAACAGCGTGCTTGGGGCGTGACTGCCCTCAGCATTCCTTCTGGGTGGCAGAGGCAGTGTGTCAGTTTGCCAACATCCTGCTTTCATGAGAAACAGTTTGCTGTTTGCTCATATAGCCTCCAGTGGTATACTGAGTTGATCATAACCCTCATTCTTGCGGCCTCCAACATTCACTCTATTCCTTAAAGAAGACTACATTAAAATTCTTAGTTCACTAATATCATTGCAAGAATATTTCATAGAGAAAAAGCAATTTAAAAATGCACTGAGAAGATGAAATTGTCATGAACTGGAAATTTGCTACCTATATATCCCAATTCTTTTACAGAATCACTTGTTTATGTATCAGAAACATAAGCTCATCCAACAGAGCAAAGAATGTTTCCTGTTTGACTTGGAATTCATTGGTGTATTAATTCTAGGCACTCTATGAAAGAAATGTGCGGGGTTGAAATATAAAGGCACATCCACTGACAGGGAAAAAAGTCATTGAAACCATTATTTACTTGTCTTCATTTTCTGAGTTCAACCCTTAAAAACGTCTAGTGTGGTGAACAGAACGAATGAGAGCAAATTAACTTTCATTTTCCAACAGGGGGAGATGGGAGATGTGCGGGAGTGAATCAATCACTCCGCCACTCGCTGCGCTGACAGCGTTCATCCGCGTGAGCAAACTTCTGTGTGGGCAATGCCAGTGAAATTTATTTCTCAGAGCAAGTTTACTGCTTACATTCAGGGCGTCTCATCTTTCTGGCAATCAGGATAAATTGTGTCTCGGTAATAACATTGTAGCAAGCTATTCTTTACTGTGAGGAGCCTGTAATGACTGTGTCTTACATTTGCATTAATTCTGACAAGATTTACTGGTGCTTGCTGATGTGTGAATTTCAAAATGGCAAACAGCAGCAAAGGTCAACACAGCAATAATATTAATAGCTTTAGAAAAAGGTTGAGAGACTCAGAGATTCCAGATGATAGCTTGGGTGAGAGGGAAATTCAGCAGATGTTTGTTATCTTCGCAGGTCCTATTACTCTACCCTTTCTTTTATGAGGTAATTATAGTACCCTAGCAAAGGAAGCATGAGGTCGTAAAGGTCAATAACAGGGAATGTAGTTTAATCATAGCTGATATTTTTCCAGAATAGATTTCTTATTAAAACACTTGGAAAATCTGGTGAGAAGATATCGATCCTTAAGTATTATAGATTTCATCTACAGCACATAGTTAAAACTTTTTTGAAGGTTAAGGACAACTCAGTAACATTTACCACTCTTCTTTATAATATATTCCTCATTAAATGAAAAACCCAGGGTTAGAAAAGCATGTTTAAATATAAAGAAATATACTTTCCCTGATTTTTTTAGGTTTTTTGTAGGAGAATATCATTCTGGATTTTCTGTCTTGCTTGAAACATTTCCTGATGCCTCTAGAACAAGTTAACCATTCCCCATTCTGTATCATCTCTTACCCAGATGGCACAGAGCTTTTTGCTGCTGGTGTTCTCTTTGCATTGTCCTGTAATTTTTTCGTTTACTTAAACTGCCCCTGTCTATACTCTGTGGTCTACAGGGTAGGAATTGTGTACTTTTCATGTGTCAGAGTACTTAGTTTATAATAGGTGTTTCACAGCTATTGTAGTGAAACCCAGACTACCTGAAGACATCTTGGTAACTGTGTATGTTGTGGACAAACACTTCTTTGGTTCATATATGAAAATAATGATCAGCTTTTTCAAGTGTATGGAGCAAGAGGTTCCTGTGGGAAAGATGTTGAATAGCTGTAATGTATAGAACATCCAGATTGCAATCACCACGACATTGATCAAAATAGTCAGACATGGTTTGACTACTCCAGATACTCATCTTGAACAAAACCTGGATGAGGTCTTTAGTTTAGGCATCCTGAAGACCACAAAGCAATGGATGTAGAATAACGGGATCTACTGTGTGGGAAGAGAACTAAGTGCAGTTTGCTCTATAGTCAAACTTGAGGGGCATTATATCCAGCAAATGCTAAATGATATTGAGAGGTTTCGTGTAAGGCGTGCTAGCTTTTCTCACTAAAAATATGAAGAAAATACTAAAGTGGAAAAGGAAATTTATCCTTGTGTATGGATTCTCTTTTTATTTTGTTTCATGTCTTTTAGGCCCTGTGGTGATCTGAGCCAAGGTTTTGCTTATGTTAGATTCTTTATTATGCTTTGCAGGAAAATCTCAATCTTTACCCACAGAGTCTTCATTGACTAGATTCCAAAGGAAGTTTGGTTCCACTAATGACTTGGTACAAATACTCTTGGATAATTTTTCTTTTTGTGGGCCTGCACTTATTTGTCTTACATTGATCTCTGAATGCTCTGAGTTTTTCAGGCTAGATATTAAATTATCCCAGATATGGCCATTAAAGAGGCTGTTTTCTGTCTTTTTGGTAAGAAGAGTTGTTTCCCAATTGGGTTCTGAATCAAAGCAGAGTTTACATTAGGCTGAAGGGCTATGCCAGCTACTATGTGACACAGTTCAATATCCTTGGCCAAAATGGCTCATTGTTTTTCTTTTGAATCATTAAACATCTGGTGAGACATGAGCCTTGGGGATACAGACTAAGGATGAAAGAAGGCAAATGTATGTATTTATGTAGACACTTGTCTTATAATTGCTAACATGACTAATGTCATAAAGAATGGGAGAATTATAAGGGATGGCCACCATGGAGAAGAGACTTCTCCCTCTGCAGGTGGACTGTGGTAGAGTGAGTTACCACTACTAATTCTTCACCTCTCCTTACATCCATGCCCTTTACTTTGTAATTGGAAGTTATTCCACTGTTGATCAAGTGTGTTTTACCACCTTTAACTTGGAGGTTGGTCTTGTGTGTTGCTTTGGCCAATGGGATGTCAGCAGAAATGGCACAAACAAAGACTTGAAATGTGCTTGGATGGTTGGACTTTCCCTTTTGTTTGCCATGTAAAGAGTTTTTGCTCCATAGCTGCCATCCTTTCATCATGGGCGCCAGAACAAACATACTGAGGGAATCTGAGACCGACCTATGAAGAATAATAGATAAGCCCAGCAGGATCCAGTAGTTTGAAGCAGGTTTGCCCAGCTGAGATTAGCTGAATTCCCTCCACATGACCAACAACCCTGTGAATGAATGAGAATAAGTGGTGACTGTTTGTTTTTTGTTGTTATTGTTTGTTTGTTTGTTTGTTTGTTTTTCTGTGTTTTTGAGGTGGTTTCACTCTGTTGCCCAGGCTGGAGTGCAGTGGTGTGATCTTGGCTCACTGCAACCTCTGCCTCCTGGGCTGAAGCAATTCCCTGCCTCAGCAGTCCAAGTAGCTGGGATTACAGGCACCTGCCACCATGCGCAGCTAATTTTTGTGTCTTTAGTAGAGATGGGGCTTCACCATGTTGGCCAGGCTGGTCTTGAACTCGTGATCTCGTGAACCACCTGCCTTGGCCTCCCAAAGTGCTGGGATTACAGGTCTGATCCACTGTGCCTGGCCAGTGGTGGCTGTTTTAAGGTAATGGTTCTGAACTGGGAACAATTTTGGTGATGTCTGGAAGCATTTTTGGTTGATACAACTTGGGGGATGGCATCTAATGGATAGAGGCCAGAGATGTTTATAAACATCCTATAATACACAAGATAACACCAAACTACAAAGAATTATCCAACCCTAAAATGTTGATAGTGCTGCTGTAAAGAAGTCCTGTTTTAAGGAAATTGCAAATTGATACCCTCACTATCTTCTACTAAATGCTCTCTGGCCCCCACAAAAAAAGAGTCATAATTGGTCAGAGGCCAAAACCATCATTGGACCAAAGTTTACTAGTGAGCAGAATTTTTATGCATTAATGCTTGACTCTAAGCTATGTTTTGTCTTGTGTTTTTATCACCATAGTAAATAAACCTAGGTAGGACCTATGTCCTTAGCGGTAAATCCAACCATCTCCCTCTTTTCTTCCCCCTTTTCTTTCTCTAGGACCTCCTTTGCATTTCTTTCTCACTCTTGTTCTTTCTTTTTGGATACTTTTGAGCTTGCCTCAAGGGCCCATGATATTAGGTTTGGTTTGATTAATCATGAGGACTTTCTGTTATTTTCTCAGCTATAAATAAAATGGTACTTTGATTTCTGTTCTGCTGTTTTTCTTAGTGCATGCGACTCCCTAGGAACTCCACAGAGAAGAAGCGTGTTTGACATGACAGAATGCAAGCAGTTCTTGGTCTCAGGAGGGATTACCATCAAGTAGCACTGAAATTTCTCCCTTAGATCCTCAGCTTCACAGCTGTTAAGTTATCTGGTAAAAATGTTAAATTCAATTGAAGTTCAAAGAAGGAGGTATAGAAGTCACTGGGTAAGACTTAATGAAGAAAATGGGAAATATTCAACAACTATTTGTTGAACCAATTTTGAATAGGTACTCTTGGCTTTTGAGCTTTCGGCCTTTCAAATTGTAGCCACAACATCTTTCCCAGTCTTATCTTCCACAATTTTCTGTTGTTTGTTTCTTGTACTCCACGTGCTAAACCAGAAGACATATCACTGTTCAAACAAGCTTGTAATGTTACACTGCTGTGGTGTTGTATGTGCCAACCTTTGTGCATCTAACTCATTTCCCTGAATCTATAGAACCCTTTGCATTTTAATGTTTATAACCTCTAATGTTGGTTTATTTTTTTAATCTAGGTTATATTTTCTTCCTTTGAACTTCTTAGAATTGTGTTTGTGTACCTCTTGATGTTTCCAAATTTCTGACAGATATTAATCTTTGGTATTCAGGAATGAGAAACAGGAATTCCCAGGAATACTTTTGAATTCCTGAAGCTTTAAGTTAATCTTAAAATAATTCATTATTTTTATATTATTATGATTTCTCAAAAGGTGGAATTATGTATATTTAGGAGTATTTTACAAAGAGAATAGCCTAGAATGAACATTGAAACATGGAAAATGCCAGTCAATGTTACTGAGTAGTGTTTGAACAGTATAAAATTTGGGTCTCTTGGCAAGGTTAACAGCACTACAGAGAATCACTTGTCAAAATTGTCAAGTTAAGGATTTATTTTGCTTCCATTTCTGATTATTTCTTTAAACTTCACTCATAGGATTTGTTTACAATATAGTATACATATAAACATATTAATATTTATACATATAAACATATTAATATTTATTTTATCTGTGAGAATGACTATTAGCAGTAGATAGGAACATATTCATGAACATACCCTTATTATAAGGTACCATTTACAAACCACACTTACTGACAAGATCATGAATGCTTTCTTCCTACTTGCTCCTGGTTCCTGGAAATGTAGACTTTAACCTTCAGCCCAGTGTGTCAATATTTTCTATCTTGCTTTCAATTTGATATCAGTGATTCCTTTTACCAGTAACACTTCATTGTTAATTGTTAAACTTAAATTTTTACAGAGAAATTATAACATTTCTTTAATTTTCTGATTCCTTGACAGATTTTTACTTGGGTTTGAGATTTGGCAAAACATAAAATTTCCTAAAATATGCCAGGAAGGAATTCCTGCTTGGAAATACTAGTGCCTCTCAACTTAAGTATTGTCTCCTATATGCATATTCAGACTTTTACATAATACAGGCCTGCTAAATCTGCTGTAGGTTTTGCGAAGAATAGCAACATGCTAGATGTAGGCCTTTAGTGAGATTAATCTAAGAATTGAGAAAAGTCAAATTGCAGGTGGTAGAAAATAAAATTAGAGTTTAATAAATTTAGGTAGAGATAAATTATAGAATGTGAATTCAGTAATTCAGATATGAAGAAACTTACCAAGAATAAGAAAAGAAGTAATAGAGTTACTAGAAGTAAATGAGTTACTAGTGACTTGAAGCTGGGAGCAGTGGCTCACACCTATATTCCAAGCATTTTGGGAAGCTGAGGCAAGAGGATCACTTAAGTCCAGGAGTTCAAGACCAGCCTGGAAAACATAGTGGGACCCTATCTCCACAAAAAATAAACAAAATTAGCTGGGTATGGTGGCACATGCCTATAGCCCCAGCTACTTGGGAGGCTGAGGCAGGAGTATTGCTTGAGCCCTGGAAGTCAAGGTTGCAGTAAGCCACAATTGTGCCACTGCATTCCAGCCTGGGTGACAGAGGGAAGTCCTATCTCAAAAACAAACCCCTCCTAAACAAAACCAAAAGACAGTAATGATAACAGCAACAACAACAACAACAACAACAACAACAAAAACCCACAGTGACTTGATAAAGACAACAGGGCAGAGAAATAGCTTGAGATGAGCTATTAACCTTGGGGACTAATGGAATTGTGGGGTACTAATAGAAATCAAGAATTTGAGAAAAGAATCTGATCTTTATGAAGCACTAGCTAATAAACCAGGTACTATGTTACTCATTTTCATATATGATCTAATTTACAAATAGAGTAAATTCAAAAAGGAAATGTAATGTGTTTGGAAATTGAATGTGGATTTCGAGGGCATGAAACAATCAGTGGTCATGTCCAGTTGGCAACTGGAAACATGGGACTGGATATAGGTGAGAGGTCAGGGTTACACACATGTATTTTTTTCTGTTTTCAATATCGTAATTTGAAAAAGCAAAACAATTTTATTACTTATATGGAGAAAGTTTGAGTGGTCTGGATAGAAGATCAAGCCAGTCATGAAGTTCTCTTAAGCCAAAGCCTAATCCAGAGCAAGGCTTGAGCTCTCTTCAATCCTATGCAGGTTGATAGAGGTGAGGAAACCACAGAAGAAAACCTTGAAACTAGAAATTCATTCATGAAGCTTAAGAAAATAAGCCACGTACAGAATATAATAGTGCAAGTTAAAGCAGCAAGTGCAGATATAGAAGCTGCAGCAAACTATCCTGAAAAATTTTTCATAGCTAAGATCATTGATGAAGGTGGCTACTCTAAACAATAGATTTTTGATGTAGACAAACCAGCCTTTTATTGGAAGAAAATGCCGTCTAGGACTTTCATTGCTAAAGAGAAAAAGTCCATGCCTGCTTTAAAAGGATAGATTGACTCTCTTGTTAGGGGCGAATGCAGCTGGTGACTTGAAGTTGAAGCCACTGCTCTTTCACCATTCTGAAAATTTCAGGGCCCTTAAAATTATGCTAAATCTACTGTGCTGGTGCTCTATAAATGGAACAATGAATAATACCACATCTGTTTGTTGCATGGCTTACTGAATTCTTTCACAATATTACTGCTCATTGACAAGAGCTCTGATGGAGAGGTACAAGGAGATTAATGTTGTTTTCAAGACTGCAAATAAAACATCCATTCTGCAGTTCATGGATCCTGGAGTCAATTCAACTTTTGAATCTTATTATTTTATATATATATATATATACACACACACACACACACACATATATATATATAGAGAGAGAGATGATAGATATAGATATCTATATCTATATCTATATCTATCTATCCGTCTCTCTATATATCTATTTTTATGACTATAGCGTCTATAGATGGTGATTCCACTGATAGTTCTGGGCTAAGTCAACTGAAAAGCTTCTGGAAAGGATTCATGTTTCTGGATGCCTTTAAGAACATGGATGAAGCTAGAAACCATCATTCTCAGCAAACTAACACAGGAACAGAAAAACAAACACCTCATGTTCTCACTCATAAGTGGGAGTTGAACAATGAGAACACAAGGATATAGGGAGGGCTACATCACACACTGGGGCCTATCGGGGAATGGGAGGCTGGGAGGGGTGATAACATTAGGAGAAATACTTAATGTAGGTGATGGGCTGATGGGTGGAGCAAACCACCATGGCATGCACATTTGGCACATGTATCCCAGAACTTAAAGTGTGTGTGTGTGTGTGTGTGTGTGTGTGTGTATAGAGAGAGAGGACATTTGTGATTAATAGGAGAAGGTCAAAATATCAACATTAACAGGATTTTGGAAGGAGGTGATTCCACCCCTCATGTATGACTTTGAGGAGTTCAAGACTTTAATGAAGGAAGTAACTGCAGATGTAGTAAAAATAGCAAAAGAACTGAAATTAGAAGTGCAGTTTGAAGATGTGATGGAATTGTTTCAATGTGATGGTAAAACTTGAATAGGTAAGGAGCTGCTTTTTATGCATGAGCGAACAAAATGCTTTCCTGAGGTGGAATCTACTGCTGAAGATATTGTGAACATTGTTGAAATAACAAAGAATGATCTAGACTATTGCATAAACTTAACTGATAAAGTAGCAGCATAGTTTGAGAAGATTGATTCCAATTTTGAAAGAAGCTCTACTGTGGGTGAAATGTTATCAAACATTTGTTATCAAAAATGTTATCAAATATTGCATGCTACAGAGAAATATTTTGTGAAAGGAAGACTCAATTGATATCATTGTTTTATTTTAAGAAATTGCCACAGTCACTCTAACCTTCAGCAACCACTTCCTGATCAATCAGCACCCATCAATATTGAGGCAAGACCTTTCACCAGAAATAGAAACTATGACTTATGGAAGGCTATGGTAATTGTTAGAATTTTTAGCAATGAAGTATTTTAAAATTAAAGTGTGTACCTTTTTTAGACATAATGCCATTGTACACAGTATAGTATAAACATAACTTTTGTAAGAACTGGGAACCCGAAATTTGTATGACTCACTTTATAGTGATAGTAGTTTTATTGCATCAGTCTGGATCTGAACCTGTAATATCTCCAAGGTATTCCTGTATTCTGAATTTGACTACCTACTTACCTTTACCAATAAGTTTTATACTTTCATATGTTTTCATGCTCCTAATTAATTTCCTTTTTTTCAACCTGAGGAAATCCCTGTGGCAATTCTTATAAGGCAGGTTGAGTGGTGATTTGCTTCCTCAGCCTTTATCTGAGGAAGTCTTACCTCTTCCTAATTTTGGAGGGACCGCTTTTCTTGTTATAGTATTTCTGATTAACAGTTTTTTTCTTTCACTACGTTGAATATATCATCCCTTTCTCTTCGCCTCCAAAGTTTCTGCTGATAAATCACTGATAGCTTCATAGGAGTTTCCTTGTATATGAAGAATTTCTTTTCTCTTGCTGCTTTCAAAATTTTTCCTTTTTCTTTTTATACCTTTATTGTAATGCATCCCAGTGTAATCTTCTTTGGATTGATCCTGTTGGGGAAATTCTGATCATCATGGATCTAGATGTTTATATTCCTCCCAAATCTGGGAAGTTTCCAGCCATCATTTCTTTAAATAAGCTTTTTGTCCTTTTCTCTCTCTCTTTTCCTTTTGCGATTTCCATAATGTGAATTATCTTTCTTGATGGTGTCTCATGTATCTTGTAGGCTTCCTTCATGCTTTTCCATTCTTTTTTCTCCTTTGATTAGATTTTGTCTTTTTTGAAACAAAGTCTTGCTCTGTTGCTCAGGCTGGAGTGCAGTGGCATGGTGCAATCTTGGCTCATCGCAACCTCTGCCTCCCAGGTTCAAACAATTCTTGTGCATCAGTCTCCCAAGTAATTGAGATGATAGGTGTGTGTCACCATGGTAGGCTATTTCTTTGTATTTTTAGTAGAGATGGGGTTTCACCATGTTGACCAGACTGGTCTTGAACTCCAGGCCTCAAGTGACCTCCTGCCTTGGCCTCTCAAAGTTCTGGGATTACAGGGATGAGTCACCACATGTGTCCAATGATTGGATATAGTCAAATGACCTGTCTTTGAGTTCATGGATTCTTTTGTTTGATCAACTGTGTTATTGACTCTTCATTGAATTTTAAAAATTGTATTCACTGTGTTCTTTTTTTTTTTTTTTTTACTAAAAGGGAGCTTTATTTATTTATTTATTTTTCTTTTTTATTTTTTATTATACTTTAAGTTATAGGGTACATGTGCATAACGTGCAGGTTTGTTACATATGTATATTTGTGCCATGTTGGTGTGCTGTACCCATCAACTCGTCAGCACCCATCAATTCATCATTTATATCATGTATAACTCCCCAATGCAATCCCTCCCCCCTCCCCCCTCCCCCCTCCCCATGATAGGCCCCAGTGCGTGATGTTCCCCTTCCCCAGTCCAAATGATCTCATTGTTCAGTTCCCACCTATGAGTGAGAACATGCGGTGTTGGGTTTTCTGTTCTTGTGATAGTTTGCTAAGAATGATGGTTTCCAGCTGCATCCATGTGCCTACAAAGGACGCAAACTCATCCTTTTTTATGGCTGCATAGTATTCCATGGTGTATATGTGCCACATTTTCTTAATCCAGTCTGTCACAGATGGACATTTGGGTTGATTCCAAGTCTTTGCTATTGTGAATAGTGCCGCAATAAACATACGTGTGCATGTGTCTTTGTAGTAGAATAATTTATAATCCTTTGGGTATATACCCAGTAGTGGGATGGCTGGGTCATATGGTACATCTAGTTCTAGATCCTTGAGGAATTGCCATACTGTTTTCCATAATGGTTGAACTAGTTTACAATCCCACCAACAGTGTAAAAGTGTTCCTATTTCTCCACATCCTCTCCAACACCTGTTGTTTCCTGACTTCTTAATGATTGCCATTCTAACTGGTGTGAGATGGTATCTCATTGTGGTTTTGATTTGCATTTCTCTGATGGCGAGTGATGATGAGCATTTTTTCATGTGTCTGTTGGCTGTATGAATGTCTTCTTTTGAGAAATGTCTGTTCATATCCTTTCCCCACTTTTTGATGGGGTTGTTTGTTTTTTTCTTGTATATTTGTTTGAGTTCTTTGTAGATTCTGGATATTAGCCCTTTGTCAGATGAGTAGGTTGCAAAAATTTTCTCCCATTCTGTAGGTTGCCTGTTCACTCTGATGGTAGTTTCTTTTGCTGTGCAAAAGCTCTTTAGTTTAATTAGATCCCATTTGTCAATTTTGGCTTTTGCTGCCGTTGCTTTTGGTGTTTTAGACATGAAGTCCTTGCACATGCCTATGTCCTGAATGGTACTACCTAGATTTTCTTCTAGGGTTTTATGGTATTAGATCTAACATTTAAGTCTCTAATCCATCTTGAATTAATCTTCGTATAAGGGGTAAGGAAAGGATCCAGTTTCAGCTTTCTACTTATGGCTAGCCAATTTTCCCAGCACCATTTATTAAATAAGGAATCCTTTCCCCATTTCTTGTTTCTCTCGAGGTTTGTCAAAGATCAGATGGCTGTAGATGTGTGGTATTATTTCTGAGGACTCTGTTCTGTTCCATTGGTCTATATCTCTGTTTTGGTACCAGTACCATGGTGTTTTGGTTACTATAGCCTTGTAGTATAGTTTGAAGTCAGGTAGCGTGACGCCTCCAGCTTTGTCCTTTTGACTTAGGATTGTCTTCGCAATGTGAGCTCTTTTTTGGTTCCATATGAACTTTAAAGCAGTTTTTTCCAATTCTGTGAAGAAACTCATTGGTAGCTTGATGGGGATGGCATTGAATCTATAAATAACCTTGGGCAGTATGGCCATTTTCACAATATTGATTCTTCCTATCCATGAGCATGGTATGTTTTTCCATTTGTTTGTGTCCTCTTTGATTTCACTGAGCAGTGGTTTATAGTTCTCCTTGAAGAGGTCCTTTACATCCCTTGTAAGTTGGATTCCTAGGTATTTGATTCTCTTGGAAGCAATTGTGAATGGAAGTTCATTCCTGATTTGGCTCTCTGCTTGTCTGTTACTGCTGTATAAGAATGCTTGTGATTTTTGCACATTAATTTTGTATCCTGAGACTTTGCTGAAGTTGCTTATCAGCTTAAGGAGATTTTGGGCTGAGACGATGGGGTTTTCTAAATATACAATCATGTCATCTGCAAACAGGGACAATTTGACTTCTTCTTTTCCTAACTGAATACCCTTGATTTCTTTCTCTTGCCTGATTGCCCTAGCCAGAACTTCCAATACTATGTTGAATAGGAGTGGTGAGAGAGGGCATCCCTGTCTTGTACCAGTTTTCAAAGGGAATTTTTCCAGTTTTTGCCCATTCAGTATGATATTGGCTGTGGGTTTGTCATAAATAGCTCTTATTATTTTGAGGTACGTTCCATCAATACCGAATTTATTGAGCGTTTTTAGCATGAAGGGACTGTTGAATTTTGTCAAAAGCCTTTTCTGCATCTATTGAGATAATCATGTGGTTCTTGACTTTGGTTCTGTTTATATGCTGGATTATGTTTATTGATTTGCGAATGTTGAACCAGGCTTGCATCTCAGGGAAGAAGCCCACTTGATCATGGTGGATAAGCTTTTGGATGTGCTGCTGAATCCGGTTTGCCAGTACTTTATTGAGGATTTTTGCATCGATGTTCATCAGGGATATTGGTCTAAAATTCTCTTTTTTTGTTGTGTCTCTGCCAGACTTTGGTATCAGGATGATGTTGGCCTCATAAAAAGAGTTAGGGAGGATTCCCTCTTCTTCTATTGATTGGAATACTTTCAGAAGGAATGGTACCAGCTCCTCCTTGTACCTCTGGTAGAATTCAGCTGTGAATCCATCTGGTCCTGGACTTTTTTTGGTGGGTAGGCTATTAATTGTTGCCTCAATTTCAGAGCCTGCTATTGGTCTATTCAGGGATTCAACTTCTTCCTGGTTTAGTCTTGGGAGAGTGTAAGTGTCCAGGAAATTATCCATTTCTTCTAGATTTTCTAGTTGATTTGCGTAGAGGTGTTTATAGTATTCTCTGATGGTAGTTTGTATTTCTGTGGGGTCGGTGGTGATATCCCCTTTATCATTTTTTATTGCATCTATTTGATTCCTCTCTCTTTTCTTCTTTATTAGTCTTGCTAGCGGTCTGTCAATTTTGTTGATCTTTTCAAAAAACCAACTCCTGGATTCATTGATTTTTTGGAGGGTTTTTTGTGTCTCTATCTCCTTCAGTTCTGCTCTGATCTTAGTTATTTCTTGCCTTCTGCTAGCTTTTGAATGTGTTTGCTCTTGCCTCTCTAGTTCTTTTAATTGTGATGTTAGAGTGTCAATTTTAGATCTTTCCTGCTTTCTCTTGTGGGCATTTAGTGCTATAAATTTCCCTCTACACACTGCTTTAAATGTGTCCCAGAGATTCTGGTATGTTGTGTCTTTGTTCTCATTGGTTTCAAAGAACATCTTTATTTCTGCCTTCATTTCATTATGTACCCAGTAGTCATTCAGGAGCAGGTTGTTCAGTTTCCATGTAGTTGAGTGGTTTTGATTGAGTTTCTTAGGCCTGAGTTCTAGTTTGATTGCACTGTAGTCTGAGAGAGAGTTTGTTATAATTTCTGTTCTTTTACATTTGCTGAGGAGTGCTTTGCTTCCAATTATGTGGTCAATTTTGGAATAAGTGCGATGTGGTGCTGAGAAGAATGTATATTCTGTTGATTTGGGGTGGAGAGTTCTATAGATGTCTATTAGGTCCGCTTGGTGCAGAGATGAGTTCAATTCCTGGATATCCTTGTTAACTTTCTGTCTCATTGATCTGTCTAATGTTGACAGTGGAGTGTTGAAGTCTCCCATTATTATTGTATGGGAGTCTAAGTCTCTTTGTAAGTCTCTAAGGACTTGCTTTATGAATCTGGGTGCTCCTGTATTGGGTGCATATATATTTAGGAGAGTTAGCTCTTCCTGTTGAATTGATCCCTTTACCATTATGTAATGGCCTTCTTTGTCTCTTTTGATCTTTGATGGTTTAAAGTCTGTTTTATCAGAGACTAGGATTGCAACCCCTGCTTTTTTTTTTGTTCTCCATTTGCTTGGTAGATCTTCCTCCATCCCTTTATTTTGAGCCTATGTATGTCTCTGCATGTGAGATGGGTCTCCTGAATACAGCAGACTGATGGGTCTTGACTCTTTATCCAGTTTGCCAGTCTGTGTCTTTTAATTGGAGCATTTAGTCCATTTATATTTAAGGTTAATATTGTTATGTGTGAACTTGATCCTGCCATTATGATATTAACTGGTTATTTTGCTCGTTAGTTGATGCAGTTTCTTCCTAGCCTCGATGGTCTTTACATTTTGGCATGTTTTTGCAATGGCTGGTACTGGTTGTTCCTTTCAATGTTTAGGGCTTCCTTCAGGGTCTCTTGTAAGGCAGGCCTGGTAGTGACAAAATCTCTAAGCAGTTTGCTTCTCTGTAAAGGATTTTATTTCTCCTTCACTTATGAAACTTAGTTTGGCTGGATATGAAATTCTAGGTTTAAAATTCTTTTCTTTAAGAACGTTGAATATTGGCCCCCACTCCCTTCTGGCTTGTAGAGTTTCTGCCGAGAGATCTGCTGTTAGTCTGATGGGCTTCCCTTTGTGGGTAACCTGACCTTTCTCTCTGGCTGCCCTTAAGATTTTTTCCTTCATTTCAACTTTGGTGAATCTGGCAATTATGTGTCTTGGAGTTGCTCTTCTCAAGGAGTATCTTTGTGGCGTTCTCTGTATTTCCTGAATTTGAATGTTGGCCTGCCCTACTAGGTTGGGGAAGTTCTCCTGGATGATATCCTGAAGAGTGTTTTCCAACTTGGTTCCATTTTCCCCCTCACTTTCAGGCACCCCAATCAGACGTAGATTTGGTCTTTTTACATAATCCCATACTTCTTGTAGGCTTTGTTCATTTCTTTTTCTTCCTTTTTCTTTTGGTTTCTCTTCTCGCTTCATTTCATTCATTTGATCCTCAATCGCTGATACTCTTTCTTCCAGTTTATCGAGTCGGTTACTGAAGCTTGTGCATTTGTCACGTATTTCTCGTGTCATGGTTTTCATCTCTGTCATTTCGTTTATGACATTCTCTGCATTAATTATTCTAGCTGTCAATTCTTCCACTCTTTTTTCAAGATTTTTAGTTTCTTTGCACTGGGTACGTAATTCCTCCTTTAGCTCTGAGAAGTTTGATGGTCTGAAGACTTCTTCTCTCATCTCGTCAAAGTCATTCTCTGACCAGCTTTGATCCGTTGCTGGCGATGGGCTGCGCTCCTTTGTAGGGGGAGATGCGCTCTTATTTTTTGAATTTCCAGCTTTTCTGCCCTGCTTCTTCCCCATCTTTGTGGTTTTATCTGTCTCTGGTCTTTGATGATGGTGACGTACTGATGGGGTTTTGGTATAGGTGTCCTTCCTGTTTGATAGTTTTCCTTCTGACAGTCAGGACCCTCAGCTATAGGTCTGTTGGAGATTGCTTGAGGTCCACTCTAGACCCTGTTTGCCTGGGTATCAGCAGCAGAGTTTGCAGAAGATAGAATATTGCTGAACAGCGAGTGTACCTGTCTGATTCTTCCTTTGGAAGCTTCCTCTCAGGGGTGTACTCCACCCTGTGAGGTGTGGGGTGTCAGACTGCCCCTAGTGGGGGATGTCTCCCACTTAGGCTACTCAGGGGTCATTGACCCACTTGAGCAGGCAGTCTGTCCATTCTCAGATCTCAACCTCCGTGTTGGGAGATCCACTGCTCTCTTCAAAGCTGTCAGACAGTGTTGTTTGCGTCTGCTCAGGCCTCTCCTGCTTCCCCTGTTGTTTTTTTAGCTAAGCCCTGCCCCCAGAGGTGGAGTCTATAGAGACAGGCAGGTTTCCTTGAGCTGCTGTGAGCTCCACCCAGTTCGAGCTTCCCAGCGGCTTTGTTTACCTACTTAAGCTTCAGCAATGGCGGGCGCCCCTCCCCCAGCCTCGCTGCTGCCCCGCAGACTGCTGTGTTAACAATGAGGGAGGCTCCGTGGGCATGGGACCCTCCCGGCCAGGTGAGGGATATATTCTTCTGGTGTGCCCGTTTGCTTAAAGCGCGGTATTGGGGTGGGAGTTACACGATTTTCCAGGTGTTGTGTGTCTCAGTTCCCCTGGCTAGGAAAAGGGATTCCCTTCCCCCTTGCGCTTTCCAGGTGTGGCGATGCCTCGCCCTGCTTCAGCTCTCGCTGGTCAGGCTGCAGCAGCTGACCAGCACTGATTGTCTGGCACTCCCTAGTGAGATGACCCCAGTACCTCAGTTGAAAATGCAGAAATCACCGGTCTTCTGTGTCGCTCGCGCTGGGAGTTGGAGACTGGAGCTGTTCCTATTCGGCCATCTTGCTCCGCCTTCACTGTGTTCTTGAACTCCAGAATTTCTGTTTGATTATTTTTGTGATTTCTACCTCTTCATTGAAGTCCTCATTTTGTTCATGTATTAGTTTCCCAATTTTCTTGAGTTTTCTGTTTTCTCTTGTAACTCACTGGACTTCCTTAAAACAATTATTTTGATTTGGTATCAGTTATTAAATATAATCAATTATTTTGATTTGGTATGAGTTGCTGGAGCTTTATTAGTTTTCTTTGCTGGTGTCACATTTGCCTGATTCTTAATGTTATGTTAACTTTGTATTGATGTCTGTGAATTTGAAGGAGAGAACACCTCTTCCTGCCATGTCAGCCTATTTTGACAGGTATACAACTTCTCCTGCAGGCTTCCTGGATTGATATGACTGACTCTGGGATTTCAGTCAAGTGGTGCTGGAATAGAGTCACATGACTGCTTGCTGGTCTGTGAGCCTGTTACCAGATATCTTGTCTGCCACATCGAGGTGGATGGAATGGCTTTCCACCAAGTTCATGGGACTGCCTCCTACCAGGTAGGTAGGACTCTCTCTAGGACCATGGTCATTGTCAAACAAGATTGGAAATGGTCTGTGGGGCTACTTCTGGTTCCACAGTCAAGTTTGAGGACAGTGGGCCTGTTACTTTGGTTATAGATGAGTGTGGCTGAAGCAGAGTTTCTGAGTGGGCTCCCACTGGGTCTCTGGGAAGGTCTCTGGGTGGGCAGGACTGCCTCCATGACAATGGTAGAGAGGAAGTGGAGAGGGACAGTTTCAGTGTGTTCAGTTGGGTCTAAGGTTGGCAGACCTGTTACCAGGATCATGTACAGGTATTGCTCCTTGATGGATGGGTTTCAGAACTATGACCAAAGATGGCTAGAGTTGGGTTCATAGGGATATGGGACTGTTTTCAGTCTGCAATTGGGATCATGTTCAGCAAACCTGCCACTGGGATGGGGGTCTGCCTTCTCAAAATGGCTGTCCTTGGTCTGGAACCTCAATGGTGCTTCTCCTACCTGGATCTGAAAACACCACATAGGCACTTGTCCATGGGTGCCAGATCATTATTTGTGTGAGGGATGTGAGTTGGATACCTTCTCTTTTTCCACTTTGCTAGTGTCACTCTCCCACAGATGTATTTTTGAGGAATAAAAATAGGGTGAATGTTTGCAGCTGTGAGAAATGAATATAGCCCTCCTTGAGATTATCTAAGTCTCACCACCATTTAGAACAGAACACTTAGGCATGATAAACTGAAAAGATTTGGGAAAAGTATGTCTTTCCATCATCATGATTGACTTATGCTGGACAAATCCCAGGTTATGATTAACTACCTTCCTTCTAAGTTTGAATGCAGAACCAAGTTTATTAATTATATAAGAAGCTTCAAAACTTAAGCTGTAATGAATTTGTTAGGACCTCTTGGGCTTGTGACCTACTATGCTGTAACAAAATGACTTTTAGCCTTAGTTTTCAGTGAGCAAATGACCTTTTTGTGTTTTTGAAATGTAATTAAGTTGCTTTAAAAAAAATCAATACCATGGATGATTTGTTGTTAGAATGAAGGAATGTGCAACAGATATAGTTTTAGGCTTAGATATCAAGTTCCAGTGGTATTCTCTATTCTTTTGTTGATTATATGAGTAATTAAGTAATTCACTTGTGGCACTAAACGAAGTCAGAGGAAGAATAATGAGCTGAACTCTGACTCCAGAAAATCTCCCCACTTACATCTTTGGCTTCTGAAGTGTAGCAGGCCTAGGAAAAAATATTCCTGTGAGGAAGGAACAGTGACCTTTCAATATAACTAGTAAACATGGCATAAGGATGGGATTGGTCAGGCTTTGTGTTAGTATATTTGTTATCATGAACATCTTCTCCTAGAAGAACAATTAAAAAGAGATTGGAAAAGAAAACTAAGAAGTGGTTAGAAAGTGCAAACATGAATACTTCACTTATGATCTTTTCTCTCTAAACCCATTTATTTTTCAGTTGTGTGCTTGTCTTCACTCCTTAAATTTCTTCTTTTCTTGACATGTATATTTATCGCTGTTCTTTTGCATAATAAAATACTCTGCTTGAGTTTGATGTGTCTCCTTTAAATATATGATGAATGTAGCTTCTCTCTGTGCTACATGAAGAATATATGTCTCACAAGCACAGATGCATTAATGAAACTAGGTTTAAAAGCCATTCTTCATTTCATACCATCCAGTACTCTTCTTTTAAAAAAGAGTAAGTTTGTTATTCAAAGCCATATTTAACCAGAAGAATTTCCACCAGCTAGCCATTCTTTCGCAGAGCAGAAATGCAAATTGTATGCTGCTTATAGCCTAAGTGCAACTGTCTTATTGAACATTTTAGCAGATTGTAACAATGCTATGATTATAGAGAATCTATTATGAGAAGTTTTCTAAGTTACAGGCCAAGAATTGCATTGAATTTCAGTCAAAAATGGTACATGTTGAGTTATAATTATTAATGGAGTCTTTCCACCATTTTAAAAAGGGAGAACACAACAGCTCAATGGCCATCTTTTCTTTGTTTTGCATTCCCTTAGACAGTTAAAGGGACCACGATTGAATCTCTTGTTAATTTTTGTCCAAACTTATTTTGCTACCAAATAAATGATGCCATTTTAAAATAATTTGTTCAGCTACTGTGATTTTAAGGTTTCCATTTTTGTTCACTGAACAAATTCTTAATTATCTCAGGGCAATTGAAATGCTCCACAATTCTTTGTGCAGTCAAAGTTATTTCTGTGAATAATGTACAAACTAACCTCTTGGGAGCCCATCTATATTTGAAAGGTTTACTAATGGGCTGCTTCTTCCCCTTGCACATATGCTGGTTTATAATTTACAGCAGCCTTCCAGGAGCTATGTCTAATTTCACAGCCCTGCCACACATCACAGCACATAGCTCTCAGCTGCCACAAATCCCTGGATGGGAACTTTCTGTTCTCTTTTTTTTGCCTACAGTTTATGGTATTTTGTTTCTATGGCTTTAGTGTTTCCAATTATTTAGCTGAGCCCAAAACATGTTAAGCTTTATGTCATTAAAGAAGTAACTTCCTTCTTTGAAGATATAGGTTTACATTTTTTATAATATTTTTACTTCTCAGTTCAAGACATGGATCATTATCATTTCTTTTTATGATTAAGTGATTGGTTAAGGAGTCAAAACAAGTGGAATGTTCTGAGAATATTTTTATGACTGTTTCACCCATTGCTGTTCATTACCACTCATCATTCTGCTAGATCTCTTGCTTCTTCTGCCTTGGCGGATATTTCTTCAAGAATGAATCTCTTTGGAAATAGCAGTTTTCTTTTATCTTTATGTTTCTTGGGCATATGTTCACAATTAGATTTGTGGGATGGATAAAAGCCAAGTTAATCGCATTTTATTCTTTCAGTTCTTGATATTCATCTTCAAACAGGTTGCTATCATGTTAACTTAATGCCTCCTATGTTAGGGGCCTCTATTAAAGAGATTGGATTGTGTTATGTTATTTTTAGTTTTTATATTCCTAAGTAATTTAAAGAACTAAAGTAAGACCATGTTTTTAATGTTTTTACCCCCATTTTCTAATCATTTTTTTTCCTAAATATAGCCCATACTTGTTTAATTTTTTATCTTTTCTACTATTTTAATCATTGCACACTATTTTTTTGCTTCATTGTACTTCTGGTTAGATGCAAATTGGATAGATTAATTTTGGGTTCTGAAACTAACAAAGACTTCAGATCTCTTTCTTTCAAGAGGAAACTTTCTTCTTACAAATAGTGAGAACTTCTTTTTGCCTGTTGAATTTAGAGCATATCCTGTAGTCAAGCCATTTCATTTAATAATGAATTATTTTTTCACATTGCTTTTAATTTAATTTTGCTTTTTTTGTATAATCCTAAGAGTTGTGTATTTTAAAGGGAAGAAATTGTTATCTATCTGTGGTATTTGGAAAGTTAGTTTTGGCACTGCTGCTTCAATTGATTAAAAGTTGTATTTACAAAAGAACATACCATTAAGAACGAGTTGTTTGTTGCACTAGTCATTCTTCTAAATCTTTTTATTATCTTTTGAGCTATCTCTAAACTAGCTATGGGGACAGGAGATATACTGTATAGCAACTCTTTCTACATTCTACCCAAATTTTTTGTGAACCTAAAACTGCTATAAAAAAGTAAAGTCTATTAATTTTAAAAAAGAAAGAAAAACTAGCCAGGTGCCTGCAAAGAAGGAAGATTCAGGCTACTTGGACACAGCGGTGTGGGATTACTGTGGAAATATAGCATTAAGGCCATACTAGCTGATTTACATTGGTAATATGACATTCTCTTTTTCCTATTAAACTTTTTTGGCAGGAGAAATGATTAATTATGTGACATTTCTTTTTCATTACCTTCTTTGTGATGATAGTTTCTTTTTCATTACCTTCTTTGTGAAATGCCTATTACATTTTATGAATGATGGCTGGGTAGAGTAACATTTTGATTTGGTTTTTGACTATACTGTATTGTTAGCCAATGCTCTTATTTGGTTTGACTATGCAGTGTTCTACGGAATGGTTTAAAAGAGTTAGATAATCCAAATGCGGAATACTAAGAACCTATATTTCAAAGGCAACATGAATCACACAAGGCTACTGTCCAATTAAAAGAAGATTGTGGTGAGATATGATAATATCATAATATGAACTATTCTCATTAAAAGATTGGTATTCAAATTGGACAAGAAGAAAACTGAAAACAATACTAGTGAAAGTAATTTACTGCATTTTTCTTAAAACATGCAGTAGATGAAACATTGAGTACTTACAGCATTTTTTAATATTAATACAAAAGGCTTAAGTTGTATAAGGATCATAGTTTTGAGTTGTAGGATGTTAGTGTTAATAACTGGGCATATTAATTGTAAAAACCCTCATGTGGTGGCAGTAGCTCTGGAATGTAGAAAGAAATAAGAATATGGGAAGGATGTAATGTATTTCCTGTTCTATTGGGCAGTAGACTGGGCCCCCGATTCTCTTTTTTTTCTTTTTGCCTCAGCCTCCTGTCATGAGACATTCCATTCTTATCGATATCAATCACCACTCCCTTCTTGGGTACCACGACAACACTTCTGTTTTCCCTGGGAGAACAACCAAACATTGAGATCTTGAAAAATCTCAGATGAAAATGTTCAACAAAAATCTCTTTGTTGATAACAAAGGTAATGCTATTCACTTGGGTTCAGTGTTGTGGCAGCTCAGCTGAAATTCCTAAGGTGACTCTGAAATGATTCCATTGTCTGTAGATTTCTTGGGTTTTTATTAATAGAGAATGACAATATGCTAGTTGGTATACAGTGCCTGTGTACCTCCATCACATTCATAATCATCTTAAAAGCAGCAACATTGTATGAATGTATCATTGTATTCCTCACAGTTTTAAGTGTGTGGTACCTTATATTTAATAGGTATTCAATAAATATTTATATAATTGAGTTGGGATCCTAATAAGAGGAAATGAGCTTACATTCCACAGCAGATAGGATTTTAATTACTATCACCATTGAGCTTACTGTGTGGTTATTAAGGGACACTAAATGGCTGTTTCTAAATGTCTCTTATTTGTTCAACTACATTTGTTGAGTCCTACATGCCTGGTGTTGTGCTGGGAGCTGGGGACAGAGAGAGAGATCATTAAGAGCCCAGGCCCTCAAGGGGCTTCTAATAGCAGAGAATCTTTAGGCATGTTTAACTGGAATAGGTGCTAGATTAGATCAGAGGTTAGATAACAGTGTTGCTGAGATCCAGATAAGTGGTTTAAGTTTTTAAGTCCATTTAGCCAGACACCAATTCTCTAGGATTTCTCTCAGGCCTGTGTTGCTGGTCACACGTGGGACCTGGTGATAGAATATGTGTGAATCTGTGTCAAGTCATTATTACTATGGGGAAAATTCCTCTAAAACATGTTACCAAAGGTGATCAGTAGCATCATCTCCTTTTACAAAGAACACTTTCACTTCTAAGACTATTTTTATTTGTGTTGTTCTTCTAGTCTTTCAGTTATGTAAAATAATTCTTTAAGTTTCTACTCTTATTTAACCCAGGATGCTTGACAGAAATGTTGCTTGGTCTATGGGAACCTCGTTGTGTAATATTGCTGACTTTAGTTTTATGACAAGTTGTAGTGCTAGTAGCACTTGTCCAAGGTCTGTTAGCCTACCAAGAGTTTTTGGAAAAATTATTAATAGGAAGCTTTTCTAGGAAGGTGAATTAGAAAGAGGTATCCAACTTTTTTTCTCCTATAGGCTGATTCAGCCCACTAGGGCATATGGTTTGGTGGGCAGAGCTCAGTCATGGATTGGAGTTTAGCCCCACTCATACCCTCTGCCGTATCTCCAGTTTGTCTTATGTGGTGAAATACACAACTCTAAGCGGTAGAGTTGTTAACCTTAAAAAGAGGACAGATCTTTTTTTTTCATAAAGATCATCATTTAAAAAATAGTAAAATGGGCTACAGGAAACTTTTAGAGATGATGAAAATGTTTATGGCATAGATAGTAGTGATGGTTTTATGGGTATATTCTTATTTCTAAACTCACCAAGTTGCATACATTAAATACGTGCAGCTTTTTGTAGTCAATCATATCTCAGTAAAGTGGTTAACAAAAACTCTTAATCTGCTAAAGACACATCTCAGGACTCATTATGCAAGTTCTCTTACATAATGATTTAGAGAACATGGTGTCTTGCGAGATTAGCTTAGTGCTACTTCGTGGGTTCTTTGGGATAGGTGTGAAATAAAAACAGTGGGAAAGTGAAGAACATTAAATAGTCTGAGTGTTTCTCAATGAGGGACTGGTGTGTAGTGCATGTTATTGTCTTTATACTACTTGACAAAAAAAATGCTCTCCAGTTTATATTGCTTTGCTTTGTGAAGAGCCTTGTAGAATTATGTTTTTTAACTGCATCATGGTGTGCTGCAAGATTTCAATGTTAATGGCCTAGGTTTTCTTTTAAATAGAATGCATTAAAAAGATCCCTCTTATGCATATAATCTAAGCAGGTGACTGTAGTTCTAGTAACACATCAGTTGTTGACCTTCATTTACTCATCTGAATGTGTACTGCATTCAAGTGCATTTTATATCATTTAATTTAAATACAATTGAAAATGACTTAAATTCTCCTCTACTTACTTGGCAGAGGAGAACAATATAAATAGTACTGTCCCGACCATGATTCTTTCTGACTCCTCCTCCATTGCAATGTAAATTCTCCTGGAACAAGGGTCATGTTGTCTGGTTCATTCCGGTATGTCCAGATTCTCTAACAGTGTCACCATATTGAGTATATTTCCAATATATTTTTAAATAGGAATCAATATCTGTTTATTATATCACCATTAAAATTTCATTAAATATAAAATGTGATGATTTTTCACACCTACACTAGGACTAGGTGGAACATCCTTTTAAACTTAGGATGTTTTAGTGAATTTTGAATTCATTGCCCAGAAGGTTGGTTTTTTTCTTTTCCTTTTTTTTTTTTTTTTGTCAGGAGGGGAACTTATAGGGAGTAGATCAGTATGTACCATAAATTAAGAGAGCGCTAGATATGGCTGACTAGAAATAAGAAGGTACTTTACCCAGCCATTATCTTAGCCCTCATCTCTGTGAGTGGTTCTGGTTAGAAGGTGGCTGAAGAAATGAGAGTGGAACAGTTAGTTTAGAATAATGTGCTCTGGAACATAGTACTGGCGATTCCTTAAAGACCTGAAAACAGAACTACCATTTGACTCAGCAGTTCCATTACTGGGTATATACCAAAAGGAATATAAATTGTTCTATCATAAAGACACATATACATATATGCCCATTGCAGCACTATTCACAATAACAAAGACATGGAATTAACCTAAATGCCCATCAATTGTAGACTGAATAAAGGAAATGTGGTACATATATACCATGGAATAATATGCAGCCATAAAAAAGAACAAGATCATGTTTTTACAGTAACATGAATGGAGCTGGAGGCCATTATCCTTAGCAAACTAAAGCAGGAACAGAAAACCAAACACCACATGTTCTCACTTATAAGTGGAAGCTAAATAATGAAAAGACATGGACATATAGGGGGGAACAACAGACACAGGGGCATACCAGAGAGTAGAGGGTAGAGGGTGGGAGAAGGGAGAGGATCAGGAAAAATAACTAATGGGTACTAGGCTTACTACCTGGGTGATGAAATAATCTGTGTAACAAACCCCCATGATACAGGTTTACCTATATAAAAAAACAGCACGTGTATACCTGAACTTAAATGTCAAAAAAAAAAAAAAAAAAAAGGAAAATGTACTCTGAATGGAATGGATATTGATATTTTATAAAACTTGGATTTACAGTAAAATTTTATTATTAAAATGATATATGTTTTTGCCAATTTTTAGTATCAACAGAATAAATTTTCTGGCAAACTGATTATGTGGTTTGATTGTGGACTTACCTTTCAAAGATATAGCAAATGATATATATACACACACATATATATGTGTGTGTGTATATATATGTGTGTGTGTGTGTGTGTGTGTACAAATAACTGTATAAATTCTATTTGCCAAAAATAGCTCTGGTTTATTTTAAGAATACATGTTTTGTAAGTCCTAACATGAATTTTCTGTATTTGGGCAAAATAGGAGAGATCTTGTAGATTACTTAAAATCACATATGAATGCATATCAGATAATTATTAGCATTTTCATTTCTGTTGCTAATTAATTGGCAGATATCTGTAGCTCCACACAAGCCAACACTCCTATAAATTATTGCACTAGGTATTCAGGAAGGCAGAGCATATTAGAACGACTGTCATAGGATTATACTCTGAAGTAATATACAGTGCATGTCTTGTTGTTCCATAACAACCTAAGAATAGACAAAATAACTCTGCATTAGAATTTGATCCACTTGAGACTTCAGTGTAGAGCTGATTTTACCACATGGCATAGAAGCAATAACCTATTTTGTTTTAGAGACTTGAGGAAGAGCCCTTTTTTCCTAATATCTCTCTCTCACTTAGTGATGATTATACGTTATTTCCCCCCCAGATATATTCTGTTTTACATTTGTTGCCAGGGCACAATTACTAATGCCTCTTTCACTCACGAAATTGTCCCCGTTTTGACAAAAAATTATTTGGACACACTACTGCTAATTATTTGCCCTGAACACTAGCCTTAATCATGTATACTTTAGTGTGAATGCCATTTAGAACGTTTCCTAAAAGTAGATTTTTTAAATTAAAAAAAATCAGATGAGGAGGAGGCATAGACTCTAAAAAAGGGTACATAACTGGAAGATTGGGAAAACAGAGGCCAAGTTAATTGATTTCACAGTTTTTTCAGAGAAAAGCCTTTCAGGAATTTATACTTTAAATAGATTTACTTGATTTTACCCTTCTTATTCCCCCTCTCTTTGATGTGGAAACTAAGATGTCAGAAACAAACAAAAAACATGGAAAGATTATTGGTCATTTTCCCTTAGTTACTCAATAACTGCCTATTTTGGGATCCTTTTTATTCCTCTCATATCAGCTTTATTTTAATGTCTGTCTCCTTCTGCTTCTCTCTTTGTCTCTGGGTCTCCTATTATATTTGCCTCTTTCTAGTTCACACTTTTCCCTATGTGACTGTTTCATTCTCTTTCTGTCTCTTTGTGTTTCTCTATCTTATCTCCCTCTACCGCTTCTTACATTCAGTGGCCCTTTCTGACTTTTTGCTCTTTCTCCTAAAACAGTAAGTCCAAGACCTCAAAATATATAGCAGAATACACTGAAATGTTTACAAAGTTTGGCTTTCAACACATGCTGATATCATTATTGGCTTTGGACAACTGCCATGTATGAGTTTTCCTGTGACCTTAATTATATTTGTTTAACAACTTTGCCTTTCGACTGGTCAACAAAGGATTGTCTTGACCACGTGCTGTAGATTAAAGATTTTTAAGCTGTGGAAAGTTTAGCAGAGTAGAGCTGTAGCTCTCATATCCCAAAAGGTGGTAACAGTGTAGTGTTACCACCTGGAATTTTAGTGCATAGTACGAGTCAGAATGTGCACTGCTGCCAATTTATAAATAGGGTGTTTCATGATGATTTTTAAGATAGTATCTTGAAAATTGGAATGCTTTTTCAGACAGAGAAAGAATCAAGCATGACCAAAATAATGTAGTATAGAAAAACTAATTATGCTTATAATTGATTGATTGGGCTTAATGGTGCTGTAGAGCTTAAAGGTTCCTATGAGAAAATTGTCCTAAATTTTAACTGGAATAGTAGAAACATATCTTCCTCCCCTGGGGCTGGGATATCTCTCTGGTAGCAGGAGGATAAACAAGAACCATGAAAGATGAAGGCATAACCATTTGGATGTAGAAGTCGTTTCCAAAGTCAGATGTTCTCAATTAGGGCAATTTGAGGGTAATGAGATTCCAACCTTTGTGGCAGAAACAGTACATACTATAAAAGGTCCAAAGAGAGCTGGGTACAGTGGCTCATGCCTGTAATTGCAGCACTTTGGGAGGCAGAGGTGGGCAGATCACTTGAGGGCAGGAGTTCAGGACCAGCCTGACCAACATGGTAAAACCCCATCTCCCCTGAAAATACAAAAATTAGCTGGGTGTGGTGGCACATGCCTGTTATCCTAGTACTTTGGGAGGCTGAGGCAGGTGGATTGCCTGAGCTCAGGAGTTTGAGACCAGTCTGGGGAACATGGTGAAACCCCCTCTCTACTAAAACACAAAAAAGTATCTGGGCGTGACAGCGTGTGCCTGTAATCCCAGGTACTTGGGAGGCTGAGGCAGGAGAATTGCTAGAACCTGAGAGGCGGAAGTTACAGTGAGCTGAGATGGCACCACTCCACTCCAGCCTGGACAACAGAGCAAGATTCCATCTCTACAAAAAAAAAAAATTTAAAAAAATCCAAAGAGAAGGAGATTCATGAAAGGTTGAGTGGCCATAGCAGGCTGTAAAAAGGACATAAAACTTAAATTGAATATTAAAATATTGATAGATTCTTATTTACATTTTATATCATTTTCTTATATATTTATAATAGTTGGTTACTTCATGGGTTAGTCTCTCCATCACCAAATGTCTTAATTGTTTGAAGTCTGCTAGTTGACTATTCCCATACTATTGCCATGTCCATGAAGCAAGTTTTCAGATGGTAGAGAGCAAATGGTAGAGAGCAAAGGTAGCAAGAGAAGAGGATCTTTAAACCATGATTTCATACTTCAATGATATGCACCTGACTTAATTATCTGCATTAGAACCATCTGTATTTGAGGACTATCTTTCAGTTTAGAGATATATGAAGGCTGGGAAAATTTCTCTTTTGTGTCTCTTATGAACTCAAGATATATTCCTACACTGTTCAATTTCATGTCAAGGTTTATATACTCAACTCTGCTAAGTAAAATTGGAAAAGTGGGCATTTTCTTGAAAGCTAACAGAATGTGTTTGAAAATTCAGTTTCAAAAATCTGGGTTTCAGACCTATATGACAAATATATGGTACAGTGGAAAGATCATTAGACTAGGAATTAGAAGACTCAGGAGTTGGTCTTGTTGGCTCAGTTTCTTAAGTCTGTGATCTTGGTGAAGGCATTGACTTCTTTGAGACTCAGTTTCTTTATCTGGCAGAAGTAGATAATAATACAGGTCATTTATCACATAGGAGGTTGTGAGGTTCAAATAAGATAAACAGAAAATGACACTGCCTTAGAAATGACTCCATAAATCCACTTTATTATTTTCTTAGCCTTGAATTACAATCTTAGGGCTTGTATGCCAAGGCTTCTAGAGTCAAATGGTATCTTAAGATACCATTTAGTCTATTCTACTGCCATGATGCAAATAAATGAGGGAATATAATCTTATTGTATAAATGCAGAAATTGAGACCTAAAGAAGTTAACTGACATATACATTGTCAAATAGACTATGAGTCCTGGAACTCTGAGGATAGTTGTGTTAGTCTATTTGTGTTATTCTGAAGGAATGCCTGAGACTGAGTAATTTATAGACAAGACGTTTATTTGTCTCATGGTTCTGCAGGCTGTACAGGCATGGCACCAGCGTCTATTCAGCTTCTGGTGAGGCCTCAGGAAGCTTACAATCATGGCAGAAGGTGAAGAGGGAGCCAGCACATCACGTGGCTAGAGAGAGAGCAACAGAGAGAGGGAGGGAGTGCCAGACTATTTTAAAAAACATCCAGATCTCACATGCACTCATAGAATGAGAACTCACTCATTACTATGAGGATAGCACCAAACTATTGACAAAGGATACAGCCTCATACCCAAACGCCTACCACTAGGCCCACCTCCAACATTGGAGGTACATTTCAACATGAGATTGGAGGGAACACAACATTCAAACCATATCTGTAGTGTTATTTCCATTATATTGGACTAACTTTTGCAAAACAATGCCAATTCATTAGAGTAGAATATTTTTAAAGTGTAAAATTCTTTATTGCCTTGAAAACAAAGATACATAATTTTAAATGTTTTATTTGTTTAAATTAACATATAGTAATTATTCACATCTATGGGGTACATAGTGATGTTTTGATATATGTATATATAAAATGCATGATGATTAGATCAGGGTAATTTGCATATCCTTCATCTCAAACATTTATCATTTTATTGTGTTGTGAACATTCAAAATCCTCCTTCTAGCTATTTGAAACTGTACATTATTGTTAACTATAGTCATCCCAGAGTGGAATAGAACACTAGTGCTTATTCCTCCTATATTGCCCTAATTTCATATCTTTAAATTTTAATTTTGTATCTCCTTATTCCTGCTTCCCCCTACCATTCCAAGCTTCTAGTATCCTCTGTTTTACTTTTTACTTCTATGAGATCAACTATTTTTAGCTTCCACATATGGATGAGAATATATGATGTTTAACTTTCTGTTCTGGCTTATTTCGCTTAACATATGTCCTCCAGTTCCATTCGTTCATCCTATTGACAGGATTTCATTCTTTTTATGGCTGAATTATATTTCATTGTGTATATGCATCATATTTTCTTATTCTTTCATCTTTTATTGGACACCTAGGTTGATTTCATATTTTGGTTACTGTGAATAGTGCTGCAATAAACATGGGTGTGCAGATATCTCTTGGATATAGTGATTTCCTTTCCTTTGGATACATGCTCCGTAGCAAGATTGCTGGATCACGTGGTAGTTCTATCTGTAGTTTTTTGAGGAATCTCCATACTTTTCTGCATTGTGATTGTGCTAGCTTATGTCCCACTCAACTGTGTATGAGTTTCTTTTTCTCTACATCCTTGCCAGTATTTGTTATTTTTTGTCTTTTTGATAATAATCTTCCTAAATGGGGTGAGATACCTCATTTTGGTTTTGATTTACATTTCTCTGATGATTAGTGATGTTGAGATGTTGAGCATTTTTTTTCTTATACCTGTTGGCCAAGTGTTTGTCTCCTTTTTGAGAAATGTCAGTTCAGATCATTTGCTCATTTTAAATAATTGTTTTTTTTTTTCCTTTTGCTGTTGAGATGTTTGAGTTTCCTGTATATTCTAGACATTAGACATCCAACATTCCCTGTTGGATGAATAGTTTGCAAATATTTTCTGTCATTCTGGAGGTTGTCTTTTCACTCTGTTGATTGTTTTCTTTGCTATGCAGAAGCTTTGTCTTTAAAGAAGAGATATGGAATGTCTATAATAGCTACCACTTTCAGAGTGTGAGTTTAGAACTTAGGGAGCAGAACACCCATAATCGTACTTCTTAGAAGAGTACACATTTAATTTAAAATATCGTAAGAATGCAGAAGAGTTTGTATTTAGCACTTTCTACTTGAATGACTAAGATCACTATACATTGCATAGGTTACTCATCAGTGCCAAATTTGTGAGAATCAGAGCTGGAATGAGTATCTTGTAAATAAATAGAAGAGTATTTACAATGTTTGCTAATTAAAACAATTGATATTATTTAAGTAAAAAGGAGGTTAGGCCATTATTGAGCATCTTACCAAGTGATTAAGAAAAATCGATGAAGCTCAGCCTCAGATTGCTGAGGGCTATAAATTGGGAAAAATTACACTTATCCAACATTTGCCTTACTTTATCCCTATGGATTTAGGAAGCTATTAGTGAGTTGTGCATGCAGGGGATCAACAAACTACACTATATATTACTCTCCTGATGAGCTATCACTCTAGCAGTATCAAAGCAACTTACAAAATGATGAGCAAAATAAAAGTAGGATCAGTAAACAACTAGCAGAATTTTTTTTATGTCTCTGGTCTAAGAGAGGATTTATCAACTGTAGTTTAGCACTAATTGCTACAAAATAACAAACAGAATTTTTCAGTCTTATTTGGCTATTTTCTTTCCACTCACAGCATTCATTGTGGTCAAAAGCTTTTTGCGGTAGGCTGTGAACCTTGATTTATAGCTATTTGAATAGTACAGAAGCTTGAGAAAATTGTCTGCAGTGATATCATTTAATTAGTTCATTACTATGCTTGATATGAGGTGGTAGAAATATGGTTCTTTATAGTAAAGTCTCAAGTAAACAAACACAAGTTTAGCTATTTACTAATATTTTTCCAGTCAGAGGAATTGAGTAATAAATCTTGAGTGCTTGGGCTTTCTCAGTTGTCTTCTAGTACTTCTGTCCAAACAGAAAATACATGAAAAGAACTTTATACTGTTGATCAGTTACTTCTGGTTTTAAATAAACTCAGACTAGTGGGACAGCAGAATAACACAACAATTGTATGGTAACATAGTGAGACGGCCCCAACTTTCCTTAGTCTTTCAGGGCTCTACATTTCCCAAATTTCTCACTTATCCTATTTAACCTAAACTCTGGGTCATTATATATAGTGACCCATTTTATGCTTATTATGGTTCTTTGATGTCTATAATAAGATGACAACTGTATAAGTTAGAAAAAAGAACGTGGCTGATGTGATCACAAAAATTTATTACAGATCTCTGAACTAAGAAATAAAATGAAAGAACTCTGGTCAACTCCTCCATGCATTTAAAAAGTAAGCCCTGTGTTCACAGGACATTTCTAATTTCCTGAACGTTTAGAGGTTCAATTTTTGGTGCAGGAAATTTGTAAAGAAAAGTCAAGTAATCAAAATGCATGAATCTTTTCCTCAATTTTTATTGACTAAAGGTATTTAAAAATGGTGACTTGAGAACTCTTTTGGGAAAGTAGTCAAAGAAAATATGTATAGTAGAATAATACATTGAAAGTAATTGGGTTTACGTGAAGTATAGGAAACTTATAGAGGGAATGCTTTGAATAAAATTTAAAATATAAATAGATAAATAATCAGTTTATAAAATTAATACATTCATTATTGAAAATTGGAAAAAGTTCTTAACACTAATTAACTATTATTTGCTTTTAAAATTATTTTTCTATGTATATGTTTTAATAAAATGAGATTGTTCTGTTTATGTTTTTTGATAACGTGTCATCAGTTGAAAACATACTATGAATAGTTTCTAAAATAATCTTTTACGATTAAATTTTTAATGAGTTTGTATTATTTCATTAAATGGAATGAAATAATTTGTTAACTAATTCTTACTGGTGTTCTTTTAGGTTATTGGCCATATTTTTAGTGTCATAGGTTGAATATTGTGTATATATTTGTATGTATCAATGTATGTATGTGTGAATATATATATGCATATACATGTGTGTATGTATTTGTGTGTATATATATAAATGTATGAATGTGTGTATATGTATATGTGTGTGTGTAAATGTGTTGGATCAATGGACATGCCCTTTAAAATTTTTGTTGCATATTACCTAATTGGTAATTAGGTAATTACCAATTACCTAATCTGTATCACTTTGTATTTCCATAAGAAAAATGAGAGAGTGTCTGTTTACCTGCATCCTTGACAACAGTGGCTATTATCATTAGTAACGTAAAACTAAAATAGAGATCAGGCTTGAAAAATTCCTACGCAAACAAAATCAAAGGCCTTAAGAATTGCCTTAAATCTTGCTAAAATTACAAACTTAAGTGTATCTTTAGGTGATAACTACAAATATAAGCAAAACTTAACTTGGGTCATTTGCAATAAATGTTACGTTTGGCAGAAATAAAACTTAACCCCAGCCAATTACAAGCAGCCAACTGTTAACAACAGACTATGACATTTGCAAAGGAAAAAGAGAGAGCTTTCTTTTCTATCAAAATACAATCTGAAGATTGGGGAAGCACAGTCATTGGTACAAATCAAAATGTGCTCTCCAAAGGAGGAAGGAAAACTCTGGTTTAAATAAGAATTCCCCTGGTTCTCAATCAGGTCCATTTATGCACATGAAGGATTCAAACTTGTTCAGTTCCGATTGGTCAAAATAGTTCAGCCCTGATTGGGTGGATTCCAAGCCCCAAACCAGTAGTCTCTATCAGATATTTATTTAATATGTTAGCTGGGATGGTAAGATGTGGGTTGGGGGTGGGGTTACTACTGAGTTTATCTTGACACCAAAAATGGTAACTGGTTTGGTTTGATTGTAGAAAGGAAGGTCCTGTGACATTTTCACAACATCTTTCTGAGAACACAGGATACATGACTGCTCTTTTACCCAGGCTACTTGATTCTATGTAACCTTTAGCACTTCAGTAAGCCATAGGAAGTCCATTTTGTCTGTCAGCCAGTGGACCTTAACAGCACTAACATATGATTATATGACTAGGGACTTTCCAACAAGGTACCTATAAAGGGGCAATTTTGTAATTGCAAACTAATTAAATAATTTCTTTATTTTGCTTCTGCATTTTCCCAATAAATACTTATATCAGACATTTTGTCACTGGAGCATTAAACATTTTTCCATCTGGCATTTCCCAATTCATGAATGTTTCTCATTCAAATAAACTCTTTAAAATGTTATTATGCGTCAGATTTTTCTTTTAATCATTTAAATAAATCTTTAGCAATTTCTTAGGTAAAAGCTGTACTTTTTTGTTTTAATTTTAATTCCTTCAGTTACTTGTTTGTTTTAGAGACAGGATCTCGCTCTGATACCCAGGCTGGAATGCTGTGGTGCCATCACAGCTCACTGCAGCCCTAAACTCCTGGGCTCAAGCTATCTTCCTTACCTTAGCCTCCTGAGTAGCTAGGGCTACAGGCACATGCCACCATGTCCACATAATTTTTTAACTTTTCGTAGAGGCAGGGTCTCACTGTGTTGCCCAGGCTTGTTTTGATCTCCTGGGCTTAAATGATCCTCCTGCTTTAGGTCTTCCAAAGAACGGTGATTACAGGTGTAAGCTGCCATGCCCCACCCTACTAGTAAGGTTTTGACTATTTTTCTTTCTTGAATTGTTGACTTACAGCTATTGCTTGTTTTTATTATTCGTAGGTTATTTTTTTCTCTATTTAGTTCACTTGGTGTCACATAGAAGTTAAAATGTCTCTTCTCTCATGTGTCACTTGTATTGACTGTTTGTCATATTCTTTGTGACTTATTGATGTGTTTAATTTTTACTAAGTCAAGTATCTATTTGATGATATCTGCTTTCTGTGGCACACCGAGAAAGGTGTTTTCCACCCTGAGATCTATTTAATATTTTTTCTTCTAGAAATTTTATTTTTTTATATGTAAATAATAAAATACTTAAGAAAGCATTTTCTGTTGTCATGTATGCATCTAATTTTATTTTTTTCAATCTTTAGCCAGTTATTTTTTAAACCATTTGCTGATAATATCCTCTTTCCTCACAGATTTGAAATGTTCCCTATATTAGATACTAAATTCCTATGGGCATTAGAGTCACTTTTAGGATCTGAATTCTGTTTCTTTGCTTTTTCATGCATTCTTGTCCTAGTGCGAGAATAATTGTTGGGCTTTAAAGTACATCTTAACATCTGGTTCTACAGGTTCCACTACCTTCCATTTACACATATGTTCTTGTCTATTCTTGATTATCACTTCATGTTATGGGTTGTGTTGTGTTTCCTAAAAAATTGTAGGTTGAAACCCAACCCCCAGAATGTGACTGTCTTTGGAAATAGAGTTGTTACAGATGTAATTAGTTAAGATGAAATTATTAGGATGGGCCTATATTCAGTTTGACTGAAGTCCATATAAAAAGGGGAGGTTTGACACATAAACATACATGTAGAGAAAATACAAGACAATTACTCTCTGACACAGAGAGATACTTTACTCAATGAGTTAGAGAACCAACACTGCCGCCATCTTAATCTCAGACTCCTAGTCTCCAAAATTATGAGACAATACGTTTCTGTTGTTTAAGCTACTTAGTTTGTGGTACACTGTTATGACAGCTCTAGCAAATGAACACAGCCCAGATTCTCATCAACACTTGGTATGGCACAGTTTTCAAAATTTTAGTCATTCCAGTATGTGCATAGTGATACCTCCTTGTAGTTTTCATTTGTATTGCCCTAATGACCAATGATGTTGAGAATCTTATGCTTGTTGACTTTTTGTATATCTTCTTTTGCCCCTTTTTAATCAGGTTGTCTTATTTTTGAGTTTTAAGAGTTTTTCTTTCATTCTGGATACAAGCTTTTTTCTTACATATAGTTTGCAAATATTTTCTTCCAATCTATGACTCGTCCTTTGATTTTCAAAAGAATATCTTTGGAGGGCATATATTTTTAATTTTGATTAAGTCAAATATACCTTAAGTCTTTTATGTTTTGTAGTTTTTGTGACTTATCTAATAAATTTTTGCCTAACATAAGATCACAAAGATTTCTTACCTTTTCTTCTGGAAGTTTTATAGTTTAGCTCTTATATTTAGATCTAGCATCCACATTATATTTTTTTGTGTGTATTACTATCTGAGGTAAGAGTTAAAGTTTTTTTGCCCATAGATATATCCAATTATTCCAGTACCAATATTCTAATATTCCAGTATTCCTTATGCTTTTCTACATCAGAGTTAAGAATTGGTTTTCTCTAAAGGGCCAAATGGTAATTACTTTAGACTTTACAGGCCACTGGTTTCTGTTACAATTACTCAGGCCTACAATTGTAGCATAAAAGCAGTCATAAAGAGTATATAAGTGAGTGTTCTACATATATAATCATGTTATCTGTGGATAGAGGGTTGTATTAATCCTGTGTATGCCTTTTTCTCCTCTGTCTTACTGCACTGGTTAGGACTTTCTGTATCATGTTAAAAAGAAATATTGAAAGTGGACATCCTTCTATACATAATCCAATTACAGTTTTAGAGATGTTGTTTTTCATCATCTTGTTTTTTCCTCTATACATTTTGATTTGGATAATTTGTATATTTCTGTATTCAAAACACTGATCCATTTTTTGCTTTCTCTAATCTGCTATCAGCTCATTTTTAAATTTCATCATTGTATTTTCCAGCTCAAATATTTTTGTTCTTTCATATAGTTTTAATTTATCTATTGAGATTACTAATTTGTTTATCTACTATTAGCATGTTTAAATTATTGGAACACGTTTCCTTTTAATTGTAGAACATAGTTTTGTTAGCTGCTTTTAATTCCTTATTTTGTAAATCCAACATTTGAACTCACGTGGGTCACACTTTCTTGTCTTGGAATGTCTAATAGGTTTAGGTTGTAAAATGGACATTGTAACAATTCTGGATTGTTAGTTTTCAGGATTGTTGGCCTTATTTTAGGAGGAAATTAACTTGGTAGGGGTGTGTGTGTGTGTGTGTGTGTGTGTGTGTGTGTGTAGTAATAGTTTTAAAGGCACAGAAAATTCTCTTGTTCTCTCAGCCTTCCAATTTTCAATGAAGTATCAAGTAAGCATATGTAATTTAATCAGGGATGTGAGTTTTATCTTAGTTCTTCTATTATTCTCTCATGTCCAGAATCTTGCAAGTTACTACCTTTAGACTTTTATAAGCAACAAAGCCACAAGCTTCTCATTTTTCCTGATGAAAGAGGAGATAAAAAGCAAATGGATTCCTATCAATGAAGATGCATATTAAAAAATATTTTCCAGAGATTCTACTCATTTATTTTAGTTATAGCTTCTGGGCAACCCTATTTGCAAGGGATATTGAGAAATGTAATTCCCTGCCTCCCTCGGTAAAATGTAGTTTCTGTTAGGAAGAAAGAAGAAAGAATAAATACTGTGGTAGTCTGTGCCATGAGAGATGGTTGTCATAAAGGTCAAAGCTGTACTCTTATATACATTCAAGCATAACTTGTGTGTGTGGAATACTTACCAAACATCGCCAAACACCATTTTCACAAGATTGGCAATTCATCTAGTGGTCTTATACTTTTTGTTTTTGGCTCCCTTAATATCTTCCTTATTTGATTCTAGATGCTGTGAAATAAATTTTCTGTGGTCTTGCCCCAAGAAGGTCAAAGCCTTTTCACTTTCTTCTTTTACTTTTTATTTTTATTTTTTTTGAGACAGAGTCTCACTCTGTTGCCCAGGCTGGAGTGCAATGGCATGATTTCGGCTCATTGCAATCTCCACCTCCTGGGTTCAAGCAATTCTCCTGCCTCAGCCTCCTGAGTAGCTGGGATTGCAGACACACGCCACCACACCCAGCTAATTTTTGTATTTTAGTAGAGACGGGATTTTACCATGTTGGTCAGGCTGGTCTCAAACTCCTGACCTCGTGATCTGCCTGCCTCAGCCTCCCAAAGTGGTGAGATTACAGGCGTGAGCCACTGCTTCCAGCCTGCCTTTTCACTTTCTAGTGTGATATTGGTCAGCAGGCTTCTGTCTTGTCTCACAGTGTCTTCCAAAAAATTGTCTTCCAGAAGGATGTGTCATACATCTGGGACAACTAGCAGGATCAAGATATAATATATGAGTTTGGGTGGTGTCTCTGGAGTTAGTGGGAATGTTAACAGGAAAAGAATCAAGATAGTTGGAATTTCTCTTAGGTATAAAGTTTACATAGAGATCTCTTCAAACAATGTTTGAGTTAGCTCTTTGAGTTCCACTTAAAATGTCATCTCCTCTGTAAAGTGAACTTAAACTTCCAGGCAGCGTTAATAGGTCTTTGCTCAAGCCTGTATTACTGCTCTTTTCATATTTCTTTGTAATGATCTGTTTATATATTTTTGTGCTCTCTGGATTTTGTCATTAGCTAACTGGCATCTTGATTGGCAAGTACAGTGCCTAGATCATAATAAACAAAGATTCATTGAATGAAGAAAGAAGATTTGGGCTGCAAAATCATTTCATCTGACAACCCTTCCCTTTACTTCCTCCCACCCTTCTTCCTTCCTTTTCTTTTTATCTTCCTTTTTCCTTTCTTCCTTAGCATTCTACAATTAATACTCTCATAATAAAGTAAAACAATACTTTTAGCCTATTTTTTGTTTTCTTTAAGATCTGCTATTTAGATATCATTTAGTTATTTTTGCCAAATCATTGCTAAAATGATGTTTTATATGGGAAAAATTGGTAAACTGTTTACATGAATAAGCATATATGCACAACTGTTCTTGGAGTGTGCTAAATAATTTATTTATTGGTTAGACACAGCTTTCATTTTTGTGGTGCTGGGATAATTTCAGGTGTTCCTCAGATACAGATTCCAATCATTCTTTCATAGAAGTATAGCAATCTGTTGATGAAAAAAATCCCAGTTAATATTTACTATTGTTTTAGGAACTTTAAATACAATATTTCCTAACCAATTATGTTGTGGAATCAAAACTTTTAACAATTGTGGTTTTCAGTGGACTCAGCATCAATCTTACTCAGTGAATGAAAAAGCTTCAAAATGTTCTTTGCTAAATGTGTTCCCAGAAGAAATTAACATCTGTAATCTATCTGCTGAGTTTCAGTATTTCAGCTACTGAAATGGATTGCTTGTAGCTGAAGGACTACCTTCTAAATTTTTAGATATAGAACATTTTTGTATTGGCTGGAATTCAGACTATAAGTCTAATTCTTAGGCTGCAGGCAAAAAGTGCCTTAATTTCTTCAGTCCCGCTTCTCCAACTATTGTCTAAATAAGACTGTGCATATGTGGAGGGTGAAGGGGAGAAAGAATGAAATTAGAACAAAGTAAGCTTTTTCTTAACACCTCTTACTGAGATTTTAAAGTTAAAAAGTATGGCTTATAGAGAGATATGGGCTTCCGGAATATAAAGTTAAATGGGATCTATTTTTTTCTGGCAGTATTACCCAATAACCACGCAATTTTCCAATCTCCATTTCCCAAGATATTGCAATATGAGAAAAGCAGAGAAAATAGGTCCTTGTAAACTGTGACAAGTCAGGGTAAATAAAGCCTCAGTAACAAAGGAGAAAGAGAATAGGGACACTTGAATTCTACTCTTTATATTAGTCTCAAACTGGAGACTTAATCCTTTAGAAACTTGAGATTCACAGTGTCAAGAAAGAAACAAGTGTAATACTTATGATGATAGGACATAGGTTTGCTATTAGAACATTGAAGTCATTTACATTGGACTTGCCTGTTTCCCATATTATTTTTATCTTGAGGCATTGGCTTTTAATTGCATTGGTAAAAATGCAAAATGTAAAAACCTCAAATTATGTAAGATCTTTTAGAGGTGTATGTATTTTATGTGCATGGTTGATTCTACATTCCCTGGGGGTAGCCAGTTGTATGCCTTATGGGTTACTGGTGTCAGAGGCCAGTTTTTCATGTTGTCCAACATGCAGTGGGTCATATCTTTACTTCAGCGTATTAGTATTTTTAATTTCTACATTAAAAATTATCACAATTATGGTGGCTTAAAACAGCATCTGTTTATTATCTCAAAGTGTGTAGATCAGAAGTTGGCATGGTATGGCTGAGTTTTTCTGCTCAATGTCTCACAAGGCTGAGATCAAGGTGTTGGTCAGGCTATATCCTCCTCTGAAGCCCTAATTCTCTTCCACGCTCACACAGTTTTTAGCAGAATTTAGTCCCTTGCAACTCTAGTACAGAGATTCTTGTATTCTTGCTTGTTGCAGGTCCCAGATCCCCACTTTCTTGCTAGCTTTTGACCAGGGACTATTTTCAAAACCTAAGAGAAACTCAGGTCTAGCCACATGGCCATCTCACAACCTTACCTTACAATTTACCTCTTCAAAGTCTGCCTAAGGATTTATCATGCTTCAAATCTGTCTCTCTCCCTCTCTCTTTTCTTTTTTCCTGAACGCCTAAGTCCCTTTCCAGGACTCACTAAATTAGGTCAGGCACATCTAGGATAAACATAAACTCTCTTTTGAAGAATTCAAAATCAACTAATTTGGGACTTAATTATATCTGCAAAATCCCTTCACATTTATCATATTAGTTTCCTTAATTGTGAGAGTAAACTCTACCATATTTGTAGTTAACCTCATACTTAAGTGGAGGAGATTGAAACAGGGTACATATACCCAGGGTGAGAATCATAGTTATCACATTGAATTCTGACTACTATACTTAGTGTGTCATTTATTTACTTACTTACTTACTTACTTACTTACTTATTTTTGAGATAGGGTCTTACTCTGTCATCCAGGCTGAAGTATAGTTGTATAATCTTGGCTCACTGAGGCCTCGACTTCCTGGGCTCAGATGATCCTCCTACCTCAGCCTCCTGTGTAGCTGGGACTACAGGTGTGTGCCAGCACACCAAGCTAATTTTGTTTATATTTTGTAGAGGGTCTCCCTATGCTGCCCAGGCTGGTCTTGAACTCCTGGACCCAAGTGATCCTCCCATCTCAGCCTCCCAAAATGCTGGGATTACAGACATGAGCCGCTGCACCTGGCACTTGGTGTGTTCTTGGAGACTAAAAACTAATTTTTGGCTGGGCACCATGGCTCACACTTGTAATCCCAGCACTTTGGGAGGCCCAGGAGGGTGGATCACCTGGGGTCAGGAGTTCAAGAGCAGCCTGACCAACATGGTGAAATCCCATCTCTACTAAAAATACAAAAATTAGCTGGGCCTGGTGGCATGTGCCTGTCATCCCAGCTACTTGAGAAGCTGAGGCAGGAGAATCACTTGAACCTGGGAGGTGGAGATTGCAGTGAGCCGAGATTGTGTGATTGCACTCCAGCCTGGGCAACAAGAGTGAAACTCCATCTCAAAAACAAACAAACAAACAACCCTAATTTTCATATGAAATTAATCAGAGATTACAAGGGATCCAAATTTGCTGAGGAAAAAAACTGTTTTCTTTGAACCTTTTTTCTCGTGTATGGATTTTATCTTGTTGCATAAAATTTTGTACACATCTCAAATTTAATTTTGGAACAAGTGGGTTATAAATACTAAAAAAAAAAAAACTCTATTTAACCTAGATATTTGAGTGTTCTCAATTTTAAACTATTTGGATCACATGTCCTCTGATTTATTCTACTAGTTAATACAGTATCTTTTTGTTGTTGAACATTTTGTGATAGTGTGACTCAGTGATCATTTCTATAATATAAAGAGGGAGCATTTTAAAGATTTTATTACTGTGATGATTAATTTTATATGTCAACTTGACTGGGTTAGGGAATATCCAGATAGCTGTTTAAACATAATTTCTGGGTATCTCTACAAAAGTGTTTCTGTAAGAGACTAACATTTGAATCAATAGACTGAGTAAATAAGATACACCTTCAGCAATGTGGAGGAGCATCATCAAAATCCATTAGTTTTCTTTGTTCTCTAGCTTGTAGATGGCGTATTATGGGACTCTTTGGATTCCACAATCATGTGAGTCAAGTCCTGAAATAAATCTCCTCTTGCAAATTTCTATATATCCTATTGGTTTTGTTTCTCTGAAGAACACTAACACAATCCCTATAGTGCACAGTGGTCTGTTTTGAAATAAACATACTCAGCAAATTAACAACTTTTTGCTTTTTTGATTTTCTAATTACACAGTTAATGGTGAAAAATTTAGAAAATGTATGTTACCTTGGCACCTCAGATTTTATCAATCACAAAACAGATTTGTCCCATTATCTTTAATATCACAATACTGGAGACAATGCTGGTCATGTCATTTCTGATGCTCAGTATAGTATGAGAGGGAAGAGTAGTGTTGTCAGATACTACTGGCTTTAAGGCTGACCTCAGCCATTGTGTGTGTGTGTGTGTGTGTGTGTGTGTGTGTGTGTGTGTGTAAACTTGAGGAAGTTATAAAACTTCCCTAAACTTATTTTTATTTTAATTTTTTTATTTAGAAATATTTTTGGGCTGAGTGCAGTGGCTCATGCCTATAATCCCAGCACTTTCAGAGGCCAAGGCAGGCAGATCACCTGAGGTGAGGAGCTCAAGACCAGCCTGGCCAACATGGCGTAACCCTGTCTCTACTAAAAGTACAAAAATTAGCTGGGCGTGATGGCAGGTGCCTGTAATCCCAACTACTTAGGAGTCTGAGGCAGGAGAATTGCTTGAACCTGGGAGGCGGAGGTTGCAGTGAGCTGAGATTGCGCCACTGCACCCCAGCCTGGGTGACAGAGCAAGACTCCTTCTCATATATATATAAAGAGAGGCAAGGTCTTGTTCTGTCGCCCGGGCAGGACTCTAACTCCTGGGCACAGGCAATCCTCCTGCCTCAGTGTACACCACTGCACTCAATTAACTTTCGGAAACTTTTTTTTCTTTGTTTTCGTTTTAGTGACAACAATCATCACTGTAATTGTTGGGTTACTGTGTTCATTAGATGTAATAGAGCATATGAAATGCTTAGTATAGTATGTGGCACCTAGGACACAGTAAGTGTTAGCTATCAATACCATCATTGTTATCTGTGAATTTGTTAGAGCAATGGACTTTTCTTAATGTCAAGCTTATTTTGTTTGTGTTGAAGTCTAATAATTGCAGTGGCATGAAACGTATATTGAACATGCACAGCACTGGCAGGGTAATAGTTGGCATGTGTTAGTCTTAGGGGGCAAGAGTGGGGATGATTCTGACAGGGAACTTTCTTCAAAATGTGGAGAGTATCAGATGGCCATCAGACCCACTAGGAAATCTGGAAGAGGATTTACTGCATTTCCTAATACTAGCCTTGCCACCTCCAATTTGTTCTCTCAATTGCTGCCAGAATGGTCTTTCCAATAAGCAGATCTGTGTTCCTCTCTTCCTTCAGATCTTTCCGTGATATTCCACTGCCCAAGTGGTGAAATCCAAATTCTCTCGTATAGCAGCAGACAATGTTGGTCCTTCGTGAACGTTCCTTGTCTGTCCATCCGTTCCTGTCAGCTACCCCTTTCTCTCCCCTAATGTGTGCTCTACTTCACCTTTTCCTTGCATATGTTTTCTCAAATTATAAACTACTTATAGTTTTCCAGACATACCACAGATTCTTATGCCACCATGTTTTGCAGGAGTGATTTCTTCTGCGAAGAATGCTCTTCCTTTTCTTTTATTTGCTGAATTCTTACAAGTCTCAGTTCAAAGCTGCTGCTTCTCTTAACCCTCACTGACTCCAAATGCAGATGTAGACACTTTGTCTCACTATATTATGCATAGTCATCCATCATGGTAATTTTATGATTATGCATTTCTGTCCTTCCCACTAGTTTATAAGCTGGGACCAAGTACTATCAAATCTATCACATCCCTGGCTCAATACTTGTTCATTGATTTCAGCCTCACAGTTTCACATTAATCTCATTAACTAGGTGGATGGGAACTGTCATACCATTTTATAATTGGAGAACTAGAGACCCACAGATTAAAAAAAAGGCTTTTCTAAAGTCACATAACTAGGAACTGGCAAGTCTAGGATTCAGTTACAGGATTTCGGGATCCAAGTTTATTTTCCATTACTGAAATACTAAATTATAGTAACCCCATATATACTTATAGAGTAGCAACCATGTTAAAATCTCAGCATGGTGTTCTACAGGTGATAAAGATTTTTAAAAGAATGTCCTTTAAAGGTGGTCCTGATCTCTTGATTAATACTAGGAGAATGTTCTTTTTACTTGCTAGTAATTGATATATAATAGACATCAAATGTAGTTATCAAAACAATGGGTGGATGAATGAATGCTTGGTGATTATGAAGGTAATGCTTTCATATGGCCTTGTAAATAAAAACAGATCAGGTGGTGACTCCTTTCTTAGACTATTTGTGGGTTTAAGGGATATTTATTTATTATGGATTTCAATTTTATGTATGTCGAGAAAAATGAGTGGATGAGCTATAATAGTATACAAATAAATTGGTATAATTCAAATTAAAAAACAAAAGAGAGCATAAAGGAAATTAAAATTAACAGACACTTGCAATAAAGTAATTGGAGTTACATTTCTAAGAAAGTTTGATAGCTAAGTGAAAGGGGATGTGTATTTAAAGTATATAGTTTTTTGAAAGAAGAAGGCATATAAATTCATTTGTTGAGACAGGCTCCCTAGGACCATAAGGTTGAATTGATTAATGAGTTTGACTAGATATTATCTCTTCAGTTCCAAGAAGTTGTCCTCATAGGAAGAGCTTACAGAGAATATAACATCCTAATCCAGATATTCCCTACCATGTTTGAACCCATGGGAAACCAGTGTCAAATTGCCATTTTCAAGTAATCTAGAATTATAATCAGCTGCTCCAGGTTTTGTGAGGCCCCAGTTCATTCTATTTTGAGGATTATCTTTAAGGAAAAATCATTTAAAATTATGATTATAAAATTAAGTACGAATGCATGTATTTCTTTAGAATAAAAAAACCAAAACTGCAGATTTATAAAAACTGACAAGTGTCACAAATATTTCTTTCAGTTTTATTTTGGTTTCCACAGGAGATTTCCCTTTTTTTGCGGGGGGGGGGGGGGTGGTGAGAAAAATGGATTGGTCTTAGACAAAATATTGTGTTAAACAGAGAATCTAACCCAGGAATAAGACTAATCACTAGTGTTGAGGCTTGGGGGAAGAATACAGTACCCATTTCATTTTAGAAAATCCGTTTCTGAGGAAATCAGTTAGGAAATCAGCTGCTGGTTAGCTGGTGCTCTCTGATCAGATTAGTTAAGCCCTGGGTAAGTGTTGAGCTGCCCGTTTTTGGATTTTCAAGGAAGTACTTTTGTTTGTTTGTTTTTATTGTGTGTGTGAAATTATCATTCCTAGACTACGATGCTATGTTGTGTTTATTGCACAAGTAAAATGCTTATTTCAGGATCATGTCATCTCCTGTAGTTTTAAATGACAGTTCTGTACAGCTGTCATCAGTCTGGGTGGTCATGTCAGGATTTACCATGCCTGCTTTTCATTATTCTGTTTATCCAGAGGAGAAGGACTGAGGTGTTCTATCTCTTTCTCGCACAGAATCGTCACTTTGCATATCCCTTCTAGACAGCAGCTGTATAACGGCATGTAAGTACCTGCTAATGTCTCAAATCAAAGCAAAAATATTTCGTAGTGAAAATACAAAACTGTTATTATAGTTGGGAAAATTCCATGTAAACAAGCCTCCTGTTTGACCCAGCAAAAACTAAGTGAATAAATACCCAAACTGAAATTGTCATTTGAGAGCCAATCAGCATTTTTTTTTTCTTTAGGATACTTTCTTCTACTTGTTCTGAAGTGTTAACCAGAAAGAGCAGACAGTATTAGCCAGAGAAAAGACATCCCTCTGTGAGACCAGTAAATTCTTTAAAGTTGTATGATCTCCAGATCTCCATTACCACGATAGCAAATTACTCAAGGTTTTTTGGCTAGGCCCATATGGCATTTAATATCGCCTCTGTAATTTCAGCCATAAAACTATGAAATTGCTCTAGCTTCTAGGCAGCTTTCAACATTTCTGTTATTCCTTCTGCTGCTTACAAAGACTTCCTACTTCTTGCTGCTTGTATCACAATTTGATGTTTTTTTCAATTCTAATCGTTACAGATGAAGGGAAATTGCATAGCTTTTTAGCTGTAATTCAGGAGGTAAGTGTGTCCAGGGCTGATCTTACAAATAAATCCTGATTTGATGTTGTTTACACATAGCTTTTTCTTAAAAATGACAAGGATATTTCCTGTGCAAGATACGTTAATATGTAATTATCATGGAATATGTAACCGTCAAATCAGGTATTGCTCTATTTTCCCAAGTAAGTAAACTAATGCCTTTGAATTGATCCTACATTCTAGCACACACACACAAAAGTCAACATTTAACATATAGTAGATATGTTTTAGTTCATGATTTTAGGGTGCTATGAAAGCAAAAGAAATTTGAGACATATTCAGGTAACCTGATTAAAAAATGATAAATTGATCAATTACATATTAAAAGCTATTAAGTCCCCAAGAAGTATCAGCTATTAAAATATAAGCCAATACTTCAGAGATCACTACAGAAGCCAAAAGCAATGCCTTTGCTAGTTTATTTGGTAAACAAGCAACTCTTGCTATCCAACCCATATAGATGCTATTGTCATCTATCTTATTAAGCATTCAGAGAGACAATTGACTCAATTTAGATAAATATAATTGCTTACAACTTAACTATTCTATTTAACCTTTGCAACCAAAGCATAAGTAGTATTATTATTTTCTCTCATTTTACAGATGAGAAATTCGAGGCTCATATATAACGAGTTTCTTCAGGGGAGCCAGGGTACAAACCCAGGTCCTTTTGATGTTTAAATCAATATGCTTAATCACTACTACAGTATATTGCCAAAGATTTTCTCTACTCTTTAGAGCAGCCATTCTTTTTCTGTTTAATATATATATATTTTTTACTGTCTCATACAATTTCCCTTCAAAATTGCCTTTCTTTTTTTTAACCTTTCTGGAACAAATCTTTTCTGGAAATGTGTAATGTATTTCCCACTCCCTCCTCTCTTTGCCATTTTCCCCAATTTTAAAAAATTGGACTAAATTACATGTAACATAAAGTATACTATTTTAACCATTTTAAAATATACAGTTAAGTGGCATTAAATGCGTTTCTAGTGTTGTGCAACCATCACTGCTATTCATCTCCATAACTCTTTTCATCTTGTAAAACTGACACTCTGTCTACTAAACAGTAACTTCCTTTTCTTCCTTCTGCCTAGCACCTAGCAGTCAGCATTCTACTTTCTGTCTTTCTGTCTTTATGATTTTGGCTGCTCTAACTTCCTCGTATAAATGAAATCATACAATATTTGTCTTTAAAGACTGGCTTATTTCACTTAGCATAATGTCCTCAAGTTTTATTCATGTTGTAGCGTATGTCAGAATTTTCTTTCTTAAGGAAATATTATCATTGTATTAATATACCGTGAGTAATAATTCTGAATTATATTGAATACTAATAATTATAAATGCTGTTTTTGAATAACATTTACTTGTATGTATATACCACATTTTGCTTATTCATTTATATGTCAGTGGACATGGGTTGCTTCCACATTTTTGTTATTGTGAATACTACTACTGTGAGCATGGCAGTACAAGTATCTCTTGAAGACTCTCCTTTCAATTCTTTTAGATATTTACCTAGAAGTGAAATTGCTGGATCAAATGTTGACTGTATTTTTAATTTTTTGAAGAACTCTCATACTGTTTTCTATAGTGCTACACTATTAATATTTTACATTCTTAGCAGTAGTGCACAAGGATTCCAGTTTCTTGATATCCTTACCAACACTGCTTATTTTGTTGTTGTTTTCTTTTTTGGTAGTAGCCATCTTCATGGGTTGGAAGTGGTAGCTTATAGCTTTGATTTGCATTTTCCTATTAGTGATCTTTCCATGTGCTTTTGGACATTTGTATATTTTCTTTAGAGAAATGTCTATTCAAGTTTTTTGCCTATTGTTTAATATGGTTTTTTTGTTGTTGTTGTTGAGATTTAGGAGTTCTCCATACATTCTAGAGAGTCATCCTGTATCAGCTATATAATTTGCAAATATTTTCTTTTATTCTGTGGGTGGCCTTTTTACTCTGTTTTGTTCTGATAGGCAAAATTTTTAATTTTCATGAAGTTCAGTTTGTCCATTTTTTTCTTTAGTTGTCTGTATCTTTGATGTCATATACAAGATCCAAGAAATTATTGCTAAATCCAATGTTATGAATCTTTTACCCTTTGTTTTCTCCTAAGAGTTTTACAGTTTTAGGTCTTACATGTAGGTCTTTGATCCACTTTGAGTTAATATGTGTATATGGTGTTAGGTAAGGGTCCAACTTCATTTTTTTTTTTTTATGTGAATATTCAATTTTCCCAGAACCATTTGTTGAAAAGGTTGTCTTTTCCCCATTGAATGCTATTGGTACTCTTCTAAAAAATTTGACCATACATGAAAGAGTTTATTTTTCTGCACTCTACTCTCTTAATTCATCCATATATATCTGTCTTCGGCACCATCCTGTTTTTATTATGGTAGCTTTGTATTAAGTTTTGTATTCAGGAAGTGTGAGTCCTCCAGGTATACTTTTCTTTAATGATGTCTTCTGCAGACATAGAAAAACTCAATCTAAAATTCAAATGGAATCAAGATTGTTTTGTCTATTTGGGGTCCCATGAGATTTTATGTCAATTTTAGGATGGGTTTTCATATTTCTTTGAACAACATTGGAATTTTGATAAAGATTACATTAACTCTATAGTTTGCCATTTACTTTCAATGTTAGTAATTTGAGTCTTTTCTCTTTTTTTCTTAGTCCACCCAGGTAAAAGTTGGTCAATTTTACTGGTCTTTCAAAGAACGAACTTATAGTTTCATTGATTTTCTTTATTGTTTTCCTGTTCTCTATTTCATTTGTTCTCTGGCGTAATCTTGATTATTTCCTTCTTTCTGCCAGCTTTAGTTTGTTCTTCTTTTTCTAGTTTTTCAAGTTGTAAAGTTAGATTGTTGGATTGACATCTTTCTTGCTTTTTAATGTGAAGATTTATAGCTGTACATTTCTCTTTATCATTATTTTCACTGTGTCCCATAATTTGTTATGATGTGTTTTCTTTTCTATTTATCTCTATGTATTTCCAATTTCCTTTGTGGTTTCCTCTTTGTTTTACTTGGTTGTTTAGGACTGTGTTATTTAATTTTCACAAATTTGTGAATTTTCCAGTTTTACTTCTGTTATTGATTGCTAATTTCATCCTGTTGTTAGAGAAGACATTTTCTATATCTCTCTTTTAAAATCTATTGAAACTTAATTTGTGGTCTAATATATGTATGGTCTACCCTGAAAAATGTTCCGTGTGCATTTGAGAAGAATATGTATAGTGTTGTTGGGTTGAGTGTTCTGTTTGTGTTAGATCTGGTTGGTTTATCGTGTTATTTAAGCCCTCTGTTTCCTTAATTATGTTTTATTGAGTTGTGCTATCCATTATTGAGAGTGCTGTATTCAAATCTCCAACTATTATTGTGCAACTATCTAATCTGCCTTCAATTCTATTAGTTTTTGCTTCATACATTTGGATGGTCTGTTATTACGTGTATATAGTTGTTGTATGTTCTTTCTGTATTGAACCTTTTATTAATATATAAGATCCTTCTTTGTCTCATGCAATATTTTTTGATTTAAAGTCTTTTTGCTATTAATATAGCCACCCCTGCTCTCTTTTGGTTACTATCTGCCATTTTTTCACTTTCAACCTATTTTGATTTTGGATCAAAAGTGAGTCTTTTGTAGATAGCACATCACTGGACCATGTGCTTTTATTTATTCTTCCAATCTCTTTCTTTTGAGTCAACAGTTTAATCCATTTACATTTAAAGTTATTACTGAAAAAGAGGAACTTCTGTCATTTTGCTATTTTTAAAATATGTATTATAGCTTATTTTTCTTCATTTTCTACATTACGGTTTATTTTGTGTTTAGCTGATTTTATAATAAGACATTTATATTCCTTTCTCATTTCCTTTTGTGTATACTTTACAGCTATTTTCTTTGAGATTACTATAAAAATTACATTTATTTAATTTATACCAGCTTAACTTCAGTAATACACAAAAACTCTGCTATTTTTGACAAGTCTATCCTAAGTCATTTTAGTTGTTGATGTCACAAAATTGCATCCTTATACATTAAATACTCCAAATATAGGCTACAAATTTTAAATTTAAATTTTATTTTTATTTTTTGACAAAGTATAATTGTATATAATTGCAGAGTACATGGTGATATTATATACTCACACAGAGTGTGGGATTATTTAAAAAAGCAAATTAACATATATGTCGCCTTAATTTTTATTTAATTTTATTTTTTCTTCCCACACTACACTGATGCATGTATCACCTTAAATACTTATCATTTATTCTTCCTAATTGCAACTTTGTGTCCTTTGACAAATCCCATTCTCCCAACTTCTCCAACTCTAGTAACCACCATTCTACTCCCTGCTTCTGTGAGTTTGTTTTAGATTCCACCTGTAAGTAAGAACATGTTCATTTCTCTTTCTATGGCTTATTTCGTGTAACATAATGTCCTCCAGGTTGATACATGTTGAAAAAGACAGAATTTCTTTTTTTTCTAAGATCAAATAGCATTTTCTTCTGTAAATATATCACATTTTCCTTATGTATTCACCCATTGATGAAACGCTGATAAAACTTTTATATGATTAAATGGGGTCTAGTTTTTTGTTTGTTTTCTTTGCACACAAATATCCAATTTTCTAGCAGTATTTATTGAAGAGGTTATTCTTTTTCCAATATATATTCTTGGTGCAATTGCTGAAAATGAGTTGACTGTAAATGGATGGATTTATTTCTGGGTTCTATATTCTCTTCCATTGGTCTTTCTTTTTTTTTTTTTTTTTTTTTTTTTTTGGAGTTTTGCCCAGGCTGGAATGCAATGGCATGATCTTGGCTCACTGCAACCTCTATCTCCTGGGTTCAAGTGATTCTTCTGTCTTAGCCTCCCAAGTAGCTGGGATTACAGGCATGCGCCAACACACCCCACTAATTTTGTATTTTTAGTAGAGACTGGGTTTCTCCATGTTGGTCAGGTTGGTCTTGACCTCCTGACCTCAGGTGCTCTGCTCACCTGGGCTTCCAAAAGTGCTGGGATTACAGACGTGAGCCACTGCACCTGGCCTCTGGTTGTATTTTTCAGCTCCTCTCTTCCTTTCTTTTTTCTTACTGTCTTCTTTTGTAGTTAAGTGATTTTCTCTTGTAGTATGTTTTAATTCATTGCTTTTTATTTCTAGTGTTATCTATTATACCTGTTATAGCATTTTGCTTTGTGATTACCATAATGCTTATGGAAAATATCTTTTTTTTTTTTTTTTTTTTTTTTTTTTTTTTTGAGGCGGAGTCTCGCTCTATCGCCCGGACTGGAGTGCAGTGGCCAAATCTCAGCTCACTGCAAGCTCTGCCTCCCGGGTTTACGCCATTCTCCTGCCTCAGCCTCCCTAGTAGCCGGGACTACAGGCGCCCGCCACCTCGCCCGGCTAGTTTTTTTTTGTATTTTTAGTAGAGACGGGGTTTCACCGTGTTAGCCAGGATGGTCTCGATCTCCTGACCTCGTGATCCACCCGTCTCGGCCTCCCAAAGTGCTGGGATTACAGGCTTGAGCCACCGCGCCCGGCCTGGAAAATATCTTATAACAAATTATTTCAAACTAATGATAACTTATCTTTGATCACAAATAAAAGAATAGAATTAAAACAAAGGAAAAACTAAAAAAAAACCTCCATATTTTAACTTTATCTTCCCACATTTTGACTTTTTGTGTTTTTAATTTACATCTTTTTATATTGCCTATCTCTTAATGGTGTGCAGCTATTATTGTTTCTAATAGATTTGTCTTTTATTTTTCATGTTAGAAATATGAATGAATTGCACACCACAATAGAGTATTAGAATATTCTGAGTTTCTCTGTGAACTCACTTTTACTAGTGGGTTTTATACTTTCAAAGATTTTTTTTTCATGTTAGTGTTTTCTCTTTTAGATTGAAGGACTCCCTTTAGCATTTTTTGTAAGACAGTTCTGGTGGTAATAAATTGTCTCAGCTTTTCTTTGCTTGGGAAAGACTTTATTTATTTCTCATGTGTCAAGGTAGCTTTTGTACAGCATACTCAGTTGGCAGTTTTTTTGTTTTTTGTTTTGTTTTGTTTTTGTCGACCCTTTGAATATGTCCTCTCACTCTCTCCTGGCCTGAAGGGTTTCCATTGAGAAGTTTGTTGCCAGACTAATTGGAATTCTTTATATGATTATTTGCCTATTTTATCTTGCTGCTTTTAGGACCCTCTCTTTGTTCTTAACTTTGATTGTTTAATTATTATATGCATTTGGATCACCTTATTTGGGTTGAATCTGTTTGATGATCTCTGACTTTCCTGTACCTGGATATTTATATTTTTATCAAGTTTTGGAAAGTTTTCTGTTATTATTTCTTTGAATAATTTTTCTACTTCTTGCTGTTTTTCAACTCCCTTTTTAACACCAATATTTCTTAGATTCCCTCTTTTGAGGTAATTTTCTTATAAGATTTTTATATTGCGTAGGCATTCTTCATTCTTTTTTCTCCTATCACTGTGTATTTTCAAATAGTCTATGTTTGAGCTCAATGATTGTTTCCTCTGCTAGATCCATTCTGCTATTGAGAACCTGTAGTGCATTTTTTTTTTTACTTCACAAAATGTATTTATCATTTCCAGGATTTCTATTTTCTTTGTAAAAAAATTTGATCTTTTTGTTAAATTTCTCAGATAAAGTTTTGAATGCTTGACAGTGTTATCTTGGAGCTTTCTGAGTTTCCTTAAAACATCTATTTTGAGCTGTTAATCAGAGAGCTCACACATTGCCATCTCTTTAGGGTCAGTCAGTGACTTCTTGCTTTGTCTGTATGGGGAAGTCATGGTTCTCTTGGTGTTGTTTCTCATAGATGTATGGATATGTGTTTGCATTGGAGGATTAGTTATTTATTCCAGTTTTCTCTGTCTTGTTTTGGTTTCCTTGGATATGTTTACTTAGAGATTCTTTGGAACATAGCTGTTGAATTATTTCATGCTAGATCACTGCCTCTTTTTGGGCACAAGATAGCACATTAAACCAAGGTTTGCCTTGGCATGAGCAAATGTTCAGCGCACTGCTTGTCCCAGATGGGAGAGATCCCAAAGTGATCCCAGGCTATGTGGGAAGGCTGGCTAGGGGCTTATGCCCAGGGGACTCATGGAACATACTTCCTACAGCATAGGGGTGCTAAACAGTCACTCTGATTTGGCATCTCCTTTGTCTGAGAAAGAGAGCAGAATTTTAAGGGCTATGGATGATATTCTCACTACCTTCATTTGTCTCTGGCTACCTTGGGGGATTTTCTCTCTTCAGGCACGTGTGATGCTTCTCCTAGGTTGAGACAGAAACAATTATCCATTGTCTTGGAGTTTCTTCACTTCTCTGTAGCCCTAGGAACTGGCTTATCCTCAGATGTGAGTTGAAGGTTATTGACAGTGATAATCTTGATGTGTAGATATTTGTTTTGTTTTTTTGGTGGGGGAGGTGGTGTGAAGCTAACTTGTGCTTACTCTGCCATTTTGGTGATGCTACTCTCATCTATTTTTTAATTTGTACTTTAATTGTCTCTAATTTTTGTTGACTATATATATGCATTTTTATTTTCTTTTTTCTGGTTGCTTTTAGGTGACTTCCAAGAGATGAAGGGAGAAATTCTATATTTACTCTGCCTTTTAAAATAAGATGGGTTCCATGCCTGATATGAATGAACTGACTCTGTTTGCAATCTCTGATGAATGGGAAGGCCAAGTGGTCATATTTTTGCCACATATTTCTCCTGATCATGACTGGTTGGATCTGGAAAGAACCACTTTCCCAAGGGAAACAAATCAACTAGAACTTGTGGAGCCAATCAGATTTCCTTTCATCTACCCCAGAATTTAACTATGAATTTGTAATAAGATTGTCACAGGCACTTGGGATAAAAGTCATAGAGAAATTCAACTGGGTTGGCCATACTGAGTTCTAACTCAGATAAGTAACTGAGAGAAAGAGAATACTAGGACTACAGCAAAGTGGAAGAGCAATGACAAAAAAAAGCAGAGATAATCCCTGCTCCCTTTTTGTTTCAAATGAGAGACAAGAAAGGAAAAAACTGGTAAAACTGGTCAGGCAGGCAGTTAGGGTGGGTCTTTGTTGAGTTCTTTCAAACAAAAGTAACAGCCTGAAAACTCAAGCTGCAGGCACAGATAAGGGAACTTGCACAGGGGAGCTTGCCTAGGACATGCCTACAGCTGTACAGATAAGAAAGGCTACACAGGTGACTTGCCCAGACATGCCCACAATGGAAAATTCCATCCCCTAAAACATGTGCAGTAAGGAGAAGAAAGCGATATGGAGTAACTCAAGCTAAAGGTCAGCATGCACACTAGAAGGGTGGGATGGAGCTACCAGAAATTTACAGCTCATGCAAATGAGATGCTCAGCCCCCATCAGCATCTTATAAAACCCTATGTAAAAATGGCAATTCTCTTCTGGGCCCTTTATATGCAGTGGAGAGCCGCCTTCTTTCACTTAGTAAACTTTCACTCCAGTGCCACCCTTTTTTCCATGCTCCTTAATTCTCTAGGTTATGAGACAAAGAACTCTGGGTGATATCTCACAATGAGACTGCTGCATTGTGGTGCATTGATGAGACCGTAACATTTTGGTGTATTGTCTGAGAAAGGAAACATTAGAAGCATGAGTAGGAGTGGATCTCCAACTCTTTACTTTCATTTCCGAGGCTTCTCACCCTCAGATTTTTAAATTAAACAAAACAGTGGGTCCCTATCAGCCAATTAAAGATGAATAGCATGGCTGCCAGCCTTACAAGAGTCAGGGGACAGGCTTGCTGGAGAGGACTTTGTCAATTCCCCATCACCGTCATGTGGTGGGAATGTTGGCTCTGTTTCAATCCAGTTTCCTTTCATGAAGGACCTAGCCATCATGTGAGGTTGGAAGGAGGTCCTAGGGCAACTGAGGGCATCTGGGTGAGGCTATACCTTGGTGTTACCTGCAGTTCCCTGAACTAACTCCAGCCCCTGACAACCCCTCAGGGTGTTGCCATCAGGACTTTCAGACCTTTTAATTACATTTTCTTCCTTTCTTTTCATGGCTACTATGTCTCCTATCCCTTATTTGTATGCAATGTTGTAGGTATTTTCACAGTCTGGGGAGATACTCCTGTTAAGAAAAGTCAGCAAGTGCCTTAGTAACTAGGAATATAACTCAAAGAATTGTTGCTGCTGTGATTTTCTAGAGATGGGGTAACTTCAAGATTTCAGCTTTAACTTTTGTCTAGCAAGGGTCTTTTTGTTTCTCAATAATAGACATTCATGACACTGTATAGGGGAACATTTCACCCAGAGAAAATACCTTTCTCTCCATTTTTTTTTTTTATAGTCTATATAAGAGCTCAGCATTGTCCAGTGAATTTTAGCAATCCTCTGTGAGACAAATTAGTTTTCCTCTGCTGGGTAGCATATTATGGGGACAACCTATTAAGGCTCAAATCTCTCTTTCTAACCTTTGCCTGGAAAAAGAATTTGAAGTCAGAGTTTTTACCTAACATTTCAAACCCTACAGTTCCACCTATTAGGATGGGAATTTTCTCTGTGGGCATCCTTTTTGGGCCCTTTGCACAAAACCTCTACTTCCCCGACTTCTTTCTCTTTTATGTCCCTCTCTCAGTGATGAGGCTCTATGTCCTATTTGTAGACAGGAAAATTATCCTTTCAACAGCTGGGAGGAAGCTACCCTAGCAAGACAGATTTTATCTCAGTGCTATCCCCATCAGAGGAAAGACAGTCATTCAATTCTTACATTCATTTGAGGCACCTGTTCATTGTCCAGCTACTTTGGCATCTAAGCAAGAAAGGGATCTTATGTTTAGAAGTCAATTGGTTCCATTGTCTAGGAACTTATAACTTTGCCCATGCAGTAGTAAGAGGATGTAGGGATAGAGTTAAGACACTCCCTCCATCAAAGGGTCTCTCCCAAATTCAACTACTGCACAATCTCTCCTGGGTCCCTAAGAATCTCAAGAACCTTATGGGCCAAGTGGGTCTAGGAAGCCAGCAGGGCAGAGAGCTAGGGCCTCAAGCAGGTGAACATGACTATTTATGCTGACTAGCTTCTCCAGATCTATTGGTGAAGGTCACGCTTGAATCCATGGGTAGCACCTACATCAGTTGCCAGGACCCAAAGGAGATGGGAGAAAAGAGGAGAAGGGGGATACCTTTTCTATCTTTTTCTACACCCTGGGTCACTCTGAAATGAGGAAGAAGACTAAGGGATGCCTTCTCCTCCTCTCTTTTCTAGATGAGTAACAACCCATCTTCAAGCCTGCCCACAGCTTGATGCAAGAAAACTTGCTTCAAGTTTTCTCTAGGCAAGCTTCAAATTCACTTACACATAGAGGCCTTCCAGGATTTAACCCAAGTATTTAAACTCTCTTGGAAGAATGTTATGTTACTCTTTTTTTTTTTTTTACTTGTTATACTTTACGTTCCAGGATACATGTACACAATGTTTAGGTTTGTTACATATGTATACATGTGCCGTATTGGTGTGCTGCACCCATTAACTCATCATTTACGTTAAGTATGTCTCCTAATGCTATCCCTCCCCCTCCCCCCACCCCATGACAGGCCCCAGTGTGTGATGTTCCCCACCCTGTGTCCAAGTGTTCTCATTGTTCAGTTCCCACCTATGCGTGAGAACATGTGGTGTTTTGTTTTCTGTCCTTGTGATAGTTTGCTCAGAATTATGGTTTATAGCTTCATCCATGTCCCTACAAAGGACATGAACTCATCCTTTTTTATGGCTGCATAGTGTTCCATGGTGTATATGTGCCACATTTTCTTAATCCATTCTATCATAGATGGACATTTGGGTTGGTTCCAGGTCTTTGCTATTGTGAATAGTGCTGCAACAAACATATGTGTACATGTGTCTTTATAGCAGCATGATTTATAATCCTTTGGGTATATGCCCAGTAATGGGATGGCTGGGTCAAATGGTATTTCTAGTTCTAAATCCTTGAGGACTCACCACACTGTCTTCCACAATGGTTGAACTAGTTTAAAGACCCACCAACAGTGTAAAAGTGTTCCTATTTCTCCACATCCTCTTAAAATTCTAACTGATGCTGAGAAACAGGGAGCCCTACAGGTAGCAGAGAAATTTGGAGATGAACAGCATGTCTCCCACAGCCAGTCAACAAAGAAAGAGAATCAAAAAGGGGAAAGAGGGTGAGAATGAGACAGAATCCCCATTCCCAGTAGGAAGAGAGGCAGTGTCCCTTGAAAACCTTAACTGGAAGCCCAGTAATCCCATAGATGAGTGGAAAAGAAAACACTTTCAGATGTGTATATCAGAGGGCTTACAAAAGACCAGAGCCAAACCTGTTGACTATTCTAAGCTATCAATGATAGATAAAAAGCTAGATGAAAATGTTTCAGTCTTTTTAGAAAGACGGAGAGGACTTTGGTAAAATACACTTATCTCCTAATTCAATTGAGGGACAGCTAATCTTGAAAGACAGGTGGCCCCTGACACCAGAAGCAAGCTTCAGAAACAGGCTATAGAACCAGATGGCACCTTAGAAAACCCCCTAATGGTAGCCACTTCAGTCTTCTTTAATAGGAACCAGGAGGAAGCCCAGGAAAAGGAGAGGAAACACATGAAAAAGGCAGAAAGAGGGATACCTTGGAATGGAATGCAGGTCTGGAACTCCATATAAGCCCACACTTCAAGACAGCCTGGTAAAGTTGTCAGTAACAACTTTTGCTGCAGGCCTCCATCTTGTTTTACATACTTGAGTGTGACCTGTAACCATGTGGCAGTACTTTTTTTAGCCTCTGCCATTTTACAATGAAGCACGGGTTCAATCCTGGCTTAGGGAATGAATATTTTCAAGTTAATAGCTATGTGATTTTTATCATTTGCTAATTGTCTTCCCCCTCTATGAACAATTTTTAACTTCCTTTCTTAAATCCTCCTTTCTCTAAGTTGCCTTTAAAACTTCTGGATTTTGTAGTAGCTACTTAACACCCTTTCAAAAATACCTCGTACACTCGAGGTTTAGTCATAACCTAATGGAGGCTTGTTGGTTTTCACCTGTGAGGTTACTTTTGATAAAGTTTAAAAGCCAGAAATATTAACTGTTTGGTGTGCCTAAAGTTGGGTAACAATGGATTTAAAAGGATTTTCTTAAAGAGCACTCAGCTTAATTAAAAGTAGATACCCAAGTTATAGGTGTATTTAAAAGACCTTTATGTTGTTCTCTTCTTGGATCTTGTTTTTCTGGAAAAGGTTTCTTTCTCAGTTGATTTAATTACTTTTCTCCACTCTGTCTTGCTGCTCTTGGTGCATGCATGGAAGGTCCTAAGATAATTTCTGATGGCCCGGGGCTCTTTGGTAAAAATGGAAAATGCACCATGGATTCCATTTTGGGAGAAACCTGTGTTTTTCTCGTGGAACCCTACTAATTAGAGGCAGATAGATCTCTCTCAAAATCTGTTTTTGTCTTCTAGCTATACCTATTTATTAGGCCCTAGAAACTGCATGCTTTTTAAGCCCTGCTCTTAATGGACCCTTCCCAGAAGCCAATAATCCAATTAGGAGATTGACATATAAAAAATCTTATAAATACTTGATCTTCTTCTATTGGTCTATGTAGTTATATATGTGTTGTGTATGATATCTGTAAAAGGAGCTCTAATTAATTGGCTTAAGGAAAAATAAATGCTTAAATCAAATATTTTTAAAGGAAAGATAAAAGCAGTAATGCCTTTTAGTTCACATGACTTTAAGAAATAAAAATAGTTTTAAAGATAATTGGTGAAATGCAATTGTTGTCAAAATGTCAATAGGGGGTCTAAATCATGTATGTTAGATACTTGGCTTGCTAAATGTTTCAAGGTTGTAAACTGCCTACTTTACAACTTAGTAAGGCCTGGGACGTGTGAAATTAACTATGCCCCTAACTGTGCTGGATAGAGTCAGGATTTGTCTGCACCTAGTATATAATTAAAACAACATACCAGGTTTTACATTAAGTTAAAAAATGCTAAAAGTTATCATTATAACATGTAATTGAGACTACTGAAATTCGATTTACATGCAAGGTGTGTAAAAACAGTAAAATGTGTTTTTAGTAAAATGTTATAAGTAAGCATGGCAAAATGTAAACTAGGCAAAATTTACATTTTGCCATGTAAATGGCAAATTTACATTTGCCAAATGTAAATTTTGCCTAGGGTTAAAGGATTGTCTTAAATTAGATAAAATACAGCTGAAGGTTCAAGCAAGTTGTGGAGAGACTGTAAAAATTAATCTTTCAAAGGAAACTGTGTGTGTGAACATATTGACCAAATTCAAAAGGGTGTTATATGATTTTTGTAAACTGAACATTGAAATAAAAGAATAGTAAGATTTTCTTAAGATGCAGTTCTGCTCTTTAGCAAAATTTGTAAAGGTTTATAAAAGGTTTGTAAGAATATCACCTCAGTCAAACTGGTTAAGATGGGGTAGAATTTTCTATAATGTTTCATTAAAAATTGGGGTTGACACTAACAGTAAACTAATGCAAGAGTGAAATTTGCCTTTCTTCCTCTTGAAAAGGATTTTCATGTAATAGTAAAGGCTAATAAAAGGATTTTGCTTTTTCAAATTTTTGAGTCATTATTTTGGGAAAATAAATAACATAGTAATCTGTAATTTTATTTCATAATATCAAGTTGTTATACCTCTAAATTTAACAGCCTCCCCAAAATTAAACTTCAGTTTCAAAATTGTCTCTCCTGATGCCTAACTTTTGGATGCAACAGAGGGTCTCTGGAGCATCCAGAAAAGTAGTAAACAGGATTATTTAACACATTTACGTAGAAGGGATTGCCGAAGCAATGTGTAATTTTCTTCAGGTTTTAGTTCAGTAAATAATATTAATATATGTTTCAAAATCATATGGGATGTCTAAGGTTCTAATGTCTAAACATATGCTGTCAATGATCATTAGGTTTATTATGTTAAGCTATTGTGAACCACAGAAATAACCAAATGTCTTCACCAATCATATTCTTGACTGTAACAACCCTGGAAATTTTGTCATTTACAGACAACTGTTGTCTTGTTTTAATTCTCTTCAAAATATGGTTTATGATCAGCTGTAGGACTTTAACAGCTGCTCTAAAATGCAGGTTTCTGATAAAAGAAAAATGTACAGGACTCATGAAAAGTTGAAGTGGTTATGAATATCAAGCAGAATAAGAGTTAAAGAAATAGACTGAGCTAATAGAAAACTGAAGTAATTGTTTTAAATGTTTTGCTTAAAACATTGCTTATCCTTGTTTTGTTTTTCCAAGTCCAGGAAACTTTTCTTTTAAGCTAGCTACAGCTTTTAGTAATTGAGTAAGGTAGACTTCTGTGAACAAAATTTGGAGAATATTTGTTTCTCTCTGCCTGGCTTCCCCAGAATTTGGAAACTCTTTGTGAGTATTCTTGACTTATGGCAATATAGTTGTTTGCATCAGTGCAATAAGAATCCATTTTCTTTTGCAACAGGATGCAATTGGAGAAAATGGTTGTTTTACCAAGGCTTTGACTGGAAGGATATACTACTCTTTAAGGAATCAAGGTTAACATGCAGAGCTAATAAAAGCCCCTTGACAAAACTTGCCTGATACCTTGTCTACACACTCCCTGTACAGGATTGCTAATCTGTGGTGAGTAAATATCACTTTCTAATAGGCCCTCCACCCCCCGTTTCATTTTAATACATGTACTCTAATAACCCAAATTGTTTCTTCCCACATAAAGGCTATCAAGCTCCAAACGGTAATGCAAATAAAACCACATATGGACATGCCTTTTATCCAAGGAATGCCTTGTTCCTGGGACTGCAAAAAAATAGCAATTCACCCAACTCATAGGTATCTGAGGGTACAAACCCATGGCAGGGCTCGACTTTAAAAAGTTCTATCTGAGATTCTTTGTGGAACAGAGTTCCATAAAGCCAATTTAAAAGACTATGTAAAAATAATTATTCTTTCTGCACTTTATGCAAATAATCAGGCCAAGTATAAAACTAAAGTGTAGTTTACAAACAACTGAGTCCTATCATGATTTGTTTTTAACAAAAATGACGACTGGAGAGAGAAAAATTATCATATGCTTGTCATTAAATTCTAATCTCATTAGTTTTTTAAAGTTCTTGCCTACATTTTAGACTAACCCTGCTTATTCCTGTAACCAACCAGCAATCTCTGGCTGCAGCTCAGAAGAAGCAAAAACAGATAGGTAATGTAAAAATCTGGATCAATATTCAAATTCTGGACAATTATCCTGCAAATCCTGCCTGGTAATGGGAATAAATAGGATGCCCATAACCTGGAGGTTTCTTTGTTTGAAAAATAAAACCAAGGAAGTTAACCAAAACCAAGCCCCGTGCATCCACATCTTGGTAGGCATAACTATAGTCACCAGTTATCTGGGTGTGTTGGCAGTCTTGAGTTGTCTTTACCCTCCACCCCCCGTTTCATTTTAATACATGTACTCTAATAACCCAAATTGTTTCTTCCCACATAAAGGCTATCAAGCTCCAAATGGTAATGCAAATAAAACCACATATGGACATGCCTTTTATCCAAGGACCTCCATACCAGCCCCAGGAGGAAACCTAGCTGCTGTTCCCCACACAACACCTTTCTCCAGTAGTATCATCACCCCACATACCTAACAGAAGTTAGGGTCCCCATCCCTGAAGAGGGGGATGAGAGAGAAGAAAGAAAGAAACTAGTCAGGCAGGCAGTTTGGGTGGATCCTTGGTTGAATTCTTTCAAACAAAAGAACAGCCTGAAAACTCAAGCTCCAGGCACAGATAAGGGAACTTTCACAGGAAAGCTTCCTAGGACATGCCCACAGCTGCACAGATAAGAAAGGCTACAAAGGTGACTTGCCCAGACATGTCTGCAATGGAAAATTCCATGCCCTAACACATGTGCAGTAAGGGGAACAAAGCAACATGGAGTAACTCAAGCTAAGGGCCCTCGTATATACTAGAAGGACAAAGTAGAGTTACCAGAAATTCACACCTTATGCAAACGAGACATCCAGGCCTTCATTGTTTTTGTTTGCTTGTTTGTTTTTCAAAAAAAGCCTTTGCATTTTGCATTCGACTGTAAAAACAGCAACCCTCTTCTGGGTCCCCTCTCTGTGCCAGAGACCTTTCTTCTTTCACTTACTAAATTTTCACTCCAACCTTACCCTTTGATTCCACACTCCTTAATTCTCAGTCATGAGACAAAGAACTCTGAGTGATACCTCACAATTAAAGACTGCTACATTATGGTGCATTGGCAAGACTGTAACACCATGAGTGTTGGCTATTGTGTATCTTACTCTTCAATTCTTTGAGATCTCTGTTTCTACAATAACACTGCAATCTGTGAAACAGGTTGAGTATGTCTTTGTTTCCTGTATTTGTAAAAATAAAAGTAATGAAGAAAGGTTCCAAATCCAGGACTGATGGCACTTGAATTAAAAATGCCAAAAATAAAACAAACTAGTATCATGCACATTGGAATGATGGTTTGTATAATAAAAATTTGGGCATCACAGGAAAATTCTTAGAAATAACTGTCTGTATATTGAAGAACACTTATCAAAGAGTTAAGGTGGGTTCATATATAGTCCATGTTAATATGAGTTCATCCTGCAAAGGGCACGTTGATTTGGTGTGAGACAGTAAGTTAATTAGTGCAGTAAATTAATATAGCATACAAGTGACAATACTGTATCCAAAGCAATTTATTGGTGTTAACGTCTTTATTTGCAAATGCATAAAGTTCGCCTGTTGAAACGGATGTTTTAATATATGCTATAAATTGCCTCTGAACTTGTACTTTTTTAAATTAGCTGTAGTTTGGTTACATTTGTGTGAGAGTGCTTGAGAAGGCCTTTCTCTCTTAACCCTGCATAACTGAGTATTTGTGTTTTATATATATAGGAAGGTAGGCACTGCCAAGGCCATAGGCAGAATTTTGAAAGATTACTTGTCTTCTGGTGGCTTCAGGCTCCCCTTTTCTTGCGTTTTCTTTACTGCAGAGCTTGCTTTTCTTTTCTCTGACTTAAGTTTCGAGGGTCCTAGCTTTTTCTTTTTTCAAATGCAATTCTTAGGACAGGATCTAAAATAGGCTTATACTAAAGTTTAAGAATCTGATAAAATGTTTTATTCTTAAGCTTATTATCAATAATATGCCTTATATTTATTTAGCATTTTATACTTTGCATAACACTTCCACATTCCATGTGTCATTTAATCGCCACCTCAATTCTGTAAGGTAGGTGGCTTTTCAGTTTTTACAAATGATGAAACTGAGACTCAGATACTAAAACAGCGCTTTGAGTTCAGGTCTCTAAACTTTGACTTTCTATAGCAATAGTTGTCTTATTAGAACATTAAACATTTGTAGCAATTAAAAATTGAAGCAAATAAAATGACTCTCCAATTGCAGAATTTCTGATATCACTTGTCTACAATGAGCTGTTTTTCTGTTTAACCATGTCATTTTTTCCATGATCACAGACTCACAGGCAGTAGAAAGAAATGACAGATTACCAGGATGAAAACATAGAGGTAGGGAACATACCATTTAATTTAGGGGAAAATAACTCTATGTACTTCAATAGTCTCCTAAGATTATTACAAAGAATTATGTAGTGGTTAAGGCAATGTAGTATGGTGGGAGGAATGTGGTCTTTGGAATCCTGCAGACATGGAATTTGAACCCAATCCTGGATATGCCACTTACCAGCTATGTGACTTTGGGCAAAGTAATTGAACTTCTCCAGATTTTCATTTTCTTCATCTATAATTAGAGGTATTACTACTTGTTTCATGGGACTGTTGTGAGAATTCATTGAAAAACATGTGAAATTAAAATAACAGCAGTTATTATTTGAGCACTTACTAAATGCTCCCTTACTTTGTACAACTATGGTATAGGTTCTTTATTATTAAAATTTAATAGATGACGAATATAAGCTTAAAGGCATTTAGCAACATGCCCAAAGTCACACAACTATTAATAGTAATCTTTGCACCAGTGTTTATTCCCAAGTCCACCTGATTCTGATTCTGATGTCTGTGCTACATAGTATGTAATACTCAATACTTTTCATTGAATGGACAGCATTTGTAATAATGACTGTTTTCGTCTGTCCAGTAATACTTCCTCCCTTCTTCTGTTAACAGTACTCATCTTATTTTGGGAAACTAGACTTGAGCCACTCTAACCAATGGAACTCTCACCCCCTAGCCATGGTGATTAGTACAAGAGGTGGGCGTGTGACTCCATAAAGTCAATCAGAACACTTCTTTGTGTTTATATACAAAGGAGTGAGAAGTCCTTTAGTTGCTTTAGGATTGCTGTAGTAGGATAATATAATCTGGAAACTGAAAAATAACTGAATTACTGACAATATAAGCCAATCACTTCCTCCACAGAAATGGAGGATGCCATCTGAAGTGAGAGATAAAAGATCATTGCAGAGAGGAATGAAGATAAGAATGGAGAAAGAATCTTGATAGAGATAATAAGTTCCTGAGTAAAGATTTCATATAGTCCAGTGAGTCAATATAGTCCCTGCACTTGCATGACCTAATTTGAGTTAGATTTCTGATACTCACAACTAAAAGTAATGAAGAGGTTAAAGTGTTGTCAGTTGTTTTAAATGCATATTGTAATGACTATCTACTATAAGGGTTTAAAATAAAATAATTTTGTGCTTAAAAATAAAGACAATTTTATGAAAAATTTTAGTTATAATTTCTCAGACTAAAAAATGAAGTATGATTTTATGTTAACAATATCTTGAAAATTTGACATAATAGTGATAGTCCTAATTCACTATTTATTATAGTTATCTAAAACACAAGAGAAAAATTTTTGACTAATTTGATACTTTTATAAAAATATATTTTAATTTCTCTGCTAGGAAAGTTCTTCCTACAGATACTCAAGCAGCTCCCTCTCATAGTTTATTCAAGTTCCTGCCCCACATTATGGTGAGACTCTCCCTGATGATTTTATCTAAAAAGTATCTGACTTCTGTTTTACATTACAGTGAGGCTCTCTCCCTGGGTATTTGATTTCAAAAGTACCTTCTTAACAGGTGTTTTGCTTCATGGAATTTATAACTACTGGACATTGTACTCTACATGTTGGTTTATCACTGTCTTCCACACTAGAATATAAACTTCATAAGCATAGGGATTTTGTCTCATTATTGATTAAGTGAGTCCTTTTAGGGAGACTATTTGCTATGGAAGTAGAGTAATTCAGTGTGGCAAAAATAAGAGTATCAGAGACAGGCTGGCTGACTAGCTTTGATCAAATTTACATTCTTCTCTTGCTGGTGACATGTCGAGTCCATATTTTTCAGTCTACCGTATAGTCGGGCATGACCATATGATGAATTAGGATTTGAAAAGGAATGCTGTACACTGTTCCAGGGCCTGATTCATAAAACCTACCATGCCTAGGGTTATAATCATCTTACTGTGCCTAGGACAGGTTATACTTGATCAAGCCTAGTTAGTGGCTCTTTCACTCCCTAAAGTTGTCCAGTTTAGACAAATTATATAGATAGCATACCTATGCAAGACATGCCAGGTCCTTTCCTCCTTTGCAGCATGCTGCACACAAGCCCTGTGACTCTGGAAGCTGCACGTTACAGATTGTGTAGCCACCAGAAGGAAGGATCCTGATACTTGAATCATCTCTTGAGAGAGAGCTGCTCATCCACCTGCTTTGAACTTTGAGTAAGAAAAAACTTATTTTGTGCTTGAGTTATTGTATAATTTGGATTTATCACAGCAATTGGCCTACCCTCACCAATAGAGGAATATAAAAGTCAAATTGTTAGTATGCAAAATATATAAAATTAGGAAATATACATGCTTATTTTTAAGTGATAAATATATAATTTGACATTCCAGTTGTAAATTAGTTTAAAGAGCTCACCGAATTAGTATAATATTTCAGCATTTGATGATTGGTTTTATAACACCAATGTTAGTAAAAATCAACTCAGAGTCATAATAAATTGAGTCTGGACTATCTGTTCCCACAGGGATGGTTAATCTGGCTATTCTACTGTGGAATGTTCCATGTGCATGCAGGAAAATCTTATATGACTGGTTGGAATAATTTGATTACTCTATATTCACCAACTGGAAAGTCTAGTCATAATATCATTTTTGTCTTCATTTTGTACCTTGATAACCAATTCATGAAGCCAATCAAGCTGAATCAATTCTTTCTGGAAGGCAGAAGTCTTGCAGATTGTCTCTGAATACCATCTGCTACACAAAGAAAGAAAATATGGTATACTAATTTGTATGTTATGAAATTGCTGAGGCACTAAGTGGTGGTGGTTTTGGAATTAGTGGATTTCTGTGAGACCCCGGATTCTGACAGATGCTAGAGAGTACACAGTACCTGGCTCTAGAAGTATGGAGAGAATTTCTTACCTGAAGCTTGACTGGCTTTTCTCTGCCAGTATGGTCACCAGACAAGAAAGCAAAAGCAGATTTATTTTAGCCTATTGTATGCATCTTAATTTTTAAACTAAATTAACACATGCTTCCTGAAACTATATCCAAAGCATACAGAACTGCATATTGAGGGGTAAAATAAATCTCTTTTCCTTTCCCCCTTCTAAATCTTCATGGGTAGCTGCTACCAAAATTTTTTTGTTTGGGGCTCTTTTTATTTTGGAATATTTTCATAAAGCTCCAATGACTCTTGCTCTTTGTTCCTCAAAATGTTGGTTGGGGCTGGGCGTTGTGGCTCATGCCTGTAATCCCAGAACTTTGGGAGGCCAAGACACCAGGAGGGTTGCTTGAGGCCAGGGGTTCAAGACCAGCCTGGGAAATATAGCCAGACACTGTCTCTACAAAAAATAAAAAGAATTAGCCAGGTGTAGTGGTGCATGCCTATACGCCCAGCTACTCAGGAGACCGAGGCAGGAAGATAGCTTGAGCCCAGGGGGTTGAGGCTCAAGTCCCCGTGAGCCATGATTTTGCTACCACATTCCAGCTTGAATGACAAAGCCAGACTCTGTCTCTAAAAATAATTTAAAAAATATTGGTTGGTTATGGAGAATCAGGTCCTTTTGACAAGTGAGGTTAACCATGAGGTGATTACATCTGATTAGCTGGCATTTTTACTGTGGTAACCTACAGTATCAATATCTGTAGGATTTTTTACTCCTGAAGTCCCTGAGGCCCCTGCTTAAAGAGCATAAGACAGCACATCCTTTTTGGAAGGAAGACAAGGGATGGGGTGCTGAGAGTCTCAGTATTCATTACACAGATTTTCCTTTACTACCCACATTTCCAATTTTGGATCTCAATGCTTCTCCTAACACAAATCCTCCTGAGGTCAAAAGTTTAGATCCTCTCAGTCCAATTTACTCAGAATAAACCTCCTATCTCTGAGGGAGAGTTGGATATTGTGTTGTTTGAGGGAAGTCATTTTTTCTTCCCCCAAACTGTGACTTTTTTTTTCCCTTGTGCCCTATCCTCACCTTTCTATGGCAGCCTCACCTCCTGTGGTAGCTTCATGATCCTTTAAGTGAAGTGGGATAAGGAGTTCCCCCCCCACATCCCAGTTTTTCTGAATAATTATGTTTTATAGACTTAAGAACTTGTGAATTGTTTTTCATGATGTAACAAATATGAAGAAACACAAAAAAAGAATTTGCCTCTGTATTCATTGAGTGAGTATTTTAAGGAAATGCTTTCACTTGATGGTGATAGCCAGCATTCGGATATCTTGATGTTGTCCATGAAACTCCTTCAGTGGAAATGTTCTTTAATTTGATTTGGAGAAAATATTGTATAACACCTGACTCTTCTACTGAGTATCATGTGTTACACAATTATTCCATTCAAATCAAATTAAAAGACTGAACTGAACTTGAAATAACTGGCTCAGGTTTTTCTTATGGTAACAGTTATTAGAAGGAGGTGATTACTTGGCAAAACTTTTGTGATATATTATTCTCATGAAACAAAATATTAGAATCTCTTCTGGACCCTGGATATTACTAGGACAATGAAACAATCCCTTTTATGGGCTAATCATAAATTCGACATAATAGTACTGAGATTTCATAAGAGTAAGGATAAGATTGCACACCACACTGACACTCTCTCAGCACACCCTCAGCATTCGGTGGAGGTAAGGAGAAACTGGGGAATTTTAATTTGAACAATGTAATAGAAAAGTCGTACTTCTTGTGTATATTAGTAATATATATTATTCATGCTAAACAGAAATAACATGTAGTTGATAGAAGATGGATCGATATAATTTGCATTCTATTAAATCTCTGAGCAAGCTTAAATAATTTAATTTTTTAGACTTAATAAATCTCCCTCCAAAGTAAGTAGAATAAAAAGATATAGGTAAGGATATCTTATTTGTGAGGGGAAATCTTCAGTCAGTATTTCAATTTGTTGTTTAATATGCTGAAATGTTTACAAAAATTAAGAATCAGTACCTACATTGATGTGGTTATTTTGGTTGTTTTATTAAGAAAACATTTGAATTTATTTTAAGAAACACCAGATGCATCTAGGAATGCAGCCTTTGGGAAGGCAGCCTCAGGAATGGTGTTAATTTTCTATTGCTGCCATAACAAATTATCTCACATGTAGTGGCCTAAAACAACACAGATTTACTGTCTTACATTTAAGGTGTCGGCAGGGCTGTATTCCTTTTCTTGAGGCGCTAGGTGAGACTCCTCTTTCCTGTCTTCTAGCTTGCAGAGGCTATCCAAATTCCTTGCCTTGAGACCCCCTTTTTCCATCTTCAAGCCATTAGTGTAGCATTTTTCGGATCCTCTTTCTGTTGCTGAATTTCTTTGTGAAAGTATACCTAATGTAGATGAAGGGTTGATGGGTGCAACAGACCACCATGGCACGTGTATACCTATGTAACAAACCTGCTCGTTCTGCACATGTACCTCAGAACTTGAAGTATAATTTAAAAAAATAAAAAATAACAACAAGAAAAAGAAAGTAAAGGTTCTCCTTCCTCTCTTAAGGATTTTGCATAGATTTGCCCACCACTGGATAATCTAGGCTAATTTCTCCACTTCAAGGCCCTTAACATTAATTACATCTAAAAACTTCCCTTCGCTATGTAAAGTAACATATTGAAAGGTCTGGGTAACAGAGTGTGCATATCTTTAGGGGGCCATTATTCTCCCTATCACAGGTTCTAACTTTGGGTTCTTCAACAAAGTAGGAATGCAGACCCAGTTCTAGATATAATCTCATTTCCAACACATATTTCTTGTACTGTTTTGCTGGAGGCATCATCACCATACAATAGGAGCTACTGTATTTTTTCATGCATTTGACAAATATATATTGAACTTTCAGGTAAGATGTCCCAAAGAGAATGCTATCTAAGCTTCTTCAAGTGCTTTGCAAAAGTGGACCCTCTATGTATATATAGAAGCTATGTGTATGTAGAAGCTAAGTCATAGTTGAGGTTGTAGAACCATTACATTTTTATTTATATTACTGCTACATTCTGGAAATAATGTTGGTACAAGCAACAGATAAAACCTCTGCCTTCATGAAACTCAAAAGAAATGGATAGTTCAAGACCCAAAGAGTTTAGCGTCCTAATTTAATAGATTTAGCAGGAACGAGAGCGTTTATACATCAAATGTACAAGAAGAACAGAGAAAGAGTGGGAAAGAACTGAGAGAGTAAGAGGGTTGACAGTCAAGAGTGTAAGAAGATAGGAGGAAGTGCCCACCCGAAAGTCTTATTTTAGATTACAAGAACATTGAAGAAAGCAAAAATGTTCTAAACTTGAGAAAATTTACCTTTCAGGGGTTATTTTTAAAAAATCTCAGAAATACTGAGTTGTTGACTATTTTGAGTATTTTTACTCTTTAGTTTACCTTCTATTAAGATGGACTTAGGTTTGGGTAAAGAAGTTAATATGTGCAAACAGAGCAGAAAGGGCTCTAAATGGGAGAAAATAATTTTTACCAGACCGGGTTATCACTTACTTGGCAGAAAGGACAACTTTACAAATCCAATTTATTTTCCTGGTCTTATTTTTTGGATTATGGTCCTAGGCAGTTTATGTGTGACCTGACTACACAATGATTACTTTTCCCTGCAAATTCCAGCAAACTTTGGCAGAATGCTTTTAGTTAGTTGTCCTCTATCATCCCTGGTACCCCTCCCTTACCACCACCACCATATCCCACCCTCACCACCACCTTCCTCCCTCACCACCTCCCTCACCATCTGATACCCCTCCCTCACCGTCACCACCATCCCTCAACCCCCCGCCATGCCAATACAAAACAAAACAAAAAACAACCTGTCAAGTTTATATGGTACTGCTATCCTGAGAGCTCCCAAAGGGACTGTGTGTCTGGACAAATTAGGAGAACGCTGTCAAAATTTGTGAGGGACAAAGGAGGGCATGATAGCAATTGTGAAGTATTTATTACCTCAGAAAAGGACTTATCAGTCCTACTATTCATTCCTATACTGCATTTTGCACTTTGAATTTCTCAAGTGTAAACTTGTGACTTGGCTTATTTGTATTAAAACTTCTTCTGGAAAGTTGGACTAGGTCAAAGCACCTAACTTAACAACAGATTGTTATTGCTTTATCTATCACAAAATGTTCATCACTTTTGGAGAAAAAAAATCAGAGTCCTTCCGTATATTGTTAATTATTTAAATTAATCTAAATATCACCTTGACAAAAATAAATAGAGTAACAGAACTAGCAGGAGGTGAAAAAATGGACAAATGTGCTTATTATTAGTTTTGCATGAGAGTCTTAAATCCTATTCTCATATTACAGTTTAAGAGGATAGGAACTCCAGAATTTTCAAGTGGAATAGGGGGTTCTTGTGATAAAATGTGAACATACATGTTATTATATTATACAGAATTGCAATTAGGCCTTCGTCCAGCTGTTTTTAATGGAGTGCACATTGTCAGTGTGCAAAGCAATAAAATGAAAAAAATACAGAACTGAAAATTTAATATATATGATAATACTCATAAATCTATTAGAGAAGGGGAAGTGAAATTAATTATAATTCAGTACCCTGAGGGTGAATAAAAATGGTAAATAATTATGCAATAAATTCATATTGTAATTAGTTTAGCATGGTAATATTAGAACAGAAGTCTGTTTTTAAAAAATGTCCTGCTAACTTATAAAATATTTTATGAAAGGGAAGCAGAAAAAAATGTTAATTATGAGCAGTACCTAAAAGGTAAAAAAATAATAACTGTGCTATCTTGAAATAATGATTAAATTTCTAATTAATTCATGGTCTCATTTTAAAAACTACTTATAACAATGTTTGGAATATTCTAAATGTTCAAGCGAAATGAAAAGAAATGCTTAAAGCACCTGTGATGCTCAAGTGGTTTTGAGCATTAATAATTCTTTCCAAGCCTTTTTTGGAAAAGCAACATGAACTTAAACTTTTTTTCTCTTTGGGATTGTTTTCCACAGTTATTCACATTAGTGAGAGTTGTGATGGGTTATTTGACTGTACATGGATTGTTCTTGATAATTCAGGAAACACATGTTTTATTATACAAGTGTTACTGTTTTCATGGTAGGGCTTTTATTATGATAAAGAAAATATTCTAAAGAAGCAAAGTAAAGACACAACAGTCAGATACTATCTTTTCAGGCTTTACATGGAGTCACTGCTTACAACAGTCCTAAAGTGACCTCACTGATAAATCAGGCTTGTTATATGTACGTGGTTTCTGATCCATAGCAGAATGGTGCACATAATCTTGAGTGAGTTACAACTTTAGCCAGTGCAGGAGTCAGAGAGATCAAAGTTGCTTTCTGTGAATAATCATGGTTGGTAAATTGACCAGAAGTAATTATTGCACTTTTCATTAAATGTTCTGTCCCTGAGGGTGTAGGTGTACCTCAAAAGTACTCTTAGGAAAAATTATTTTAGTATATTATACTATATGTCAAGGCAATTAATACTGACATTTACCTGACTAGTTCAATGCACTGTGCTTAGTATTTTTAGACTCACCCAAAACCTCTTTGGTTCCTTGTTTGCCCTATTTTGACTAAATAATCTGGCGAGTATTATTTTATATAACTGAAATTTCTTGTTCACATGGAATTGGGTGCCTGTTATGGACTGAATTGTGTCTCTTCAAAATTCATAGGTTGAAGCCCTAACCTAAAATGTGACTGTAGTTGCAGATAGGGTTTTTAAGGAACAAATTAATGTTAAGTGAGTCCTCATCCAATAGGACTGATGTCCTTATAAAAAGAAGGGATATCAGAGAACTCCCTGCCTGCCATGGGCACAGTGAGAAGGTGGCTGTCTACCATCCAGGAAGAGAAGCCACACCAGAAACCACTTCTGAGGGTCCTTTGATCTTGGACTTCTAACCTCCAGAACTATGAGAAAAATTTTTGTTGTTTAAGCCACCCAGTCTGTGCTATTATGCTATAGCAGCCCATGCAGACTAATACAGTACCCCCATTGAGTGCATTGAAGGAATTAAACTAAATATTTTGTGATCATATATTTTGATATCTCTGTGTTGAAAGCCTGGAGATTAGGTTGTAAAAGGATTGAAGATCCAGGTCATGTTCTTTGTATGTGGTTTTAAAGTTTACCTTATCCTGGGTACTACGTCAATACTCAAGAAAAATAATGCCATGATTGACTAAGCAGTCTCTCTGTTTTTTTTCACTTTGATTTTATGTAAGTCATTATGTTCTTAATGTATATTGATTTGTAAATTTTATGATTATTTCAGTGGAACGTTTACCATTTTATTCACATTCTTTTAGACTAGTGTTTCCAGTAGTTTCAGATCAGTTGACATGACATTTATCTCAATACAGGCTTGCCTCTTGGTTCAGATTTCTGTGTCTTTTTCATCTCTGAAAAGGGTTTGCAATGAGTAAAGATGTGTTAATGTGTATGATTTTACAGGGAGGGTATGGGAAGGATACTAAGTCCCCTATATTACATCTGTTTGTTTGACCGTTTGTTTTTGTTTTCAGAGAAAGTCAACTTCATAAATTATGTTTTCCAGAATTGTTTTGGTTAATAACTGAACAATTGGTGGTACTCATGACTTCATAAATTAAAAACACTACTCTCTTCTTCCTTTCATCATTTCATTGAAATGCGTGTTTTTTATTTCTGCCACATAAGTTAACTGAGATGGAATAGTTTCTTATTTAAGTGACATGCTCTCGAAAAGAAAAAAAATGTTTTGGATACACGTACAATTCCAAAAAATACTACTATTATATAACTTTGCACAAAATTAAAACATTTATTTTTTATATTGCAGTTTTGCAAATGGGTACTATTTCACAGCATTATACCTTTTATTTGTAGCAATGTGATGTTATGGAAAAAGCACAGAAACACAGACTGGGGTTTGAATCTTGGCTCTTACACTTGTCCTTATTAAAGTCATTTTACTTGTTGACTCTGACTCATTATCTGTAAAATGTTTAGAATTCAATTCTTAACGGGATCATTGTAAAGGGTAAGTAAAAAAAATTATGTGTTACTCTTAACATAGCGACAAGCACATAGGCAATGAAAGTCATTTTTCTAAAGAATGAACTTTTGAAGAGCTCCTGTTACTTCGCTACATTCACTACCAAAAGAGAGAGCTGGGCCTGAGGTTAGCATAGATTGTTTTCAGAGTATCCCATGTCTTTAGGTCTCTAGCCGGCATTGAGATTACTATACAGGCATGGAACTAATCTGCCAATTTCAACCTTACATTTTACTTGCATTTCAGGTTCTGTGGAAGGATGAACTGAGGTAATGCATATCTGCAGAGCACTTTTTATAACCTCTGTGATGCAGTATGTGGCCACTGCATGCTGAAAGTTAGCCAGTGACATCAGGATCATTAATCATGCTTCAGGGATCAGAACCACTCACTTCCCATTCTGGTACCTCGGTAGTGGCTCTGGACAATGACACAATGATTTGGAAATTGACTGTATCTCTAATTCTAGGGTTTTGTTTGTAGAAAAGTCTACATTGAACCAAGCTGTAATAATAGTGAGGTACAGAGTAAAGGCTCCTTTGTATACTCTCTCTCATTATTCTATCTAGTTTTTCACATGTTATAAAGGGTGACAAATTATTTGAAGATAGATGAACTGAAAATGAAGGTGTCTTACATGGATGTCGTCATCTATTTTTAGTACACTGATATGGTTTGGCTCTGTGTCCCCACCCAAATTTCATCTGGAATTGTAATCACCATGTGTTGGGGGAGGGACCTTGTGGGAGGTGACTGGGTCATGGGGACAATTTCCCCTATGCTGTTCTCATGATAGTGAGTGAGTTCTCTTGAGATCTGATGGTATAAAAGCGGCAATTTGCCCAGTGCTGTTTCTGATACACACAGTGTTTGCAACTAGGAAAATATTTCAATGATATCTAAAAGGTTCAAGATATCCTCTGCTTGATAATAACTGATAAACTATGTGATAACACAAAAATAAGAAGTATATATTTCAATGATATCTAAAAGGTTCAAGATATCCTCTGCTTGATAATAACTGATAAACTATGTGATAACACAAAAATAAGAAGTACATATTTCAAGTGTGACAACAATTAGAAATATGTCATCTGCATAGCATTAGAAATGAAAACAAATCACCTTGCCAAGTTTCATGACCCCATAACTTATCTGTAATACATGCTTGAACATGCAGATGTCCGATGTATTCCTAGATGTGTGTACATGTATTAAAAGGGCAATGCTTTCCTTGAACAACTGCTGTTTTTAGTGAGATTGTTAGTAGATATCAGTAAATTACACTTGTAGAAAGAACCCTAGAGTCAGGAATATCACATGTGGCTGATGAATGCAATAAAAGTAACAGAATTATCATAATGATCACATTTGGTACTAGAAAGAACAGAAAATTTCTTATAGATACAAAATATATAGTTATTGAATGAATAATTTCTTGGTGGATCAAAGCTGATATATCTTATGGATAATTCCTTAGGTATGACATGCATCTATTTCTTAAGTGTATAACTTAGTTATATTGTTTTGCATTAATTAGCCTAAGATGTGACATAGATAATAAAAAGGAAATTAAGAAACAAAATTTCCTTTTTTAATCCAGAAACAATAAGGAACTGTTAAATGAACTAGACTTCTCTTTGATGCCACATAACCAAGGTCTACAGTTCTCTTCTTTGACATATTTTCATCCAGGCTTTTTTATCTACTTAACCTCAGTAACAGCCCTCTTCCTTAAATGGTGCCTCCAATCTTTCTTGCTTTACCTATCGGTACCTTGGACATCTTGATTTTCAGGCCTGTGAACTTAGCCCTGTGTGAAAAGGGTAAAAGGGCCTGAGAAAGCCTTAGCATATATTTTTATTACACTTGCATCAGTTTACTGTATTACTCTTCGGTTGGCAATACTCTTGGAATTCATTGAGTAACTCAATGGATATTTGCTGAATTAATTAATGGACAGTGGGGTGAAGAAAGAGAGGTAGGGAAAGGACAAAGGTATTTCTGTGACTGAAAAGCAGGCAAAAGAACATAGAACAAACCAAAACAAAATATTTTTCTGGCATCCTGAATGAGAATTGGCTATGGAACAGAGTGGAAGGGATACTACATGGGAAGAACTGAGCCTGGGGATCAGGCTGGATCACTAAGAGCTGGTCAAGATATTTCATCTTTTGTTCTTTCATTTTCATTTCAGAGTGGGAAGTTTGTACTGGGTTGTCTCTAAAGGGCTGTTCCTCATCTGAGCTTTTATAATTCTACAGATGATTGAATTGATGTTGTTCCTATCCAATTATTGATGACACTATTTTGGTTAGCTTCCTAATACCTTGGGGGAAAATGTATACAATTCCGTGTGTCATGTCATAAATTGAAGAAATATTTAGTCAATTTGATATTAACCTTTAGGAAACAGTATAATTTCATATAACAGATATTTTGATTTATCCAAAGAAACTCTCCCAAACTAGGTAAAACAATAAGTCACTTTACCAGAATCATAAATTTAAAATTAGTAAGTGATTAACAGTGTTTACTTTTAAAAGCTATTAGAAGTAGTTGATGCTAGAAAGCTAGAAATAAATATTATAGGATATTTATTTGTATTCAAACTTTTATTAGGAAATTGCTCTAATATTGGTCTTTGTGTTTTAGTACATTTCTAGAGAAGTGAGAGGATCAAGAGGAAATATAGTAATGGACATTTTGAAAAGGAATTACAAGAGAATCAATATATTGAGAGTTTAAAAAATTAAGATGAAGATTCATAACTGTTTTCAAGCTATTAAAAGGGAATTGCGAAAAACATTGTGTCCAATTATCATCTATCTCCACTGGGATTGAAAGACAAGTAGTGGGCTTAATATGCAGCAAGAGTAATTCACTTAGAAAGGGAGATTTTTATTTTTGCCCAAATTGTGATTAAACATTGTAACAGCTGACTGAGAACTGTTAGGAGCCCTGTGTTTAAAAAAAGTGAAACAGATGAATTTCAATCCTTGTTCATGTGAGTATGCATTTTCACTTTATGATTATTTGATGATCCTATAAGGACTCTAACATTTCTCCAGAGTTAAAAGCATTAATGGGAGATATATTTATTGGACGATTCCCCATCCCCAAAGCATTATTTTTCCTTTTTCCTTTAGGATAAAACCCAGCACATATTGGCTGCTTTGATATCTAAACAACTTTATAAGCATTTATGCTTTGAAACAGTATGAGAGGCCAAGCAAAGGACATTTAATGTTTTTTACTTTCCTCTTCCTCTCTGGTCACAGGATAAATGTAAAATTTGTTTGAGTAGCTGCTGTAAAGTCCTGTGGATAGCTGAATTTCCTATCAGCACACTTTACAGCCTGCAGATGCCTCTGAAGAGACAGGCTTGACTTGTATCACTTTTCAGGTTTGTTTCTTAAACTCGTTTCTGCGAGCTTTTCCAATGACTCCAGGGAGATGAAGCACCTCCTTACTGCTATATATTAGAGCAAAATTTAGCAGATACTTAAAAGCATTTCACAGTCTCAGAACAGAAACAAAATAAATTCAAATGTTTGGATTTTTGCCAAGTCCTTCAGAGAAAACTCAAAAAGTCTTTCCTTTCCCAGTGGGTATATTCTGAAATTTCTCTTTAGGTTATGGATATTGAATAGAGAGAACCATGGCTCACATCTTTCCAAGTTGAGACAGGAAATTACTACCCTCTTAGGGTGCTTGCCTGGCATTAACACAGCCCAAGGTTGGAACTGGTTAATAGTTGCATGGTGTGTGTATGTGTGTGTGTGTGTGTGTGCACTCATATGTACTCTATCCTTGTAGTAGTCAGAGAGCAGGTAGTAACTAAGAAAGAAAGGCAAAAGGATAATAATGAAATATTTGTGAACTAAATGAAGGTCATGGAAAATCTTGGAACCATTATGGTTATGAAAACAAATCTTGAGATAATTCTATGTCTGCAGCTTGCTTTCCACCTTGCAAGTCCCTGGGCAAGTTACTTAATCTCTCCAGTCTCCGTTACTTCATCTATAAACAAGGAATAATAAAAACAACTATCTCACAGAATTGTTATGAGAATTAAATCAGACAATGAATGAAGAATGACAATTACAATAAGCATTCAATATATTATTTGTGACTGCTGATGTTGAAGAAAAAACATCAAAGAATACCATGATAGACAACAATCTGTGGCTAAATTACCTGTTTTCACAAGAAATTTGGGACCTCTTAGCCTTCTGTTGATCCTGGGAAACCACTACTCCCTGGTAGGCTGAATATTACTTTTCGCTGATACGCACTTTGTCTGCTCCCAGAGGGCTCTTATTCTAGACTTGCTGCTTTGAAGTGCAGCTGGTGCTCCTGTTGGCAGTCTCTTGGGGATGCAAGGGTTTGGCCCAGGGCTTTGGCCCAGTCTTGCCAGATCAAGTGGGGGTAATCTCCTGTCCCCATTTATATGCAGTACTCAGAGGTTTCCAGCTGTTTCCTTGCCATTTACTCCTGGCTTCATCCCTTTGAGGTTGATGGGTAATTAGCGTGGACTTTATAGCCACCATAGGAGAGAAAAGGAACTAACCCAGCAAATGTGAATGTAGTAGAAAATTTAATTTGATGCTTCCTTCTTAGCAAACCACATACAATGCAAATAATTTTCAGCTCCTAAAATTCACCTGTGGTGGAATTCAAGTTCTTTCTGTTTCAATAAATGGTTTATTCCAAGGGAAGTTTTCTTCAACAACAACAACAGAATGCACAAATTTGCTGGTGGTCTATGATGATATTTATTCTATTTCATTTATTTAAATAGTAATAGTTGGAGAGAAGAACAAAAAGTATCAAATCTTGGATTTCTGCATGTCAAACTACTTTATAGATTCCATCTGACTTTTTGAGAAAGTTAACAGTGTTCATCTAGCTAATTATATAATTCAATGCTTGCCCATTCCTTTCTCTCTCTGGCCTCTCAATTTCTGTGCATTTGCAGAATCTAGATTTTTGATTCATGTGCATTTTGAAGATATAATAATTGTAAACAACATTTCTTGGGCATACACTATGTGCCAGACTCTCTTCTAAGCTCCTGTATGTGTAGACTTGTAGAAGACATTAGGAAAAATAAGAAAAAGTAAATATTCATGCTTTTGATATTTCTTAGAGTGAAAGTTCTATTTTATTTATTTATTTATTTATTTATTTATTTATTTATTTATGTACTTCAGTGGAGAGATTCAGACATGTGAATTTACTCCTAGTGAGACCAGAGCACTCCTGGTCTAGATATTTGTTGACTTTGATTTTGAAACAGGGCTTATCACATCAGTTAATTATTTTTGTAAGTGCCTGGGTCCTCGAAGGCTAATTTTGAATATTGTTCTAGTATTCTAGTGTCTCTTCTCTTCTACCTCTAGGCTCCTATTTTAGGTTTAGATTACATAAACTAACGTGATTATTTGTTCAATTAATGTACATTTTGAAAATGTATCTTGGTAATAACTAAAATATATTTTAATGATAAATGTAAATTGACTTTAGAATTGTCTGAGGTTTTCTTTAAGATAGACAACAATTAACTATAGCCCTAAAATGAGGGAAAGAAATACCACATAAAGCAAACTTTTTTTTTTTTTAATTTTAAGGTTTAATTTTATTTTTGTCAGCTAATATGAACCAAACATCATTCTAGAATCTGAAAGAGAGTACAGGTAGTTCTCCTCACTAACTCTCTTTTAACATCCTGTTGTTCTGTTCCTTCAAAAGGTGTCTCTTTAAAGATTACACCTTTAAGGTCTGCATTTTCTTCCTCATTGTCTTCACAATTGTTGGACAATTTCAGCTCAGATTTGATCAGCTGCCCCTACAAAAACATCCTGCCCCTATAAAATACAAAAGCAGCGGGTGGGAGAGGAAGATACTACTCCCACTATCGCAGAAGGTATACACCCCCCCGTGATATTGTTTGTAATTTTCAGGGAAGGAGAGGATGATATTACTTCCAATATTGCAAGGGCTGTACACCCCCTATGATATTATTCATAATGTCCAGAAATGAGAATATTACTCCAACTATTGCAGGGAGTGTATACCCCCTTTTATATTTTTTGTAATATCCAGTGGGGAGTGGATGGTATTACTCCCAATATCGCAGGGGATGTACACCCCCCAGAATATTGTTCACAGTTTCCATAAGGGGAGAGGATGATATTACTCCCAGTATCACAGAAGGCATACAACGCCCATGATATTGTTTGTAATATCCAGGGGGAAAGAGGATGATATTACCCCCAATATCCCAGGGAGTGTACACCTCCCTGTGATATTGTTCATAATATCTGTGTGGGGAGAGGATGATGTTACTCTCCATACCCCACGGGTGTGTACACCCCCTACGATATTGTTTGTAATTTCCAGGAGGGGAGAGCATGTTACTCCCCATAACTCAAGGGGTGTACACCCCCATATGATATTGTTCATAATATTTAGACAAGGATAAGATAATGTTAATCCCCATATCGCAAAGAGTTTACATTCTCTTGTGATATGTCCATAATATCCAGAGGGGGGGAAGATAATGTTACTCTTCATATTGCATCCCCCCAATATATTGTTCATAATATACAGGGAAAGAGAGGATGATGCTACTCTTCATATCTCAGGGAATATGCATGCAACTATGATATCTGGGGTGGGGGGGAGAGGATGATGTTATTCCCCACATCAAAGGAAATATACACACCCCTGTGATATTGTTCATAATATCTGCAGGGAAAGGAGATGATGTTACTTCCCATATCGCCAAGCATGTACACTCCTCTGCTATATTGTATTGTTCGTAATATTCAGGGAGAGAGAAAATAATATTACTCTGGATATCACAGGGAGTGTACACAACCCTGCTGTATTGTTCATGATATCCAGGGAGGGAGAGGATGATATTACTCCCCATATCACAGAGGGTGCTCAAACCCCTGCGATATTGTTTGTAATATCCAGTGGGGAGATGATATTACTCCCAATATCGTAAACATCCTGTGTGTACATCCTCTGTGATATTGTTCATAATATCCAGGGTGGCAGAAGATGATATTAGTCCCGACATTCCGGAGTTCCTACACTCCCCTGTGATATTGTTCCTAATATCCAGAGAAGTAGAGAATGATATTACTCCCAATATCATAGGAAGTGTACACCCCCCTGTGATATTGTTCTTAATATTCAGGCAGGGAGAGGATGATATTAATCCCAATAACCCAGGGAGTACACACCCCCCTGTGATATTGTTTATAATTTTCAGGGGATGGGAGGATGATATTATTCCCAATATCAGAGGGGATTTATCCCCTCCCACTGTGATATTGTGTATAATATCCACTGGGGGAGAAACTGATATTACTTCTAATACCGCAGGGGTTGAACATCCCCTGTGATATTGCTCATGATATCGGGGGGGAGAGGATAATATTACTCCCAATATTGTAGGGGTTTACACCATTCCGTAATATAGTTCGCAATATTCAGGGGAGGAAAGGATGATATTACTCCCAATATCTCAAGGTGTGTACAATCCCCTGTGATATTGTTCGTAATATCCGGGGGGTGGGGGGGAGAGTATGATACTACTCCCAATATCGAAGGGGGTATACATCCCCGTTGTAATATTATTAATAACATCAGGGGGGTGGGTAGAGGATGATATCACTCCCAATATCTCAGGGAGTGTACATCCACCTATGATACTGTTGCTAATATCCGGAGGGGAGAGGATATTATTCTCTACATCGCAGGAGGTGTACACCCCTCTGTGATAGTGTTCATAATATCCACGTGGGGAGAGGATAATATTACTTCCAATATTTCAGGGGTTATGCCCGCACTCCCAAGATATTGTTCCTAATATCCAGGGGGTGAGAGGATGATATACTCCCAATAGCACAGGGGGCGTACAACCCCGCATAATATTCTTCCTAGTATCTAGAAGGGGAAAGGATAATATTATGCTTAATGTCGCAGAGGGTGTACCCCACCCCTGAGATATTGTTCCTAATACCGAGGTAGGGGGAGAGGAGGATATTACTCCCAATATCGGAGAAGGTGTACACCCTTTCTGTGATATAGTTCCTAATATCCAGGGCAGAAGTGGATGATATTACTTCCAATATCACAGGGGTTGTACATTCTCCCTGTAATATTGTTTCTAATATTCAGAGGGGGATAGGATGATATTATTCCAAATGTCGCATGGAGTGTGTACCCTTCTCGTAATATTCTTCTTGATATTTAAAGCAGGTGACCACAATATTACTCCCAATAGTGCAGGGGATGTACACCCCCCTGTGATATTGTTCCTAATATCCAGAAAATGTGAGGAGGATACTACTGCCAATATTGCAGGGAGTGTACAGCCCCCGTGATATTGTTTCCAATATCCACAGGGGAGAGGAAGATATCAGTCCCTATATCGCAGGGGATGTACATTCCTCTTGTGGTATTGTTAAAATATCCAAAGAAAATTATGATATTACTGTCGATGGTGGAGGGGGTGTAAACCACCTGTGATATTGTTCCTGATGTCAGGTGGGAAACAGGATGATATTAATCCCAGTATTGAAGCAGGTGTACAATTATTCTGTGATGTTATTTCTAATATCCAGGAGAGTAAAGGATAATATTACTCCCAATATCTTCGGGGATATACACTCCCCCGGAGATATTGTTCCTAATATCCAGGGGTGAGAGGTTGATATTACTCCTAATATTGCTAGGAGAGTACACACACTTTGTGGTATTTTTACAAATATACAGGGGTGAGAGGATGATAGTATTACCAATATTGCAGGGGCTGTACACCCCCTTTGTGATATTGTTCTTAATATGTAGTGGGGAGAGGATTACATTATTCCCCATATCTCAGTGAGTGTACACGTCCCATGAGATATTGCTTCTGGTATCTAGGGAGGAAAGCATAATATTACTCCCAATATCACAGGGGATGTACACCCCTCTTGTGATACTGTTCCTAATATCCAATGGGGGAGCCGTTGATATTACTGTCAATATCGCAGGTGGTGTATACCCCCCTGTGATATTGTTTTTAATATCCAGAGGGGGAGAGGATGATGTTACTCCCAATATCTCAGGTAGTGTACACCCCTCCTGTGATACTGCCCCTAACATCCAGCGGGGGAGAGAATGATATTACTCCCGATATTGCAGGGGGTGTACACACACCCGTGATATTGTTCCTAATATTCTGGTTGTGAGAGAGGATGATGTTACTCTCAATATCGCAGGGAGTGTACACCCCCTCTTTGTGATATTATCCCTAATACTCAGGTGGGGAAAAGATTATATTACTCCCAATATCGCAGAGGTGTACATTTCTTCATGATATTGTTCCTAATAACCATGGGGTGAGAGGATGATATTACTCCCAATGTTGCAGGTGGTATATAACACCCTGTGATATTTTTTCTAATTTCCAGGAGGGAGAGGATCATATTACTCCCAGTATCACAGGCGGTGTACAGCCCCCTTGTATTGTTTTTAATATCCAAAATGGGAGATGATGATATTACTGTCAACACTGCAGGAGGTGTACAGCCCCCTGTGATACTGTTACTAATACTTGGGTTGAGAGAGGGTGACATTACACCCAATAACGCAGAGGGGGTACACCCCCATGTGATATTTTTCCTAATATCCACAGGGGGAGAGGATGTTATCACTCCCAATATCACAGGAGGTGTACACCCCCCTGAGATATTGTTTCTAATATCCAGGGGTAAAGAAGATGATATCACTTCCAATAGAGCAGGGAGTATACACACTTCCTGTGATATTGTTCCTAATATGCAGGAGGAAATAGGATGATATTACTCCCAATAGCTCAGCAGGTGCACAGCCCCCCTCCCCCCCGGTGATATTGTTTTTAATATCCAGGAGAGGGAGAATATACTATTACTTCCAATATCGCAGGAGGTGTAAACACCCCAGGGGATATTGGTCCTAATACCCAGGGCGGGAGAGGATGATATTACTTCCAATAAAGCAAAGGTTGTATGCCACCGCATGTTGTATTGTTCCTAATATCCAGGGAAGGGGAGGATGATATTATTCCCAATATAGCAGGGGTGTATACCCTCCTTGTGATATTGTTCCTAATATCCAGGGCGGGAGATGACACTATTACTCCCAATAGCCCAGGGGGTTACACCCCGCCCCGTGATATTGTTCCCAATACCCATGGGGGGAGAGGATGATATTACTCCCAATATATCAGAGAATGTACAACCCCCTGTGATATTGTTCCTAGTATCCCATGGGGTAAACGATGATATTATTCCCAATATAGCAGCAAGTGTACAGCCCCCTGTGATATTGTTCCTAATATCAAAAGGGGAGAAGATGATATTACTGCCTATATCACAGGGAATGCACACCCCACTTGTGATATTGTTAATAATTTCCAAGGTGGGAGAGACTATGATATTACTGTAAATATCACAGGGGGGTGTACAATGGCCCTGTGATATTACTCCTAATATCCAGTGGAAGTGAGGATCATATTAATCCCAATATCGAAGAGAATATACATTCCCCCTGTGATATTGTTTCTAATACCAAGGGAAGGAGAGGGTGGTATTATTCCCAATATCGCAGGGGGTATCCACCCCCTTTGTGGATTTTGTTCCTAATACCTAGGAGACAAGAGTGTGATAATATTCCCAATATCACAGGGGGACACCCCCTTTGTGATATTTTTTCCAATATCCAAAGGGGGAGAAGATAATATTATTCCCAATATCGTAGGGTGTGAACACACCCCCTGTAATATTGTTCCTATCAAGGTTGGGAGAGGATAATATTACTCCCAATATCACAGGGGGTGTATGCTTTGCCTGTGATATTGTTCTTCATATCCACTGGGAAGATCATGATACTACTCCCAATATCGCGGAGGGTGTACAACCCCCCTCTGATATTGTTCCTAATTATCCAGGAAGGGAGAAAATGATATTACTCCCAATAGCCTGAGACGTGTACACCCCCCACCCGCCCGTGATATTGTTCCTACTATCCAGACAACAGGATGATATTATTCGCAATATCTCAGGGGGTGTACAACTCTCAGTAATATTATTCCTAATATCCAGGGTGTAGAGGATGGTATTATTCCCAATATCACCTCTGTACACCTCCCCTGTGATATTGTTCCTAATTATTTTTCCCTATCCAGCTGGGGAGAGGATATTACTCCCAATATTGCAAGGAGTGTACACCTCCCTGTAATATTCTTCCTAATACCAACGGGGGGAGACGATGATAGTAATTTCAATATCGCAACGGGTGTACATTCCCACTGTAATATTGTTCCTAATATCAAAGTAGGGAGAGGATGATATTAATCCTATATCGCAGGGGGTGTACACACCCCTGTGATATTGTTCCTAATATCCACAGGGAGAGAGGATAATATAACTCACAATATCACACAGAGGGTGTACACCCCCTGCGATATTGAGAGTAACATCATTTCCCGCCCCTCTCGATATTAGAAACAATATCAAGGGGGTTTACACTCCCTTTAATATTGGGAGTAATATCATCCTCTCCCCACCTGCATATTAGGAATATTATCACAGGAGGTTGTACACCCCATATGATATTGGAAAAAAATATCATCCTCTTCCCTCCGGATATTAAGAACAAAATCACAGGGGGATATACATTTTTTTTTTTTTTTTGCGATATTGGGAGCAATATCATCCTCTTCTCCCTTAAATATTAGGAACAATATCACAGGGGGGAGTGTAGAAACCCTGCCATATTGGGAGTAATATCATCCACTCTCCCCCTTAATATTAGAACAATATCACAGAGGAGATGTACACCACCTGTGATATTGGGAGTAGTATCATCATCTTTTCCTTTGAATATTGGGAATGATAAGAATAATAGAATGATGATTAAATACATTAAGGTATAGGAAGACAGAAGAAAAGGGTGGAGAAGAATAAAATGTTCAAACAAGTCCTAAATAAAGATAGCATTACTTTTGAGTTATTATAATTAATAAAAACTAAAAGTCCAAACAGTATATGGAAACAATCAACTTTAGAATAGGCCTTAATTATTCTCTATATAGTTGACCCTTGAACAATATGGGAGTTAAGGTGGTGACACTCCATCAGTTGAAAATCCATGTACAACTTTTGACTTCCCCAAAACTTTAAGAATAGCCTACTGTTGGCTAGAAGCCTTACCAATAACATAAATAATCAACACATACTTTGTATGTTACTTGTATTATAATAAAGTAAGCTAAAGAACAGAAAATGTTACTAAAAGAATGATAAGGAAGAGGAAATATATTTACCATTCATTAAGTGGATGTGGATCATTATAAATGTCTTCATCTTTATTTTTTATTTCTATTTATTATTATTATTATTATTATTATTATTTTCAGATGGGGTCTCACTCTGTTGCCCAGGCTGGAGTGCAGTGGCCTGATCTCAGCTCACTGTAACCTCCGCCTCCTAGGTTCAAGCGATTCTCCTGTCTCAGCCTCCTGAATAACTGGGATTACAAGAGCGTGCTACCATGCCCGGCTAATTTTTGTATTTTTAGTAGAGATGGGGTTTCACCATATTGGTCAGGCTGGTCTCGAACTCCTGACCTCAGGTGATCCACCCACCTCGGCCTCCCAAAGTACTAGGATTACAGGCCTGAGTCACTGTGCCTGGACCTCCTTATCGTCTTCACATTGAGTAGGCTGAAGAGGAGGTGGATAAGGAGGAGGAAGTGGAGGAGAAGAAGGGGTTGGTTTTGCTGTCTCAGGGGTGGCACAGGCAGAAGAGGTACAGGAGGTGGAAGGGGAGGTAGGAAAGGTGGGCCACTTGGTATAACTTTGCAGAAATACATTGTAATTTCTGTCTGAGTTTTTTGCTTTTTCATCTCTTTAAAAATGTTTCTGTGTTGTACCTATCCTTCTTCAACCATTTACTGTAGTATCAATGCCTGTATCATAGAAGATTCCATGTCAGTAAAAGAAGTCAAAAGTCGTCTTGTTTAATTGGAACCTTTCTGCCAGATTGTCTGAGTCAATTTGTTTTCTGGTACTGCTTCTTCTACATCTTCCTTATTGTATGGCATCGATTTGGAAGCACTCATCTCCAGTAAGTTGTCTTTTGTTAATTTCTCTGGTGTGGTGTCAATTAGCTCTTGAATTTCTTCAAGATGCATATTCTGAAATCCTTCACCACCCACTGTTTTTTTTTTTTTTTTTTTTTTTGCTATATCTACAATCTCTTTCATGATTTCCTTGATGATCTCTGTCATAAATCCTGTGATGTTATGTACATCTGGACAGTTTTTTTTCTGTAGGAATTTACTGTTTTGATCATGATGGCTGTCACAGCTTCTTCTATAATGATAATAGCATCTTCAATGATATGATATTTCCAGACTTTCATAATCTATCAGAATTATCTGTGATAGCATTGCCAATCCTTTTTATAGAGTACCATGTGTAATGAGTCTTAAAGATCCCTATCACACCCTGATCTACAGGCTGAATTAGAGATCTTGTGTTTGGGGGCAAGCAGACCATTTTGATGCTTTTACTGTTGAACTCATGGGTTCTGGGTGGCAAGGGGCATTGTCCAATATCAAAAAAACTTTAAAAGGGAGTTTTCTACTGGCAAGGTACTTCCTGCTTCCTGACTTTACGGACAAAGCATCAATGGAGTCAATCCAGAAAAAGAGTTCTTGTCCAGACCTTCTTGTTGTACAATCAGAAGATTGACAGCTGATCTTTATCTTTTCCCCTCGAGGCTCAAGGAGTAGCAGCTTTAAGGATAAGGGTAGTCCCGACTGCATTTACACCAAGCAGTTGAGTTAGTCTATCACTTCCTGCCTAAATCCTGATGCTCACTTCTCTTCCTTAGTAGTAAATGTCCTTGGTGGCATTTTCCCCCCAGAATAAGGTGCTTTCATCTCAATTAAAAACCTGTTTGGAGAGATATCCTTTCTCCTCAAATAATTTTCTTAATGCCATCTGGGAATTCGTCTCCCACCTCTTTGTCAGCAAAAGCTGCTTTTCCTTTTATCTTGATAGATTTAAAGGCAAATATCTTTCTATAATTATCAAACCATCCTTTGTGGGCATGAAATTCTCCAGCTATAGATCCCCCACCTTCCTTTGGTTTAAGTTGTCATATAATGACTTCACTTTTTATTGAATCATATTAGAGCCTATGGATATGCCTTTTTTGTATCAATCCTGCACCCACATAAAAGCTGCATGTTCAATATGAGATAAAAAGATATTTCACAAAAACTGCAAGATTTTTGCACCTGCTGGCATAGCTGCAGTGATGGCTTCACAAATTTCCTTTTTTTTTTTTTTTTACAATGGTATTTATGCTGCATTCATTTATCTTGAAATAGCAGGGACTGCAGCTGTAAATCTCAATCTATGGTACATAACAAGTAATTCAACTTTTCCTTGTAATGTCATGACTTTTCTGTGCTTCTTGGGAGCACTTCCAGCATCACTAGTGGCACTTCATATGGGTTCCATGGTGTTATTCAAGGTTTATGGTATTGCACTAATGAAAATAACACAAGAGCTGCAAGATGTCAGTTTTTACTGTGTTATGCAATTTACTGGAGAGACTAACTGCTTACACAGAGATGATTATTAGGGTCACACAATATTTTACAGATACTTCCCACACTTAAGCTCACCCATTGCAATAGCACTGGGAGGTGGGTACAAAATTATTACAGTAGTAGAGTATGCACTACAGTTCATAGTATGCAGTTATGATTTAATGCTGCATCTTTACATTTGTTTACATTTCTTGCAACTGTGAATGATGCCTTGTATGGTCTATGTTTGTGTGCTTAAGTTTTGATAAATTTTAACTTTTATAACAAATTGTGTATATTTTGTGGTACCAATGATAAAACATACTAGTACTACGTATGTTTTATGCATTCATGACATATCTTTTTATCTTTTTTGATATTTTAGGTTATGCAGTTCATCTGCAAGTTTTCTGTCATCGTCACAGATCTCCAAATAAAATCAATATATTTATTTTAAAAATCCACATATAAGTGGACTCGTGAAGTTCAAACTTGTGTTGCTCAGGGACCAACTATATAAGAAAAATAGGGAAAATATTATAAGTTGTTTTAAGTTCCTACCAGGTCCTCAGGGACCAACTATATAAGAAAAATAGGGAAAATATTATAAGTTGTTTTAAGTTCCTACCAGGTCTAAATTATTTCAAATTATGAATTTGCTTAGTCCAGATAAATGAAGTTAAGATTAACTGAAATTTGTTTTTTATTAAATATGGAATAAGAAGAATAAGGAAAAATCAAATTTATGTTAGCATGTTGGGTACTATTACTAAAGGCCTGTTCATTCATGCTTACAATTGTACAGCATTTTAAATTATATAAAACATGAAACTTTGAACCTAGTCATTTGTTATATTTCTAAATTCCCACAAGATGGCAGAATTTCAGAGCATTTTAGTGTGTGTCTGGATAGGTAGCTAGAATTTTTTAAGTCTTGTAACTAGGTTAAGTGCAAATCCTGTTTTCTGATCAGTGATGCAAAAAATACTCACACAGAGCAGGGCCCAATTCTTATTTATAGATTCTACTAAACTGAAGGAATGAAATGATATATTGCACAGGATTTACAATACTCCTCAAGTAGAGAAATACTTTCTTGTTTTATAACTCTAATTTGAGGTCATTCATAACAACCTAGGCGCATACTGCTTCATCTGTGCGTTTCCTTTGTTTTATTCGTGAGGGTCAGAGATGAACTGGGATACAGGCTTTAACAGATGGAACTACATGTCTTGGTATTTCAGAGGTTCCAGCCACATGGCAGTGTGGTTCTGCAAGCAGCAAGGATCAGTCAGGCCTGTCCATCACCAGGCTTGTGCCTATAAATATTTAAATGATTATGTTTTACTGTTTCATGATTTGATACACTTCAAGTGATACAGGCTTGTTACTGAGCGTTGGATTCCTCAAGGATGCAAATTCCTTTGCATTCCCCCTTTCTCCCTCCCTTTCTCTCTCTTTTTCTTCCATTCCCCATTCTTCTTCCTATTCTTCTTCCTCCTTCTACTCTTCGTGTTCTCCTTCTTCTTAACGCTGGTGGGGGTGTTGTAACTGTTAGTGAATTTCACCAAAGACAGGTCTCTAAGTACCCCTTAATGCCGCTATCTTACTCTTTTCAAGCTGATATAAAAAATACCATAGACTGGCTAATTTAAAAACAACAGAAATTAATTTTTCATAGTTCTGGAGGCTGAGAATTCCAAGATCAAAGTGCTATCAGATTTGGTGTCTGCTGAAGGCCTACTCTCTGCTTTATGGATGGCTCCTTCTAGCTCTGTCACCCATGGTAGAAAGGACAAATGAACTCTGTCTGGCTTCTTTTATAAGAACACTAATCCCATGCATGAGGGTGGGGCCCTAATCACCTTCCAATGGCTCCACCCCCAAAGTTTCACCATATAAATTTTAAAGAGGCACAAATATTCACATGATAGCAACCTCCACAGCCTAAGAAAGGAGAGGGGTTTGTTGGACCCGAATTGAAATAAGTTACACCAAATAACCACTGAAGACACAGAGGTTTGAAGTAAACACTATTTCAAATCTGGCTTGAGTTTGTATTTCGCTTCCATTTGTCTTAATAGATATGGTTTTCATATTTTTTAATGTCTTGTATTTCTTTATCTATGGATAGGATCATCTAATGATAATTGCCATTTCTTTTTGGAAAACACCTTTTAAAATTAGGGTGTAGTTAGACAACTAGACAGTTCCTTCATTTTTCAGGTAGGATGATGTAATTTTTGAAGAGCACTTTATCTAAGTGATAATCCTGGTGCTAAGGTTATTGCTCTGCCTGAACCCACCTAGAATTTATCCAGTGCCAATGGGAAAGTGTTTATGCTACAACGTGCAAAGCTCATGAGAAGAAAAAAATATTAAATCACTGGAGACAAGCATCGCTAAACTAAGGATGAGGGATATGTAATTTCATAATGTTACAACCATTAATTATAGTATCTGAACTCTGGAAATGATTGCACTGGGTGGTTAGATGGAGGCTTGTGTTTATAACCACTATACACATGGAAGCAAGTTTATTTTTGGGAGTTGAACTTAAGTTGTTGCACAAACCGTTCCCAAAATGCTACGGGCAACATCAGAGCAATATTTCTCAAGATTCTGCAAACCAAGCTGTTTTTGACTTCCCAGTGACTACTTGGAGAACATCCACTGCAAAGGGGCACCATGATGCAATAGCACATGACAATTTTGAAATTTGTCTGTTTACTCATAATACCAGAGACCGTCTTGAGAAGGGACACAGGATTCTTCTTCATTCCACTCCCCTACCTCTGATGACCAGACTGAATGGCCCCTACCCCATTCCATGTCAGCATATACCTAAAACACTCAAGGTGATTTTGTTTATAAGAAGGAGTTTCAATAAGAAATGAATATCTTCTGGGAAGAAAAAAATTACTTCTAAATGTAGATTTCTGTCAGTTGTTTCCAGTTTTCATTTTGGAAAAATAGCTAGCAGCATAAAAAATTAATAATATTTAAATAATATTTCAGGAATTATATCTTACTCTAATAGTTAAATATACAGATAAAAAGTTTAGTGGCAAAGAACTGACTCCACTGTAGCTAGGTTAAATACAAAGAAATATATTACTGAATATTAAATATAATATAGAATCTTTGAGAGGGCTGAAGAAATAGACTCCCAAAGTGTCACACCATAGAAATGGACTACAAAGTTACTGCTGCTTCTACCTCAGTCCATTGGTTTCTTGTTAAATTTGGAAGTTGCTGCAACAGTTACTGGCTGTAGAGAAATGTTGCCTCTGCCACAATCCACACCAGCAAATGGATGTGTTGTGCCTACCTTTCTCCACTTTAGCTCAGTTCAGAATTCAAATCTCTTGTAGGTATGTCCAATGGAAATAATAAAAACTAAATCATAATTTGAACACTAGTTGCAGGAGAGTTGGGCATATTTACCACAATACAAATTATGGCAGAAAAGATAACTGAAATTTTAGAGTTAATCTTATCTTTATCTAGATAAAACAGCTAACTGATACTTGGGTTGCTGAATTATATTCTAGTCTCAAGTATTTATACAACATAGTTTTAGGAATTTTCTTATACCTATCTTCTCTTAGATAAAACATATATATGTATGTTTTATATATATGTGTCTATGTATGTATATGTATATGTGTGCATATATATTACATACATATAATTTGACATGTTAGAATAATGTGGTATGCAGTTCTAATCCCAATGTATAATAAAAGGCAAACAAAGCTTATGAAGAAAAAGTCACTGAAAAAATCAAGGTAATAGAGGAATTTCAGATAATATAGTGGAAAATAAGCAATGGCAACTGTAAACTTGAAAAAATGCATAGGAAAGAAAGGCAAAACTAGGATTTGCTTCGAATCTTGAACCAGTGATTTTAAGGTAAATACAAGGAGGTGATACTGAGCCAAACAAAATGTGTTATTTCATTCTTACTATGTATGCAGCACTGGCTAGACCCTTTAGGAATTTTACCAGTAGATAGTGAACTTGAGTACCCTGAGGAACATGAGTATTGTACATGCTTATTCTTTAATATTAATAAATTAATACAAATATAAAATAAAAAAGAAGTTCAAGACTTGTTATATTTCATCATGGAAGGTAGATTATCAAAAGAAGTCAGAGGACCAATATCTCTAAGTCTTTGGTCTAATTCATAGAAAGGAATTGTCATATAATAGAAAGGCTTTGAGTTTAAGGTAGGATTTTAATTCAGTTTTGCCATTTGCTAGTTGTATGATCTGAAGCAAATAACTTCTTGTAGCATCAGTTTCTTTCTCTGTAAATTGGAGTTTGGAGACAGAGAAAATGAAATGTCCAGCTACAGTTGTGGTACATAACAGACACAAAAAACTGTGGTTATTGTTATTGCTACTTTGTTAGATAAAAACTGCCAGTGAGATGACAATTATCTCTTTATCTATATGTGTAACCCCTTGTAGCATTCCTCATATCCTTATGTATGTGGACTACACACAAACTTAATTGATGTCATGCATTCTTCATATTGCCTTAGTGCTATTGTCTGAATGCTATGTTCCCCCCAAATTTATATAATGACAATTAATTCCAATGTGATGGTGAGAGGTGAGGCCTGCTGGACTTCCTGGGTTGAGTGGGGACTTGGGGAACTTTCCTGTCTTACAAGAGGATTGTAAAATGCACAAATCAGCACTGTGTAAAATGCACCAATCAGCAGGGTTCTAAAAGTAGCCAATTGCAGGGAGGATTGTAAAAAGGGCACTCTGATAGGACAGAAATGGAACATGGGAGGGGACTATAAGGGAACAAAAGCTGGCCACCCCAGTCAGCACGGGCAACCCTGGGTGCCCTTCCATGCTGTGGAAACTTTGTCCTTTTGCTCTTCATAGTAAATCTTGCTACCACTCACTCTTTGGGTCCGTGCCATCTTTAAGAGCTGTAACACTCAACGTGACAGTCCGCGGCTTCATTCTTGAAGTCAGTGAGACCACGAACCCACAGGCAGGAACCAACTCCGGGCACAATGGCAGTAGGAGATGGAGCCTTTGGAAGGCGATTAGGTCATGAGGGCAGAGTTCTCATGAATGGGATTAATGCCCTTATAGAAAAGTCCCCAGAGAGCTGCCTTGCCCTTTCTACCATATGAGAAAATAGTAGCAAAAGGGAACCATCTAGGAGGCAGAAAGCAGGCCCTCACCAGACACCAAAGCTGCTGATGCCATTATCTTAGACTTCCCAGCTTCCAGAACTATGAGAAATAAATTTATGTTTATAAAATGCCCAGTCTATGGTATTTTGTTATAGCAGCCCAGACTAAGTTACACATGCTTAGTTAATTGCAGTAGCCTCATGATAGATTCTTTTGGTCTCTGCCACCTCTATTCCTGTCCCCATTGTAATTCACATGCTTCTCATAAAATAATTTTACCATGATAGCCCCCTGCCAGATAGCTGCAATGGTTTCACATTGTGCTTATAATTATTTTTAGAAAGTACAATTTCATTCATTTAGTCAAAATTCTATTTTATGGAGGAGGTGGGAGAATGAAATAGTACTGGGATGGAATGAAAATGGATGGAGAGGGTACATAGGTAAGTCGATCTGTAGGTAAAATGCAAGGTGGATAGTAGGTAGGTAGATAAGTAGGTATTTGGATTGACAGGTAGGTAAATAAATACAGAGAAAGAGAGAGAGGAAATGAATTAGAAAGTACTGGAGCAAGTAAAATGGTGGGGAGTGGGATAAAGCAGGGTCTGTGTAGTATGGAGTGGACATGAGAATTGGGAGACACAGGTCCTGTACTTCTACACCTGACATAAGTCTCTAATCTCTCTCAGCTGTAATATGAACTATTCGGTTCATGTGATCTAATACTAAATTCTTCTAAGTGAAGAAGGGCTATGAATTATTATTATTATTATTATTATTATTATTATTATTATTGAGACGGAGTCTCGCTCTGTCGCCCAGGTGGAGTTCAGTGGCACAATCTCGGCTCACTGCAAGCTCTGCCTCCCGGGTTCACGCCATTCTGCTGCCTCAGCCTCCGGAGTAGCTGGGATTACAGGCGCCCACCACCACGCCCGGCTGATTTTTTGTATTTTTTTTTTTTTTTTTTTTAGTAGAGACGGGGTTTCACCGTGTTAGCCAGGATGGTCTCGATCTCCTGACCTCGTGATCCGCCCGCCTCGGCCTCCCAAAGTTCTGGGATTACAGGCGTGAGCCACCGCGCCCGGCCAGGGCTATGAATTTTTGAAGGAACATTTACAAACATTATGCCTTGGTAACACGTCTAAGATTTAAACAACTTGTGCAGAATGTTGTGGGTTTTCTTTTCTTCCTTCCTTTCTCTCTTGCTTTCTCTCCTCCTGCTTCATTTTGTTGCAATTTTTATACTACTATTGTAATTCTCAGATATTTTCAAAATAAATCAATATTCGTTTTTCTGGGTAGGAAAAGAACACATCTTGTTACAAAAATAAGTACTAAGAAAATAAGAAGCCCACATTTTCACATTGAGCATTTATGTTTTTTTTTTTTTTTTTTACTTTTATTTTCATTCCTTTTTTTTTTTTTTTTCCTCTTCAGACGGAGTTTCGCTCTTGGTACCCATGCTGGAGTGCAGTGGTGCAATCTAGGCTCAACTCAACCTCCGCCTCCCGGGTTCAAGCGATTCTCCTGCCTCAGCCTCCCAAGTAGCTGGGATTACAGGCAGGCGCCACCATGTCGGGCTAATTTTGTATTTTCAATAGAGACAGAGTTTCTCCATGTTGTTCAGGCTGTTCTCAAACTCCCAACCTCAGCTGATCTGCCCGCCTCGGCCTCCCAAAGTGCTGGGATTACAGGAAAGAGCCACTGCTCCCTGCCTATTTTTATTACTTTTAACAGTACTATGGCAGTAGACATTTGAACACTTGAATGATTGTTTTCAAATCCCAGAAATGGGATTCTTGAACAGAGTGTACACATCTTTTAAGGTTTGGACATGTATCCCATTTCTGCCTCCCTTGCCAAGTGTAGGGCAGAAGAATACTTGTTTCTTTACACCCCCACCAACACTGGGTATGGTTAAGCTTTTAAATATTCCCCAATCCTCCCAGTGAAAAATAGCATCTAATATATGTTTTAGTGTCCATTTCACTGATTAATAGTGAATCTGAAAATGTTTTCTTATAATTACTGGCCATTTCTAGCAGGCAGTACATTATAGCTTATCATTGCACATCATTTTAGCAAGAAATGCCATTATCAACTCTGCAGCAAAAAGTAATAAGCACATGCTAAGCATGTTTCTCTGTGTACGTTATTTTGCATATAGTTATTAAGAAAAGTTAAAAAATATTTTATTTGGCAGTGGCCCAACATATGATATCCAAAACAAAAATGATTCAGAATCTGTACTCTATATCCTTGTTTGAAATTGTTCTAATTTTAGATTTTCTGTTGTATACTGTTTTGCTAATAGGAGTTATATGGTGGAAATATGTGTGTTATGTGATATTTCTAGTGATGTGGCAATTATCACTTTGCCATAACTATATTTCCCAGCATAATTTAAACTTAGACTAACTTTAGTATTCAATGTTTGCTGAAGTGGGGTTCAGTCTGCTTTAACCTGACTATCTTTATGAAACAGTTCTCTGTGGTTAATATCAGAAAGTGACATAGGCCATTGCCCAAACAACAGCAACATTCATATTAGAATTGTCTTTCAAAAAACCCCTTACAGTGCTTCAGTGGCGTTAAGTGATAGGTATCTTTATTATCTTTCTTTATAGATCTGATCTCCTAAATTTAAAAGACAGAAGTAAGTCAAACATTTTCCATAATAATATTGAAGTGAGCAAGGAAACAATCCAGTATCTTTATTAATGTTTCTCTTTTAGTCTCGAGTTTCTGGTATTTATTTAAAGGCATTAGTTCTTTACTGATGATTTCTGCATGCGTGGTCTGCTAATGTGTGACTAATACACTAAGTGCTTTTTCCCAGTGGAGAGAACAAGATCATTTGGAAGACATTCAATTCCAGACCTCCTTTTATCAGGTTTGCCTTATTAGCTTTGGTGTCTGGATGTACACAGTATACCTTAGTCCTTTTGCGAGTGAAATTGTTTGCTAGAGGAGGAAAAAATTATTTGCCCTTGAGAAACCTTCAAAGTGAGTGAAAATTGCTGTGATGCAAACTCTCAGAAGCAATTTGTAAATCTTTCGACCATGGGCATTGCTCTTTCACATCTTAGTGTCTGTCCTTCCTATTTTCATCACATTTTTTAAAATCTGCTTTGTTATGTCAGAAGACTTATTTCGTTTGCTATAGTTGGCCCAGGGATATGATCTGAGGAGGACAATGTTGGAATTTAAGGAAAATTCCATAGAAATGAGATTTCATTGGCTAAGCTTTCCTTTCCCTTCCTATTTCCTTCAGTCATTTCTCTAGCAACCTGTTGGATATTGTGCCTTTTACTTCTACACTTCAAGTACCACCATCCCATACTCTCTTCTTCAAATGAATGGGTGATTTATGGGCAATAGTCTGGGTCTGTCACCTAATGTATACATGTAATGAGTTGAACTGACTGGAAAAATCCCTAAGGATCTCTGGACAGAGACTATTTAGCTTTGGAATTCCCAGTAAGTTTCCTAATACAATGTTCTGTCCAAACTATTCACCTCTAGGTGAAGTCTTTTTTATTTTATTGATGCAGAGGGGAGGTAAATAGCTAATGCATTTATTTAAAGAGAGTACAAATTTTACTTTATAAATGATTCTAATATATAAAGCAAAATAGCAGATTTCAAGAGAGAAAGATAGGAAAAACAAGAAGTCAGAACCATCTTTCAAAATATGAATAAGAAGGGAGAGAAAGTTGGTTACTACTCCAGTCTGAATGTTTGTGTCTCCCACAATTCTTATGTTGAAATCCTAACCCCAATAATGATGGTATTAGGATGTGGGGCTTTGGGAAGTGATTAAAGAGCTCTTGCACTAGTCAGGGCTGTCCAGCAAAACAGAACCAGTAGAAGGTACACACACACACACACACACACACACACACACACACACAGTCTGGTGGTGTAATTCAGTCTGTGTCTTAAGGCCTGAAAACTGGGGGTCCCTGTAATGTAAGTCCTGGAGTTCAAAGTTCAAATATCTGAGAACTAGGAAAGCTCCAGTGTCTGAAGACAGGAGAAGGTGAATGTCCCAGCTCCAGAAGAGAGAATGAATTTGCTCTTTGCTATGGATTCAGTGTTTGCCTCCCCACCCCCTAAAATTATGCTGAAATTTAATTACCATTCTAACAGTATTAGGAGGTGGGAACTTTAAGTGGTGATTAGGCCATGAGGGCTCTGCCCTCGTTAATGGATTAATGTCTGTGTTAGTCTGTTTTGTGTGGCTATAAAGGAATACCTGAAGCTGGGTGATTTCTAAAGAAAAGAAGTCTATTTGGCTCACAGTTCTGTAGGCTATACAAGCATGGCAAAGGCATCTGCTCAGCTTCTGGTAAGTTCACAGGAAGCTTTTAAAGGATTTTGTATGATAGGACAAGTTCACCCCTTTTTTGTCTCTTTCTTGTTTACTCTCTGAGCCTTTCACCTCTGCCACAGAATAATGCAGCAAGAAGGCCTGTGTCACATGTCAGCCCCTCAATATTGAACTTCCAGATGTGTGAGCCAATAGATTTTTGTTTTTTATAAATTATCCAGTCTCAGGAATTCTGTTATAGCAGCATGAAATGGACCAAGACACCTTTCCTCCACCTTTTTGTTCTATTCGGACCTAGAACAGATTAGATGATGTCTACGCACATTGGTGAGGGTGGATCTTATCTAATCATCTCTGGTCTACTGACTCAAATGCTAATCACTTCTGGAAACACCTCAGAGACACATTCAGAAATAATGTTTTACCAGTTATCTGGCTATTTCTTAACCTAGTCAAGTTGATACATAAATATAATCATCACAGCCACCATTCAGTGCCCCCACTAAGTTCACTAATATTCTGTATTGGACCTTTTTGATATTAATAATAATTATTAAACCAAGCATATATAAGAGAGCAGAGCCATGGCAGTAAATACTTTTCAAATCATCACACAGGGTTGATGATTGAACTGTAAGTACTGCATTAGAATACATGCTTTTAAAGACAAACCTTTTTTAAAAAGATTTTCATGTGACACTGGTGATTGTGCTATAATTACTGCTGAATGGTTCAGTTATTTTGTGAGTTTGAAATCCTCATATTTCAAGAAGAATTGTAATATTTGAAATGGGTTTTTAATATAAAAACTGTAGACCTCTGAAAAGCTTTTAAGGGATTGGAATCCAGTTAGTTACTTGTATGATATTCTGCCTGGGATCATGTATCCTTAAGTACTTTTGGAGACGAGTAATTAAATAGGGTTAGAAAACTGAAAAAAAAAATGATGTAAACATTTATTATAAATTAATTTGTTTACTTTTCTCCCAGATTTCCATGTAATGAGTTCTAATGTTCTATTATAACTAAAAAGATAAAAAAGAAATCAATGATATGATGTCTTTTCCTCAAAGGGATTACTGTTTAGTTAGAAGAAATATATTTAATATATCTGAGAAAACTGTAGAATATTTGTGAGGTGACATGTAAGCACTGATCAAATACGTCAGTTGCAAATGACAAAAACCCAGCTTAATTCGTTTAAGGAAAATTGGTTTATGGTCTACATAGCTTAGAAATATAGAGGACAAAGCTACCTTTGGATAGATGGATGCCATTAGACCACTTATTCTCTCTCCATTCATCTTCTCTTCTTTATCCTGTGTTGGCTTTAATTTCAGGCAGTATTTTCCTGAATGGTAGTCGAGTTGGCCATTGAAAGAAAGTTGTATACTCATTTTATCTTTATAGCTAGTAGTTTCAATACAAAAAAAATATGGATTCTTTTCCTCTGTTACTTGCAGCTAAAGCCCCAAGGAAGGTTGTGATTAGTCTGTCCTAGGTTATGTGCTGTCCCTGAATGTCCCTGTGACCAGTTTTAGGTTACTCTGATTCACCTATTTTGGATCATACTACTAATCCTTGTGGGAACTCGGAATGCAATGTGAAGTGTCATAAAACGGGCTTTCCATGAAAAAGAAAGGCTGTGTAACAAGAAGAGAATGAGAAGCATGGTGAACAAAAAGTATGGTTATCACAGTCCACTACCATTCATTACATACATTACATTATTTCAAAATGCCACTGCCTGACAATGGAAATATTAGACAGTGGAACTATGAGACAACCAATAACGCACTCATTCTCAAAGTAAAGCGAGGCAAGTCAATGTCTCATCCAGGTACTGCCTTCACCTCTCAGGTCCTCATCTATATTGATTCAATCCCTTTCATATTTAAATTCTGTTACTTGTCACACCTCAATTCCTGTTATTCTTGTATCAGTCAGAGATATCCTGCTTAACAGTGACAGAAAGGCATTTCAACTCCAAAGAAATTTATTATCTCCCATAAATGAAAAGTTTGCAGTTAGCTCTCAGGCATGATGGATTCAGGAGTAAAAAGTGATGCTATGAAGACATCACCTTTCCCTTTCTGAATCTTACTTGCCTTTGAGTTAGTTAAATTTTGGGATGAATTTTCTAACATGGTTATCAAGCTGACAACTGGTACCTCTATGCTTACTTCAAAGGCAAAGTCAGCAATTTCAATGATTAGTGTCCACTTCTTCAGAGTCCAACGAAATTTCTAGAGATGTAACGGATTGACTTGGGAGAAATGCCACTCCCTGACCGGTTTCTTCAGCTTGGTGTTTGTGTGTCTAGTTGGATGGAATACTCCTGATTTTGTTGGGCCTGTGTCATGTGCCCACCCCAGTGGTTGTGATAATAGAGAGATGTCAGCCCCAACAGGACCACAAGTAATGGGCTTCCTAAAAAAATTAGAGCCTGTTTCCCACAGAAACAGATTACATAAAAAGGTAATATGCTGACAAAGATTATAACTGCAATACTACAAAATAAACAAGAGTGAAGTAAATAAATTAGTTTTTATTGTGTTCTCATAATATTGTGTTCTCATAATCATAGTATTAGATAAATGTGCTCCAAATGACTTAGCAGTGACTAGTACTACTAGGATTTTTTAAAAATCTGTACTAACTCATGACATTTCTGTGTCTTCCCGACCACTTTAAGGCAGGCAATTCTGGATTTCTTTCTTGTGTGAAGTATCAAATTTTGGAAAACTATGGAGAGGCATAGAGCAGATGAACAGAAAGATGGATGGTATGGAGATGAGAAAAAAAGGAGGACATGTAAGAAGTAAGGTTGCCATTTAGCCTGATCTGAAATGAACAGAGCGACCCTAGAGCGGAGTGATGAGAAGTATTAGTGAGCCAGACACACTGGAGTCCTTTCACAGAGGGGTTTAAATGTTCAGTGGGGAAGTTTGAATATTTTCTGAAGTATGATTAAAAAAAGAACTAACTAAACATTTTGAACAAAAGGGATTTTTGATGAAAAAGGTGTTGAGGTTTTTGCACAGTGGTATATGAGGTGGACTGGAGAAGGCACTAGAGGAAAGAAATAAGCTGGCAGACCATTATCGGCTTCTTGATGTGCAGTGGTAAGGATCTAGACTAAATAAGAGGCAGAAGTATTTGAAAAGCCAGACTCGAATGATTTTGAAACTCTGAGGGATGGCAAAATCACTGGTGGAGTGAACGAAAATGCAGATTCTAGGGATCATTTTGTAGATGTTCAGATTCAGTAGGTCTGGAGCAGGGCACTGCAATATGTATTTTAACAAGCCCTCATGGTGATTCTGATGCAGGTCATTCACAGACCACAGAGTGTTGCAGAGGAGGAATAGGCAGATGTTTGATTAACTATGAAGGGCAATCAAGCTGGGAGGAGAGGGGAATTGACTGCTGATGGTAATTGGAAGGTTGGGAAAGGACCCTGATTGTAGGGAGAGTTGATGAATTCTGTTTAGATAATTGTTATTCATGTTTATGTTTGAAGCTTGGGTGCGTGGATTTCAGTTAGTATTTTCTGTGTATTTAAAACTATTGATTAGAAGATATCCTGGAATGGAAACTATTAAGCGCTTGTCCTCAACCTCCAAACACTGTAATGGTTCTAGGCACTTACAGCTTTGGCTGGTTTCAGGCAGACTTTGAGGTGGAATAGGGTAGTCAATATTTCAAGAACCATGCTGAAGCTGTCGTGTTTAGAAATACCTGGACATTCTTTTTAGTGTCTAGAAATGACTGTCAACATTGTCGAAACTAATCCTGTGGTATCTGAAAAATTAAGATGAGGGGATTTTTGTTAGTATAACATACAGATTCTAAAATTCTCTTAGCTTGTAGCACATTAGTCAATATGTTAATAATGTTACTAATGTTGAGGGAGGCATGCAATGGGGACAGACGTTGATCAAAGGGTGTAAAGCTTCAGTTAGAATGAACACATGCTGCATATCTATTGTGTAGCATGGCTATTATACTTAATAATATGTATGGTATACTTGACAATTGCTAACAGTAGATTTTAATGTTCTCACCACAGAAAAATAAGTATGTGAGGTAATGTACACATTAATTAGCTTGATTTAATAATTTCACAATGATACATGTATAAAAATCTCATGCTGCAGACCATAATTATGTGCAATTTTATTCATCAATTACATTTTAATGAAAAATAATAATGTTACTAATGAACTTTTACCCCATTGAGGCAACAGTACCTGATGGGAAAAATGATCATTTCTTTTAAGCTAAGCCTTTCTGTCAGGTAATATTCCTCTTCTAATTTACCTTAATAGCTTTAGAATCCCTTCCCTGCAAAATCTATGGATACTTAACTTATATAACATGTGTGCAGCTACTATATAACATGTGTGCAGCTATTACTCTCAGTGGTTCATTTCTCTTTCTGTCCATCTTTCAAGTGAATTAGGGAGTGGGAAGCTAACCTTTGATTTTGCAATCTGGAAGCAAGCACTGGTTATAAAGTGTACATATTGTTTCCTCTTCTACTTTGTTCAGATCCCATGGATAATTTTTGAGACTGATTAAGAGAGTTACTAAAGTCTTTCAAACAAGGCTATAAAGATATTTGTAATTATGGCTTGACCGATAATACTTCTCTACTGAAATGTTGTCTTAGGCAGGTTGGCTCCCCCTGGAGTCATCTCCTGTTTATAGCCCTGGACCAGAGTGCATTTGGATATGTCTCTAATCTCTTTACTATGCCATCCAAGAGTGGATGGCTACACATTTAAAATAAATACACCCATACCCACACACAGATACACACCAGAAAAACTAAGGGTAATACATCTATCAGAATATAGTGTGATGTAATTTTCTTTTGATATGGATGGTGATGTATAGGTATATTCTATGTTTTTACCAATTGAGAGAGGATAAACAATAAATATTTTCATTTTGTATTTTATATCTGAATTGAAAATATATCTAATTCAGCACAGCAAGGCAATGTGACTAAGGGATATTGAATTTGACCATCATAATTAAGAAATCTGCTAGAGTCATGTTTGGAAAATTTGTTCCACTTCTCTGAGCATTAGTTTTCGTTTTCTAAAATAGAAATGCCAGACCTCTCCTATCATTAGGCATTTCAAGACTATTGAGGAAACGCTATGCAAGAGGAAAATGAATTAAATTGAGGAAAAATTTTTTTGAAAATTAGTAGCAATATTTTAGGAGTAATGTCAGTGAATAATTAGTGCCCAAGAGATAGCGTATACTCTAAAATAGTGTTATAATAAAGTACTTAAAAGTTTTAATACTATTTTAAAAAATATTAGAAAAATAGTCATTAACTTACATACGCTGTATTTGGATGGATACTAGTTTTGTGACCAAGATTTCTTTTAGTACAGTGTAGTACTTTCCTGGTACATTTTTTCCTCTAAGATTTTATTTTCAAGAATTTTGTTTCCTTAATTTGCTTAAGAGCTTTATTAAGGCATACTTTTATAACATAAAATTCATCCATTATAAGCATACAATTCAATGAATTTTAGTGTGCTGAAATCGTCTCCACAATCCAGTTTTAGAGCAATTTGTCTATCGTAAAAATGGTTCTCATGCAGGTGATTTCTGGTCCCAGTGATATTCTGCTTTCTGTCTTCATAAATTTTCCTACTATGGAGATTTTATATACATAAAATCAATGTGTAGTCTTTATGCCTGGCTTTTTTTTTAAAAAAAAACTTAGAATAATATTCTTGAAGGTCATCCTTTTTTTGTTAGCATGTATTAGTAGTTCACTCCTTTTTACTACTGAATAGTATTCCATTGTATGGATATACCACATTTTGTTTACTTTTTACCAATTTAGAGACATTTGAACTATTTCCAGTTTTTAGCTATTATGAATAATGCTGCTATTAATATTTTCTTTTTATTTATTTATTTATTTATTTTATTATACTTTAAGTTCTAGGGTACATGTGCATAACGTGCAGGTTTGTTACATATGTATACTTGTGCCATGTTGGTGTGCTGCACCCATCAACTCGTCAGCACCCATCAACTCGTCATTTACATCAGGTATAACTCCCAATGCAATCCCTCCCCCTTCCCCTCCCCGTGATAGGCCCCGGTGTGTGATGTTCCCCTTCCTGAGTCCAAGTGATCTCATTGTTCAGTTCCCACCTATGAGTGAGAACATGCAGTGTTTGGTTTTCTGTTCTTGCGATAGTTTGCTGAGAATGATGGTTTCCAGCTGCATCCATGTCCCTACAAAGCACTCAAACTCATCCTTTTTTATGGCTGCATAGTATTCCATGGTGTATATGTGCCACATTTTCTTAATCCAGTCTGTCACTGATGGACATTTGGGTTGAAAATCTTAAAAGCAGATAGAGAAAAAGATACATTACATTACATTACATTACATTACATTCAAAACAATAGCAAAGAAATTTCCTGAACCTGATAAACATCATTACAAGAAAATATGTAGCTAACATTATACTTAATATGAATTGTTGACTATTTCCCCTAAAATTGAGAAGGAAGAATATGTATTTTCATCATGCCTAATCATGTTGTACTCAAAGTCATAACCAGTACAATTAAGCAAGATAAAGAAATATAAGGAAAATTAATTGAAAAGGAAGAGATAGACTTCTCCCTACTTTCAGACAAAATGATGCTGCATATAGAAATCTCTATGGAAAATAAGTTAGCAAAGAAAAACATATTAGCAACTTATCAATATAAACTATGAAAATTACAACATAATGTAATATCTTTAAATTGCTGAAAGTTTCTGTCATAGAATTCTGTATATTCTAGAATGAAAGTGAGAGAAGACTATTTACGGACAGAGAATTTATAAGGTAGCTCCAGTGTCTATTATTCCTGTCTGTGTGTCCATGTGTACTCAATGTTTAGCTCCCCCTTATAAGTAAGAATGTACAGTATATGGTTTTCTGTTTTTGTGTTAGTTTGCTTAGGATAATGATTTCCAGCTGCATCCATGTGATTGCAAAGGACATGATTTCATTCTTTATTATGGCTGTGTATTATTCCACAGGGTACATGTACCACATTTTCTTTATCCAGTCTACTGTTGATGGGCATGTAGGTTGAATCCATGTGTTTGCTATTGTGAAAAGTGCTGCAATAAACATACGTGCTTATGTGTCTTTAGGTAGAATAATTTCTGTTCTTTTGAGCATATATCCAGTAATGAGACTGCTGGGTTGAATGGTAGTTCTCTTCTAAGTTCTTTGGAAAATCTCAAAACTGCTCTCCACAGTGGCTGAACTAATTTACATTTCCACCAACAAAGTATAAGTGTTCTCTTTGAGAAATGTTCAGAATTCTACTTTGAGAAGTGTCTGTTCATGTCCTTTGCCCATATTTTAATGGGGTTGCTTGATTTGTTTAAATTCTCTATATATTCTGTATATTAGACCTTGGTCAGACACACAGCTTGCAAATATTTTCTCCCATTCTGTAGGTTGTCTGTTTACTCTGTTGATAGTTGTGTTTGCTGTGCAGAGGCTCTTTAGTTTAATTAGGCTCCATTTGTCAATTTTTTGTTTTTTTGCAATTGCTTTTGGAGTCTTTGCCTTGAAATTTTTGACAAAGCCTATATCCAGAATGGTATTCCTAGGTTTTCTTCTAGGTTGTTTATAGCTTTAGGTTTTACATTTAAGTCTTAAATCCATCTTGAATGGATTTTTGTATACTGTGTAAGGAAGAGGTCCTGTTTCAATCTCCTGCATATAGCTAGCCAGTTATCCCAGCACTATTTATTGAATAGGGAGTCATTTCCCCAACACTTGTTATTGTCAGTTTAGCTGAAGACCAGATGGTTGTATGTGTGCAGCTTTATTTCTGGATTCTCTAACCTGTTCCATTGGTCTATGTGTCTTTTTTTTGTACCAATACCACACTGTTTTAGTACTGTGGCCTTGCAGTATAGTCTGAAATTGGGTAATGTGATGCCTCCAGCTTTGTTTATTTTGCTTGGATTGCTTTAGCTATTTGCGCTCTTTATTTGATTTCCTATGTATTTTAGAATAGCTGTTCCTAACTTTGTGAAAAATAAGATTGGTAGTTTGATAGGAATAGCATTGAATTTGTAAATTGGTTTGTGAAGTATGACTATTTTAACAATATTGATTATTCCTGTCCATGAGCATGGAATATTTTTTCATTTGTTTGTGTTGTCTCTGATTTCTTTCAGCAGTGTTTTGTAATTCCCATCGTATAGATATTTCACTTCCCTGTTGAGCGGTATTCCTAAGTATTTTATCCTTTCTGTGACAGTTGTGAATTGAATTGAGTTCTTGATTTGGACTTCAGGGATTTTTTTTTTTTTTTTTTTTTTGTATGTCTTTGGCATTGGTGGCAATGTCTACTTTGTCATTTCTGATTGCGTTTACTTAGGTCTTCTCTCTTTTTTATTAGTCTAGCTAATGGTCTATCAATCTTATTTATTCTTTCAGATGACCAACTTTTGCTTTCTTTGATTTTTGTGTGGATTTTTGCATCTTGATATTGTTCAGTTCAGCTCTGACTTATATACATATTTTTTCCCCACAGCTTTGCAGTTGGTTTGCTGTTGTTTTCTAGTTCTTCTAGGTGTGATGTTAAGTTGCTGATTTGAGAGCTTTCTAACTTTTTGATGTAGGCATTTAGTGCTATAAAATTTCCTCCTAACACTTCTTTAGTTGTGTCCCAGAAATTCTGGTGTGTTGTATTTGTTGTCATTAGTTTCAAATAATTTCTTTATTTCTGCCTTAATTTCATTCTTTACTCAAAGGTAATTCAGGAGTAGATTGTTAAATTTCCATGTAATTGTATGGGTTCAAAATATCTTCTTGGGATTGATTTCTGTTTTTATTGTGCTGTAGTCTGTGAGTGTGGTTGATAAGATATTATTTTATTTGAATTTGCTAAGAATTTCTTTATAGCCAAGCATGTGGTCAATTTTATAGTGTGTGCCATGTGCCAATGAGAAGAATACATTTTCTGTTGTTGTATGGAGTGTTCTATAGATTTCTGTTAGTTCCATTTTGTTAAGTGTTGAATTCAGCTGAGGTGGGAAGATTGTTTGAGCCCAGGTGATTGAGGCTGCAGTGAGCCATGATTATGCCACTACACCCTAGGCTGAGCAACAGAGTGAGATCCTGTCCCCCCCAAAAAACATAAAATAAAGTAAAATAAAATCCTTAGGAGCAAATTTAGCAAAGCATGTGGAAGATATATACACTGTAAACCATAAAGCATTGATGAAAGAAATTGAAGGATACACAAATAAATGAAAAGATAGCTTATATTCATGCATTGAAAGAATTAATATTGTTAAAATGTACGTGTTACCCAAAACAATCTAATCTACAAATTGAATGTAGTTTCTATGAATATTTCAATGTCATTTTTCACAGAAATAGAAAAAACAATGCTAAAATTTGTATGGAACCAGAAAGACCTTAAATAGGCAAAGCAATACTGAGCAAAAGGAACAAAGCTAGAAGCATCTTACTCTTTTATTTCAAAACAGTGTGGTACTTACTAGCATACAAACAGACACACAAGCCAATGGAACAGGAAAGAAAATCCAGAAATAAATCTAGGTATTTATGGTCAATTGATTTTTGGGGGTGGGGGGGGGTGGCGCAGTGTCTTACTCTGTCACACAGGCTTGAGTGCAGTGGTATGATCATGGCTCATTGCAGTCTCAGTCTCCTGGATTCAATTGATCCTTCCACCTGAGCCTCTTGAGTAGTTGGGACTACAGGTGCATGTCACCATGCCCAGCTAAATTTTCTTTTCTAATCATAAGGGAAATGTCAATGAAAACCACAATGAGTTATCAACTTACACCTGTTAGAATGCTATCATCAAAAACAAATGATAAGTATTGGTGAGGATTTGGAGAAAAGGGAGCTTGTGTACACTGTTGGTAGCAATGTGAATTAGTACAACCATATTGGAAAATAGTGTGGACATTCCTCATAAATCTAAAAATGAAATTGATAAAAGAAAACCTTCAGCGGAATTAAATTTAAAGGAGTTTACTTGAGTAATGAACTATTTGCAAATTGGGCAGCCCTTAGAATCACAGCAGATTCACAGAGACTCTAGTGGAGCCAAGTAGTGGAAGAAGATTTATAGGTAAAAAAGGGAAATGATGTACAGAAGTTGGCAGTGAGGTAAAGAAACAGGTGGATTGGTTACAGGTTGGCGTTTGTCTTATTTGAACACAGTTTGAACACTTAGCAGTCTGTGAATAGTTGAAGTATGGCTATTTGGATTGGCCAAGTCTCAGGCATTGTTACAGGAGCATACTCCTAATTTAGGTTTTAGTCTTGTCTGACTATTAAGCTAGGTTACAGTTCATCCACAAGGACTCAAATATAGAAGTACAGAGTCCTTCTCAGACTATAATTAGTTTTCCTTAACAGAATTACTATATGATTTAGCAATCTCACTTCTGAGTATACATCCAGAGGTATTGAAATTAGTATATCAAAGAGATAGAGTCACTCTCATGTTCATTACAACATTATTCACAATAGCTACCTTATAAAGCCAACTTAAGTGTCCATCAACTGATGAATGGATAAAGATGTGATATATACACAGTAGTATACTATAGAACTTTAAAAAAGAAAAAATTCTATTACTGTTACAACATGGATGGAACTTGAGGACATTATGTTAAGTGAAATAAGCCAGGTGCAGAAAGATGGATACTATTTGATATCACTTATATGTGGAATCTAAAAAATTGATGGGTAGAAACAGAATAGAAAGGTGGTTACCAGAGACTTGGGGGATGGTGGAGAGATGGTGGGGAAGATGTTGATCAAAGGACACAGAGTTTCAGGCAGACTGTAGGAATGCATTTCAGTGATCTACTGCATTGCATGGCAACCACAGTTAATATATTGCATATATCAAAACTGGTAAGATAGATGGTTTATTCTCTCACTACACAGTAAAAAGATAAATTGGTGAGGTGATATATTAATTAGTTTGATTGAATCTTTCTACAATGTATACATAGATCAAAACACCACATTGTACTCCATAAATATACACAATTATTATTTGTCAATTAAAGAAAAAAGAAAATATGCATCATTACCATTGAGAAAATGAAGCAATTCCTTTAAAGACTGGAGAATGAAACATTTCGAATTATTTTCTGGTAATTCTTTTATCCTCTTTCAAGCCATGTTTTCATTACTTATCAGTTTTTATTTTAAAATACATCTATTATTAATTTATCTCAGTAAGAAAGGTATTTATTATCTTTGTTCCCAATGTCCTGATTTAATATTCATTCTTGTCAAATAGTTTGGTCACGGCTCAGATGCTACTGTGAAATTGAAAAGAGTACAGCATTGTTCCGCTATGCTTTTGAAAAACTGTTGTATCTTTTATATTAAGTAAATAGACACAGTTCCAAAAGGGGATATAGTTTTTATTCTAATTCTTTTCATACTGATGTTACACAAAGCATGTCCTGAGAGCCAAGAATGAACAAGAACTGCTTCTTAAAGAAGGAAGGATAAAGCAAGACAAAGACATCAAAGCCATGGCCATTACATTTTATCCTGAAAGAAACAAGAAATTACCAGGAAAGATCAGAATTCAACTGAAAAGGGTTACTGTTACAATTCCTACTGAAAGTTTCAAAAGGGAGCAGAAATTTTTCAGAGGAGGAGATATATTTATCCAATGGACAATGTGTCTGTGAAATTTTCTGGGTAACGCAAACAAAAGGCAGGGGCTTTAATACACCTACTGTGTACCTGATGTTTTAAACTTCCATAGGGAAACATCTAAAAATGCACAAAGTAAAAAGTATCTAGTGCCAAATTTTGAACAACTTTAAAGGTACTTTCAAGATTTTTCAAAGTACAGCTTCAAGTTCAAAGTGAACTCAGTAAGAACTTGTTTCACTAAGAACCAACATCAGTATCAACCAGAAACAGTGGATTGTTAGGTCTAAATTTTCCCATGGTGCCAAGCATTGAAGAAACATTTTGTTATTTTATAGCAAATACTTTAAAGCTCCTGCTCTCAGTGCGAGGCACTGTTCTAGAGAATATAGAAGATTCAAAGGTGTTTGAGGTAATTATTCTGCCCTTAGAAAAAAAAAACGGTAGTACAAAATAGCAATTATTGACATATTTAAGAATACTTATCAAAAAATTAAACACAATCAATGACTTATAATGAGAATTAAAATATACTATAGTTTTAGCTTCAAGAAATATTTTATTCTTACTGCATACCTGATTACTCTTCTGAGATCTTGTATGAAAACTCCCATCCCCCACCCACAACTGCCACCATACCTTGCCCTGTATTATGTGTGTTCTGGGGATCCCAGCACCATTGAAGAGCATAGAACAATTGTGAGCTCAGGCTTGGAATGGGGAACTTGGGTTAGGAGACTTCCCTCAGTACTTGCGATTTGAACAGGTCCCATAATCCCCCTCTACTTCAATTTTCTATTCTGTAAAATGGGAATAATAAGGCCGAATTTACAACAATGATTTACACTTGTAGAGCATTTAGCAAATTGCGTAGCCATCAAAAGTACATACTAAATTGTAGCTTATTATTTTAAAAAATATATAAATCTAATAATATTATGCCCCTGTTTAAAACTAATTGGTTTCCACTGTACTTAGAACCAAAATTGCTTCTTAGCCCTTAAGATCACCTCCAATACCTTACAAAATTTGTTCTTCACTTGTCTTTCTTAGTGACCTTTTGTACAACTTTTTCCCTAAGTTTCGAACTTCCCAGGAATTCCAGGCTTCTTCCTGTAACCAGATGATGCTAAGCATCCTTCATCCAGGGATCTTTAAACTTGTTTTCTGTTCTAGCTACAAAAACACTTCAACAAGATAGTTGAGTGACTACTTCATTTCTGTTCTTGCATGGATCATTTTCAGTTTTAGTATCAATGCCAGTTCCTTAGTCAAGCTTTACTTGGCCCTCATATGTACGTACACTGGAAGTTATTAACCGCTTTAGTTATGTTCCTTTCAGTCACTCTTTTTTTTTTTTTTTTGGGGGGGGGGGACTGAGTCTCGCTCTGTCGCCCAGGCTGGAGTGCAGTGGCGAGATCTTGGCTCACTGCAAGCTCTGCCTCCCAGGTTCATGCCATTCTCCTGCCTCAGCCTCCCGAGTAGCTGGGACCACAGGTGCCCGCCACGACGCCCGGCTAATTTTTTGTATTTTTAGTAGAGACGGGGTTTCACCGTGTTAGCCAGGAAGGTCTCGATCTCCTGACCTCATGATCCGCCTGACTTGGCCTCCCAAAGTGCTGGGATTACAGGCGTGAGCCACCGCGCCCGGCCAGTCACTCTTTATCTTCATTACTTCGCTTAACAGTTAAATTCAACTTATTTATTTATCTTTGTCTTCCTTAACTAGAGGAAGAACCTGTAAAGGAAGGGCTTTGTCTTTCCACTAAAATATTCTATCCCCAATTCCTATAAAAGTGCCTCACACACAGAGATGCTCAAAAAAATTTCAAAGGACTGAACACATTTGTTTTTATGGATGACAAGTCCTGTGCTGTCTAAACTTATCTCTAAAGAAAAAGTATATAATAAGAATTAAGTTATTTATTTTCTTGATGGCATCAGGAATTTCAAAATACTTTCTTTAAATGAATACAAGTTTTGAATTTTAAAGTGTACTGTAGTTACATGTAAGAATGAACAAATACAGACAAGATCTACTCACACTCACTTTTTGTACCTCAATTATAGACCTTAATTATTAAGTTATAATTGTGTATCTTAGTTATTACCTAGTTACTATGAAAAATTGAAATGCGTTTGGACTTTTAAAATCGTAAGTCCTGTACTTTATGTTCAGAAAAAATACTAAGCCAAATATAACTTACACTTGAAGTTGAGAAAGAAAAGTAGCTGAGAATGTTATTGGACTGAACTGGGGTCCACTCACCCAGGACAGCAAAGACAAACATTGGCATCAGGTCTGCAGCTACAAGAAGTGACACATTTATTGCAGGGCATCAAGCAATGAGAATCAGGGACCTAATGCTTAAGACTCAAACTCCCTTATGCGGCAGTCCCCAGCTTTTTTGGCACCAGGGACGGGTTCTGTGGAAGACAATTTCTCCACAGACTGAGGAGTGGAAGATGGTTTCCGGATGATGCAAGAACATTATAGTTATTGTGCACTTTATATCTATTATTGCTACATTGTAATATACAATGAAACAATTATACAACTCACCATAATGTAGAATCAGTGGGAGCCCTGAGCCTGTTTTCCTGAAACTAGACAGTCCCATGTGAGGGTGATGGGAGACAGTGACCCCTGAAGTGTGTCGCTTATGTCCAGTCTACTCTGTAATCTCATTGTGGTTTCTGTCACTGCAGTAAACTCTGCTTCACAGAGAAAGAATATTGGAAATGGAAGCAGGCTTTACAGTGCTTTTGTGGCAATCACAGGATATTCCGCCTTGATGATTAGGATTTGAAGTTGTCTGGAATGTACTTTTAAGGCCACTGCCATTTGTGATCTCAAGCAGTTGATCCTCTTCTGGCAAGGGCAAAATCAATTCATCTGGCTTACTCACAAATGCGTCACTGATCCATCCTTTCCCAGTTTGGCAGTCTTTTGTGGTTGGGAAGTAATGTTCAAACTCTTTTGAAAGCTGAGATAGGTGATCATGCACCAGTTAGGAGAAAGAAGACCTTGGCTCAGTCTCTTTCAAAATATCTATCAATGTTTGAAATTGTCAAAAATTCCAGTGTTCACTTGTCACCCCTATAATTCCAGTTTGGCCTTGAACACAGCCACTTGATCTGCTGACTTGGAACACAGCTTTCATTCTCTCCTGAAGTGACAGATTGAGTTCATTCAGCAAGTTGAATATGTGACACAGGTAAGCAAGTTTTGCAACTCATTCTGTATCACTGAAATGTGCTGCCAGTGGTTACTGTTTTTCTAAAAATATCTCTGGATGAACTCTCATAACTCAAAAACTCTGGCCAGTGATCTACCTTTAGAAAGTCATTTCACATCTGTGTGTAAGAGATGTGTGTGCTCTGTGTCCATCTCCTCATGGCTGCTCCAACAGACATGAGTTGAGAGTATGTACTTTAAAGTTGTTGATAGTTTTAATAGCATCCTGCAAAATGTCGTTAAGTTTCGGTGACATTTTTTGGGTAGCTAAGATTTCTCTATGGCTGTCACAGTGCATAGACTCACGTTCAGAAGTGACTTCTTTGACCTGAATAGTGAAACCGGAAAGCCATCCAGTCATGGCAGCCTTTCTGTTCATGCATATACCAACACAAAATGACCAATACAGTTTTCCTGATATGTAATTATTCAAAGACTTGAATAGTTCTGTAGCTGTGGTGTTGTTTGGCAACAGAAGTGCACAGATCATATACTCATGCACATCCTCCTGAAAAATATATTGTATGAAAACAAACAAGCATTGTTGCCTTGTTGTCAATATCTCTAGACTTGTCAACCTGGATTAAATACCGCAGTGACTCATTAATTCTCTCTAACAATTGTGCCTCAATATCCTCTGCTATTTCATCAATTCATTTAGCTGTGGTGCTAGCTAAAAGAGGAACATGTGCCACCTTTTGAACTGCAGCCTCTCCTAAAGGTTAACCACAAATGTCCTCAGCATCAGGCAGGATGAACTCTTCACCAATAGTAAAGGATTTCTTAGCTTTAGTAATGCAGTTAGCCACTAGGAATTGCGCTTTCAGTGCAGACACATTTGATGAAGTGGTGGTCTTCAATAACTGCTTCTGTTATTTGTGTTCATATTTTTTCTTTTGAAAAACTCCAAAGGCTTGTCTTTTATTGCAGGGTCCTTGGTCTCCATGTGACAAAGCAGTTTTGAAGGTTACAGGGCTTCATTGGATAGCAGTTGTCACATATTTTACAAAGTGGCCTTGGAGAATGTGAATCCCTGGTTGCAAAGAACCCATCATTTAAGTAGGACTTGGTATTTTCTTTTAAATGCATCTTTCTTTTTGTTGGCAGTTTTGGAGTCTTCTGCTGTCTCATCATTGGGTGTTTACCCCTTTTCAAAGAAGCTCTCTAGTGGTGTTTGGGTCTTACTTGTTTTGGCCAGGATTATCCTGTGGGAAGCAAAACTGTGACTAAGACAAATGCACAGTGTGAGAAAGAGGCACAGATGAAAGTGATAAATGAAATAATGGGTGGACCACATCAAGACAAAAATAAGTATCAGGTTCTGACTGAAAGCCTGCCACCAGATGCAGCTGTGAAATTGAAGTACAACAAATCACTTGCCACTATAAAGCTGCCACTAGATGCAGCTTAAATGCCAGTTGCTACTCACTGATAGGGTTTTGATATGTGTCTCCAAGCAATTGATTTATTACGGATTCTGTGCAGTCAAAACTCTCTGCTAATGTTAACCTGTATTTGCAGTCAGTTCTCAGTGCTAGCATCACCACCTCGGGTCCACCTTAGATCATCAGGCATTAGATTCTTATAAGAAGAGTCCAACCTAGATCCCTTGCATTCGCAGTTCCCAATAGGATTCGTGCTTCTGTGAGAACCTAATGCCACTGCTGATCTGACGGGAGGCAGAGCTCAGGTGGTAATGAGAGTGATGGGCAGCGGCTGTAAGAATAGATGAAACTTTACTGGCTTACCCATCTTTAACCTCCTGTTGTGTGGCTCATTTCTAATGAGCCGCAGACCAGTATTAGTCTGTGGTCTGGGGGTTGTGGCCCCTTCCCTAATGGCTCATTGATAAGGGGTTTCAGAGTCAGAGAGGCAGAGGTTATAGGCAAAGTCATAATTCAATATATGGCAGCTATACCTTCTTTTGAACTAAAAAGGTAGCATATCTTGAAACAGAAAGGAGACCCACAGATTATAGGTGGAGTCAAAGATTTTCCGATTTTGTTAACCATGGAAAAGATTTGAGTTACTGCTGCAACCTCAATTCTTGTCTCCTCAGAAGAAAGAATTTAACTGAGGGGCACAAGGGAGAAGAAGGTACCAAGGCAAGTTTCACAGCAGGAGTGGAAGTTTATTAAAAAGCTTTAGAGTGTAAGGAATAAAAGAAGAAAAGAAGGAAAGTACAACTTGGAAGATGGCCAAGTGGACGACTTGAGAAACCAAGTGTGCAGCTTGATCTTTTGGGGTTTTATTACTTCTCTTTCCATTCCTGAGATCTATTTTTTTTTTTTTTTTTTTTTTTTTTTTTTTTTTTTTTTTTGAGATGGAGTCTTGCTCTGTCGCCAGGCTGGAGTGCAGTAGCATGATCTTGGCTCACTGCAAACTCCACTTCCCGGGTTCAAGCAATTTCCCTGCCTCGGCCTCCTGAGTCGCTGAGACTACAATCATGCACCACCAAGAATGGCTCATTTTTTGTATTTTAGTTGAGACAGGGTTTCATCATGTTGGCCAGGATGGTCTCAATCTCCTGACCTCGTGATCTGCCTGCCTCAGCCTCCCAAAGTGCTGGGATTACAGGCATGAGCCACCATGCCCACTCCTGAGATCTTATTGGGAAGCTGCTGATCAGTTACAGGTGTTTTCTATCTCTCAGGAGACTATCTTTCCCCAGTGCCAGCTGTGACCAATTATTACTTTAGAGAAACAGTTAACAACTGCCTGACCATTGCCTGATGGCCACCCAACACTCTTGGTGTGTTGGGGGAAGCCCTCTCTTGTCCTGCTTATATGTGACTAGATAACTACTGTAACAATTTGATATTGGTTCAGAGATAAAGATTTGTCTAAATATTTGAGATCAACTGAAAAGAATATTAGTTCTCACCTAGGGCATGGTCTCCTCCAGGTCCCTCAGGAAGAAACAAAGAACAGTGTATTAGTCCATTTTCATGCTGCTGATAAAGACATACCTGAGACTGGGCAATTTACAAAATAAAGAGGTTTAATTGGACTTACAGATCCACGTGGCTGAGGAAGACTCACAATAATGGCAGAAGGCAAGGGTAAGCAAGTCATGTCTTATGTGGATGGCAGCTAGCAAAGAGAATAACTTGTGCAGAGTAACTCCACTTTGTAAAACCCTTAGATCTTGTGAGACTTATTCACTATCACAAGAACAGCACGGGAAAGACTTGCCCCTATGATTCAATTACCTCCCACTGTGTCCCTCCCACAACACATGGGAATTCAAGATGAGATTTGGATGGGGACACCACCAAACCATATCATTCTACTCCTGACCCCTCCCAAATCTCATGTCCTCACATTACAAAACCTATCATGCCTTTCCAACAGTCCCCCAAAGTCTTAACTCATTCCAGCATTAACTCAAAAGTCCACACTTCAAAGTCTCATCTGAGACAAGGCAAGTTCCTTCTACCTATGAGCCTGTAAAATCAAAAGCAGGTTAGTTACTTCCTAGATACAATGTGGGTACAGGCATTGGGTAAATACAGCTATCCCAAAGGGGAGAAATTGGTCAAAACAAAGGGGCTACAGGCCCCATGCAAGTCCGAAATCCAGCAGGGCAGTCAAATCTTAAGCTTCCAAAATGATCTTCTTTGACTCCATGTCTCACATCCAGGTCATGCTGATGCAAATGGTAGGTTCCCATGGGCTTGGAAAGTTCCACTCCAGTGGCTTTGCAGGATACAGTCTCCCTTCCAGCTCCTTTCATGGACTGGCATTGAGTGTCTGAGGCTTTTCCAGGTGCACAGTGCAAGCTGTCAGTGGATCTATCATTCTGGGGTCTAGAGGACGGTGGCCCTCTTCTCACAGCTCCACTAGGCAGTACCCAAGTAGGGACTTTGTGTGGGGACTCCGACCCCACATTTTGCTTCTGCACTGCTCTAGCAGAGGTTCTCCAGGAAAGTCCACCCCTGTGCTAAACTTCTGCCTGGACATCCAGGCATTTCTATGAAGCTTCTGAAATCTAGGTGGAGGTTCCCAAACCCAAATCCTGACTTCTGAGTACTGGAATCTCAACACCAAGTGGAAGCTGCCAAGGCTTGAGGCTTGCACCCTCTGAAGCTACAGCCTGAGCTCTACATTGGCCCCTTTCAGCCATAGCTGGAGCAGCTGGGACCCAGGGCATCAAGCCCCTAGTCTGCACACAGCATGGGACCCTTGGCCTAGCCAATGAAACTACTTTTTCCTCTTAGGCCTCCAGGCCTGTAATTAAAGGGGCTGACACGAAGACCTATGGCATGCCTGGGAGACATTTTCCCCATTTTCTTGGGGATTAACATTCAGGTCCTTGCTACTTTTGCAAATTTCTGCAGCCAGCTTAAATTTCTCCTCAGAAAATGGTATTTTCTCTTCTGTCACATTGTCAGGCTGCAAATTTTCCAAACTTTTATGCTGTTTCCCTTATAAAACCGAATGCCTTTAACAGCACCCAAGTCACCTCTTCAATGCTTTGCTGCTTAGAAATTTCTTCTGTCAGATATGCTAAATCATCTCTCTCAAGTTCAAATTCCACAAATTTCTAGGATGGGGCAAAATGCTGCCAGTCTCTTTGCTAAAACCTAACAAATGTTATCTTTGCTTCAGTTTGCAACAGCTTCCTCATCTGCATCTGTGACCACCTCAGTCTGGACCATATTGTTCATATAACTGTCAGCGTTTTTGTCATAGCCATTTAACAAGTCTCTAGGAAGTTCCAAACTTTCCCACATTTTCCTGTTTTCTTCTGAGCCCTCCAAACTGTCCCAACCTCTGCCTGTTACCTAGTTCCAAAGTCACTTCCACATTTTCAGGTAAATTTTTAGCAGTGCCCCACTCTACTGGTACCAATTTACTGTATTAGTCCATTTTCATGCTGCTGATAAAGACATACCTGAGACTGGGCAATTTACAAAAGAAAGAGGTTTAATCAGACTTATAGTTCCATGTGGCTGGGGAAGCCTCACAATCATGGTGGAAGGCAAGGAGGAGCAAGTGATGTCTTACATGGATGGCAACAGGCAAAGTGAAAGAACTTGTGCAGGGGAACTCCTCTTTTTAAAACTGTCAGATCTCATAAGACTTCTTCACTACCAGGAGAACAGCATGGGAAAGACTTGCCCCCATGATTAAATTACCTCCCACCGGGTCCCTCCCATAACATGTGGGAATTCAAGATGAGATTTGGGTAGGGATACAGCCAAACCATATCAAACAGGATTAGAGTTTAATCCTTGTTTCCTTCTTATCTGAGGTGATGTGCCAGAGGATCCACTAGGTGGGGATCCAGGTTTCTGAAAACAATTCAGGGATCTATGTTAAGATGTTACCTTTAATTTCTATAGGGGAAGCAAACATTCTGTGATCTGACTTCCTTGGCTACTGTTTTAATCCACTATTAACTTCTTGCTTACCAAGTTGCTCATTTACTTCTCAAGGCTAGCTGGGTGCCTGGAATTTCTCTTGAAGAAACTCAAGAATTTCCTTATTTTCTGTGCTTTGAGTAGGGCCCAAGGCCTCTAAGATGGGTCCCTGCTTTGTTTCAAAATGAGTATGAAGAATGTGAGGTATGCAAAATTTATAAGGCCCAGAAAAATACAAGAACAAATCCTTAGTCACCCCTCCCATGCTAGCACCTGTGTCCCTGGACAATTGTTTAAAGGTATTTTATTTCTTCCTTGTAGTTTTCAGGCTAGCTGATAAATTACCTAAAATGCTATTATAAGTTGCACAAGGTGACCTTCACTCATTATCTTCATGTTCCTGAAATTTTTGATACAAAAATAATGTATAGCCAATCAATAGCTTATGATCAACTTCAGAACTGCTCCTTCTTTTTTTCTTTAAAAAACCACTTGTAACTGCTGTTAATCAGATGCCTGGCAATTTAGGCCAACTCAAATCTGTGTCTCCTTGGTTGCAGTCCTCAAATTTGGTCCAAATACACTCTCTATTTATGTTAATTTTGCTTCAGTTTCTTCCTTTATGTTGATGAAGTCCAAAGACTAAATCTGTTTTATGGTCTTACAACTTCACAAGTCTGCTGTTGTGTCTTGTTTTCTAACTGCTTTATATGAATTCTCCAGTACAATAATGCATGTTTTTGTTTTGGTTTTTTTTTTTTTTTTTTTTTTTTTTTGAGACGGAGTCTCACTCTGTTGCCCAGGCTAGAGTGTAGTGGCGCAATCTCGGCTCACTGCAATCTCTGCCTCCCAGGTTCACACCATTCTCCTGCCTCAGCCTCCTGAGTAGCTAGGACTACAGGCACCCGCCACCATGCCTGGCTAATTCTTTTTGTGTTTTTAGTAGAGACGGGATTTCACCATGTTAGCCAGGATGGTCTCGATATCCTGACCTCATGATCCGGCTGCCTCAGCCTCCCAAAGTGCTGGGATTACAGGTGTGAGCCACTGCACCCAGCCACAATAATACATTTAAAAAATATCCTCTGGTAGTTGGTGCAATGTAGAATGATTAAAAAATTTCCCTAAATAATGTCAGAAGAATTGGATTATAATATTTAAAAAAAAATTCATCTGATGGTGGTTAGCTGACTTAAAATAGAAGAAAATACAACTCCTTACTTTTCAGGTTTGCAAATTTGTAAACGAAAAATAAAATTCTAAGCCCCCCAACTGACTAAACGACCATCTCTTAGCCAAGGGGACCCCAGAGGAATCTTGAAAACTGAATGCTCAGTTGTGACGGGATGGGGTGTCAGACACTGTTGTTATACCCACTCCCTTGTTAATCATGATTAGCCTTTCTTCCCTAAGGGCTTAACAAAAACCAGGCCTTTCAAGAGACTCCACCACTGTTATAGTCTGACCCTACCCTTCCTTTGTTGCCTGATATGATACCACTAACCATCGTGTTGTTCTGCCCAATCTATAGAGAATGTGCAGTAAGAGATTTCACATCTTTTGCTTTTGACATCATCAGGGTGAAAACTCCACCCTTGGATCATGGTAATGCCACTATTTTTAATACATGGGACCCATGAAGAGACATGAAGCTCAGTTGTGCATGTTCACATTTCTTCTTCATAAATATTCATGGTTCCTCCTATAGCTTATTAAATATGTATATTCAGCTATCCTGCTCAGCATAAATATTTGTTCCCTTTGCCTCTTCCTCAAAGTATCTGTTTTTGACTTCTGACCAAAGGCTGTGCTTCTCAGTCTGCCAGAATGGTCATTCTGCCAGCTTCAATCCTTTATGGGAAATAAAACTCTCTTTCCCAAATTTATGAATGTCATAATTTTTCAGTCGACACATATTTCTCTAATGGAGTCTTTACAACTGACTTTTGAGTTTTTTACATTAAATTAGCCACTCTACACTAAAGAATGAATGGGGAGAATGTTTAAAAGGTGTGAAAGTGTCAACTAAAGGAGAAAAATCAAGCCATTAAAAAGTTAAAGTTAGTCTTATTCAGAAATCTTACTGAGGACTATAGACTGAGGCCTACAGTCTGGGAGCAGTTTTTTCAGACTGCTTCTTTCATCCCACTCCTTCTAAGCAGGTGGTGGGGGCTCAGCATATGCAAAATCACATCAAAGTTGCTCAGAAGTTGCATTAGAGCAGGATTGCATCAAGGTGTGGATGTAAGAGTACATCCGGTTATAGATTACAGAAGAACAATCACTAACCCCATTAGTCATTATGCTACATGTAGAAAAAGGCAAGGACCAGGGTAATTTATCTTTTAAGTAAATTAGTGACTCAGGCAAAAAATGTGGAAGACCACATGTTCTATCCTGCTTTGTCTTCAAAGCATCTTCCCTGCAGGTCCTCACAGAGTCAGGGGCTTTGTGAAATTATGCCCGTATACTGGCAAGTGGAAGAACAAACATGGCTTCTTACATTTGCTACTTTGTCTCATGAACGTATTGTTTATAAATTTAAAATGACAAAACTATTTCCGTTTCCCGGTACCATGGATATTAGCAAGTTCATTAAAGTCAAGAGAAGATATAAAGATTTTTACCCAATAGTGTTTAATTAAATAAACCTTTATTTATTTATTGCAAATAAGTAACTGTTGTTTGCAATATAAATTACATTGTTAAGGTATCTCATGTTAATTATAACAAGTTGTTCATTCACTCATTTGGCAAATATTATAGTGCTTATAATGTGCCAGGCGCTGAAGTTGCATGAATGAACAAAACAGAAAAATCTTTGTGTGTAGTAAATTATGTTAGTAAGCATTCAAATCATGTTTAACTTGAGCAAACTTAGAGTTTCTTCAATGTCTCTGTGAAAGGAAAGCAACTTGGGATCCCAATTCACTATGCCAAAAGGGGGAAAAAAAGCTGAAACCTGAGTCATGGAAGAAACTGCCTTTCCTTTTATTTCTAAGCAGATAACTACAGATAAAAGATTAACCATCTCCACAGATAGCTAATCTATGTTCACCTTATCTTATGTAAAGTGCTGATTTACTGAGCATGAGAGGAATACATAGTTGACTATTTCCCTACTTGTTCTTTTTCCCTTGCAACATATGGGTTATCAAACACTCCTTCTTCTCTAGCCCACTTTTCTCCTTTAGATGTTGAAGCCCTCAAAATCATCTTTGGAGAAAGGCACAGACCACAGATTTTTTTCGCTGATTCCATGCTTCTTTTTTTTTTTTTTTCCTCCCAGGCATGCCCTAACCTTGCCAAAATAAACTTATAAATTGATTGAGACCTGCCTCAGATGGTTTTTGGTTTGCAACTTCTACCACATTTCCTAACTCGTAAATCTACCATGGCAAGTTTAAATAGAGAAATATGTATTTTTTTTCAATTAGTATTTTGCAAGCATCTGTTGCTTTTAAAGCATGGAATAGGCTATTTGAATAGTTAAGAAACTGAAGACTTTGCTCTCAAGGAGCTGATATATAGCCACTGAAAGGAAGGGAGCCTTTCCATGAGGGTTAAAATATGCACATAAAATCATGGGTACAAGATGCTAATGAACACCTTTGACTTTTAAAAACAGGCAACTAGGTATCAAATTATCAAATGGTCTAGCAAGGACAATGAGTAAATCAAATGACCTTGAGTGCTTACTATAAGGTTGTGCTTTTTTCATTTGCCTTGCAGTGTCTTGGAAAACAAAGCGTCAGGAAGGATTTTTACTTCCTCTCAGGCAAAGGATTCACATTTAAAACAGTTGGAGATTTTATAGTGATAGAATGATGGTAGCCTTCTCTGCATAACAACATAGTAAATACAGTAGATTTTTCATATTTATAGATTTAAGATTCATGGTTTCAACTGTTTGCCAGTGATGCAGAAAATGCTTGGTCTTTTTAGTAAAAGAATTTGAGTCAGTTTCTCTGTGACACTAGTACCTGAAGAGAATCACTCAACTAGTGAGTATGTCTAGCTGGCACTCAGAATCAATGGTTTTGTCAGAGGTGTCCGAACCAGAGCAACTCCATCTTGAATAGGGGCTGGGTAAAATGAGGTTGAGATCTACTTGGCTGCATTCCCAGGCAGTTAGGCATTCTAAGTCCCAGGATGAGATAGGAGGTCAGCACAAGACACAGGTCATAAAGACCTTGCTGATAAAACAGGTTTCAGTAAAGAAGCCAGCTAAAACCCACGAAAACCAAGATGGTGTCAAGAGTGGACGCTGGTAGTCCACACTGTTACACTTCCACTAGTGACATGACAGTTTACATATGCCATGGTAATGTCAGGAAGTTACTCTATATGGTCTAAAAAGACAAGGCATGAATAATTCATCAATTGTTTCGCGTATAATAAAAAAAAAAACATAAAAATGGGCAATCAGCAGCCCTTGGGGGTCTATGGAGTAGCCATTCTTTTATTCCTCCACTTTCTTGATAAACTTGCCTTCACTTGACTCTATGGACTTGCCCTGAATTCCTTCTTGTGCGAGATCCAAGAACCCTCTCTTGGGGTGTGGATCCGGACCCCTTTCCAGTAATAGTTTTGTTTGTCTAACGCTCTCCTAAAATGAAACCAGCTTGGCTATTTCATGAATATTCTCCATTAACTAAGAGAGAAAACAATATCCAAATTGGAGTAGATAAATTGCAATGTGAGATGTGCCCAGGAAATACATGAATGGTTGGAAAGATGATTTAGTAGAAAGAAGCAGTTTGCATAATACTATATAATTACAGATTTGGAGATTTGCTAAGGACTAGGCATATTTTTACAACATTACACAAAACCCATTGTTTGGAGGCTATTCTTTTCCCCTTGTTAATATTAAGTCCTGAATTATTTAGATAAGTATTTTTGTATTTTAATTTTTAAGCATATTTACTATTATACCATGAGGGTAGCCATTAAAAGTAGGAAACTCTTACTACTAATTTTCTTGTTATTTATTTTATTTTTGTAACTTCTCCTTTGAAGCATAGCAAAATGAAAAAAAAATTATTACAAACATTTTGATTGTGTTTACATTTTAGTCAATAAAACTGTTCAGAACCTCTCTATTTCTACTTCTGGTCACATCAACAGTAGCATTTGCAGCAATAGATTGCACTGATGGTTTAGGAAGAAAAACGCAAGGGAAAAAGTATATATTGAGTCCTTACTAGACTGCATCTCAGTGTACTTTTAAAATTGCCTTCTAGTAGCTTGCAATCTTGTTAGAGAGGGAGAATTTACGTACATTGGACAGTTAGTAAAAGGATCTAAGAATGATCAGTTGAATATAACCAAGCCCCAAAATGTGTGACAAATACAACAAAAGCCCTTTGTTCAGGGAAGGTTTAAGGGAAGAAGTGAACTTGAGGATAAATCTTAAAGGCCTAGTTCTTTTCTAGAACTTGATAAAGGAAATAGAGCAACTGGGCCATAGAATCCATATGCAAAACTGTGAGGACAGGAACAAATGTGGTTTTTGTAAAAAAACTAAGGAGGTCAGTCAGGCTTTAGAGAACGGTTTAGGAGTGAGAATTTTCAACATGGGGCTTGATGATTTCTGACCTGCCATGTGTATCCTTGTTTATATCAATTAGCCTATGGTAAGATTGGTTTCATGATATAGTGAATTTTGCTTGAAATCACAGTTTCCAAGAACATATTCAGGATGTTAGGTGAGAACTTCCTGTATAAGATTTTTTTTTTTTTTTTTTTTTTTGTCATTGCCTGTTAACTTATAAAAACCTTGGCAATTGTCTGTATTTAATTTATGAAATACTTATTTTTGGGAATCACATAGAAGGAGCTGTCTGAAGACAGTAATGTTAAAAAACAGAACCCTGAATAGGTAGTATGATATTTACCCAGAAAAAAAATAAATCTAGGACAAAAGTTAAGAATAGTTATCAACTGACAAGATTATATAAAGACTAGGGAAGTGTTTTAAGGACAAAATCTTTGTCCTTACTCCTTACAAGGAATCCCTTATGTTCTAAAATATGTGTGTGATAGAAAGTCATTTGAATATTGCTTTATAATATTTCCTAAATATCTCCTAAAGTATTTATTCAAATATGTATATAAGATGTTTCCAAAAAATGTTTAATGACATGAAAAAATGATCATAATATGAATGGAAAATGAAAACAAATTTGTAAATACAATAGCATTTTCATTCTGTAATTAATTAAACAATGCTTTTCGGGGTTCTTGAATTATAATTTGTTAATTTTTTTCTCTGCATATATATATACTGTCCAAATTCTTAACATTAAACATTTATTCTTTTATACTTGCGGAGGAGGAGAAGGTCTACTTACAATTTTGCCTTTTTTTTTTTAGGCAGAGTCTTGCCTGTCACCCAGGCTGGAGTGCAGTGGCACAATCTCGGCTCACTGCAACCTCTGCCTCCCAGGCTCAAGCAATTCTCCTGCCTCAGCCTCATGAGTAGCTGGGATTACAGACTCGTGCCACCATGCCCGGCTAATTTTTGTATTTTTTTTAGTAGAGATGGGGTTTCACCATGTTGGCCAGGCTGGTCTTGAATTCCTGACCTTGTAATCTGCCCACTTTGGCCTCCTAGCACTCCAAAGTGCTAGGATTACAGGTGTGAGCCACTAGGCCTGGCCTGGCTTTTGTTTATTTAATTGAAGTTTTGCTATTTTTTCTCATAGATTTTTATGAATATTCTGTACATCAAGAAAAGTAATCCTTGAATGTCATACTAGTTGATTGACTTAGTTTTATATTGTAAAGTGTTGTGAATAATCTTTAATCACCCTGGACAATTAATCTTTTATAAGTTCAGGAGATTTCGTGTTCATTCTGATGATAATATATGTGGTGTCAAGTTTCATTAAGATGAACAGTTTTCATGGTCCATCTTAATGGAAATGTAGATCTGTTTTAGTTTATGATTTGTACCTGAAACACAACAGGATGAATGCATAAAATTATAAGATAACACATGGCTGTCAATCTAGCAACATGTTGTACTAGGGATGAAGAGAAGTATAAATCGTTATTCTTATGTTACAAATGCTGTTGATACAGACAGGAGGCAGGGAAATATTAGGTAGAAAAGGTCGGGGTCCCTGGTGAGGGATCCACCCTCAAGAGTGGACCCGTGGCCCTAAATGAGAAATTCACATCCCCATTTTCCCACTTGAATGTTGCCTTTTCCAAACCACCTTAGCCTATCCTGTCCAACACCCTGTATGCATAAAACCCCCAAGCTCCACTGCCGGGGGATGGAGAGAAGCTGTCGGACATCAGAGAAAAGCAGCTTGACTTCAGAGTGATGGCTTGACGGTGGGACTTTGGAGGAGAGTTCAGCCAGGGATGACTGAACTCCAGAGGAAGATTAGCTTCCCACTCCATTCCCCTTCCAGTTCCCCTTTCTGCTGAGAGCCAGATCCACTGCTCAATAAAATCCTCTGCATACACCACCCTTCAATTTGTTCACATGGCCTCATTCTTCCTGGACACCAGACAAGGTCCCAGGTATGGGTGCAAGAGACTGTCACACTGACCCTCCACTGATCTGTTTAACACTTAAGCCATCCATAGATGTTAAAGCTAAAGGAGTGCACTGTAACACACGCCCTCTGGGGCTCCAGGAGTCATGGGCAACCCCTCGATGCTGCCACTGTACGGGGTTCATTCCTGCCAGTGCCCAAAGGCACTCACCCTGGCTCCTGCACCTGCTCACCTGCGTGCTCCTTCTCCTGCAAGGGGTTTGAGCATCATGGGCTGAGTAAGCAAGCCATCCCTTCATGAGGCCTGCAAAGGAGTCAAGGGAAATATTTCGTCTCATTGTTACCATTAGGTATGTAATCATCAATTTTCAATGCGTGGATGGAAAACATTAAAAATCCAGGTTCCTGGTTGTTTCATCAAAAAGTTAAAAAAATAACAGTTATAGTTCACTGTAATAGGTGAATGCTAGGTATTCCTGAGGATTAGTTGGCTCTGAGTATAGTGTTTATGAAACATGTACAAGGTTGCTCACATAACAAGAGCTTAAAGGTGTGAATTTTATGTGCTTTGGTGAATAGTTTAAAAAATATATATACATATATTTTAAATATATATACACATATATTATATATAGTATATATGTATATATACATATGTATATGTATAGATGTATATATAGTATATATGTATATATAGTATATCTATACATATAGTATATATATATTTTATATGTATATAGTCTATATATATATAGACTGTAAGAATGAACATGAGTAATTCTAGGATTGTTGAAGAGAGAAAACAAAACAAAACTTACTGTTTAGCTCCTACTGAATTTTTGCAGAGAATGTGAAATGACTTCCACCTATTTTTGATGTTTTTATAATTCATATTTGTTTTAGGGATTTTGGCAATAGGGTAGACACATCTAAGAAAACACAGAAACCCACAGTAACCTAATTAGTATGCTTTAATTATTCTTGGGAGTAGAGATAGAAAATTGGACACATTGTGAGTTCCAATTCATTCTACTTTATGAGAACTGGTGTCCTGTGTAGCAAAACTTGGTGCTATTGTGTAATTCAGCTATTTTTTTAAAAAAAGCAAGGGGATATAAGATTATGATTCTACAGTTAATGTTTTGCACGACCCTAGAAAAGCTGTGTAAGAATTATGTGAAAGAAAAAACATCATACTTTATCTTTTCAGATTGTGTGACATAGTTCATGTCATTTACTCTATCAACTTTATTTTTGTTATCTTTAAAGTGATGATACTTATTTTACAGGGGTTCTTGCTAGGATTAAATAAAACCTATAAAGGGTCTAGGACAGTATGTAGTATTTTACAGATTGAGTAAATGGTATTTTATAAAGATATTTGCCTATCTTCTTTTCGGTTAGCCATATGTTTAAGCTGGTTTCCATGAACAATTACAGAGGTTTTCTACTTACAGAACTTTCTAAATTCTGTGTAAAATTTTGTGTGTGTGCTTATTTCTGGAGATGCTATTTAACTTCCATCAGATTAAAAACTTGTACATTAAAGGCCATGATTATACAAACATACACATTAAACTTTGTTCAGTTTTACAGCCAATTTATCTTAGTGTATAGATTAATAATTTAATTTTAGGCAACTTAATGAAATGACTATGTGAACTGGAAGCTGAACCTGAGCATGTGGCAAAACACTGCAAAAGGAATGAAGAGAAAAGTGAACTATTTAGTCCCTAGATAGATTTTTTTAAAAATGTCAGTAGTAAAATAGATTTTCATCAAATTATCTCAGCCTCAAATTGAATTGATTGTTTTGCACAAAATTATACCAAACAAAGCCTTTTCTATGGCTATGAAAACAAAGAAAATTTTCAACATTTCATTGTACAGGCACATACAATAAAATGTGAAATTTATTTATGAATATTTTATCTTGCTTAGTATTAATACAGGTTGACCATCCCTAATTGGAAAATCAGAAATTTTAAATGCCCCTGAAAATCAGAAATTTGAAATACTCCAAAATCCAAAACTTCTTGAGCACCAACATGACACTACAAGTGGAAAATTTCAGACATAAGGACTTAATACAAACTGCTTCGTTTACGAAATTATTAAAAATATTATATAAAATTACTTTCAAGCTATTGGTATAAGTTGTACATGAAACATAAATGAATTTCATGTTAGACTTGGGTCTCATACTCAAGATATCTCATTATATGTACTTGAATATTCTAAAATTCAAAAAATTCAAAATACTAAACACTTCTGGCTCCAAGCTTTTCGGATAAGGGATACTCAACCTATATAAAAGGGTAGTCTTTTTTTCTTAAACTGTTTAAATTGAGATCTTTGATTCTTTGATCTTTAGAGGCCTCTTATGCATTATAATTTTGAAACTGAAGAGTATGCTAAATATTTGCTACTTTAAATAAAAGAATTTGACTTATAATTTAAACTCTTCTATTAGTTACATTTGTATATTTTTAAAAATGTAAACACTCAAAGGGGAAAAATCATGAGATGAGAGGTAACTAAAGTTTTATTTTTAAAAATTACAAAGTAGAGCTACTCCATGACTTTACCTTGTAAATAATTTCTGCAATGCTCTTGAGACATTAATTCAGAGACGTGATGATGAAACTCATGGCAGAAATTTAACTGAAAACTGAAGCTGCATCACGTTTCATAGGATTGTTTGTTGCTTTAAAATAAATAATTTAAAAATCTTCTTTTCACGAATTGGAATATTAATTGGTCATTGTTGGTCATGTTTTAATTTTTACTTTTATCAAGGACTTATGTGTTAGTATTGGTGCTAATGTTTTGTATACATAGATACATTTAATCTTTATAACAATGAAGTCTTATTTTCCATTTTATAAATAAGAAAACTAAATATTTTTATTTATCCATCGTCTAATATTACTAAAAACACGCTATGATATAGGCACTGTTTTTGGCTCTAAGGATAAAATAGTAAACAAAAAATATCCTACTATCTTGGAACTTAAATTAAAATGGAGAGAGAGAGAAAATAAACAAATCAATGTAGTGTTAGGACTATAAAGACAATATAAAGCAGGGTGATGTGGTTAGAAGGTGGTAAGATGAGGGATAGGATAATCTGGAGATTCTAATTTAGGTATAATTGAGGGAGACCTGTCTGATTATTTGATATTTCAGTCTGAATAAAAACAGGGAGAGATCCAGGATGATATTTGGGGAAATAACGTTCTAGATAGAAGGAATAAAATAAATGCAATGGTTGTGAAAAAGTAATTTTCTTCGGATAGAAAGATCAATTTTGTTGGAAAGGCCTGACTTGGGGTGAGAGTTATAGGAAACAAATACAAGAGGGAACCAAGGATGAGGAAAGCACAGGAGAGGGATATTCTGTGACATCTCTTTAGGCATTGCTGAAGACACTGATTCTGAATGGGATGGAAGCCTCTAGAAGATTTTGAGCAGAGCAGAGACACGTTCCGATTTACATTTGAAAAATGTCGTTCACATTGAGTGGTAGGGCAATAGTGGAAGTGAGAACTGCTAAGAAGAAGCTCAATAGTGTAGGCAAGAGATTAGATGGATAATAATGAGAATGAACATGTTTAGGGATGAAATTAGATCAAGACTTCTGTTTAGAGTACAGGAAGTATGAAGTTTTTGTTAGATATTTAAGTGCAGATGTCAAGTTAGCAGTTGAAAATAGAGACTAGGGTCCAGGGGGAAGATCATACTGAAAGCCATGGGCCTGGATAACATTAATGGGCAGTGCGTGCAGGTACATAAAAGAAGTATGGAGAAAATGCAAATTCAAGAAGATGTGGAAATGTTGCAGACAGTGAGTAAGTAGGAGTGGGGGGCGGCGAAGAGAGACAGAGAGAGAGAGAGAGAGAGAGAGAGAGAGAGAGAGAGAGAGAGAGAGAGAGTATTCTGATAGCCAAATAAAGAAAGTATTTTAGGAGTCAAAAAGTAATTAAAATGTGGATTTTGATTTTTATCAGAGAAAGTAAGGCTAATGATGGACTATGAAGTCTAAAGAGGGTAAGAATACAAAAAACTACGAGAGAGATGATGGAGAAAAGAGAAATGTCAATAAACCCTAGGTCTCAGTCAGTTTGGGAAAAAAATTGTTGGAGTTGTAGTAAAATAATCTAACAATATCCTAGTTTTAGAGAGTGGAGTATTAGAAACTCAGACTGTGGAGTGAGTGTTGTTATTGACAATAATGATTTGTAGTTACTAGAGTCTAATATGATGGCTCTCAAAGTGTAGTCACTGAACCAGCAGTATTGGCATCATCAGGGAACTCGAGAAATGCACATTCTCAGGCTCTACTCTAGACTTACTGATTCCTAAACTTTGGGGGTGAATCCAGCAACCTATATTTTTAACAAGGTGGTTACGATTCTGGCTATACTTTGAAAATTGTTCTAATGTATGATCATGGGAGCATGTGGTATGAGTGAGATGTCAGACAAGCAATTTTGTTTGATAAGTGATATGGTTTGACTCGGTGTCCCTACTGAAATCTCTTCTGGGACTGTAATCCCCACATGTTGAGGGAGGGACCTTGTAGAAGGTGATTGGATCATGGGGGTGGTTTCCCCATTGCTGTTCTCCTGATAGTTCTCACGAGATTTGAAGGTTTAAAAGAGCATGGCTTCCCTCAATCTCTCTCCTGCTCCTCCACTGTTAAGATGTGTGTGCTTTTCCTTCACCTTCCACCATAGTTGTAAGTTTCCTGAGGCCTCCCTGTCAAGCTTCCTAAGCCTGCAGAACTGTGAGTCAATTAAACCGCTTTATAAATTACCCAGTTTTAGGTATGTTTTTATAGCAGTGGGAGAATGGACTAATGCAGTAAGGTAAAAGCTAAAGGAAATAAGAGGATGCTGAAATCTTCAAGAACTATTTTAGGAGTATTAAATAAAGAGTAATAGGGGCTATACTTTCAGGAAGGAGTGGGAGTGTCTTGGAGCTTATAGATGTCTAAAATAAAGAGGAATCTTAAAAGGATCCAGAGACTTTCAGGGAGAAGTCTGCAACAATAGTGTGCAAACAATGACAAACAAAAGTTACCTGTAAGGAAAATGGATGTGCTTTGGTGAAGAAGAATAGGCCAAGACAGACGTCCGGGTCGGCATGACTCAGTGAGTTTGGAGTGCAGGCACACAACTCCACTTGTTTGTTATATAACCTGTTTGTGTTAGTTCATACTTGAATCTGAGCCACCATTGCCTGTAGAAGGTATAACTGCCCTGCTAATGCTGTGCACAAGGCTCGCACCCAGAAAGAATGAAGCTGCCGACACTGTAAGGGAGAGCCAGTTGCCTTGGAGGCAGGCAGCAGGACTCAGGAACTAGCAAGAGCGCCAGGGAGTGCAGCTGTAAATGTGGGAGTGGCAGGAGCCGCAGAGCCCGCTGCTAAGAGGGGCTGCAGCTGGAGCAGGCAGCCAAGACAAAGGCTGACAGAGAGAGAGCACAATAAAAGCCATATTTCACCTGCCCACGCCCCATCGAGTGTTCTTTCAGCTATCTGCCACCTGTCCACCCACTCCCCTCGGACCTCAGCGTGGGCTGGTACCTGACACTTGGCGTGACATTACCCTACCCGACTTTTTACTTGGGGTGTGGGAGAGAAAATCATAAGGTCCAAAGAAAAGCGGGTTTTCCTATGAGAATCAGGTTTCAGAGCAAACAGGTGAGAGAATAGTCAAGAGTTGTTGACGACTCAGGTAATTTTGATGATGACAGACTGGGAATTTCCTAGGGCAAAGAGGGAGAGTGTGTGGGGATGAGAGGAGTGGGAAAATGCGTCAGACAAGGGATTGTATGGAACTGTAGCATAGGGATCGCAGTTCAGAGAGTCTTAGAGTCCTGGTGCTCTGGTAGTTGCTCTGGTAGTTCCCGATGGCATCCAGTCTTGTTAGAGTTGCAGGAAGGGATAATCAGAACTAATTAGGACCTCCTTCTAAATCAGTAGTTCTCACTCTTGGCTGTTTAGAATCAGCAGGGGGAACTTCCAAAACTCCCCAATGCCCAGGCAATGTCCATACCAATTAAATCATAATTTCTTGGGATGGGCCCCAAAACATCACCTCTTTAAAAAGTTTCCCAGGTGGTTCCAATGTGCAGCCAAAGCTGAGAATCAGTTTTCTACTTTGTGGAGCTAAAAAAAGCAGCAAGAAATTTTGACTCTGGGGCCTGGGATCTGCATCATAAGATACAACACCTCTAACACTGTCTGTGTGTAAGGTAGAAGTCAGGTTGCTCTGCTCCTGGGTCAAATCGTCTAACCGGCTAAGACCTGTTAGAAAAGCAAAGCAAATCACTCAAAACAGTTCAGTGGATGTGTTTGTGTGTGTCAGTCAGTAGAAAGTGAAAAAAGAAAGTTTCCTTCCCAAGAGCTGAACAATCACAGCTTGATGCTCTGTTCTGCAGGACAGCAGGTCACTGCTGAACCGGCAATTGATTCTATATACATTGCTCTGAGTGCACCTTAAGAACTTTTACTCTTTTGGAAGAACTTCAGGTGAAAGGTTCACAGCACAACTTTTCACGGTTATTAGCAGTTAGCATCACTTCAATAAATCAAATAGGAAGCAGCAGATGGACTCACAGCTCACCTTGGGGCCGTAATTTGTGTGTCCCAGCCATTAGGCTTGGCTATTGACAGCATAATCTCGAAGTTATGTGATCTTATATTTTTGCTTATTTTCCATTTGGTTGCTAAGGAATTTAACTCCCGTATCTAATTTCTGTAAAAAAGAAAAATTAAATAAAATGTTTATATCGGAGCTGTTTAATTTGTAACTTGTTGCCGGCATAATCTCCTGGCATTGGTGCAATGTCATAAAACATACCTGATTGCTTTAAGTGCCCAGACAACACTGATATGCTCTAGTGAGTGAAGAATTCCTGCTTGCAAATGGCAAATAACACATTATGTTTTACTGGCATCCCAATAAAATAAGTTACGGAGGAGTAAAAGATTTGCGTTTGGATTTTAAAAAATTCTTTTATTTTAGAATTTATTACTCAAACGGTCCTGTTTTTAAACAAACCTAGTTGTAGTATTTTAGAAAGCCTGCATTATTTTCTTTTCGTTTTGAGAGCAGTTAGTGTTGCTACATTTTAAAAATAAGTCATTACTCCACAAACATTTATAGAACTCTGAAAAGGTTTTAAATCTTATTTAGTAATGCCATAACTTTTGAAATTGAGATGTAGAAGTGGGATCTGCTATAAACTCTTTCGCATTTTGTCAATTTTGTGTATAAGTGACAATCTCAACCTTCGAGAGAGAAGTGATTCTTGTCATCTTTCTCCACATGGATATATGTGTTCTTTTTGAAAAGAAAGCATTACTTAAATTTAACTTATTATTTTCCCAGTTGGAGTAACAGTGAATGCTGGGTGACCTTTGTGAAGTTACTTACTGTCTTGGTAAAAACTTTCCTCCATCTCAAGTAGAGAAAATACCTACCAAGCTAAGAACTATGGTAAAGACAATGCTTGTCAGACAAGTTTGTGGTTGTTATCCATGAGAGAGTTTCAGGGCTAGTTTCTAAAATTCACCTTGGATCGAACTTTTCCGAGTCCATCTGCTCTTCATCAGCTTTTGCACTGTCATCAAGCCATGATGACCAATCTGCATGGATTCTCGGCAAAATATTGCAGTAATTTAAATTTCTGTCTTGTTCTTTCTGTGCCTTTCTCCTCCATACATTTGGAACGTGCCTATCAATATAACCTTTATCTGCTCTAACATACAAGGGAAAGATGCAGTTTCACCTTCTACATAAGAACTCCATGTGCCCAAATCAGCCCCATCTCAAGTCTTAAAAAACAAACAAACAAACAAAAGCAATGAAAAAACAAACTTAAAAACCTTGCCTGGGCTCTACCCCAATCATTAACTTGAGAATACAGTTTGGAGAATATTTAGGTGATATATTTATTTAAGCTCCTTAGGTGATCCTAATGTACAGCCTGGGCTAAGTAACACTTACTTAAGCCAAACTATTGATCCTTAAGGGTCTAATTCTAGAGAGTTAGCAGATGGGTAAAGATGATATTTATAGACCAGAAATCCTTACAGGTTATAATTTATGAGCCTAGAACCAATGAGATGACATTGTCTAATCAGTCTGAAGGGTGATGGCAACAAAGTTTACAGTGATATCTTCTATTGGTATGAAATCCTCAGTGGCCTTGACACTTATTTTCTTTAATCTCAGGCACTGGGTTATTAGTGTTTATTTACTACACCTTTAAAGTATTCTCTTCCTTATATTTGATATCATAGTCTCTACAAACCAGAGACTAACTTCCTAAATTGGCAGGGGAAGGGGGGTTAAGGGGCTGAGGGGTGGTCAGGGAGGGTTAGTAAATGGGGAGAATTCCAAACTTATTTGACATTATGTCACAGTGAATTTCTTGTTCTAAGAAATGTACAATCACATAACGACAGTAGAGTTATCTGTTCTTGCACGCTTCGGTTAACTTAGTGAATCTACTCGCTTGGAATTGGCTGCCTCACTGTTCAGAATATTTAGGAGAGTTGTTCTCAGAACTGCAAAAATGCTGGGACATTGTCTATAACCATGAAGACTTTGTGTTCAAAACCAATTTCTTAAGCTCATTGCTTTTTGAGTTTTGGACCAGGTATTAGAAAATAAATAAGTCAGGAATACAAGGAGTAATTTATTATAAAATAAATTACTCAATAATACAAGGGGCCATTCATTTTATTTAAAAAAATAAATAAAATTGATAAATAAAAATAAATAAAATTGATGGCTCCTTGTATTCTTAAGAATTTACATTTAATGGCCAGGTGTGAAGGCTCACACCTGTAATGCAGTGCTTTGGGAGGTCAAGGTGGGAAGACTGCTTGAGGCCAGGAGTTTGAGACCAGCATGGGGGATAGAATGAGACCCCTGTCTCTACAAAAAACAGTACATTTACATATATGACATATATGACAAAGAAGCCTTTGGAGGAAAGTTGTATATAATAAAGATCCCTATGTTTACTTTTAATTTCAGGTTTTGAGCTCTTTTGAACTATGGGGTCCCCAAGTTCATTTGGGGTCAGGTTCTTTTTAACCATAAATATTGTTTTTTGTTTGGATGTTTAACATATGTGATTCATGTAATCAAAGCACAATGTTATTTTTATCTTCCATATCAATGAAAACTTATTCAGAGGGCCAGGAAATCCTGGCAGGCCCAAGAAATTTCTTGTTCTTCTCTGGTAACAACAATCTTACAGCTCAGATCCTTTTAAGTCATAAATACAGTGTAAATTCATTAAGTAAAAGTCTCAGTCCATAAAATATTCAATATTTTAATCTGCAATGAAGATTATGACTCCTTTCCTCTCCACAGGAAGTCAGTTGTTGACAGCTTCTCTTTTCCTTTGCTAAGACATTTGGCAGATGAGAACTTTTGTAAGAGGAAGATAATATGCTCAGCTTCTTTTCTGTTTTCCTCCCTGTAGTCTGAATATTCATGTCCCCTCAAAATTCATATGTGGAAACCTGAACCCCCGAGATGATGCTATCAGGGGTAGGGCCTTTGGGAGGTGATAAGGCCAGGAGGGCAAAGCTCTCATGAATGGAATTGGTGCCTTATAAAAGATGCCTCAGAATGACCTTTAACTCCTTCCACTCTGTGGAGACACAGTGAGAAGGTGCTGTTCTATGAACCAGAAGTAGGCCCTTACAAAACACTGAATCTGCCTATGTTTTAATCTTGGACTTTCCAGCCTCCAGTAACATGTAACAAATTTCCTTTGTTTATAAGCTGTCCAGGTTGTAGTATTTTGTTATAGTAGACTGAATAGACTAAGAACATCCCTCTTCCTGCTTCACTTCTATCACTTACTATCTTCATTAAATGGAAATAGATGGTGACAAAAGAGGAAATGACATAAGACAGAGAAATATCTTCCTTGGGAGATGTCTGGTACCCTCATAAGCTGATTTCATGCTTTCTAGGCCTGGTAGGTGTTCCAGGCTGAATTTTTTCCTCCTGGTTGCTTGAGTATGTTTGGGTGTGGCTTTAAGATTTCTATAACTGAGGACTTATCCAGCTCTATCTCTCAATATATCATGGTATGAACAGTACAATCCATTACTCAATTTACTACTCTTCTTTTAGCTTCTGTTTTTTCTCCAGTAATCAACACCATGAAGAAGCTATTGGTGTTTGGTGTCTTTTCCAGGAGGTACAGTTGAACTTAAAATAGCTCCAGCCTTACTTTGTCTCTGTTCAGTATAGCTCACTATCTTGGGCCCAAAGTCTCTGGATATAAAGGCCAGTGTTAACACAGCCACATTTGTTCTGCTGTCACAAGCCACTTTAAGACCCTGAGGCATTCTTTGTAACTTAAAGCTTTACAGAATTGACATTCTAAGATCTGAGAGTACTGCAATGGAAATGCTTATTGTAAGGCTTTAGGTGGAAGAGAAAGCACCTCCCACTCCCATCCCTTCCTCCTTGGGAGAAGGTGGGGATTTCCAGCATGCCAACAAGTCTCCACGAGTTCACTCTCTCCAGACTTCGACCTAGTTTATTATCTTTGATTTGCTTGAGGAGTTCAAGAATTATTGCTGTGACATTTTCTTAGTGAATTTTGCATGTGAGCATCTGTCTCACATTCATTTCCATATTTGATATGCATCATATTTTTGGCCTCAATTGAAATCAAAGCAGAAGGACTTGCATTTAATGACCTGTTAGATGTTCGTTTGCCAGGAGTGTCTACTCCGTATCCTCTTCAAGAGCCGATAAGAATAGGCAGGTGAAAGAGAATTTGGATACAGTAGTTGGTATCATCCCATTTGATTATGACCAACCCTCAGAAAGATTAAAAATTTCTGATTAATTAGAAAACTGTGGCTTAGTTTGCCAAATGAGTCTCATAAATTTTGGATTATCTACTATAGCTAGGAAAAGCTGCTTGAAATAACTACTGTAAGAAACAAAAATCTAGTGAGAAATATTGAGCCCTCCTATAGGAATAGTTTCCTATGAATTGAGTTGGAAAAATTACATTTATTTTATAAGGTCTCTGGTAACTTTATATACCAAATGGCAATAGAGTATACTGGGCCTGTCCTAATTCATGAGGCTGGAAAAATGCTTCCTAACTTTTCATCTTTAATTGGCCTTCTGTTCTCAGACATCATACCTCATATTAAATGGACCATGTGAGTTAAAGTATTGCTTTGCTATCTGGACATTTATATTAGTGTATCAGATCTTACTAGCCTTGTAGGATTTATAGTTAGAACATTTGAGGCATTAAGAAAGTGATTATGTTTTATAAAATTCATTCTTTTTAGCCTCTGTAATGTGGTAAAACAAAATATTGCTCTGCTCCTACAAAGTGCACAAGTTTTTATACTATATATTGCAGCTCTGTATCTTTTATGGTTTAAAGATGAATACTATTAAAATTTGAACAGTAGTTTTTTGTACTTATGCCCATGTTTACCATATTTGCATGTTGAGAAGTTACTCTATAAAATTTTTCTTGTTAACATTTTTATAATTTACTTAGATTTAGTGATTTTTCTTTTTCAGAAAAATGCAATTAATACTTTGTATGGAATAGAATTGGAATCTGAGGGCTTTAGGGAATCATAGAAAGAAATATAATATATATACTGCATTCATAAAAAGTGACCCTTAGAAGATGGTTGAACCACTGGATGGAAGGTTCCTGGGTCTTTAAATGACTATGTGAACCACATAAGCATCATATACCTCCTGCAGCATGCTATTGACTAAACAGAGAGATAGGGCAATTTATAGGGCTCACTTCAGCGTTTTGTGTCTCTCAAGGATCATATGATAGCACTGATTATTATCCAATGCCTGAAAAGATTTGTATATATTTTTCTAATTTTACAGTAGTTTATAGGAGGGCTATTCTGGTAGTAATTATTTCACCATAGCCAAAACCAAAAACTTCTCAGTTCATTCAGTCTTGAAACATTAAATTCTTCTTAACTTTTTCCTCATTTTCAGGTTCCCTAACCCACAACAGCCTTTAATTATTCTTTCTCAATGCTGCTTATGTTTATTCAATCATTTCTGTGATAAATACCACCATCCTGAGATCTTCATTCCCCCAAACTTCTATGACTGTATCTTTTTAACCAATTTTCCACATTTGATATACAACTTTAGTTAATCATTTACATATTTTTTTACTGATTACTCTGTCTGTGTATTTAGTAAGATAGTTTAGTTCTTCCTCAACTTATCCCTAAATGACCTTATGAATTTATTTCCTACTATGCCCCTTAATATACGCCATAAAATACCCATATGTTTATTTCCTCAACTTTGCTTATATTATCTCTGTTACATGGAATGCTTTGAATCTCCAAATTTTTTTTCCAGCAAATACTTATTAAGTGTCTAATGTGGACCAGACACAATTTTTGTTGATAGGAATATAGGATGAACAATTTAGGGCCCATCATGTTATGAAATTTATAGTTAAGTTCTAGAGATAAAAAATTGAAGAAAAATCACAAAATATTAATCATGCTTGTGTTAGCAGCTATAGCAAGGAAGCACAGTGTGTCTTACGTGTTTTTACTATGCAGCTCTTTTCTGGACTTTGGGCTGCATTTTTCTGGGGAATTATATTGGAGTCCTCAAGCGGTGGTATAAATGAGCTGGACAAAATGGATAAAATGAAGGTGGGAGGGAGAGCTTTCTAAGCAGAAGGCACAGTTTTCTGTGAGAGATAAATCCCCAAGGAAGAAAGGAACATTGTTCTGAAGGAGCTGAAAACAGTCAGTGAGCCTAGTGACAATGACCAGTGAGGGGTGAGTCATGGGACTGGTGAATTCCTATAAGGTCAGATAACTCAGGTTCTATAGGTAATAATCATACCTTACATTTTATCCTAAGAGTAAAGAGAAGCCTGCTGCTCACTTCTACACTGTCATTGTCTTGCTAGCAGGCACAATGACTTAAGTCCTCTCTCCAGCCTTCCAAAAGTTACTACTGGAAGCGGCAGGTTGCTGTAAAGACAGAGGCGCCACTCAGGGGCAGGTACATCGATTTATTGGGCAGAGAAGCAGCTGTTGTTTTGGGACACTGTGGTCCAGTACTGTGGTTCAGATTCACCAAGGCATTAATCTATTCTTCATCCATACTGCTTCTCACTACTTGGAAGCTCAGCTTTGTTTACTCCATTATTCTTTAGACTGCATTACATTCTATTCGTCCTCATAAAAATGTAGTTTGTGTTGGAAGTAGTTTGTGTTGCAAGCACCATGAGAATAGAATCAGCATTTACCTCTAGGACATTTTATTTATTTTAGGAGCTAGTTAAGAATTGTTGGAGTACAGGAACTCTCTTGGTACAACAAAACTTGAAAGAGGCCATAAATTCTGCTCTTGTTGCTCTTGTCCTTGTTATTGACAGAATGCCAGCGTCTGTGGAGATAAGCATGTAACAATGCATGAGTGTAAGACTGTGTTATCTGTCTTCATTCTCACCTACTCAGAGTAGGCACACAAACTTATTTCCTGTCTCACAAAGTTGTGTTTTAAGCAAGAAAGTAACATATTAGAATTATATTTTATTACAATTTTCCTTACTATGGGTGAAAATTTTGCAGAGGTGCAAGGCAAGAATGGAAGCTAGAAGGTTAGTGAAGATGCTTGACTATTGGCTTAAGAGGTCTGTAACTTTGGATAGGAAGGTTTCTGTGAGAAGAGCTTAAAAGTGGTCATTTAAATTGTTTTATTTCTTTCCATTGGTCAGTTTTGTAAAAGGTGACTTGTTTTCTATCTCCATTGATACATAACTGCCTGCTTTGTGTTTCAATGGCGTAATTACTTATTTCACCTCTTAGGTAGAATTTCCTTATGGAAAGACTATATTTTATTTACTTCCTTATCTGCTAAATTATTTAGGGCAATGACTGTATTAATTGATTTTTTTAACTCAAAAATAGTAGTTTATATGTTCCAGGTACTATTCAAGGTGCTGTGGAGATACCTGCCAAATAATCAGACAAGCTTCTGCCTTTGTAGGGTTTTTCTTATCCCCATAGAGATGCATATTATTAATTATATATATAATATTCATTATATATTATTATATACATTAATTATTAATAATAATTATTAATCACTTTTTATGAATGCAAGTGTAATGAGCTCCATGTAGGAGAATGTCCATTATACTGACAGCAAATAACAAGGCAGGCTTCCTGTTGACCTGTGATATGGAAGAAATAGATTTAAACATTAAAATGGGGAGAAGACATTTCAGGGAGAATAAAATGCATTGATCTTGTGACAGGAGCAAGTAGAGGCATCTTAGCAATAGAAAGAAGATCAACATAGTTGGAACTCAGAGATAAAAGGCGAAGCTGGAACAGAAGGCAAGGACCAAGCAATTAAGAATGATATAGGTCATGTTAAGGTTTTAGCCTTTATCTCATTAGCTTATGGCATATGTCTAATAAGGCTTTACTTAAAGAACAAATCTGGGTATTACAGGAAGCAATGAGGACAGAAGTAGTAGACAGTGAAAAGACCAACTAGCTGAGATTTATGGAATGATATTTGAGTGAATTAGAAATGAGATGTTCGTGGCGTAAGATGGTAAGAAGGTGGGCAGTGGTTGCAGTGTAGAATATGCTGCTGCTGAAGTGGTAGATGAATCATCTTACTGGTGGAAAAAAAGAAGCTAGAGAGACGAGGCAGGTATGTGGAAGAGATGGTTCTTTTTGAAAATGAAGCAGATATTTGTAATAAGAAAAGTGAAGATTGTCAAAAAGCTCTAAGCATGTTAATCATAAATGCGTAATAGTGCTTTTCAGTTGCAATGTTGAAGGATATTTGCGTGAACCAAGGTCAGTGCCTGGCTCTTCTCCATAGTTATTTTCTACTTTATGACTATGAATGAATGCTGGGAGTCCTCAATAGTATTCCCTGGCTTGGTGATTTTCTAGGAGGATTCACAGAACTCAGCACACTGAGTTCTTAAATGGATGCGAATTTATGGATGTGATCATTTACAGTAAAAAGATTCAAAGCTAAATCATCAAAGGGAAAAGGGGTATGAGGCAAAGTCCCAAGGAAATAAGGTATAAGCTTCTAAAGAGTCTCCCTCCAGTAGAATAACAGAGAATGCATTTAATTACCCAGAAATGGGTTTTGATGACACATGTAAAATATTGTCTACAAGGGCAGCTCATAGGAGAGTCAGTACTCAAAGTTTTTATCGGGAGCTGATGATTATGTACCCTCTCCCTAATGTCCAAACTCCTAGTGTACCCTCTCCCTACCAAATGTCCAAACTCCTAGTGTTCAACATAAACATTGTTTTAACAGAATTCAGGCACAGTGAGTGAGTCATCAGTTTTAGCAAGGGGAAGAAACTTTCTTCATGTAATCCAAGTTCCCAGAGATCAGCCACGGACCAACCTTGCAAGCAGGCCTTTGAAAGGATATGTTAAGTCTTTTACATACAGCAGCAATAATAGAACTTGTAGAACATCCTTTATTTCCTAGTTCTTTGTGCTATTATACTTTCTGCATTATATTCTGCAGCAACCTATCAATGTACAGATGAGGCTCTCATTTATACATGAATGCCACAGACTCCTGACTTTTCTACTTTTGGGTCATCATATTTCTTCACTCTTTTTCAAACTGTACTCTTACTATACCACATATTTGGCTGAGCTGGTATTATGAAATTCAATATCATGCTCCTTTCTTTCTTCTAATCTCCTCTCTAGTCATTATGTATTGATCTCATGTCATACCTAAGTTACTTTGAAGGTTAATGGAAAAAACATCCTTTACTTTGAAATGTCTTTTTATATTAGTTTGTAATTTACATTCCTAACAACTCACAAAGATACCTAGGGTCTGCAATATTTCTAATTGGAGTTAAAAGATAATATTCAGGGGAAATTAAAAATTTAACAAAATCCCATAAAGATTTAATATTAATTAAAATAACTATAGTGTGGAAATATATTATCCAATAATGGTTTACTTTGTGGAAAAATGTATGCAGATGTTTTTACTGGACTAATGTTGCATTTATTGGGTGTAGGGTTCCACACTAATAGAAATTGCTAAGAAGATTATGGTGATCAGAACTGTGTTGCACCAAATTGTTAGGCTGTGGTTTAACACAATATAGTTTATATATTGTTCTCTGTTTTGTATTACTCCATACCAAATACCAAGAAGTTTTTACTTTTCTTTATTTCTAGTAATTGTTCCAATTCTCTAATTCCTTATTATTCAAAATATGTTCCATGAACCAATGACAGTGGGGTTACCTGAGAGTTTGTTAAATGTGCAGAATTCCAGGCCCACTCTCAGACCTACTGAATAAAGTTCTATTGTTTCCCCAATGTGCCTTCTTAGCCTCTAGCCATTGCCTCAGTTTAGAGCCGCTCTTCTTGGTACTCCAGGCAACTGTCTAAACGATGCATTTAGTACATTGACATCAACCCCAACACTAATATCCCTAAAATAAAATCTCTTGCCTTTACATTTTCAATACTGTTTCTAGGCAAGTAGTCACTGAGTTAGGGTGTGGTTTAAGCTGGAGTCATTCAGCTTTCTCTTATTCTTACATAATTCTTTCTCTATTTTTCATTAGTGTACTTGTGCCCAGATTCTGGACAGAACTAAAATATCCCACAGCCTTAGGCAATTTAATGATTCTCTTGACTCTGATGAAAGGGTATCTCATGGTTAGGAAGAGTTTAATTCTTTTTCTCACTCTGAGTTCCACAAATAGGCAACCTGCCATACTCTCTGGTTCATTTTACTTTTGGCTGTTTGTCTCCTCTCTTAGTTGATTCAACTTAAGGGTATTTACACTTGTCACTTGTAAGTTTTAGTGGATCATATAGCCTAGTGGAATATTCCACAACTAAAAATTTTGGTTACATAGAATCATTACCCTTCCAATTAAAATGCAAGTTACTATGAGAAAATAATTTCTCAAAATAGAAATCAAATTTCATATAAATTATAATTTAAACTCTGTTTGAATTTTATTATTAAGAGTTCTCTAGAAAGAGGTTAATTAACATTGGAATTTGATCTACATATTAAGCAAATTTACTTATTAAAATGTAGTTAATATGTATTGAGCTAATTTATACTAAAGAGAAATATTCTGTATAGTAATTTGAATTCTATTTGTAGGGCAAATAGTTTCACACTTTTCTAAGACTAGGTGAATATGCAAAGTGATAGAATTAAACCAACTGTAAGAATGAACAGATCTGATTTTTTTTACACTATGAAGCAACACTGTTCTCTAAATAGCAGGGTGCTTTTTGTGACTTTTTCCTTTAAAGTGCTGTTTTCATAAGTCAGAGTAAACTGTATCTATTCAATGTAATTTTGCTGAAGTCAGCAGTCCTAGTCCTAGACTTATTATCTTCAATTTATTACATGTGTTTGGTGAAATTGAACAAAATGTGTTTAGATGTTTTATTCTGGATTTGTCTTGAGAGTTCACTATGATAATAAGAAACTTTATTAAAGGTAACTGAATTCTAGGGTTTATAAAAATAATTTAAAAACTTTGAAATACTATGATTTAAATTTCTTAGTATGACCTTTTGTACCCCTCCTTGCCATTATAAACCATTCCAGTTTATGCTATAAATTCATATGTGCAAGATAGTGAAGCCATTAGATATAACAAATGCATGTCTAAAAGGGAAAGACAGTTTTCTTTTTTTAAAAAAATTTCCCCCTTGGGGTCTAATTTTGATGGAGTGCTCCAATAAGCCTGTCTATAATCTCAGGTCAAATAATAAAATCCCTCCCATAGATAGAAGATTACTAGGAGTTGCTACAAACTCAAATGCCCTCAGGGTCAGGAAGTTCTCTAGATCAGATACAGACTCTGAGTGTAGAATGCATGTGACAGGTGGCATGCCTAATTATGATGCTCAGGACATGCCTAAAGTTGTGACTTTCTAAACGTATTTATAGTTCATACATTCTACATAGTCTACCATTCAGAGATCTTTTTATTTATTTATTTAGTTATTTAGTTATTTATTTAGTTAGTTAGTTAGTTAGTTAGTTTTGAGATGGAGTTTTGCTATTGTTGCCCAGGCTGGAGTGCAGTGGCGTGATCTCGGCTCACTGCAAACTCTGCCTTCTGGTTTCAAGCAATTCTCCTGCCTCAGCCTCCCAAGTAGCTGAGATTATAGGTGCCCACCACCATGCTTGGCTAATTTTTGTATTTTTAGTAGAGACAGGGTTTCACCATGTTGGCTAGGCTGGTCCAGAACTCCTAACCTCGTGCTCCGCCCGCCTTGGCCTCCCAAAGTACTGGCATTACAGGCGTGAGCCGCCTCGCCTGGCCTTCGAGATCATTTTTACTATTAAAGTTGCTTAATAACAAAGTTGATGTCTTATTTTTATCAGTTTTTCAGGAAAATTGAGCAATTTTCCTACTCAACTTTAAAAGTTTTTTTAAGAGACTCATATTTCTGGGCATTTTTGCATAGCACTGGCCTGGGAAGTCCTTATGGTTAGTAGGACTGACCACAAAAGGATGATTTTTTTTTAACCCTTTACCTACAGAGCCTAATCAAAAATAACCTTGCAGGCAATAAAACAGTAATTGCTATAGTGGTAGAAACTTTTCTCTAAGGATTATAAATATTACCCATCTAATAATCTGGTGGTAAGCAGGAGATCTGAAAGCTCCTTTTGATATCAGAAGTTACCATGTGGCCCAATAAGCAGACAATACAAGTCACAGAAGGAAAAGAGATTGAAAGGTCCAGAACCTTGGACACAAACTTCACTTCTAACCACACTGACTAGATGTGTTTATTAATCCTTCAGTGAGGAGGGATTTGCTTTGTGATTAAACAAGGCTGCTTCTGAATTGTACATAGTGCAATTAATTGCCTCTGTGCCTAAGTTAATTGTTAGATATGTAACATTGGTAATGAGTATGTATACTAATAAAGGCAGCAACTTCTCATGAATATGAGCCCTGGAGTCAAACTGCCTGGCCCTGCCTTGCCCTAGCTATGTGACCTTAGGGAAATTATTTCACCTCTTATTCCTCAGTTCTCAGTCTGTAGCTAAAGATAATGAATATTTATTTTTATAGTGTTGTGTAAAAATTAAATCAGCTAATATAAGTAAAGCTCTTAATAAAGTGCCTAGAATAATGTAAAAAAACATTAAGCAAATGAAAGTTAATAATTATTAGTAAATAGACAAATGCAGTTTATTCATTACGATATTTAAACTTATGGTGATTGTTATTTACAATGCCCAGACTTAGTAAGCTCCATCTGGGAAGTACAAATCCAGTGAAAAGTGAATAAAATGAATCTTACTAACTGCCACGATTTCAAAGCCAGTCCAAAAATGGCTACACGTTTGAGTCACTTAGAAAACTTTCACAAACAGAACACAGGGGCCCACTCCATCTTTACTCAAGCTGTATTTCTGAGAATGGTTCTCTGAAAGATTTCCAAACAAGAATCTACAGATCTTGGAATTAAAAATTGATAGTGAGTTCTAACCATACCACAGATCCTCTAACCAGAGTTGCACAAAGTTAGGTTTTGATGGGTAACTATATGTTGCTACTGAATATATAACATGGTTTAGTTCTTTGAGGCATTATTTTCACCATTCGGAGTAGATATATCAAGGTTAAAAATGTCTAGCTTAAATAACTGAGTCTTGGACAGTAGGTTAGGGTTCTACGTTCACTTAGAACATTTCTCCGTGCATTAAAACAAGCAGGCAAAATTCTATCAGTCTCTATTCTGTGGTGATGGTGTTTGTGTGTGTATGTGTGTGCACATACGGATATTTATTATGTTAAATATGTCCACTTATTTAGTAACTGTTGCTCGTGACACTGTCTCTTCTGAGAGATGCAGTCCTACACTATAATTGGGCAGTGGACAGACTGGGAATAGACAGTTTACCTGAAGGAAGACCATACACTGGACAGTAATGTTTGAGGTAGTCTGCTTTGGCATGTTCCTGATATATGATATTAATAGAAAGCCTCAGATATGAGGGAAAACAGTGGTTCTTAGAATCATTATCAGAAAAACATTGTAGAAAATATTTAAGAATATTACCTAAGCTATCTAAAATTGCTATTATTTCAAATAGTGTGGGAAATATTTAGTTAAATCAGTAAGTCTATTTTCCCTCTGGAATTAGCACTCATTATAAGTGTATACATTGATAGATTTGGAGAATTGTGTATAGTCATGTACCCATTATCACCAGCAAGATATAGAACTATTTCATTAGCAAGATATAGAAGTGCAAAGAAGACTGGCTGGTTGGTGATGAGAAGTGAACCATGGAACAGATGTATAGAAATATTCAGCAGTATAGTGGAATCAGTTAATGGTAAAGTTAAACGTTGCCACTTAGCTCTCCTCTTCACTTCACCCATTGGACAATCAGTCCAAAGAATCTCGAGGCCTGATTGCACATAAACCAGCAGTAAAGAAACTGAGCAATAGCAACATCAGTAGATATTTGGAGGAGAGGGAGACACATTAGCAGTGTCACTGACCTAAGCACCATAAGAAGCATAAACGTAAAGTGCGATAGCAGAATAGCCAAACATTAGACCAGAACTTCCATTTTACCCTTTAATAAACCCCTATCGTTTGGCCAGAGTCTTTCTTTGACTAAATGGGGAGAGGAAATGTTTTAGAGTAATCGAACACTTCCGTATCTGGCTGGTGAAATAGTTCTATATCTTGCTGGTGATGACTGTATACGATTCTCCAAATCCATCAACCTATACACCTGTAATGATTGCATTTTATCTAATACATATTATACCTCAATAAAGTGAAATTAAGTTTTTAATTAATTTATTTTAATATAACTTATTATTTAATCTTAAATAAATCCAGCCAAAAATATACATTTAAAAGCCTCAACAACTTTAGCTGTAGGAAAGTAAAAGTTTGGGTTAGATGTTTGTGTTTCAGTGGGAAGCCTAATTATATTGTAACTTGAAGAAGAGACACCCATGAAATCATTGGTTGCAAAAAATGGAGGTAAGCTAGTAGCCAAAGTATCTTATAGAATTAATACTATAGGAACTTTGTAAAAGATTTAATTTATTTACAGAGTAAATAAATGTATTTACAGGGTGCACTAAGAAATTAACTGAGAATGATTAAGCAATCTGTTTAAGGTTATAGAAAGAGACAATAAAACGAAAAAACTAAAAATTATTTGAAAAAAAAAATTTTTTTTTTTGAGATTGAGTCTCGCTCAGTTGCCCAGGCTGGAGTGCATTAGCATGATCTCCACTCACTGCAAGCTCCACCTCCCGGGTTCACACCATTCTCCTGCCTCAGCCTCCTGAGTAGCTGGGACTACAGGCACCTGCCACCATGCCCGGCTGATTTTTTGTATTTTTAGTAGAGATGGGGTTTCACCGTGTTAGCCAGGATGGTCTCGATCTCCTGACCTTGTGATCGGCCCTCCTCGATCTCCCAAAGTGCTGGGATTACAGATGTGAGCCACCGTGCCTGGCCTGAATTGTTCTAAAGTTTAGAGTACTTTGAAGAAGGTATTTTTTTCCTGGTTCTCTGGTAGATTTGATAGAATGAAAACTATTTGTCTTCTCAATAACTAGAGACAACTATTTTCTAAATGTTAATATTTCAAACTCACCAACTGCATTATATTTATTATTGGCTATTTCATAGGTTAACCTATAGTTTTTGCTTCATATAATTCACTTTTTTCCAACTAACACTCAAAATTACTTGTGTAGTTACTGCAAATTTCAGTTTAGCTGGTAGGCCCAGTAAGTGCATTTAAAAATAGAAAATGGTCAAATCTAACTTTTGGATTCTGATAGCTAAGGGTAATTGCATTGAAATCATTACCCTTCCAAGGAATAAATGCTTGCTGAACATTGACCCCCTGCTTAAATAAAATGGGGTTATTTTTTTTCTTACCAGGTGAATCTTTTGACACTTTGATGCCAAGTGTCATTACCTCTGTCTGGTCTGTGAATTGCTGAATTCTTCGTAAGTATGATTTAATAGCCTGAATCTGTCATGAAATATTTATAGCGTTTTTGTGATTTGAAGATTTTGAATTTTACTTATAACCATATTATTAAAGAAATGCCCTATAAAGGAGATGCCACAATACCACAAGATAATATGATAATATTTATCTTGTGCAAGTACAATTATTCTGATACAAGTATATTTTGGGTCTCTTTATGGAGATAATGTCTAGTGAAAAGTCAAATACTTAAAAAACCATGTGGGCATCATTTTTACGAGCTTTAAAAGGCTAATCCAACAGAGAAGTAAGTTTAGCATTTTTAAATAAAGTTTTAAAACTAAAATTTAAAAGCAGAATTGGGTAAGATTCTAAGAAACAGATACAAATAATATTTTTTAAGTTAAAAAATTTAATTGACATAATATTTATACATATTTATGGGGTACATTGTGATGTTTCAAAACATTTATACATTATATAATTATAAAATTAGAGTAATTAGTAGATCTGTCACCTCAAACACTTATCATTTCCTTTTGGTGATAAGATTCAAAATTCTCTTTCAACTATTTTGAAATATACAATACGTAATTGTTAACTATAGTCGCCCTACTGTACAATAGGACACCAGAACTTATTCTACCTATCTAACTGTTACTTTGTACCTTTTGATCAACCTCTGCCCATCTCCCCACTCCTTACCCCTCCCTAGCCTCTGGTAACCACTATTCTACTTCTATGTGATCAACCATTTTTTATATTCCACATATGAGTGAGATTATGCAGTAGTATTTGTCTTTCTGTGTCTGTCTCACTTAACATATCCTTTAGGTTCATCTATGATGTCTTTAATGATGGAACTTCATTTTTTATGGTTGAATAGTATTCCATTGTGTATAGATACTAGATTTTCTTTATCCATTCATAAATTAATGACACTTAGGTTGTTTTCATATCTTGGCTATTTTGAACAGTGCCAGAATAAACATGGGAATGCTTATATCTCTTAAAATACTGATTTCATTTCCTTTGGTTATATACCCAGTAATGGTATTATTCCTGGATCATATGTAGTTCTATTTGTAATTTTTTTGAGGAATCTCCATGCTGTTTTACATAATGGCCATACTAATTTATATCCCTACCAACAGTATGTAAGTGATACAGACAGGAGGCAGGGAAATACTGGGTAGAAGAGGGTGGTGCCCCAGCAAAGGCCCCACTCTCAAGCCTGGAAACCACAGCCCTAAGTAAGAATAGTTTTCCCTATTTTCCACCCAAATGTTGCCTTTTTCGACCTGCCCTGCCACCCTATCCTGTGCCCACGGACCTCAGCTGGCAAAGAGACAAGTGACTCAATGTCAAGAGAAGTAACTGTGCATCAGAGACTATGGATAGATATGGCTTAACTTCAGACTGCATGACTTTAGAGAGGAACCCAGCTGGAGATGGCTGGACTTCAGGGAAAGATCACCTTTTTCCCACACCATCCCCTTTTCAGCTCCACTTCTACTGAGAGCCACTTCCACTGCTTAATAAAATCTCCAAATTCACCATCCTTCAAGTCCTTGTGACCTGATTCTTCCTGGATTCTGGACAAGAACCTGGGTACTAAGAGGGCAGAGTGTAAAACGTTGTCACCCTGACTCTCCACTGAGCTGGTTAACACTTAGCCATCTGCGGGTGTCAACTGCTAAAAGAACATTAATTGTAATGCACTCCTAGAGGCAGCCATGGGGCACGAGCCCAAAAGCACTTTCCACAGTCCTGGCACCCACTTGCCTGTGTGAAGGTTTGAGCCCAGCAGGTTTGAGTGAGTGAAGTTTATACCTGCCAGCCCCAAAGCGGGCAGCTGGACCCAGAGCTGGTACACTCAAATTCCCACCTGTGAAAGGGTCAGTGAAACTTTCCTATCTCATAAGAAATCCTTAATCTCTACATCCTCATCAACACTTGTTATTTGCCATTCTCATAATGGGTATTTAACTGGAGTGAGGTGATATCTCATTGTGATTTTGATTTACATTTCCTGATGATTAGTGAATATCTATTGAGTACTTATATTTATTGAATATTTATTGAGTACTTATAATTATGCCAGGCACTATAATAATTACATATATATTAATGAATATACTTCCTAGTCCAAATAGAATATTTTCTGTTCTTTGTACTATATTATATGTGTGTATATGTATGTATGTATGTATGTATATATAACTATTTTCATTGTGTACTCACTGAGTGCTCAGGCACTAATCTGAATGTCTTACATGAAGTAACATAGTTCATCTTTACCACAGATCAATGAAGTAGGTCATAGTACTGATTACCATTTATCATTTAATGTTAAGGAGAAGGACACCAAAGCATAATGCTATTGTATGATTGTCTGTGTCCCTTTGAAATTCATATATTGAAACCTAATCACCAGTGTGATGGTATTAGCAGGTACGGCCTTTGGGAGGTGATTAGGTTGTGAGGAAGCAGCTCTTATAAATAGAATTAATGCTCTTATAAAAGAGACCCCAGAGAGTTGCCTTGCTCCTTCACCACCTTAGGCTTCAGCCAGAGGGCGCCCTTTAGAAGGTAGAAAGCAGGGCCTCAACAGACATTGAGTCTGCCTTGATCTTGGAATTACCAGCCTTCAGAACTGTGACAATAAATTTCTGTTGTTTGTAAGATACCCAATTTATTGAATTTTGTTACAGCAGCCCAAACAGGCTAAGACAGAGAATTTGAGGGCCTTTTCCATTTTACAAGGGCTGGTTGAACTCAGACTATTCTACAGGAATGCTCTTTTCCATTATAGTCAAGTCGTATATTGGATATCAAAAGCAAAATTCAATGGTTATGTCATTTAAAGGAAATTGTAGAAACAATAATCTAAATTATTTGAATTAAAAAATTTAAAATTCCAGTTTTCTCTCCTAATTCCTTTTAAACTTTAACTGCTTTTGTCTGAACTCATAAAGTGACCATTTTTATATTCAAGTTATTCATTCATATTTTAGAATTATATATTTTACTGTTTATCTAAATGTGCAATTCAATTAAAGTAACATTTTCATTAAAAAACAAAAAACAAAAAACTTTGAATAGCTGGGTGTGGTGGCTCATGCCTGTAATCCCAGCACTTTAGGAGGCCAAGGCAGGGTGATTGCTTGAGCCCAGAAATTTGAGACCAGCCTGGGCAACATGGTGAAACCCCGTCTCTGAAAAAAAAAATACAAAAATTAGCCAGGCATAGTAGCTTGTGCCTGTAGTCTCAGCTTCTTGGTAGGCTGAGGTGGGAGGATCACCTAAGCCTGAGAAGGTCAAGGCTGAAGTGAGTCATGATTGTGCCACTGAATTCCAGCCTGAGTGACTGAATGAGGCCATGTCTCAAATTATAATAATAATACAAATAATAAAATAAAAAATAAATTAAAAATGAGAATAGCATTTTTCCTACTCAATATTCTTTTATTTTTGAGTGATAATTGACAAAAGTTTTTTTGTCAATTTAAAGTATGCACTTAAGGTATGCACTATGATGATTTGATATATGTATATATTGTGAACAAATTATTGAGCTAATTAACATAATTGTCATCTCACATAGTTACCATTTGTTTATGATGACCCTTAGCAAATTTCAATTATATAAAACATTGTTATTAACTATAGACACCGTAATGATCATTATTCCTCCAGAACTTACTCATTTTATAACTGAAAGTTTGTACATTTTAACCAACATCTTTCCATTTTTCCCCATTCCCTAACCCTAGTAAGTATTCTTCTACTCTCTGTTTCTGTGTGTTTGACTTCTGTAGATTTCACATATAAACAAGATCATACAGTATTTGTCTTTCTGTGTCTGGCTTATTTTACTTAGCATAATGTCTTCTGGGGCAGACATGTTGTTGCAAATAGCAGGATTTCCTTCTTTTGAAAACTGAGTAATATTTCAATATATGTGTGTGTGTATATCACATTTTAAAAAATGATCCATCCATCAATGGCTATAGATTATTTCCACATTATGGGTATGATGAATAATGCTACAATGAACATGGGAATGGAGATATCTTTTCAAGATAATTATTTTATTCTCTGGATGTATACCCATAAGTGGGATTGATGATTTCATATAACTCGATTTTTAATTTTTTGAGAAAATTCCATATTTTTCATAATGACTATAGCATCAATTTACATTCCTATCAACAATGAATATGGGTGCTTTTTTCTTCATATCTTTACCAACACATGTTATCTTTTGACTTTTTAGTAACAGTGATCTTAAGAGGTATGAGGTGATATTTCACTGTTTACATTTTTATTTCCTTGATTATTAGTGCTGTTGAGCTTCTTTTTGTATACTTGTTGGTCATTTGTATGTCTTATTTGAAAAATGTTTATTCACGATATCACCCATTTTAAATCAAGTCATCCTTTTACAATTAAGTTGTGTGAGTTACTTATTTTTTTGGATGTTAACTTCTTCTCAGATGTGTGGTTTGCAAACATTTTCTCTCATTCCATAGGTTGTCTTGTCACTTTGTTGAGCATTTTATTTTATGTGTAAGTTTATTTTATTAAACTTCTTAGTTTAATGTAGTCTCACTTGTTTGTTTTTGTTCTTGTTGCCTAGAATTTTGGTGTCATATCCAAAAAAAAAAAAAAAAAAAGGAAAGGAAAACCCAAAAAACACTGCAAAGACCAAAGTCATGGAGCTCTTTGCCTATGTTTTCTTCTAGGAGCTTTACAGTTTTAAGTTTTATTTTTAAGTCTTTAGTCCATTTTGAGTTCATTTTGTTTATAGTGTTAAGATAAGGATCTAATTCTATTTTACTTTTTACCTGTAGATTTCCAGTTTCCCCAGTGTATTGAAAAGGCTATTCTTTCATTTCATATTCTTGTTATAGTATTGACAACTTTGTTGAAGATTAGTTGACTGTATCTGAATAGGTATATTTTCTGGTCCTTATATTCTATTCAATTGGTCTATGTGTCTGCTTTTACGCCAATACCATACTGTTTAAATTACTATAGCTTTGTAATATAATTTAAAATTAGCAAGTGTGATGCTTCCAGCTTTAAAAAAAAAATTTTTTTTTTTATTTCTTTGCTCAAGATACACATTTTAGGACTTTTTTTCTATATCTATGAAATATGCAATTGAAATTTTAATAGAGTTGTGTTAAATTTGTATATTGCATTAGGTAGTATGGACATTTCAGCATTGCTACTTTTGGCCTATAAATATGGAATATCATTAAATTTCTTTGTGTTTTTAAAAATTTCCTTCAACAATGTTTTATAGCTTTTGTGAACAGATCCTTCACCTCCTTGGTTAAATTTATTCCTAAGCATTTTACATTTTTGGATTCTATTTTGAATGAGATTGCTTTCTTAATCTAATTTTTTGGATATTTCGCTATTATCACATAGAAATGCAACTGATTGTTTTATTTTAATTTAGTATCTTGTCACTTAACTGAATTATTTATTAGTTCTCAAAGTTTTTTGGTAAAGTCTACAAAATTTCCTAGATATAAGAAAATGTTTTGTAATCAGAGACAACTTTACTTCTTTCTTTCCAATTTGGATGCCTTCTATTTCCTTTACTTGCTTAATTTTCTCCAACTGAGACTTCTAGAGTCTATGTTGAATAGAATGGCAAGAGTTGGCACTTGCTATGGTATGAATATGTCTTCCTGAAGTTCATGTGTTGTAAACTTAATTGTCAAAGTAACAGTGTTAAGAAGTGGGCCCTTGTGGTAAGTATCATGAGAACAGAGTCCTCAAAAATGGATTAATGCTGTTATCCTGAAAGTTAGTTCTTGCAGGAGTGATTTAGTCGTCTTGGGAGTGAGTTAGTTCTCATGGGAATTAATTAGTTCACACAGGAACAAGTTGTTATAAAAGTTAGTTTGGCTTGCTATTGCAGTCCCTTTTATATATTGTTGCCCTCTTACCATGTTTTGATCTAGTAAAAAGATCCTCACCATATCTGGTGAACTTTGAACATCCCAGGCTCTAGAACTGTAAGAAATAAATTTCTTTTATTTTAAAATTACCCAGTATGTGATATTCTGTTATAGCAGCAGTGAAATAGACTGTTCTTATACTACTATAAGAAATACCTGAGATTAGGTAAATTATAAGAGGAGAGGTTTTATTGGCTCATGGTTCTGAAGGCTGTAAAGGAAGCATAGTGACATCTGTTTGCAGGGAGGCCTTAGGAAGCTTCTAATCATGGCAGAAGGCAAAGGGGTAACAAGTACATCATATGGAGAAAGAAGAAAAAAGAGAGAGGGGGAGGTGTTACACACTTTTAAATGACCAGATCTCATGTGAACACAGAGGTAGAGCTCACTTATCACCAAGGAGATGGCCCAAGCCATTCATGAGGGATTTGCCCCCATAATCAAAACACCTCCCACTAGGCCCCACCTCCAACACTGGTGATTTTAATTCAACATGAGATTTTGATGGGCACAAATACTGAAACTGAATCATGTTGCCCCTTGCCTCTCCCAAATCTCATGTCCTTCTCACGTTGCAAAATACAATCACGCTTCCCAATAATCCCCCAAAGTCTTAACTCATCCCAGCATTCACTCAAAATTCCAGGGTTCAAAGTCTCCTCTGAGACAAGGCAAATTCCTTCCACCTATGAGACTATAAAATGAAAAAGCAAGTTAGTTACTTCTAAGATAAAGTTGTGGTGTAGGCATTGGGTAACACAAGCTCCATGCAAGTTTGAAACCCAGGAGGGCAGTCATTAAATCTTAAACCTCAAAAATATTATTTTATGACTCCATGTCCTACACTCAGGACACACTGGTGTAAGGGGTGGGCTCCCAAAGCCTTGTGCATCTCCCCATCTGTGGCATTGCAGGGTTTGGCCCCTGAGACTGCTCCCACAGGTTCTTGAGTGCCTGTAACTTTTCCAAGTGCGGGGTGCACACCACTAGTAAATCTATAATTCTTAGGTCTGGTGGGGCTCCTTTCTTAGAACTCCACTAGGCAGTGCCCCACTGGGGACTGTGTGGGGGCTCCAATCCCACATTTCCCCACTAAACTTCCCTAATAGAGGTTCTCTGTGGGGCTCTACCTCTGTATCAGGCATCTGCCTAGGCACACAGGCTTTTCCATACATTCTCTGAAATATAGGCCGAGGCTGCAAAATATCCTTCACTCTTGCATTCTGTGCACCTACAGACCTAAAGCCACATGGAACCCACTAAAGATTATGGCTTGCATTCTCCAAAGTGACAGCCTGAGCTGTATCTGGACCCCTTTGAGCCCCCACTAGAGCTGGAGCAGCCAGGATGTGGTAACCGGTATCCCAAGACTGCACCTAGCAGCAGGGCCTTGGTCTGGCTCGTGAAATGATTCTTCCCTCCTTGGCCTCCAGGCTTATAATGGGTGGGTCTGCCACAAAGGTCTTTGAAATATACTTCAGGTCTTTCTTATATCGTCTTGACTGTCAGCACTTGGCTCCCTTTTAGTTATGCAAATATCTCTAACAAGTGGCTGCTCCACAGCCTGCTTGAATTCATCTCCAGCAGTAGCTTTTTATTTTCATGTCACATGGCCAGCCTGCAAACTTTTCAAACTTCTGTACTCTGCTTCCTTCTTAAGCATAAGTTCCAACTTTAAGTAATTTCTTTGCTTCTACTTCTGAGCACGGGCTATTAGAAACAGGCCACATCTTGAACACTTTCCTGGTTAGAAATTTTTTCCACCAGATACCATAAATCATCTCTATGAAGTTCAAGCTTCCACAGATCCCTAAGGCATGAACAGAATGCAGCCAAGCTCTTTGCTAAGGTATAACATGCATGACATTTGCTCCATTTCCCAATAAGTTCCTCATTTCTATTTGAGACATTGGCAGCCTGGACTTCACTGTTCATATCACTAGTAGCATTTTGATCACAACCATTTAAGCAGTCTCTAGGAAATTCCAAACTTTCTCTCATCTTTCTATCTTCTTCTATGCCCTCCAAACTCTTCCAACCTCTCCCCATTACCCAGTTCCAAAGTGGCTTCCACATTGTTAGGTATCTTTATAGCAATGCCTCACTCGTCAGTATCAGTTTTCTATATTAGGCCATTCTTGCACTACTATAAAGAAATACCTGAGACTGGGTAATTTATAAGAAAAGAGGTTTTATTGGCTCACATTTCTGAGGCTTTTCAAGAATAATAGCAGCATCTGTTCCTGGGGAGGCCTTGGGAACCTCCATTCATGGTAGAAGGCAAAGGGGAAGCAAGCATATCACATGGAAAGACAGGAATGAGCAAGAGGGAGTGAGTTAGAAGGTGCGACACACTTTTAAATGACCAGATCTCATGTGAACTGAGTGAGAGCTCATTTATTACCAAAGGGATGGCCCAAGCAATATATGAAGGATTTGCCCCCATGATTCAAATACCTCCTATCTGGCCCCACCTCCAACATTGGAGATTACAATTCAACCTAAGATTTTGGTAGGGACAGATATCCAAACTACATCAAGCATAACACAGACTAAGAGAAATACTTGGTCCTGTGAAGGGAAGCCATTGCTATGACATCTGAAAATGTGGAAGGGGTCTTGGAACTGGGTAATGGGCAGAGGCTTGAAGAATTTGGAGGCCTAGGCTACAAAAGCCTGTCTTGCCATGAATGGAGCATTCTGGCCAATTCTGGTGAAAAACTCAGAAGAAAAGGCTAGGGAAAGTCTAGACATTTTTAGAGATTACTTAAGTGCTTGTAATCAGAGTGTTGATAGAAATATGAACAGTAAAGGCCATTCTGATGAGGTCTCAGACAGAAATCAGGAATATCATACTGAAAACTGAAGTAAAAGCCATCCTTGTTAGAAAGTAGCAAAGAACTTGACTGAACTGTTTTTGGGCCCAAGGGCTTCATGGATGATAAACTAGGATACCTGATCTAAACAATAAAGCATTCAGGTTCTGCCTGGCTGCTTTTAATTGCTCATAGTAAGATGCTAGAGGAAAGAAATTATATTAAAACAGAATTTGTGATGAAAGCAATTCAAAGAGATTTTTAAAATTTGTAGCCCAACCATGTGAAGAACAAAAAAACACGTAACAGTGTGGCCAAGTGACCCTTTGCAGGGAATATTGGTATGAATCGAAGGGAGCTAGGTGCTATTCATCAGGACAATGGGAGAAAAAGATCCCAAAAGCATTTCAGACATTTTTGAGGCTGCCCATCGCATGGCAGTCTCAGAGATCTAAGAGGGCAGAATAGTTTCAGGTGACAGGCCCTGGGTGATCTCCACAGGCTCACTGCCCAGGGCCCCCTTTGGACTCTGCTCCCTGAATTCCGCTGCAGTGCTCCTCAGCCGTCCCATTCATGGCTCACATGGGCCCAGGTGCAGCTCAACCTGACACTCCAGAAGGTACAAGTCATAAACCTTAAAAGCATACATATGGGGCTAATTCTGCAGGCTCACAGAATGCAGGAACTGTGGTGCTGTTGCTTCTGCCAGTTAAACTTCAAGAGATGTAGTGAACAGCTTGGAATCTGAGGCAAGACTTGTTGTAGGGGTGAAGCCACCACAGAGAACCTCTACTAGAAGAATGCCTAGTGGAGCTGTGGGAGTAGAACCATCACTGAGGCACCATAACTGTAAAGTTTCCAGTATGCAATGCTAGCATAGGAGAGCTGAAGCATGAGAGGAGCCCAGCAAAGCCATTGGAGCCATAGAAATAGGAATACCTGAGGCATGGGGGCCCAAGCCCTACTTTAAAGTATGCAGGAAGCAGGACATGGAATCCAGGAAAATTATTCCAGAACTTTAAGACCTAATGTTGTTTTTCTCATTGGGTATTGGACTTACCTGGGGCAGTTACTTCTTTCTTTTTGCCTATCCTCTGCTTCTTAAACGGGAGTGTCTGTCCTAGGCCTGTCTTGTCATTTTGGTTATAGATAGCTTGTTTTAATTTCACAGGCTCACAGCTGGAATAAATTTACCTCAGGATGAATTGTTCCTTCAGTCTCAGATGAGACTGGACTTTTGAGTTGGCAGTGGAGCAAGTTAAGACTTTTGAGGGTATTGAGATGGAGTAAGTGTATTTTTCACTGTGAGAAGGATATCAATTTTGGGGGCCAAATGTGTAATAGTATGGTTTGGATATCTCCCCCAAAAGTTTATCTGTTGGAAAGTTAATTGCCAATGTAATATGGGACCTTTTAGAGGTGATTGGGGTATGAGGGCAGAGCCCTTTTGAGTCGTTCAATACCATTATTGTGAGAATGAGTTCTAATGAGAGTGAGTTTAGACAATAGTGGGTTGTTTGAAAGCGAGCTCAGCTCACTATCCATGCCTCTTTTGCATACTCTTGCTCTCTTGCCGTGTGATCTTCTCTGCCATGTTATGATGCAGTAAGAAGGTCCTCACTAGATGCCAACCTGTTGACCTTAGATTTCCCAAACTACAGAGCTGTCAGCTAAATAAACTTCTATTCTTTATAAATTACTCAGTCTGTAGTATTCAGAATAACAGAAAATAGACTAAAACGGTAAGAAAAAAAGAACTTTTTAAGACAACATCCACTTGAAGTCAACAGAATTTTGATAATATGAATGTCAAACTTTTAGTCTATACATTTCCCAGTAGCTGGAACCGTGTCTTACTTTTCATTTAATGCTTTAGACAGTTTGTGACATTTAATAAGTTTGCATGAAAAAATTGAAATAAAACATTGTGGCTAACTGCCACTGCTACTACTTGAGACCGTCATTACAAGAATTACTACTATTACTGCCTGAGACCATCATTACAAGACTGAATGAAGCAGGACGAACACGGAAATGATAACAAAAAACAAAAGAAACTATTTTAAAGGAAGGGGCCGGGGGAAGAAGAGGGCTCCCTGCTTCTAGTGAGCAAATGCAGCCCCTCGAGCTTCCACAGCTGTTCTTATTTATCGGGTAGAATGAGCAGGGGGGAGGAGGTAATGATTGGTCAGCTTCTTGATTGATCACAGGTTCTCATTATTACTAACAGGCTTCAATTACGCCTAATCATAAGAAACACTTGTGCCTGGGTCGGACTGCCCTTAGCAGTCCGTCTGGGTGGCAGACACAGTTTTTCAGTTTGCCAATGTTCTGCATTTATGAGGAACAGTTTCCTGCTTACTCATATAGCCTCCGGTGGTATACTGAGTTGATCACGACCCTCAATCTTTTGGCCTCCAACAAAACTTCATCAAGGTACATTACTAAACCTTATTTTAAAAATAGAGTTTTGTAATGGAAAATTCCTGCTGGAAAATAGTGTACTTTGAAAAATACATTAACTCTTGTATTCCACTACGAGTTTGACTCAACTGGTAAGAAGGTAAAAGGTTAATTAATTTAAGAAATATGTAAAACTTGTATCATCCTATTTGTGAAGTAGTTTTCCTTGTTCATGCATCTGTGGCCTTTTGAAATATCTATGGGTTTTTATTTCCACATATGTTAAGGCATGTGTTAACCATTCACTTTTGTACTTTCATTAGGTATGTAACCTTGACTTAAATACATTTATTAATTGGATCAGCAGGCTCTACAAAAATTCAATACATCTTTTTGTAAGAAATGATTTAGTGGGAAGGTAATTTTTAAAAAACATATATCAATTATATGCATTTCTTATAATTCATAGCATTTCTCTGCATAAATTTTTTGATAAAATGAAGCTACTATAACAACAAAGGAACAGACTTTTTTTGGAATGTATGAAATGAAATAATTTGTTTCAATAACTTTCAAGAAGAAAGTGACAATTTAATTGTGACTGGAAGGACAGCTATGGAAAGTTTTCAGAATTGTCATCAAAGAAATACTTTATGTAGATTATGAAAATTCCACCATATGATAATTTTAAAAGTGCTAATAAGAACAAAGAGAATAACTTTTCCTTATTGTCAAAGATTTTTTAAAATACATAATATTAAGGAGAAATAAATAATTCCTTCCTGGTAGAAATATAAATTTTTATAATGTTTCTATTTTATATTATATAGGAAGGAAGTTTTATTTAAAACCCATAGAAAAATGGAAGGAAACAATTTTTTGGGAGTAATAATATTACAGGGGACTTCATAAAAAGTATTTTCAATAAAATTTTTATAATAAAAATTAGTAATGTGACAAATACTATTTTAAACCTAAAAACAATGTCTTTTAAATACATATTTTATATTTTGGGGAAAGTTATCTAAGCATATTGACTTATTTTGTAATATGATACCAGTTCACAATGTTAATGATAGTTGCAAGTAAAATGATGAATAACAACTTTATATAGGTAAAGTGACTATTTCTGTCATATAACATTAAATAAAGTTGTAAAGAATCTTCATCATTGCTATTACATAAAAATATACAGTGGACCACAGTTTTCAGCTTTCTGTCTCTATAGACCTGTCTTTTCAAGATACTTCAGATAAAGGCAGTTATATAATACATAGTCTCTTGAACTCATCATCTTTAAATGGTTTACTATTCATCTGTGTTGTAGCATGTATCAGTATTTTGTTGTTTTATATTGCTGAATAGTATTTTATCTGTTCACCTGTTGATAGACATTGTTACAATTTGAGATTATTACAAAAATGCCACTATGAATATGTACATGCCTTTGTATGGACACATATTTTTCTTTCTCTTGGGTAGATTAGTAAGAGTGAAATTACTAGGTCATAGAAGTGTATTTTTTTAACTGTATAATTTACTGCTATTCTGATTTCCAAAGTAGCTGAACCATTTTATATTCCTAACATTTTACAATTCTACCAGCAATGAACAGGGTTTCAGTTTCAGTTTCTCTATATCATCTCCAATTCTTGGTATTGTCTGCGTTTTTTATTTTAGGCACTATTGTGGATGTGTAGTGGTATTTCTGTGTGGTTTTTATTTGCATTTCTCTAATGACTTAATGATGACCAGCATCTTTTCATGTGCATATCAGCCATTCATATATCTCCTTTGGTGAGATATCCATTCAAATCATTTTCCCATTTTAAAAATTAGGCTTTCTTATAGTTGAGTTGTAACAATTTTTTATAAATTTTTTAATGCAAGTACTTGATCAAGTATATGATTCATGAGTTTTATCTTCCAGTCTTTGTCCTGTCTTTTAATTTTCTTAATAGAGAATTTTGAAGTGTAGAAGTTTTAAATTTTTATAAAATTCAATTTTTAAAATTTTCTCTTATGCATTGTACTTTTGATGTTTTATCTAAGAACTTTTTCTCAAAGTTTACAGATATTTTCTTTTATATTTTCTTCTAGAAATACTTTGTTTCAGTTCTTAATTTTAGGTAATTATCCATTCTCAGTTAATTTGTGCATTTGTGTGATATATTAGCATCTAAGTTTATTTTTTGCATGTACATATCACATCAGGTTGTCTCAGAAACATTTCTTGAAAAGATTATCATTTATCCCATTGACTTTGCATCTTGGTTGAAAATCAATTGATTGTAAGTATAAGGCTTTATTTTTGGACTCTTATTTTTATGTCCTCATTATATTCCTTTGGTTAGCTTTCATAGGACAGATATTCTTACATACTTTTTAAAAATCTTTTTTCCCCAGGTATATAGTGCTTTTTTGGGTAAAGAACTTGCAGTTCTCCTACTTATTGGTAGCCAGAAGTCTCACTGAGTATACTATTTCTGAAGGATGGGGGAATAATGCCTAGTAAAGGAAATCATCTAAATAAAAATACAATTCATTCCAACATGTCTGGCTAGAATATTTTTGTCAAATGTGGTTAAACTTTGAGTGATAGCAAATCATTAACATAGGAGTTAGAACCTAACAAAAAGAAATATTGATTATCTATAAACAAGATAAAGAGAGTAGCTAGGTAAAGTAAGACAGAAGTTCTAGTTCAAAAATCATGTATAAACCTCAAGTCTGCTATATAGGATTCATAAAAGTATGTGATTGGGTAATTTTAGGCAGATTAATAATGAAAAAATAATTATTTGTTGAAATGAGAGTTGGATTAGTCATTACCAATGAAATGTTTCCAGAATTCCTGGATTTCTGTAGTGACTTAACTTATGTTTAATATATAAGCAAGTTTTGCTCCTAATAATAAACTGCCTGCCTTGACCTCTCAGTGGATGTAAACCTTGGAAATAATCTTATTTGAATTTAGATTTATATACTTCTTAGGAGTGTTTTTAAGATTAATGCTAATTTTGTAATTGAGTACTTGATTAAACCTCTTGGAAAAATGTGCAACTCTATTGATGATGTACTAAATAGATAATGTATTATACAGAAAGTTTCTATCTTTTGAGAAGTAAGCTCAAAATGTATTTACCCTTGGAAGAGTAAGCTAAAATGGCAGAGTATCTAGGACAAGCTTGTCCAACCCATGGCCTGTGGGTCACACGTAGCCCAGGATGGCTTTGAAAGAAGGCCAACAGAAATTCGTAAACTTTCTTAAAACATTATGAGGTTTTTTGGTGATTTTTTTTTTTAAAGCTCATTAGTTATCATGAGTATTACTATATCTTATGTGTGGGCCAAGATATTTCTTCTTCCAGTTTGACCCCAGGAAGCCGAAAGATTGAAGACCTCTGACCTAAAAGTTAATGAGATTTGAGTCTGTTTTTGGTTCTAAAGGTGATAATATTTTATATTGACTTTGAAGTTTCACAAAATAGTAGAGGTAGCCTATTCATAGCACTGAAAGCTGGAAAATATGCAATTGAAAAAGAATTTAAAATGTATGGAGAAGAATTAGGATAAAAGTGGCATATATCATAATACTCAGCCAAGAAAACTGAGTATTTCAAGAAGGGAGCAACATATCTAATAGTAAAAAGGGAATAAAAAGCATGAAAAAGCTTTTGGATTAGAAAGTATATGATAAAACCGTATCTCTATCTTGAGCCTTAAATTACCGGCATATGGGGGATTCTGTCTCAATAACAACTTTACAAGTTGAATTTAAACCTGAAGATTTTTCAGATGAAGAGCTAGCACTAGAAGATAATATGTATAACATTTCTGACTTGTGATTGAAAATAAACAACAGTTCAGAGAGTCACACCATGTGATCTTTTGTTATATCTAAAAGCTTATGTAGCATTTTACAGTGATTGAATGAAATAATATGGTTTGTGATGTCTATTGTTTATTTTTTGGTATGTTATTGTATTAGTTATCTAATCCTGTGTTATTGTATTAGTTGTATACTGCTGTATAACAAATCACCACAAACTTATTGACTTAAAGCAGCATGCCTTGACTTCCTAGTTTCCAGCTCTAATATATAAAGAGCTCGGAAATTGTCACTGCGATCTTTACAACAAGAAAAAGCTGAACAAAATAAAAATCAGCAACTTTTCTTGGATTTGTTGGAGAACTTGTGAGAAAGATCCCCTTATGGCTCTGGCTAGGAGAGAGAGTATTTTTGTGAAATACAGGGTGAATGTTCCTCATCTAAAACACTTTGGGCAATAAGTTTTTCATTTTCAGATTTTTATCCTAAATTTGAAAATCTGAAATCTGAAAAAACTCCAGTGAGCATTTCCTTTGAGCATCATGTCAGCACTCAAAAAGTTTTAGATTTTAGAGTGTTTTGGATTTGGAATTTGAGATGGCCGACTTGTACAGCCAGAGACATCTCCACAACAGAGGCCTAGTCTCCAGCTTGAAAAACTTTACCAGAGATGTATCTTAGAGATGTGGAGGAAGGACATTCATCTCATTTTAGCCCCCTTTACCTTTCCTGCCTCATCTAAGGAATGGCAAGCTATATAAGAAGAAATGCTTGTGGAGGTCCCTGGCCAGGGACACAGGCCCCCCAAAATAGATCTACTTGGAAAATTATAGAATGCCCCTCTCTTCACATTTTACCAAGACTGTACCAACATACATGGGCTCCAGCATAGTCGTGGATTATATTTGAAAGATCTGAGAGACACAAAGAGTGTATCTGAGGAAAGAATACTTGACGGAAGTCCGAAGTCAAGATTGGAAACAAAAACAAAAACACTAGCTTCTGCCACAAATAGCTACAGCAAACATTAAACAAACTCTGACTACTAGCTAGATTAACATAAATCCTCACTTCAGAGTCCTATTTACCTCAGTTCCTACCAATGCAGCATGTCTGACTTTTGACAAAAAATCACAAAGCATCTGAAAGGCAAGAAAACACGAAGTCAGAAGAGACCAAGAAAGCATCAGAATCAGGCTCAGATGACATAGATGTTGAAAGTAACAGACAGAACATTTTAAAAAAATGATTACTATATTAATGGATATAAGGGAAATGGTAGAAAAGAACAAGTAGACAATGTAATGCAATTACATGGGAATTCCAAGAAAGGATTAAAAGGAATGCTAGGAATATATATATATGTGTGTGTGTATATATATTATTTATATATATAATTTATATAAATATATATTTATATATGTAATATATATACAAAATAACAAATGCCTTTGAGTTCATTAGAAGATTTGACACAGCAGAGGAAACAGTGAGCTTAAAATTAAGTCTATAGATATTTCCCAAACTGAAATGCAAAGAAATAAAAAAAATTAAAAAAACAAATATTCTAGAACCGTGAGAAAACTTCAAAAGGTGTAACATATGCATAATTACTGTACCAGGCAGAGAAGAAAGGAGCAGTGAAAAATTTTCAGGTAAAAATACCTGAAAGGCCAGGCATGGTAACTCATGCCTGTAATCCCAGCACTTTGGGAGGTGGGGGCAGGAGGATTGCTTTGAGCCCAAGAATTCCTGACCAGCCTGAGCAACATGGGAAAACCCCATCTTTGCCAAAAAAAACAAAACAAAATAAAATAAAAAAAAAACAACCTACCACCACCAACAACAAAAATTAGCCAGGCATGGTTGTATACGCCTGTAGTCCCACCACTCAGGAAGCTGAGGTGGTAGGATGACCTGAGTCCAGGGATGTTGTGGCTATAGTGAGTTGTGATCATGCCACTGCATTCAACCTAGGCAACAGAATCAGACAGTGTCTCAAAAAAATAAAGTCTAGAAACTTTTAAAAATTAATGACAGACATTAAATCACTGTTCCAAAAAGTTTAGAGACCATCAAAAAGACAAACCAAAGAACAAATAACAAAAATTACACCTAGGCATATCATACAAAATTCCAGTAAACTAAAGATAATCAAGAAGATCCTGAAAGCAGCCAGAGAAAAAGACACCTTAGAAGAACCAGGATAAAAATTACTATGTATTTTATTCTTTGTGTGGCTATTGTAAATGGGATTGCATTCTTGATTTGGGTCTCAGCTTGAACGTTATTGGAGTGCATAAATTGTATTGATTTTTGTATGTTGGTTTTGTGTCCTGAAACCTTACTAAAGTTTTCTATCAGTTCTAGAAACCTTTTGGTTGAGTCTTTAGGGTTTTCTAGGTATAGAATCATATCGTCACCAAGGGGAGATAGTTTGTGATATGATTTGGCTCTGTTCCCACCCAGATCGCATCTCAAATTCCCACATTTTGTGGGAGGGACCCAGTGGAGGTGATTTAATCATGGGGGCAGGTCTTTCCTGTGCTGTTCTTGTGATAGTGAATAAGTCTCACAAAATTGAGGGTTTTAACAAGGGGAGTTTTAAAAACCCTGCACAAGCTCTCTTCTCTTGTCTACTACCATGTGAGACGTGCCTTTCCCCTCCTGAGCTATGTGGAACTGTAAGTAGGTTAAACCTCTTTCTTTTGTAAATTGTCCAGTCTTGGGTATATCTTTATCAGCAGCATGAAAATGGACTAATACAGTAAATTGGTACCAGGAGTGGGGTGTTGCTGATAAAATACCCAAAAAAGTGGAAACAACTTTGGAACTGGTTAACAGGCAGAGGTTGAACCAACTTGTAGGGCTCAGAAGAAGATAGGAAAATGTGGGAAAACTTAGAACTCCATAGAGACTTGTCGAATGGCTTTGAGAAAAATTCTGATAATGATATGGACAATGAAATCTAGGCTGGTGATCTCAGATGGAGATGAAGAACTTGTTGGGACTGAAGCAAAGGTGACTCTTGTTATGTTTTAGCAAAGAGACTGGTGGAATCTATCTCTGCCCTAGAGATGTGTGGATCTTTGAACTTGAGAGAGATGATTTAGGGTATCTGGTGGAAGAAATTTCTAAGCATTCAAGAGGTCACTTGGGTGTGTTAAAGGTATTCAGTTTTATAAGGGAAGCAGAGCATAAAGTTTGGAAAATTTGCAGCCCAACAATGCAATAGAAAAGACAATCTTGTTTTCCGAGGAGAAATTCAAGCCAGCTGCAGAAATTTGTAAAAATAACAAGGAGCTGAATGTTAATACTCAAGACAATGGGGAAAATGTCTCCAAGGCATGTCAGAGGTCTTCACTGCAGCTCTTCCCATCACAGACTCGGAGACCTAGGAGGAAAATGTGGTTTTGTGAACTGGGCCCAGGGTCCTCTTGCTGTATGCAACCTAGAGACTTGGTGCCCTGTGTCCTGCCTGCTCTAGCCATGGCTGAAAGGGACCAATGTAGAGCTCAGGCCATGGCTTCAGAGGGTGCAAGCCTCAAGCCTTGGCAGCTTCCACATGGTGTTGAGCCTGTGAGTGCACAAAAGTCAATAATTGGGTTTTGTGAACCTCCGCCTAGATTTTAGAGGATGTGTGGAAATGCCTGGATGCCCAGGCAGAATTTTGCTGCAACAACAGAGCCCTCATGGAGAACCTCTGCTAGGGCAGTGCAGAAGGGAAATGTGGGTATGTTGCCCCCACACAGAGTTACTACGGGGGCACTGCCTCATGGGGCTGTGAGAAGAGGGCCACCATCTTCCAGACCCCATAATGGTAGATCCCCTTGCAGCTTGCACTGTGCACCTGGAAAAGTCTCAGACATTCAACACCAGCTCATGAAGGCATCCAGGATGGGGGCTAATATGCAAAGCCACAGGGACAGAGCTGAGCTGCCCAAGGCCGTGGGAGCCCACCTTTTGCAACAGCATGACCTTTATGTGAGACATGGAGTCAAAAGACATCATTATGGAGCCTTAAGATTTGACTGCCTCACTGGATTTCCGAGTTGCATGGGAACTGTAATCCCTTTGTTTTGGCCAATTTCTTCCATTTGGAATGGCTGTATTTATCCAATACCTGTACTCCCATTGTATCTAGGAAGTAATGAACTTGCTTTTGATTTTACAGGCTCATAGGCAGAAGGGACTTGCCTTGTCTCAGATGGCCTGTGAACTTTTGAGTTAATGCTGTAATGATTTAAGACTTAGGAGGACTATTCGGAAGGCATGATTGGTTTTGAAATGTGAGAACATGAGCTTTGAGAGGGTTCAGGGGCAGAATGATATGGTTTCGCTGTGTCCCCACCCAAATCTCATCTTGAATTCCCAAGTGTTGTGGGAGGGACCCAGTGGGAGGTAATTCAATCATGGGGGCAGGTCTTTTCCATCCTGTTCTTGTGATAGGGAATAAGTCTCAAGAGATCTGATGGTTTTAAAAATGGGAGTTTCTCTGTACAAGCTTTCTTCTCTTGTCTGCTGCCATGTGAGACATGCTGTTTACCTTCTGTCATGATTGTGAGACCTCCCCAGCCACATGGAACTGTAAGTCAATTAAACCTCTTCCTTTTGTAAATTACCCAGTCTCAGGTATGTCTTTATCAGCTGCATGAAAATAGGATAATACAGTTTGACTTCTTTCTCCATTTTGATGACTTTTATTTCTATTTTTTTGCCTAATTTCTCTGGCTAGGACTTCCAGTACTATGTTGAATAGGAGTGGTGAGAGTGGGCATCCTTTCTGGTTCCAGTTCTCAAAAGAAGTGCTTCCAGCTTTTGCCTGGTCAGTGTGATGTTGGCTGTGGGTTTATCATAGATGACTGCTATTATTTTGAGGTATATTCCTTTGATGCCTAGTTTGTTGAGGGTTTTTAATATGAATGGATGTTGGATTTTATTGAAAGCTTTTTCTGTGTCTATTGAGATGATCATATAGGGAAGACTTCCTATTCAATACATGATGCTGGGATAACTGGCTATCCATATGTAGAAGAGTGAAATGTAGAAGATAGATGGTACCCTATCTATCACCATATACAAAAATTAACTCAGGGTTAATTAAAGATGTCATGCACGTCCATGTGAAGAGACCACCAAATAGGCTTTGTGTGAGTAATAAAGCTTTTTAATCACCTGGGTGCAGGCGGGCTGAGTCCAAAAAGAGTGTCAGCAAAGGGAGATAAAGGTGGGGCCATTTTATAGGATTTGGGTAGGTAAAGGAAAATTACAGTCAATGGGAGATTGTTCTCTGGTGGGCAGGAGTGGGGGACACAAGGTGCTCAGTTAGGGAGCTTTTTGAGCCAGGATGAACAAGGAAAGGGAATTTCACAAGGAAGTGTCATCACTTAAGGCAGGGACCAGCCATTTTCATTTCTTTTGTGGTGGAATGTCATCAGTTAAAGCAGGGGCAGGGCATTTTCACTTCTTTTGTGATTCTTCAGTTACTTCAGGCCATCTGGGCATATACATGCAAGTCACAGGGGATGTGATGGCTTGGCTTGGGCTCATAGGCCTGACAAAAGACTTAAATGTAAGACCTCAAACTGTAAAAATTGTAGAAGAAAATCTAGGAAATGCCTTTCTCAATATTGGCCTTCGCAAATAATTCGTGGCTAAGTCCTCAAAAACAATTGCAACAGAAATACAAATTGACAACTGGGACTTAATTAAACTAAAGGGCTTCTGCGCTACAAGAGAAACTATCAAGAGAGTAAACAGAAAACCTACAGAATGGGCAAAATATTCACAAACTATGCAGTGACAAAGGTCTAATGTCCAGAATCTATAAAGTACTTAAATTAACAAGCAAAAACCAAAAAATTCCATTAAAAGGTGGACAAAGGACATGAACAGACACTTCTTAAAAGAAGACATACAATTGGCCAACAAACATACCAAAAAATGCTCATTATCACTAATCAAAGAGAAATATAAATCAAAACCACAATGAAATACCATTTCACACCAGTCCGAATAGAATGGCTTTTGTTAAAAAGTAAAAAAGAAGACATATTGGTGAGGCTGCCAAGAAAATGGATCACTTTATATTCCCACCATTGAGAGTAATGTAAATTAATTTAGCCACTGTCTAGAGCAGTTTGGAGATTCCTCAAAGAGCTAAGAGTTGAACTACCATTTGACCTGCAATCCCATTACTAGGCGTATACCCAAAGGAAAATAAACCATTCTACCAAAAAGACACATGCACCTGCATGTTCACTGCAGCAGTATTCACAGTAGCAAAAACATTGAATCAACCCAGTTGCCCATCAATGGTGGATTAAACAGACAATTGTGGTATATATACACCATGAAATATTACATAGCCATACCAAAATGAAATCATGTCCTTTGTAGCAAAATGGATGCAGCTGGAAGCTGGTATTCCATGCACACTAAGGCAGAAACAAACAAACAAACAAAAAAATCAAGTACATGTTCTTACTTATAAGTGGAAGCTGAATATTGGGTACACATGGACATAAAGATGGGAACAATAGATATTGAGGAATACACAAGGTGGTGAGAGGGAGGTAGGTAAAGGCTGAAAAACTACTTATTGGGTATTATACTTACTGCCTCAATAATGGATTCATTAGGACTCCACACCTCAGTATATTGCTCCACACACAATATACCTTTGTAACAAACCTGCATGTATACCCGCTGATTCTAAAATACAAGTTTTTTAAAAAAGAATATGTATTATATTAGACTGCTTTTCAGAAATCACACAAGAGCTGAGTGGAATAAATTTTTTTTTTTTTTTTTTTTTTTTTTTTTTTGAGGCAGGGTCTCGCTCTGTCACCCAGGCTGGAGTGCAGTGGCTCGATCTCGGCTCACTGCAAGCTCCGCCTCCCGGGTTCATGCCATTCTCCTGCCTCAGCCTCCTGAGTAGCTGGGACTACAGGCACCTGCCACCACGCCCAGCTAATTTTTTGTATTTTTAGTAGAGATGGGGTTTCACCGTGTTAGCTAGGATGGTCTCGATCTCCTGACCTCGTGATCCACCCGCCTCAGCCTCCCAAAGTGCTGGGATTACAGGCGTGAGCAACCACACCCGGCGGAATAAAATATTTAACGTGTTGAAAGAAAAAATTATTACCAACCTAGAATACTGTGTCTTCTGAAATTATCCTTCAGGATGGACGGAGGAATAAAGACCTTTCAGAGGGTCATAAACTAAATGAATTCATCTCCAACCGAACTGCACTGGGAGAGATGTTAAGAGGTTCATCAGGGAGAAGGAAAATGATATGTCAAAAGCTCAAATCTACATAAAGAAGGAAGGCATCAGGAAAGAAATAAAGATTAAAACATTTTTATTCATAATTTATCTGAAAACAACTTACTAAAAGTGATAATAGTAACAGTGAATTGGGTGATTATCATATATGAGTAAGTGAAATGAATGACAACATCAAAAGAGATGAAAGGGAGGAATTGAGACACTATTAGATACCTGCAGTACACGTTGAACAGAGCAGTGTTATTTGAAGGTGGACTTAGATTAGCTAAAAATGTCTATGGTGAAGTTTAGAATAACCACTAAAGTAATACTTAAAGATATATAATTGATGACCCAAGAGAGATAGGCCATCCTTAGTTTTTAAACAAATATACTTCTCCATAGGACAGCCTTACTACATGGCAGCTTGCTTCATTAATGTCAGCAGGAGAGAGAGATTATTAGAATGATGGAAATCTTATGTAACATAATCATGGAAGAGCTATCTCATCACCTTAGTTATATTCATTAGAAACAAGTCACAAGTCCTGCCCACTCACAAAAGGGAGAGTATTACAGAGTGTGAATACCAAGAGGGGAGCATTATTGGAGGCTATCTTTGAATCTCTTTCATAGTCATTCATAGTTCTTCATATATGAGGAGCTGTATCTACAGAAAATGTTACTGATTGTGGTGTGATATACTACATCAAGTTGAGAAGGAAGCGCCTAATATGTATCAATGTTTTAAATTATTTTTGCTCTCTTCAATTCCTCTTTTCTATTTCTAATTTTTGTTACCTCACGGATACCTTCCTTTTCTTTCTCAGAGAAGGCAGAAGCCACTAGCCTTTGAATCATCTGAGCTCCTTTCCATATTAGTTGCACTAGTATTTATCTTGTTTATTTTTACATTGTCATTTTTATAGCTTAGATAGAGGGGAATAACCTTTCCCTTTCCAAGTGACATGCACTGTCATCTCTCCACTTTTCTTTGTCTTGTCACGTTCTTGTTCTACTAACCTGCCAACAATCATTCCATATAAAAATTTACACCAACTTTCCTCTACCTTTCATATATTTTACTATTTTTCACTGTCATTTAATTTTTTGAAAGTCTTGGACAGTATTTCAGGGTCACCAATTTAATTTTTCCACTTTCTATCCACTCTTTAACCTAGTACTTCATGTTTTCTGTTCCTCATACTCTGAGAAATCCCTTCATTTGAACATTATTTATTATTTGCTAGATACAGTGATTTATCAATTCCTGTTCTTAGTCACTATATTTTTTCCCCAATTATCTTATTTTGGACTATTATAATAGACTCCAAATTGGTTTCCTATTTTCCATCTGCTCTCATTCTAATTTATTATATGCACTGCAGCTCAGTATATCATATGTAGCTCTAATCATGTCACATGACTTCCTAAAACTGCTTAAGTTAAATGTCACATAGAAATCCTAAAGATTGGATGTAAATACCATCACACAAATTGTTAAATATAATTAATTCAAAATTAGTAACTATAATTACTCCATATCTATTGGTATATTATTTGTCCTTTGGTGCCCATTGGCCATTGTAAATGCTCTGAAATAAATAAAATTTTGTACTAGTACCTAGTCAAATTGTATAGTTCTGACCCTAAAATTAACTAGCTATATGACTTCAGGTAACCTAATTTTTTTATTAGATACTGACTGCTGCTATTTAATTTCATTTGGTCCAAATAAATTGAGACTATAAGGTGAGAATACAGCTAGTACATAACCTACAATATAACGCTAGGCTGTCAGATAGCCCTAGCATTATATTTGACTGAATTGCAACCTCCTCTCCTCAAATTAAAGGTAATGAATTTTTCTAAAAAGTGTATTTGGTATTCAAAAACTCAGTCTCAAATATGTGACATTCTTCTGCTCTTCAGACTAACGTTGGGATTTTAAAGTAGCTGTACAGACATGGTCTTCTGTCAGTTTGAACAGAATCTTACTAATCCACCTGACATTAATTCATTTAAGTCATCTTCTTATGAGCAACAGAGAGGAAAGCTGTCAGAAAGTTTCTCTCATAGCTGAACTGCAGCTGCCAAAGTTTATTTTTTTCATATTGTCAGATGTAGAGGAGGCTTACTTTAATGTGCCAAATATACTTTCATTATTCTTGACTTTACAAGCATAATATGATGTTTGTTTTAATGAAAATGGAGTAGATTCTTGTGGTCTACAAAAGTGTCAGGGCATAGTAGTCTCAGAACTAGAAGCATTTGTGATTTCAATATTAACGAATCTTTCATTTTTTTGGCAAAAGATAAAAATTAATTTTTGGATAATTAGTATGAAAATAATCCCTTAAAAAAGCACAGTGTACTCTCAGCCTTTTGAAAGCAATACAGAATTCTTAAGATTACTTTACCACATGTTACTCACCTATTTATTTAAATTATTTTTACAAAGTTATTAAATGTTTGTGGTTGTTTAGGATTTAAATTTTTCAGTGTCAAAAATACATGATGTTTCATTCATTCTCTGTAGATGTCAAATTACTGCCCTCAAATCAAGTGTCACAAATGACTTATGCTTGTACTCCCTGGACTCATCTGGTGTGGTAAACACCAGGGCAACATGAGGAATTCTAGAATAGAAAACATAAAAAAGCATTGGTGTTAGAGATAATCAATAAGTTATAATGAGTTAATTCATTCACTTAATAATTTTTGAGTAGCTCAAAGCTAACACTGACTGAAATTTAAAAAGGAATCCCCCTTTTCAAGATACTTTATGGCCATCTGCTGGAACATCATTGTAATAAATGTACAAATCTATGACTACAATGTGACTTTAGTTCTTATAACTGTGTGGTACGTAACTTTTTCAACACTGAAGGTGATGAAGAACAGCCATATCCTTGCCCTCATGGAGAGATAAAGATGTATAAAGAAATAGCTACACTGTCTGATAGATATTATTTGGTCAAATTAAGTGCATGAAAAAGAAAATAATAATTTAGAAGGAGCTATTAGAGAATGCCTCCTTGGTCAAGGGATAGTAACATTGAGATCTCAGTAATGAGAAGAAAATCTGTTACGTAAAAACTGTAGGAAAGAGCAGAGTGAACTACATGTGCAGAGGCTGTGTCTTAGTCCATTTGTGCTGCTATAACAAAAACACCATAGGTGTTTGACTTATAAGTAATCAGCATTTATTTCTCATAGTTTGGCAGCCTGGGAAGTCCAAAATCAAGGCGCCAGCAGATTTCAGTGTCTGGAGAAAACCTGCTTCTTCAAAGATAGGCTTCTGTCCTTTTTCTTGCTGTGTACTCACATGGTAGAAGGGGTTAGGTAGCTCTCTGCAACCTCCTTTGTAAGGGCACTAATCCCATTCATGAGGACCCCACTGTCATGAGCTAGTCACTTCTCAAAGGCCCCACCGCCTAACACCGTCACACTGAGAATTAGGTTTCAACATATGGATTTTGGGGAGACACAAACATTAAGTTAATTTCTGGCAGTGATGCATGAAAGGAGTAGTAGGTATGTGTAAAGAACTAAAAGAAAACTAGATTGGCTAGTATCAGAAACCGGAGGGAGAACAGAATAACTGAAAACAGCTACATACAACAATGAGAAATGATTGTATAAATCATAGTCCATTTGTACAAGAGAACACCATTAGTGGACATGTTTTTGTAGCCATTGGTGGACATGTTTTTGAAGGATATTCTATGGTATGTGAAGTTATTCATCGTAAGTAAAAAGCGGGACATAAAACCCCACCATAGGTGTATATGTGCTACACAATTTTTCAGTTTCATTGTGTCTGTAGTAAAAGAGTGAGATATATAAAGATAGTTAAAGCAATTATTTCTATTGGTAAAATTATGAGTTATTTAATTTTTGTTTTAATGTTGCCTGTATTTTTTTTTAAAATATTCTACTCAAGACATTCTCATCCAGGTATGCAAAGAGATATATATAGGAAATTTTGAATGCTTCATTCTTTGTCATAACAAACAAGTAGAATAAAATGATTTGTTCCTCAATAAGGGAATGGATTAATACACTGTATTCTATTAATACAATAGAATGTGGCAATCAAAAAGGAAAAAATAACCTAGAACATTCATTAAAATACATAAAAAATAAAAAGATAATTTTGAAATGATCAAGTTAGTTGCAAAACGTAGCTGTATGTTAAGTTTATATGCATTTTAAGAAAAGTTTTAAATATTCATAGTTACAAATATATGTTGTGTGTACATATTTAATAAAATTCAGGCTAATTATGTTCTTCCATTAAAAAATAGTTCCTTCAAATGAGGGAGCAAAGATAAATGGATGAGAGTAACTTTATCTGTATTTAAAATATTTCTCTTTAAGTGGATCAGTCGTAAGAAAATATGACAAAGTATTTAGCATTGTTTAATCTTGTCTCGTTTGTGCCATTCTGTATGTTAACATAGTAAGAAAGAAAAAGAAATTAAAGTTTTAAATTAAAAATGTTAAGACTCGTGACCTCATATGGATATCATTACTTAAGGAATAGCATACTTTGGAGACTCTCGGGTCAACTTACAATTTCTACGGTAAATAAGACATGCATACTAAAGAGAGCATAAAACAAATACACAATTTAGCAAGTAGTTATTAAGTGAATTAGATAATCACCACTCCAGGTCAAGAAATGGACTGTTATAGCAGCTAAACCCAAAGTGGGCCATTTTTCCTATTTTTGAACTTTATGTAATTGAAATTATACTGTAGATGTATAATTATACTAAATATGTATAATATTTGAAATACTATATATGTATAATATGTATAATATATATATTCTTTTGTATGTTGTTGTATTAGTTCAGTATTGTGTTTGTAAGATTATCTATGATGTTGCATTTGGAGAGAGTTGTTTCATTTTCATCACTATGTAGGTTTATCCATGCACCTGTTAGTAGACATTTAGATTGTTTCTAGTTTAAACTAGAAACATAAATGTTGCTCTGAACATTTAAACGGTGTATAAGTATACATATATATGTGTATCCTAGCACACACATATACAAATGTCTCTAAGGCAAATGCTTAGGAATGAAATTGAAGGGTCATAGAAATTGCTTATCTTTAACATTATTACTATATATAGTGAACTGTCTTCCAAACTGGAGTTACCAATTTACACCCCTACCAGCAGTTTATCAGAGTTCCAGTTTGTAAATAAAATTATTATTTCCCTGATGAGTAGTGAGGTAAAACCCTAGTTCAAGTGTTTAAGTCACTTAGAATTCCACTTTTTAAGTGTTCTTGTGTATGTCTTTTGCCCATCTTTCTTTGGGGGTGTTTGGATTGTTTTTACTAATTATGTGTTTTTGTTTTATTTTTTTTTTCCTGAATACTAAGTCTTAGAACTCGTCTAGCAACCATCTTCTTCCATTGCGTTACCTGTGTTTTGATGTTCTGTTAATGAATGGTTCTTAATTTTCATTTGGCAAATTTATTAATCTTTTTGTTTATGGTTCATAACTTGGGGTCTTATCTAAAAATTCTACAGTGAGGTCATGGAGATACTATCCTGTATTATCTGCTAAATACTTTATAATTTTGACCTTCTCATTTGATCCTACTTTAGATACAGTTGTAATTAATCCATTTCAAATGAAACTTTCCTTCTCCTTTTCCTCATTTATTTAACAGGTTGCTAAAGAAAACTAGCATTTTTGAGAAGCGTTTCTTGAAGAAATGTTGAAGATAGTCTGCTTAGGAATGGGGATATAATATAGGGTGGACCAGGAAGTTTGATCTACAATAATATGTAAATTAAAGTCCATTTAATTTTATAAAAATTGTGCTCATTCTCATATGTTCAGGGAGAAATACAGGAGCAAATTTAAAAAACTGTTTATAAATCAATTAAAGAATGATGGAATTTATTGAAGACATAGAGATGCTTTTAATGGTTAGCTAATATGAACCAAAATTTGGGACTGCAAGTAAAAGCATCCTACAAAAGGATGGATGGAGAAGGATATAGAGGAGCTGAAAAAGAAAAGAATTGTAGACATAGAAACTTTAGTTAATTTTTTTATTTTCCTTAGTGATAAATAGGAGCTGAAATATGGACAATTACAAAGAGCAGACAAATTTGAATTATTTATAGTCAGCTCAAAGGGGATGTTTTGTGTGTGTGCATGCATATAAGTTGGATGTGGAACTTAATTGTATATAGCTATGGTTAGGGCCTGGAATTTAAATCAAGTACAAAAATGTCATAGAGATTTGATTCAGGGATTTGTTCCACTTTCCTCTACTAAATCACTATCAGTCTTTCCTTCTGCTTATGTAGTAGCTGAATGGTCTATGTATAGACCTGATACAATTTAGAGGCTAAATATTCTTACCCACCTAATAACCATCTGAAAAAAACAAAGGCTGTGTAAAAGTTTTGGTTTTCAAGGATTTTCTTAAACATTAAGATTCTAAGTACATGCAAAATAAACACAAAATATTAGGTGAACTATCAGCAACTTAATTGGGTAAAATATTTCAGTTTCTGTAGTAGACTATAAAGCAGACTTTATCATCAAAGTGGCTTATTTTAATTTTTATTTATGAGTCAATGATATACCTGAGATTTTCTTTATTTTAATGCAAAAATGTTGGTTGGTATATATAAAATAAAAAATGGCAGCAAGTTAATTCTTTTGAGTTGGGTGATGGGTATGTGGATATTTATTGTACTATTTATTTATTTTTTTTACTGTGTTTAATAGTTTTCATAATAAAAAATTTAAGATATAAAGCTGATTTTTAAGGAAGTTACTTGTTAAGGGATGCAATTTAAAGGCTACGGGTTAATATAATTTTTTTTCTGGGGTGGAAAAACTACTTTGCTCACATACATATTAATGTCTCCATCCATCTCTATTCATTTGTTCTCCCAAACATCCACCCCTCCAACAATCCAATAAGCACTGAGCCCTTATTACTCTAAGATAGTGTACAGATCATTGTAGAATATAAAATTGCTTAAGGGAAGGTCACTGAAACACAGAATTATGGAAATTGAAGAAAACTTGGAGCTAATTTACCAAAATCTACATTGTATAAATGATTATCCTGAGGCTCAAGAAGTTACAGTTTCCCCAAGATCACACAAAGTTTTTAGTGACAGAGAAAAATATCCAAGATTGAAAAGTTTTCTTATGTTGTATGTAATGAGACATACAGACTTGATGTAACAAAAATATTTATTGGGTTCCGTCTATTGCAACTGTGAAGGCTGCCATGTGAGTGGTAATGGAATTGCACTTTTCTATGTTCTCTTATAAAACTCCTTTAATAGCCACAGTGGACTGAATCCATTGAGTTTTTCAGTAACAGCCGATTCTGCTATATTCAGGTCCATCTTCATATGCTGTGAAAAAAGATTTCACAAATATGGAAGTGGTAAGAAAGCATGCATTACAAACCTAAGTAACTTTGGCAGATTCACCTTAGGGATTTTGCTACAAAAAGCAGTTTTGGTGGGATAAAAAGTATTTTGACATGGAAATATCTTAATAACTCTATAAGGTTGTCAGTTTTTCTTAGGGGAATTTTTTCTATCAAGATAAATTACAATTTTGCCTCTTTTGAGGTTTCAAAATGAAGGTTGCAAAGGCAGCAAATAGCTGGTGCCTAGAAAAGCGATAAACTTGCTCTGCCTTAGTTATAACTATATAAAAATGCTCAAAACTTTTGCAGTGCTTATCATAAGAAAAATGTGTGTAATTTGGGAATAAGTAAGGCTGTGTAGACTGATGGCTATCTGAGGCTCTGACTTCTACAAATTAGTAGCTGTGTAATCTTGGACAAGCTATTAAGCCTCTCTGTGCCTGTTTTCTTCTCAGGTAAATGAGGCTAATAATAAAACCTGCTTCATAGTGTTTGGGTGAAGATTAAATTACATTAGTCATGCAAAGCTTTTAGGTCACTACCTGAAAAATCATAAGTGTTCAATTAGTACTAGTTAGTATTAGTCTTCATATTATTTGATTCTACTACGTAACAACTTATGGTAGAATATTCATTAATCATTGTTAGCTAAGTTGACTAGAGCACTAATTTTCAAATCTGTTGAGAATTTGGAGCAGTGATTATCAGTTGCCAATCTAGAGATACATATTAGTGTCATATGTATACATATCAGTTGCCAATCTAGAGATACATATTAGTATCTTCCCTAGAAATAGGACCCAATTTCATTTGGGGTAGCAAGGCATCCAAGAATGAGGCAGTGTATCTTGGGTGAAGTGTCTTATATAAACTCTGGGTTATGAGATGTTTGCATAAGTATTTTCTGGGATACTGAGAGGGCTGCTTCAAGGGCAGTCCCTCAGCTTGAGAGTGCTTCATTGTTTTCTTCATCTATTTTCTTCTGTTTCTTACTGCAAAATAAAAAATACCAAGCTGCTAATTTGGAGCATGAAGCAACATTGAAGATGGAAGCCATGATTAAAGATGGTAGAGCAGAAAGAGGGAAACTGGGTTCCACTGAGTTTTTAGAATTTCTGTACCAATTTGGGATTTCCTACTTCACAACTTCTAAAAGAAAAATGGAAGACTGAAAGTCTTTATTGTGTTTAAGCTCAGTTATTTCGAGTGTTTATTGCTAGCATTCATATAAGAATTTTAACTGATGCAACACCCCTTATGGAGAGTGTTGAAAATAAAGGTCCCTCATTCCAGAGATTTTCATTCAGCAGGTCTTGGATGAGATCCAGGACCAGCTAAGTTTGGAACTATACTAGCACATAATACTACAGGCTTCTGGGTCATGGGGGTTTTATTCCCAGGATGTGTTAGCTTTTGTCAATTTTAGAGGGAAAATTACTGTGAAGTGTCAGAAGGCAGAAAAAATGACCATTGTATGGGCATCATGTATTTATTACTCAAGGATGCAAACCATTTGAAATGCCTGTTCTATTACCAATAGTCAAATTTTCATAAAGAAAATTTATCATGGGAGAAAAGGCATTGGATGGACTTTTAAAAATTTTGTGAGATAGGAACTGGGTAGGGAAGAAAAATAAGTTATTATTTTGCCAAAATAATGGAATAATCCTGATATCTTAAAATCAGTTGGGAGAAGTCAAGCCTTAACAAAGGAATTTACTAAATGTGGTTAGTTTGTAGTTATCAACAGAGCCAGAGGGGAAAATGGCAGAGTCATTCTGGTACTAAGGTAGTCTATACTAAGTCACAGTAATTTCAGATAAAATTGGCCAAACATCAATTCTAACAGCATGCTTATGTTAAAGAGAAAAAAAGTATTCATGGTTCAAATAAAGAATACTCTTTACAATCACTTATGCACAAATATTTCTTGGTATGAATCAGAGAATATATTCTCATAGTCAGCATTATACATGCGTGTAATAAACGAACCTAAGAAGTCCGCCAGTCCCAACTGTGGAAGTTTCATTCAGCAAGATCAGAAAGGCATTAGCCAGCATGATGAAACCTTTTCTGTGAAAGAGAGTCTGCAAGGGTCAGATTTACTCAGCAATTCAACCTTCATTACCTCTCTTTCAAGTAGAAACCGACTTGGCTTACATTTTAACAGTACCTCTCTAATAGGGTGGCTCCATTGAGATCCTGGGTAGTAAAAAGCATGCCAAGGTGATTTGGATCCATTTGGATACCTTCTAAGCCTGAGCTCAAGAGCTGCAGGGTCAATTTTCCTTACCACTCAGTAGTTTCTGTCTAGAGTGGAACACAAAAGCCTATTTTTGATATTTGGGCACCCTTCTGAAAGGATGAAAATCCAAGGTTATATCACTCCATGTGGAAAATAAAAAGCTTATGATATCTCTTTTAGTTGAAAGCTTGTATAGCTCTCCTTGGTGATCATTTCCTGAGCTTTCATTACTGTGCTGAGTGCCATTGCCCTTCTTCTTAGAGTTGACCGCATTTCTGAGTCTGAAGCACTTGTGGGCCCTTTGGGATGAAAGACACTTTCCTGGCTAACTGCCATCCATTTTTATTGTTATTATTGTTATTAAGTCAATTCCCAAAGTCACATCCACTAGCATGGCATTTTCAAAAATGACATATTGCAGCAGTGTACTGGGAAATGCTGTTCAGCTGGCTTTCTTATGCCAGCCTCATAAGTATTGCATTTGTGGTGATACTTTTGGGAATGACACTTTCCTTTGGTGGCCCAATGTGCCCACAGGTAGTAAGCTATTAAGGGAATAATGATGGGCAAAAGCAGGTGGCAGATACTTTATGACAGGCTCATCTTCCACCTAAGGCATCTGTTATTTAAGAGTGTGTGTAGTCTCTCTACATAAAGACTGGCTCTTGAGAATAATGCAGAGTGATGATATTCAAACACATTCTTTGAGAACTGTTAGAGTAATTGGTTTAAAATGCACTGTGTTAGTAGGCATCAATTGCAAGAAATATGCCACGTTTGTGGAAGCATGGCTTTCCTATTTAATTTCTAGAGGGAATTTGTATAATGCTTTTTCATTACATGATGGTGAAATTTGCAGTGCAAATATAATAGAAATTAGGCAACTATACAGAATGAGAATCCAGGGAACAAAGCTATCATCCAGATTTTCATAGCACTAAGGTAAATCATGAGTACACATCAAAGATATAACTCTCAAAATATTCATTTGATGGCAATAACTGCTAACTTAAAAAAATACAAAAGTGCTTTTGGGAAAGATTTCTGAGGACTTCTATCTGTGTACTGGTTTGGATATGACATAATTTAGTGTTGTAGTATGAAATAATTTAGAAGAGGCTTTTTTATGTTTTTTTCTACTGTACCTGATAAATGCTGTCTATTCTAGATAAGGAACTAAAGAAGCAGTAGATAAGTTTGAGCAGAGTGGTTAGTCTCAGTACAGACTTTGTTTTAGAAGCACTTAGTACTTATTCCCCGTAGTGTTTCTCCATATACACCTTATCAACTAGAAATCACAGTGGCAGCCAAGGGACTCCTTAAATAAGGTTAATTCCCCTATTTAACCCATACATTTCTTCAAGGATCACATATAGGTATGGTATGAGGGCCGTAATAAGACTAGATGTTGAACATCTAAATGGCAGCCCTGCCACCCCAACACCTGGCATATTTATCTTTATATAAACTGCCCTGACTCAGAGAGGGCCTCAAAGAAGGATTCAAAGTATATATCATGAATTTATTTTGATTAAGTTATAGAAAATATAGGGTTGCATTCCAGGTTTTTGTCTAAAAACTAATAAAAATGACTCTTCAAAAAATGCAGAGTAGACATATATGCTATTTCATTTTCTTTTCTGGTTTTATCTTTGAATATAAGTAGTCAGAGCCCAGGTATTCTTTCTCAAGACAAAAGTTGAAAGAAAAAAATATCGGATTACAATTTTTTAGGGGAAACTTGAGTCTCTATTGTTAAAAGAATTCTGGACTTGATATGTGTTCTCAGTGGGGCTCAGAGATACCTATGTCTGCTATCTTTAAGAAATTATTTCCTGGAATTCTTGAATAATGAATTGCTCACCACTTGTTTCAAAATATTGCCCTCTTCACAAAAGAAGAATGGATACTATGTATTTGATTTTTAAAGAATTTGTAAAGGACACCACCAAATTTTATGTAACATAAAGGAATAAAAAGAGCTACATTTGTTTAATATTGGAGAATATCAATGTCAAAGTTATAAAACTCAGGATGGCATGTCAAAACATTTATGAAAAACCCTTACCCGACTTGCCCATCCTTGAGTTTTATTGCCTTTTCTTCTGATCCAGGCCATAGAAGAATCATGACATGATACTGCTTTCAACATCCTCCTTTGGATAGTCAATACATGTGACAATGCCTTTGCTAAAAGTGACAATCTGTAAATAATTTCACTTAATACTTTTGAGAGCCAAAATCCTTCTAGTCTCTTCCTCACTTCTTATTTTAGGGTAATTATGAAAAGCTTAATGTATATATTCAACCACAAAATTAAACTGAAACCAAAAGCTATGATTCTAATGATTAACTGTACAAGCCTGCACCGTTCTAAATTGGCCAAACTGTCATTTTCATTGCTCCATTATGGGCACTGATTCAGGAATTAATTAGAAATACAAATTATGTCAAATTTGGACCTATGCAGACTATCCAATTGAGCAATAAAAGTTGAAATTCCTATAAAGTATAGAAACCACATGTGGAAATAACCATAGCCTTTTAATCAATAACTTAAATATATTTTATTTGTACTTCCGTTTAGGTTTAATAAACCTAAAGTACATGTTTTTATAGAGATTGTATTAAAGAAACTATATATTTTAAAATTTTTACTAAATATTGTCGATAATGACTTATTTCTAATTATTAACTTTAATGTTCCATAGAATGTAATGAAAAGCCAAGATGCTATATATAGTTGTGATTTATTTTTCTCAGTAATATGTTTGCCACTGATTACAATGGATGAGAAGAATATTACTTTTATTTTTAAATATTGAAGTGCTAAAAGATGGTTTATTCAGTTATTCCATATTCTATATAATATATTCATCTTTCTCAATAGACTGCTTATGATTCAATTTTCTTTGCTCTAAACTTGTTTTTAAAATAAAATTACCTCTATTTCTGGATCATCAAGTGCTACTCTAAGTTTTTGTCTTGTTATGGCTTTCTTTATACTAATTCACCTTTAATTTTCTCTCCTACTTTGGTTGAACTATTTTCCAAATTCAGAACTTACACTTGATTTGCACCATTGGTATTAAATACTTTCTTATGTTTCATAAATTGTCCTTGATGCTATTAAAGGAAACATCAAATACTCATTAGAAGTTAGATTTAACAGGTAGATGAATCAATTTAGCTAAGATAGTACTATTTTACAATGGGCACTTATGATAATTCATATTTTTCAGAAATACATTATACCAACAGATAAAAAATAATACATGGATGAATTGCTATATTTCTATAAAGTCAAAGCTATGTAACTTTTAAATAATCTCTCTGGGTTCTTTCTAAATTTATCATTTACAAATGCACTTATTTCTCTGGGAAGTAGGGTAAGTCACAGTATATTTTGAACAACTGAAGACAGGGGTAACTAGTCTATCGTTATAGAATGTATAAGGCAGTTTCTAGTGCGTTAAGGAGTCATGAAGTTCTAATGTAACAGAATTATGCAATTATGGGCTTATGATGATTTATTTAAATTGGTAATTTAAAGGCCATTTGAATCTAGATTGTAATGGTCACAAAGAAGGCATACTGCAGTGGAAAGAGTATTTAGTCTGAAATAAATGCTATGAATCTCTGTTTTGTCCTTTACTAATTATGTGATTTTAGGTAGGTTACTTAATCTTTCTGAGCCACAGTTCCATTTTATATGAAATTAGTATAATAATACATACCTTACAAAGTTATTGTAGCGACTAAATGTCATATCATGTGTAGGCACTTAGTTAGGGTTTTTTTTGTGTGTTGTCTCTGGACAGATGAAAAATAAACTTCAAGACAGAGATCAAATTTTCATGATGCTAAACCATGAGGCAGACATTTAAGAATACTTCTCCGGCCTTCTGTGAACATACAGTTTTGCCAGAACTCTATGTCTTTAACCGCTCTTTTAATTAATTTTAGCAAAGGCCAAGTTAGCATCTTGGCCTAGATTTAAATGGAATGTTTTGGGAAGGATTTTCACTATATTTAGGTAACAATAAAGACCTAGTGATTGCAGGTGATCCTGTGGTCCCATTAAGTAGTACATTTTTTTGGAAGAAATGCAAATTTAGGAACCCTGCTTCGAATGGTAAATCCTCTCAAAGTTTGAGATAGTAAGTCTTTGACAAATTTACGTATTTATAAAAATTGATAATATGTGTGTGTTTCTTAACAACTTATAAAACAAAAGAGACGAAAATTTTGGGAGGTCAGCCTATGGGAAGGAAAGAAGTTTCACTCAGAATTTATGTGCAATCAGAAGTACATAAAGAATCTGAAGTGGAACTTAAGGAGGTAAAAGGAAACTTGAGAGCTATGTTGTTTCTGGTGAGAAAGGAAGATGCTCAAATATATGCAGAAAGATGTCAGAGACAAAATTTTCTTGTTTTCATCTAAAGCAATGAATTGAAAGTTTCATTCTTTTTTTCCTCAGTATTTAAACTGCTTTTGGGTTGTGTTTTACAAGCTATAATTCCCACCTCCCAATCCCTCTGGGAAGTTGTGGCCATTTTATATATGCTGAAGTGAACTGAAGAGATCAAATTCTACATTACAATTAAATTGATCTGGCTTTGAAATGAGTTTGGTATCCAATCTAGCCTTCATTTTAATTTTTGTCTTCTGGGAAAATATAGGTCTTTCTTTAATTTTATTTACACATGCCCAGAGGCATTGTAATGGATGGATTTTGTCATGAGAAAAAAAAATTGGCTACAAATAAGCACATTCGTCACTGCTGGTGAGTTCTACACTTATATGTTATTAAAGTAATGGCTTTGCATGAATATATTAACTCTAGTGAAAAATCAAAGATTACAATTCTACTGAAGTTAAATTTATTATGCTTTTAGGCAAACCCTTTAAGTAGCTGTGATTTTCCATTTAATTTGTATTGTATAGTGGTTAGCGGTGCTGCTTTTTGTTCCTTTTAAATGACAGTGTGCTATCTACTGGCATTTGCAGCCTGTTACTTTAATATGCATAAATCCCATTATGCTCTATGGCTGATGCTTTTAAGATGAGATAGTAGCTTTCCTGCCATATTTGTTGATTTATTTTAGCAACTGAGAAAGTATCAGCCCATTGAGGTTGGATCCTATTAATCTTTGCTTGCTTTCTATCTTTTCTCTCTGTAATTTTTCTCAAAGCTGAAAAAGAAAGAGTGCTACCAAGTATGCATATAATAGAAAAATGTTTTAAATTGGAAGTGGATCACAGTTTGGAAATTGATTATGTCTTGTGACATTGCTATAATGAAGAACTGTTTTAAAATACAGTTCTTTGACTTGCTTGAAAGTTTCTATATCACATTAATAGGAAAGTTTTTGAGGTCTAGGTTTTTCTTTCTTTTTAAGGAAGAGTCAATGCACCTTATAAATAGCATACAATGTTATTTTTGGGATAAGTAAACTTATATGTGTTTCAATAAACAGATTCCAAATTTCCAAGAAAATAATTGGTTAAATATAAAGAAATGCTTATTTTTAAGTTGGAACATGCTGACAATAGAGAAAGTGTTCTAAATTTGGTCTTTAGCTTTTGTAATCTCTGCCTGCTTATTTATTTATTTGGAAGATTTTTTGCAACCAGAAATGCAAACAAGTGCTGAAATCTGCATTCAAAAATTATTCTCTTAGAATACAAATTCTGATGTGAAGCTGGTGGTCATTCAAATGCTGACAACCTGTAAAAAGTAAAAGTATCTTTATAGATGTAAGAAAAGAAGAAATATAATATTTTAGAAAATGATTGATTTGAATTAAAATGGAAGTACTAGCATACTTTAGTTTTTCTGTCTTATCTGAAAATGTGTAAGCCTGAATTAGGGATTTTAGTGGCTCTAGCATTATTTTGATTTTTTAAAAATTAATCAAGCATGAAGAATTAGACTTCTAAAATATTTATTTATTTATTTTTCTCAGTAAACATTTATTAGTCATCTAGTATTTTAATTACCTATTGCTTCATAAAAAAATTACCACCAATCATAGCAGCTTAAACAACAAACATTTAGTATCTCCTAACAGTTTCTGAGGGTGAAGAATCTAATTGAAGCCTGGCTATGTGGTTCTGTCTTAAGATCTCTCATAGGGTTGTAGTCAAGATATTAGCTAGGGCTGCAGTTATCTGAAGGGTTTACTGGGTTAGAGGATCCTGTTCCAAGCTCACTCATGGAACTGAGTAGCTATTCATAAGAGACACCAGTTTCTCATTATGTGGAGTTACTCACAACATCGCAGTTGCCCTTTCCCAGATCAAATGATTGAAATGAAAGAGAATGAACCCCCAAACAAAAAGTACCATGATTTTTATTACGTAATCTTGGAGGTAACATTCGTCACATCTGTCATATTCTATTGGTTACAAAGATCAATGCTGGTGCAATGAGAGGTGCAGATACTAGGACATGTGGAGATCATGGGAAGCCCTGTATTGGAACGTCATTTTCACATGTACTATGTGCTCCAGAAGATACTAGACATTAGATACAAATACGGATGACATTCTTTTGTGTCAGACAATGAATTCAAGATCAGATTATTTTCCCTCTTGTTCTAAAAATACATCTAGTTACAGTACAAAGGAATTCATTTGAAAATCAATTTTCTTTATAAAATTTCACATCTAAAGGAATACTTTAGGGATAACTTAGGATATATATCCTTAGAGAATAATTTAGAACAAAAACATGCTGTTTCTTTTTTCTCCTATTCTAAACACCAAGCCAGATGAGTTGAAATTAAGTGAGATGCTCACTGCAGCATGGAAAAAGCAATTTCTATTGGTAAAATTTTATTTCTTAGACTTCAAGAGCCAATTTAATCAGTAGCTCCTTTCAATCCCAAGCTAAAACCTTTCCTTGCCTGAGAAGGTGTTACATTTGTAAACTTAATGAATTTACACATACAAAATGAATTTTGCTAGAATTTCAGACAAAGGTAATAGTAGTTTGAATTTTAGTTGACTTTTTTGTTGAATGCTTGTTTTATCTTAAGGTATACATCCTGTTTCTTCTTTTTCTTCCGTAGAATAAAACAATGAGAAGGAAGTGCTTAAATTTGTGAATTTTATTGTATATTTTTTATTTAAAGACTAATCCATATGTCTACAAAGTCCCTCTCTTCTCTGACATATGATAGTTGTGTAATAGGGGTCATGCAAATAAGCTTTATTTAAATTTTTTGTTTTAAAAGATTTCTATTTCCACAAACATTGATTAAACATCTATTGCATGTAAGGCTTTACATACCCTAGTTTTGAGAAACAGCAACTCACTTGCAACTGCCTTTAAAAACTGGGGAATTTATAATAAGAACATTGGAGAATCTCATGGAATACAGAGAAGAGTTGTGTATTTTTGCCTCTGGTAGGAGTTTCATTGATTTCTCTGATTTATGCCTTTTCTCTAAATATCTGTTTCTTTGCTTTTTTTCTCCTTGCAGACTGACTTTCTCCTCACTCCCCACCCCTGAAATCTTTATCTGGAGAAGTCTCCTAATGTTTCTGTATTTTATGTATCATATATCCAGCCATAATGGTATAGACTGATTTAAATCTCACAGATATAGCTTCAAATTCACAGGGAAAGACCCTTTACCTTCAATTGGTTCAGTTATTTATTTTTCTGTTGTCCAGGTGAGTATGAAATACTGTGAATGTCCTTGTTTTGTGTTTGATCGATTCTGGAACACTCAGTTGTGATGGGAGTGGTATCATATTTGTGAATCTATCATCTGGAACCATATAAATGTAGGTCAGGAGCTTTTTCCTGGAAAAGCTTGGGCGTTACATAGGTCTCTAATTTGGGCATCCTATGATTTCATGAAAGTTTAACTATTTTTGTTATTCAATGTGAAATGTTATCTTTGTGCATATTCTCATTTCCTTCCCTTGATTGTCTCTCTCCTATTTAGAGGTGTCTTTATTCATAATAAAATCATATGCCAGATTTTCTTTATTTTCCTTGAAGAGGATCTTTTTATTTTGACTGTTCTATACAATTGCAAATTACTCAAACTTGTTAAAACTTAGGGCAGTGTATATAATATACCTGATGTTACTATTAAATGAAAATATTGCAACTTTAAAACAAATGAAAACATTCTACTTCATATAGATTTTACTTTTTATTATTATTATTTAATTTTAATAGTCAAGTTTCATTTAGTTATACATTGTAGAAATAATTTTGGTGAAAAATAAATTGGAGGCACGGTGGGGTGACTCAGGGAGTCAAAGGAGACACGGGCAAAGATAGAAACTTGAAAGTCACTGGAAACCTAAGCTTGTAGCTATCATCTGTCTCTTTATTTTTCTGTCTTTGGAGTTACCAGAGCTTTGCCTCTCTTTCCTTTCTTTAACTTTCTATCTCATCTTTCCTTTCTGCAGTATATCCCACCCTCATCCTCAGTCCACTTTTCACTGCTTTGTTAGGCATATTGCTGAACACATTTTCCCCAGTTTCTGAAATTATGTGTCCATGGTACAAGTGACTTAAGAAACAGTTAAAAGTATCACAGATCCAAATACCCAGAAGAAAAAAATACGGTTGGTGTGACAAAGTCATATTGCTACAGATACTCATGGGGAGGGTGTCACCAACTAGGAAGATACACAAAAAGTCATCTACTCTACTTTGGATTTATAGCATGACCATCTAATTCTAATATTAAAATATAATGCTAGGGACATTTGACAAACTTACAAAGCAATGCTTGGAGTAAAGGGAATCGGTATAGGAAGACTTGTGCATGGGCCAAGAGAAGTAAGCAAAAGCCAGGGAATTAAAGAGCTTGAACATTTTCTGTGGGTAATGAGTAGCCAATGAAGGCTTTTAAACAGGGAGAGTTAAGGGCAGACTTAGAATTATTTTTTTAAAGATTACTCTGAAAGATGTGTGACAATGAAGGGATTAGAATAGAGCAAGAGTAGAAGCAGAGCGACCAGAGATTTCTGAAGGAGAGATAATGAGCGAGCTAAACAAAGATAGTGGTAGTGAGAGAAAGAATGAATAATTTCAAGAAACATTAAAGTTATTGCTTGAGTAACAGTTAGATGACTGACTAAATATGGTAAGTAACGGGAGAAGAAAGCACCCAGCTTTCTCTGGCTTGAGCAACTGGGCCGTTGGTATTGCTATGTACTGAACTAGGGAAAGTCAAGTTTAGAATAGGGAAATGAAGAGTTTTATTTGAGCTGTTAAGTACCACCAAGATAAATGATCTGGAATGAGCATATCAACATATGGGTGAAGTTTAAAAAACAGAATGGAAAGACATTTGGGGGTGTTCTATGACAAAACTTCCAAGTTCTATGAAGATGGGCTCTAAAAGGACACTGAGGAGTCACGACCACATACTGTGGACAAAAACTAGATGAGTATTATGAGTTTAGAAAGGAGACTTTTTTTTTTAGAAGAGATGTGGTTGATAGAGTTAAATAACATAGAAAGGTCAAGATAGACAACACTTCCCAATGATTTTCATAACAAACCAGGCCTTTTTGACCTGAGCCTCAGTCATGTCAGTGGAATGTGGAGTGGGAGCAAAAGTCTGATTAACATAAATGGGTAAATAAATGGAAGGGGAACAAATAAAGGAAGTGATTGTAAATATCTCTTTCTAGTAGTTACGAGCAAAGGAGAGTGTGATTGTCAGAAGACAAAGGATAAGGGGATCTTTATGTATTGTTATTTTTTTTATCTTTGGTGTTATTCTGTAAGATATGTATTAAACATATAACAGCAAAATAGCCAAATACGTGAAGATGCGCAACAGCAAAGGGTGAGCAAGTTTGCTGAAGACAAAGGGGAAAGAAAGCACAGCATAAGTAGATGGACTAGCTTTGTGAAGAAAAATGGATACCTCTGTATCTTCAATGTTATTTTTGGTTTATCTGGCCTACTGTATGGTTGAATCAATAAATGCTCAGTTCCTTCTCTTATCCACGTACTAACTGGGATACGATATCTTTATTTTAGGTATTTCAACCTTAGGTACACATCCTAGGGAGCTTAAGTACATCCTACCTACTGTTAAATTAGTTTTTTGGTTCAATGAGGGGGGTAAATGGAGTCAGCTTTCTTCGTCTTCGGGAAGAGAGTTAAGGGAAGGGAGGGATCGCGGAAGGATGAGTGCGGGATGGGTGGAGGTGAGGGCTGAGTGGAGTGGAGGAGGAGGGATGGGAGTGAGGGGCGTTGAGAGGGGTGGGGGAGAGAGGATGGAGCTAGACGCGGAGGCTCTCTAGATAGAGCGATGTAAGCTCGCGTCTAGCTCCCATTCCTTCCTGCAGGTTTCTTCTTCCTCCTTCCTTCCTTCCCTTCTTCCTTCCCTCCCTCCTTCTTCTTCCTTCCTTCTTTCTTTTCTTTCTCTTCTTTCTTCTTCTTTCTTCTTTCTTTCTTTCTTTCTTTTCTTTCTTTTCTTTCTTTCTTTCTTTCTTTTTCTTTCTTCTTTCTTTTTCTTCTTTTTTTTTTAAAGTTTAAGGTGTAATTGAAATTACACCTTAATTTCAATTGAAATTACACCTTAAGTACAATAAACTGCAAATATATAAAGTACACAGTTTAGTAGGTTATAATGTATGTGGCACACCACAGAACTGTCACCATAACCAAATAAGGAACATGTTAGTTACCCCCAGAAGTTTCTTGTTGGCCCTTAGCAATCTCTCCTGCCTATGCATTCCTGCACCTGACTCCAGGCAACCACTGACATACTTTCTGTGTTGATTAATTTGCATTTTCCAGAATTTTATATAAATAAAATCATATGGTACATACTATTTTCATCTGGTTTCTTTCACTCAGAATAACTGTTTTGAGATTCATCCATGTTGTTGTATTAATACTTTCTTTTAATTGCTGAATGTTATTCCACTGTATGAGTCCAGTGTGTTTTTCCATTTACTTTTTGATGGAGACTTGGGTTATTTCCAGATTTGGGTTTGCTACTGCAAACAGAGCTGTTACGAGCATTCATGTACAAGTATTTGTGTGAACATATACTTTCAATTCTCTTAGAATTGAATGGATGGATCATATGTGGGTATATATTTAACTTTTTAGGAAGCTAAAAGGTTACTTCGTTTTTACAAGTTACAAGCCCTTTTCCAAAGTGGTTATACTATTGTACATTCCCACAAGCACTATATAATAATATTATGTCTTCTAATTCTCACCAACCTTTGGTGTGAATTGTCTTTTTAATTAGAATGTAGCCATTCTAATATGTATGTAATGATATCACAATATGGTTTTAATTTACATGTACCTAGTTTCTAATGAGGTTGAGCACCATTTCATGTGCTTATTTTATATCCATATATTGTCTTTTGTGAAGTGTTATTTTTTTCTTTTTTACAACATAATTTTTAAATTGAATTGCTTTCTTATTGCGGGATCTGGCCAGCAGCCTGCAATGCAACGAGGCTCTCTCTTTGTTCCCAGGCGAATCAGCAGGTCAAGAAATAATAGACACACACAAGATAGTGAAAGCTGGGTCCAGGGGGGTCACCACCTTCTGGTCCCGCGGTGCCAACAATGCACTGGATATGGCAGCATTTATCCTTAAGTTTAGTGAGGGCAGGGGTAGGTTAGTGAGGGATTTAGGGTCATTGGATTATGAGGTAAGATGTCACATGGGAGGCCGGGCGCGGTGGCTCAAGCCTGTAATCCCAGCACTTCGGGAGGCCGAGACGGGCGGATCACGAGGTCAGGAGATCGAGACCATCCTGGCTAACGCGGTGAAACCCCGTCTCTACTAAAAATACAAAAAATTAGCCGGGCGAGGTGGCGGCGCCTGTAGTCCCAGCTACTCGGGAGGCTGAGGCAGGAGAATGGCGTGAACCCGGGAGGCGGAGCTTGCAGTGAGCTGAGATCCGGCCACTGCACCCCAGCCTGGGCGACAGAGCGAGACTCCGTCTCAAAAAAAAAAAAAAAAAAAAAAAAAAAAAAAAAAAAAATGTCACATGGGGATGAAGTAATTCTTTTTTTTTTTTTTTTACAGTTAATAACAATGTATTTTATTCTTGAAAATCGCTAAGAGAATGGATTTTTAAGTTATGTATTTTATTCTTGAAAATCGCTAAGAGAATGGATTTTAAGTTCTCTCAGCACAAAATAAGTATGTGAGATTCTCGATTTAACCATTCCACCATGTATACATATTTCAAAACATCACATTGTACACAATAAATATATGCAATTTATTAATTTTAAAAACAAATGGTTTAAAATGTTAATATTAGTCACTTCCATATGATGAGATAATGGGCAATTTTTATTTCCTTCTTCCGCATATTTTTTATGCTTCCTAATTTTTGCCATTATCCATGAATTATGGACGGGGGGTTAAAGTAATATTTACTCTTCTAGGCAGTGGATATTTAGGACATTAAATCCAGGAACTGACTCCATTGCTGAGATGCTACTTGTGGCGATCATCTTCTCCCAAGCTCCACATTTTAGCTTTGTACAGAGTGATGTCATTGTAGACCCTAAAGTGGTTCATCCTGTGGTCACTGCGTTCTGGGTCGACCAAGGGCTCTGGGTCCCACCCAATTTCCTGGTTTTCAGTTTGTGCCTCTGGGTACTTCTTCCTTGGCCCCTGGGCAGCATGGTGAATGAGATTCAGAAACCTGGCGTCTGCGGGTTCCTCCAGGTTATCATGCCAAGACATGGGCTTCCTCGTAATCCTGTGAACCTTGCGCAGGGGATTCACGTGGTACTGCGTGTAGAGTTTCTGGGTTCGTAACTCTTTGAGGTACAGCTCCCGCAAGATCTGGTTCTGATGGACCTCATCTGTGACCACCCTCTCTTTCCGGTGTCCCGCCATGGCCTTGGAGCTGCTCGGTGGGTCCCGGGCTCTCTCGGCGTCCTCTTGCCACTCGCTCGGCCGCGGGCCTTCTGCAGTCTCTAGGCAACGGCACCCCACTCCGTCTCCAGGCAACAGCGTTCGTATGATACCGCTCTGGCCTCTCTGAATCCAGCCTGTTTACTAGAACTGCCTCTGGATACTGCCAGGAAAAAGGCTTGCCATCAACTGACAAACCCAGGAGATAATGAACATAAAACTGGACCTCACGTTGGCCAATCACCTCCCTCCTTGAGAACAGATTCGATGCTTTTCAATCCCCTACCTTCTCTGCCCCTGGTTCTGCAGTTTGCTCTGTGGTTACAGACCAAGTTCCACGGAGAAGCCAGGTCAAATGCAGACGCTTGTGCAGTCTGGCTGCCCAGGCAGCAGAGGAAAGGCGCAGGCCAGGCTGAATATTCGCTTGCCATGGTCTTGGATTCCCCGTGTCTGCCAGGTCGTCGCTGGGAATCCACAGTCCTGGCAATTCTGAACCGCCTGAGAACTGCCCCAGTAGGAGGGAAACCATTTCTCCAGGGTGAGATTTGTAAGCCGTCAGGTCTGTTTGGGGGTGGCTGGATAGGGAGTGGGGACTAGAGTACAGGAGACTAGCAATAAGGGCTATGAGGAGGGCGAGGGGGGAAGATAGGAGGGCACTGGGAAAGGGGTGCCTGACGAACAGGGTGGCGGCACACAGATGGCCTGGTAGTAACAGAGGAAGAGCTGGGTAGAAAGTTCCTTGAGGTAGGGTACTGGGAAGGGGAGACATCGGTCAGGTTGGGCAAACGGGTAGGGCAGAAAATCGAACAAGATGGACAGCCCTGGAGGGGAGGCTGAGGGCAGGAAGTTTGAGGAGTAACGGGGGGAAGGAGGGCTGGAAGACGAGAGCGGGAAGGAACAGAAAGAAATGGAGCCTGGGGTTGAGGCCGAGAGATTGGAGGTAGCTTTCTAGTCATTTTTCCAAATAAGCGCTGTAGTAACTCACTTGTCCAAACGAATCAAAATGAGTAACTGAGATGTGCTGAGACCGATTCCAGCTTTTATCCCCTCAGAACATTCCATCACAGAATGCCTATTATGAAATGTACATTTATCTCCTTAGGACATTTCATCACAGAATCTCTATTATGAAATGTACATACTCCCCTTTGTTCCAGTGAGGAAGCCCCACCAACCAGAGAATAGATCTCAGTTTCTTGGTTTAAGAGTGATCATGGGAAATAGCAAAGACAAGAAATGGGGCTGTAATATTGGTCCCTGTTCTTGGGATACCATGTAGTTTTGCCCCTCCGCAGACAAAGATTGATCAAGGGGCTAACAGAGGTAGGGGCTTGGGGCATAGGAGAGCAGTTCTGAAGCAGGAATTGGGAAAATGGGAAGTCAGTATCCTAGTCTCATTCCCTTACTACATTGTTCAAAGCCCTTTCACATTATCTACCTCACTACGTGAATATGCATGATTAGAGATGTTATGTTCATTTTACCAGTGAGGACACTAAAGACCAGAGAGGGAAGGACCATAGGCAGGCAGTGGGTGGGTAAGCAGGCGGGACAAGAACTTGGACCAAAAAGAGGGGGCAGGTGGGAGAGGCCACAAAATGGCACAAAGCGCTGACCAGCACCATTGCCTCCTCCGGTGTCTCTGGACAGGAACTTGTAGGGGATGTCTCAAGAAGAGCTGTAGTTTTTGTAGCTTACCTCTTGGTCCCTGTGCTCCCTTGGTTAGATGACTTAATCTTCACTGGAACCAGACACACAGGGTCCAAGCTGGCAGGATGACTGCCCACTCCTGAGCACCTAGCGACTAGATTTGGACTTCCTTGCTCACTACCTGAGATGCCTAACTCCATCAGATGATGAAGGGAGCTGCTGCACCCTCCCCTCTTTTTTTGTCTGAAGTAGAAACCCTCTCTGCTGAACGTTCCTGGTTTCTTTGAATGCCATTCGAATCATAAGCTCCTTTGGTCCCCTCTTCTCTCCCGTGCTTGTATCACCATAAGATTCTGAATTTTCTCTCTGGACCCAACACCCTTTTCCTCCCATGCTGCATAAAACTTCCAGTTATGCTTTGGAAGTCCAGCGACATGATTAGCAAACTTCCCTTTTTCCATAGACTGCTTCTTTATTGACAGTTCCTTGCCTTTCCTTGCTTTAATTGTAACTTCGATTTCTCTTAAGGACATTGCTTTTTATCTCAAGTAGAAACTACTTATTCTCTCAAACTCTAAAGTACTTCAGTGTAAGAATGTGTATTTTTTTTTCCTTTTTTTAAAAAAATTATTATTATACTTTAAGTTCTAGGGTATATGTGCATAACGTGCAGGTTTGTTACATATGTATACTTGTGCCATGTTGGTGTGCTGCACCCATCAACTCGTCAGCACCCATCAAACTCATCATTTACATCAGGTATAACTCCCAATGCAATCCCTCCCCTCTCCCCGCTCTTCATGATAGGCCCCGGTGTGTGATGTTCCCCTTCCCAAGTCCAAGTGATCTCATTGTTCAGTTCCCACCTATGAGTCAGAACATGCGGTGTTTGGTTTTCTGTTCTTGCGATAGTTTGCTGAGAATGATGGTTTCCAGCTGCATTCATGTCCCTACGAAGGACACGAACTCATCCTTTTTTTATGGCTGCTTAGTATTCCATGGTGTATATGTGCCACATTTTCTTAATCCAGTCTATCACTGATGGACATTTGGGTTGATTCCAAGTCTTTGTTATTGTGAATAGTGCCGCAATAAACATACATGTGCATGTGTCTTTATAGCAGCATGATTTATAATCCTTTGGGTATATACCCAGTAATGGGATGGCTGGGTCTTATGATACTTCTAGTTCTAGATCCTTGAGGAATCGCCATACTGTTTTCCATAATGGTTGAACTAGTTTACAATCCCATCAACAGTGTAAAAGTGTTCCTATTTCTCCACATCCTCTCCAGCACCTGTTGTTTCCTGACTTTTGAATGATTGCCATTCTAACTGGTGTGAGAGGGTATCTCATTGTGGTTTTGATTTGCATTTCTCTGATGGCCAGTGATGATGAGCATTTTTTCACGAGTCTGTTGGCTGTATGAATGTCTTCTTTTGAGAAATGTCTGTTCATATCCTTTGCCCACTTTTTGATGGGGTTGTTGGTTTTTTCTTGTAAATTTGTTTGAGTTCTTTGTAGGTTCTGGATATTAGCCCTTTGTCAGATGAGTAGATTGCAAAAATTTTCTCCCATTCTGTAGGTTGCCTGTTCACTCTGATGGTAGTTTTTTTTGCTGTGCAGAAGCTCTTTAGTTTAATTAGATCCCATTTGTCAATTTTGGCTTTTGCTGCCGTTGCTTTTGGTGTTTTAGACATGAAGTCCTTGCCCATGCCTATGTCCTGAATGGTACTACCTAGGTTTTCTTCTAGGGTTTTTATGGTATTAGGTCTAACATTTAAGTCTCTAATCCATCTTGAATTAATTTTTGTATAAGGAGTAAGGAAAGGATCCAGTTTCAGCTTTCTACTTATGGCTAGCCAATTTTCCCAGCACCATTTATTAAATAGGGAATCCTTTCCTTATTTCTTGTTTCTCTCAGGTTTGTCAAAGATCAGGTGGCTGTAGATGTGTGGTATTATTTCTGAGGACTCTGTTCTGTTCCATTGGTCTATATCTCTGTTTTGGTACCAGTACCATGGTGTTTTGGTTACTGTAGCCTTGTAGTATAGTTTGAAGTCAGGTAGCATGATGCCTCCAGCTTTGTTCTTTTGGCTTAGGATTGTCTTGGCAATGCAGGCTCTTTTTTGGTTCCATATGAACTTTAAAGCAGTTTTTTCCAATTCTGTGAAGAAACTCTTTGGTAGCTTGATGGGGATGGCATTGAATCTATAAATAACCTTGGGCAGTATGGCCATTTTCACGATATTGATTCTTCCTATCCATGAGCATGGTATGTTCTTCCATTTGTTTGTGTCCTCTTTTATTTCACTGAGCAGTGGTTTGTAGTTCTCCTTGAAGAGGTCCTTTGCATCCCTTGTAAGGTGGATTCCTAGGTATTTTATTCTCTTTGAAGCAATTGTGAATGGAAGTTCATTCCTGATTTGGCTCTCTGCTTGTCTGTTACTGGTGTATAAGAATGCTTGTGATTTTTGCACATTAATTTTGTATCCTGAGACTTTGCTGAAGTTGCTTATCAGCTTAATGAGATTTTGGGCTGAGACAATGGGGTTTTCTAAATATACAATCATGTCATCTGCAAACAGGGACAATTTGACTTTTCTTTTCCTAACTGGATACCCTTTATTTCTTTCTCTTGCCTGATTGCCCTAGCCAGAACTTCCAACACTATGTTGAATAGGAGTGGTGAGAGAGGGCATCCCTGTCTTGTGCCAGATTTCAAAGGGAATTTTTCCAGTTTTTGCCCATTCAGTATGATATTGGCTGTGGATTTGTCATAAATAGCTCTTATTATTTTGAGGTATGTTCCATCAATACCGAATTTATTGAGCGTTTTTAGCATGAAGGGCTGTTGAATTTTGTTAAAGGCCTTTTCTGCATCTATTGAGATAATCATGTGGTTCTTGTCTTTGGTTCTGTTTATATGCTGGATTACGTTTATTGATTTGCAAATGTTGAACCAGCCTTGCATCCCAGGGATGAAGCCCACTTGATCATGGTGGATAAGCTTTTTGATGTGCTGCTGAATCTGGTTTGCCAGTATTTTATTGAGGATTTTTGCATCGATGTTCATCAGGGATATTGGTCTAAAATTTTCTTTTTTGTTGTGTCTCTGCCAGGCTTTGGTATCAGGATGATGTTGGCCTCATAAAATGAGTTAGGGAGGATTCCCTCTTTTTCTATTGATTGGAATAGTTTCAGAAGGAATGGTACCAGCTCCTCCTTGTACCTCTGGTAGAATTCAGCTGTGAATCCATCTGGTCCTGGACTTTATTTGGTTGGTAGGCTATTAATTATTGCCTCAATTTCAGAGCCTGCTATTGGTCTATTCAGGGATTCAACTTCTTCCTGGTTTAGTCTTGGAAGAGTGTAAGTGTCCAGGAAATTACCCATATCTTCTAGATTTTCTAGTTTATTTGCGTAGAGGTGTTTATAGTATTCTCTGATGGTTGTTTCTATTTCTGTGGGGTCGGTGGTGATATCCCCTTTATCATTTTTTATTGCATCTATTTGATTCTTCTCTCTTTTCTGCTTTATTAGTCTTGCTAGTGGTCTGTCAATTTTGTTGATCTTTTCAAAAAACCAACTCCTGGATTCATTGATTTTTTGGAGGGTTTTTTGTGTCTTTGTCTCCTTCAGTTCTGCTCTGATCTTAGTTATTTCTTGCATTCTGCTAGCTTTTGAATGTATTTGCTCTTGCCTCTCTAGTTCTTTTAATTGTGATGTTAGAGTGTCCATTTTAGATCTTTCCAGCTTTCTCTTGTGGGCATTTAGTGCTATAAATTTCCCTCTACACACTGCTTTAAATGTGTCCCAGAGATTCTAGTATGTTGTATCTTTGTTCTCATTGGTTTCAAAGAACATCTTTATTTCTGCCTTCATTTCATTATGTACCCAGTAGTCATTCAGGAGCAGGTTGTTCAGTTTCCATGTAGTTGAGCGGTTTTGATTGAGTTTCTTAGTCCTGAGTTCTAGTTTGATTACACTGTGGTCTGAGAGACAGCTTGTTATAATTTCTGTTCTTTTACATTTGCTGGGGAGTGCTTTACTTCCAATTATGTGGTCAATTTTGGAATAAGTGTGATGTGGTGCTGAGAAGAATGTATATTCTGTTGATTTGGGGTGGAGAGTCCTATAGATGTCTATTAGGTCTGCTTGCTGCAGAGCTGAGTTCAATTCCTGGATAACCTTGTTAACTTTCTGTCTCGTTGATCTTTCTAATGTTGACAGTGGGGTGTTGAAGTCTCCCATTATTATTGTATGGGAGTCTAAGTCTCTTTGTAAGTCTCTAAGGACTTGCTTTATGAATCTGGGTGCTCCTGTATTGGGTGCATATATATTTAGGAGAGTTAGCTCTTCCTGTTGAATTGATCCCTTTACCATTATGTAATGGCCTTCTTTGTCTCTTTTGATCTTTGATGGTTTAAAGTCTGTTTTATCAGAGACTATGATTGCAACCCCTGCTTTTTTTTGTTCTCCATTTGCTTGGTAGATCTTCCTCCATCCCTTTATTTTGAGCCTATGTGTGTCTCTGCATGTGAGATGGGTCTCCTGAGTACAGCAGACTGATGGGTCTTGACTCTTTATCCAGTTTGCCAGTCTGTGTCTTTTAATTGGAGCATTTAGTCCATTTACATTTAAGGTTAATATTGTTATGTGTGAACTTGATCCTGCCATTATGATATTAACTGGTTATTTTGCTCGTTAGTTGATGCAGTTTCTTCCTAGCCTCGATGGTCTTTACATTTTGGCATGTTTTTGCAATGGCTGGTACTGTTTGTTCCTTTCCATGTTTAGGGCTTCCTTCAGGGTCTCTTGTAAGGCAGGCCTGGTGGTGACAAAATCTCTAAGCATTTGCTTATCTGTAAAGGATTTTATTTCTCCTTCACTTATAAAACTTAGTTTGGCTGGATATGAAATTCTGGGTTTAAAATTCTTTTCTTTAAGAATGTTGAATATTGGCCCCCACTCTCTTCTGGCTTGTAGAGTTTCTGCTGAGAGATCTGCTGTTAGTCTGATGGGCTTTCCTTTGTGGGTAACCCGACCTTTCTCTCTGGCTGCTTTAAAATTTTTTCCTTCATTTCAACTTTGGTGAATCTGGCAATTATGTGTCTTGGAGTTGCTCTTCTCGAGGAGTATCTTTGTGGCGTTCTCTGTATTTCCTGAATTTGAATGTTTCCCTGCCCTACTAGGTTGGGAAAGTTCTCCTGGATGATATCCTGAAGGGTGTTTTCCAACTTGGTTCCATTTTCCCCCTCACTTTCAGGCACCCCAATCAGACGTAGATTTGGTCTTTTTACATAATCCCATACTTCTTGTAGGCTTTGTTCATTTCTTTTTCTTCTTTTTTCTTTTGGTTTCTCTTCTCACTTCATTTCATTCATTTGATCCTCAATCGCTGATACTCTTTCTTCCAGTTGATCGAGTCGGTTACTGAAGCTTGTGCATTTGTCACGTACTTCTCGTGTCATGGTTTTCATCTCTGTCATTTTGTTTATGACCTTCTCTGCATTAATTATTCTAGCTATCAATTCTTCCACTCTTTTTTCAAGATTTTTAGTTTCTTTGCTCTGGATATGTAATTCCTCCTTTAGCTCTGAGAAGTTTGATGGACTGAAGCCTTCTTCTCTCATCTCGTCAAAGTCATTCTCTGTCCAGCTTTGATCTGTTGCTGGCGATGAGTCGCGCTCCTTTGCAGGGGGAGATGCGCTCTTATTTTTTGAATTTCCAGCTTTTCTGCCCTGCTTTGTCCCCATCTTTGTGGTTTTATCTGTCTCTGGTCTTTGATGATGGTGATGTACTGATGGGGTTTTGGTGTAGGTGTCCTTCCTGTTTGATAGTTTTCCTTCTAACAGTCAGGACCCTCAGCTGTAGGTCTGTTGGAGATTGCTTGAGGTCCACTCCAGACCCTGTTTGCCTGAGTATCAGTAGCAGAGACTGCAGAAGATAGAATATTGCTGAACAGCGAGTGTACCTGTCTGATTCTTACTTTGGAAGCTTCCTCTCGGGGTATACTCCACCATGTGAGGTTTGGGGTGTCAGTCTGCCCCTAGTGGGGGATATCTCCCAGTTAGGCTACTCAGGGGTCTGGGACCCACTTGAGCAGGCAGTCTGTCCCTTCTCAGATCTCAACCTCCGTGTTGGGAGATCCACTGCTCTCTTCAAAGCTGTCAGAGTCGTTTGCATCTGCAGAGGTTTCTGCTGCTTTTGTTGTTGTTGTTGTTGTTGTTGTTGTTTAGTTGTGCCCTGTCCCCAGAGGTGGAGTCTACAGAGACAGGCAGGCTTCCTTGAGCTGCTGTGACCTCCACCCAGTTTGAGCTTCCCAGTGGCTTTGTTTACCTACTTAAGCCTCAGCAATGGTGGGCGCCCCTCCCCCAGCCTCACTGCTGCCTTGCTGTTAGATCGCAGTCTGCTGTGCTAGCAATGAGGGAGGCTCCGTGGCTGTGGGACCCTCCCGGCCAGGTGTGGGATATAATCTCCTGGTGTGCCCGTTTGCTTAAAGTGCAGTATTGGAGTGGGAGTTACGTGATTTTCCAGGTGTTGTGTGTGTCAGTTCCCCTGGCTAGGAAAAGGGATTCCCTTCCCCCTTGCGCTTCCCAGGTGAGAGGATGCCTCGCCCTGCTTCAGCTCTTGCTGGTAGGGCTGCAGCGGCTGACCAGCACCCATTGTCTGGCACTCCCTAGTGAGATGAACCCAGTACCTCAGTCAAAAATGCACAAATCACCGGTCTTCTGTGTCACTCGCGCTGGGAATTGGAGACTGGAGCTGTTCCTATTCGGCCGTCTTGCTAAGAATGTCAGGATGAAGTAATTCTTTAACATAACATCTGTATGCAGAAGTACAGTATACAGAGATAAGAGTTTACAATATGGTGTGTGCATCAGTAATTTCTAACAGAGCCTTAAAACAGGAACACAGTCTTTCCATAGCCTATTATTAGCAAGATATTAATCAGCAGTAACAGTTACAGCAAAAGCTGGTTACAAACAATTCATAGAAACAGGACGTGAAGTTAGACAACCGGTTAGACCAGAATTTCTCAGAAGGGAGTATGCCTTAACTGTAAAGAGGCCTAGAAGAGCCATGGCAAGATGAGGGCATTTACAGCCCTATCTTATCCATATGGACAGGCGCCCCCATGCTTCTCTTTATAGCTCTCCACGAGGGTCGCTTTCCATTGCCAGAGCTATGAACATCTGCTTTTCTTGAATAGGAATCTTGGTGATGTGAAACCTCCCTGACTGCACATCCATTCATAGGCTCTCTGCATGGGGAAGCACATCACGTGCTGTTGGCTCATTCTGGCAGTCCAACCTGTCATTGTCTTTACACAATCCTGCATGCAATTTTGTATTTACAATAATCAGAAGCATTTCATCTTTATTCCACAGCAATAGTTTCAGGGGGTCTCCCTACACTTTCTTTCTACTGAACTGTTTTTTATATATTCTGGATACATGTTCTTTATCTTTTTACAATGTTTTGTGCAAATATTTTCTCCAAGTGTATGACTTTTTTTCAATATCATAGTATCTTTTGAAAACCAAAATTTTTAAGTTTTGATGAATTCCAATTTATCAATTTATTCTCATATGGATTATGTTTCTATTATTTTTTATTTAAGGAATATCAACATAACCCAATACTGCAAAGGTTTTTTCCAGCATTTTTTCCTAGAAACTTTTGGTTTTAGATTTTGCATTTAGAAGTATGATCCATTTTGATTTACTTTTGTATTTGATAATTGGGGTTCTTTATTTTGCAAATGGGTATCTATCAATTATGCTAGTACTGTTTATTTAAATGACGCTTCATTCACCACTAATTGCCTTTGCACATTTGCAAAAATTAGTTTTCCATATACATTTGGGTCTATTTATCCACTCTGTATCATGTACCACTGATTTGTTTATATTCCTGTCAACAACACACTATCTTGATTATTACAGCTTTGTAATAAAAACATGTAGCATTGGTCTTTCAATTTTGTTCTTGTTTTCATATTTCTTTTGCCAAATTTAGTCTTTTGTATTCCATAAATCTTATTTTATGGCTTTTTTATAATTTGGTCAATTTCTAGAAATAAGATTTTTATTTTGGTTGTATTTGTTGAGAACTAATTGATGGACTCAGGAAAAGTTGATGTCTTAATGGTATTGTGTCTTTCAAACTACAAACATGGCATTTATCTTCATTTTCTTTAATTTCTCTTATATTTAATAATTTATAGTATTCAACTCTGTCACATCTTCTGTATTTATGTTGTTTTTTGCTATTATAAATAATATTGCTTTTAATTTTAATTTCTATTGCACACTGCTTGTATATGCAACTGATTTTTTTCATATTGATCTTGCATTCTGAAATCTTTTTAAAATTAAATTATTTTTAGTAGCTCTTTTGTATATTACGTTGGATTTTTTACAGAAAAATTCATGTCAATTGTGAATAAAAGTACTTTTTCTTCTTTTTTTCAAATTTGGATGTCTTATTTATTTTTACCACTCTTCCATGGACTAAAAGTATTGAAAAGAGGTGATAGCAGACTTCCTTATCTTATGCTTGATTTCAGGGGAAAGCATTCTGGTTTTTGCTATTAGGTTTGATTAGCTGGAGGTTTTTAGTAGATACCTTATATTAAGTTAAGAAAGTTTCCTTTTATTCTTATATTACTGAGACTTCTTATTTGACATAGATATTTGGTTTTTGTTTGTTTTGTAAATCTGGTGACTTTTTGAATTTTAAGGCAATCCTACATTTCTGGGATAAACCACATTTGGATATGATGCATTGTCCTTTTTACGTTTTGATAAGTTCAATTTTTAAAATTTTATTTAAATGTTTTAAATTTAGGTTTGTGAGGGTTTGTTACCTGTAGTTTTCTTTTTCTGTAATATTTGTGTCTCGTTTTGGTATTAGGGAACTGTGGCCTTGTAGAATAAATTGAGAATTATTCTCCCATTTCAATCTTTTGTGTGGGTCTATTTGAGAGAATTTGTGTAGATAGGTGTTATTTTTTCCCTTACTGCAAATAGACTTTATGAGTGAAACTATCTGCTTTTTGTGTTTTCTTTTGGGGGAGGCCTCACACTACACATTTAATTGCTTTAATAGATAAGTATTCTAGTCATCTCTTTTTGCCTTAGCTTTGCTACTTTACTTCTTTCAATAAATATCTATTTTGCCTAAATTGTCAAATTAATTGGCATAGTTTGGCATACTTTTTCTTTGTTATTATTCTAACATCCACAGAACCTGTGGTGATATCATCATATATTCCTGATATTAACTTGTGTCTTCTCTTTTTCGTGATCAATATTATTGGATTGATTTATTAGTTACTAATGTTTTAAATCTATCCACATTTGGTTTCGTTGATTTTTCCGAATTGTTTTCCTGTCTTCCATTCATTGATTTCTATTCTGATCTTTACTATTTCTTCTATTTATTTACTAATTTGTTCTTGTTTTTCTGGTTTCTTAAACCAGAAGCTGAGATAATTGACTTGAGGTCTTTTTATACATTTCTCTGTAAGATTTAGCTCTATTCCACAAATTGTCGACATAACTAGAGTTCCAAGTCAGTCAAACACTAAAGGGTGTTACTGTGGAGAGATTTTGCATATGTAGTTAAAGTTCCTAAGCAGTTTACTTTAAGGAAGGAAATTCTCGATTATCTGAGTAGGCCTGATTCAGACTTGAAAGGCCTTAAAAGCAGTAATGAGGCTTCCCCTAGAAAAACAAATTCTGCCTGTGATCATTAGTTTTGGTTTGTGCCCATGGAGTTTCACATTGATTGTGCAGTTGCTTTCCTGCCCTATAGAATTTGTTCCTGCCCTGTAGATTTTGGACTTGCTTAGCCAGCTCCTACAACTGTGTAAAGTAATTATTAAAGATCTCTCTCTCTCTTTTTTTCTCTTGCTATTTGTGTATGTAGATATATATGTGAATGTGCATATGTGTGGGTGTATATGTGTGCATAGATATATAGATAGGGTTTAAATAATTATATATACATATTAATATGTGTATTTTGTGTGTATGAATATATCATATTCCCACTGCATATAGTTGAACTCTGACTGACACAGCAGCATATAGTAGTTGGGTCTTACTTTTTCATCAATCTGATCTGACAGTCTTTGCCTTTTGATGGAGGTATTTGTATCATTTCCATTTGATATTGTTGCATATATGGCATAATTTGTCTATTATCTTACATCTTGTTTTCTATTTTTTTTCCTTTTTCTTTTTCTGCCTTCTTTTGAATCATTTGAATATTTTATGTCTTTTACTGGTTTATTATAGCAATAATGTTTTAGTTGCTACATCATGGTTTAAATTATTTATTTATTTATTTTTAGAGTCTTGCTTTGGCACCCAAACTGGAGTGTAGTGGCACAATCATAGCTCACTATAATCTCAAATTCCTGGGCTCAAGGGATCCTCCCACCTCAGCCCTCTCAGTAGCTAGGACTGCAGGTGCACACATTCATTCCTTACTATTTTTTAAAAAATTTTTTGTAGAGACAGGATCTCACTATGTCACCCAAGATATTCTTGAAGAACCCTGGCCTCAGCAATTATTTCACCAACATGCTGGTATTACAGGTGTGAGCCACCATGCCCAACCTAATTATATATCTTTTAAGTTATCACAACATACCTTCAGGTGATATTATACTATACAATTTCTTTTTTTAATTTTTTTATTTTTTTATTATACTTTAAGTTCTAGGGTACATGTGCATAACGTGCAGGTTTGTTACATATGTATACTTGTGCCATGTTGGTGTGCTGCACCCATCAACTCGTCAGCACCCATCAATTCATCATTTATATCAGGTATAACTCCCAATGCAATCCCTCCCCCCCCCCCCCCATGATAGGCCCCGGTGTGTGATGTTCCCCTTCCCGAGTCCAAGTGATCTCATTGTTCAGTTCCCACCTATGAGTGAGAACATGCGGTGTTTGGTTTTCTGTTCTTGTGATAGTTTGCTAAGAATGATGGTTTCCAGCTGCATCCATGTCCCTACAAAGGATGCAAACTCATCCTTTTTTATGGCTGCATAGTATTCCATGGTGTATATGTGTCACATTTTCTTAATCCAGTCTGTCCCTGATGGACATTTGGGTTGATTCCAAGTCTTTGCTATTGTGAATAGTGCCACAATAAACATACATGTGCATGTGTCTTTATAGTAGCATGATTTATAATCCTTTGGGTATACACCCAGTAGTGGGATGGCTGGGTCATATGGTACATCTAAAAACAAACAACCCCATCAAAAAGTGGGCAAAGGATATGAACAGACATTTCTCAAAAGAAGACATTCATACAGCCAACAGACACATGAAAAAATGCTCATCATCACTCGCCATCAGAGAAATGCAAATCAAAACCACAATGAGATACCATCTCACACTAGTTAGAATGGCAATCATTAAAAAGTCAGGAAACAACAGGTGTTGGAGAGGATGTGGAGAAATAGGAACACTTTTACACTGTTGGTTGGATTGTAAACTAGTTCAACCATTATGGAAAACAGTATGGCAATTCCTCAAGGATCTAGAACTATACTATACAATTTCATGTACAGTATAAGAATCTTATAATAGTGTATTTCTATTCCTCCACTACAACCCTTTTTGCGATTGTCATACTTTTACAACTCCACATGGCATTCTTTTTATTTTTGTTTATATAATTATATTTTAAAGATATTTAAACAATGTGAAAAATATTTTCTATATTTACCTGTGTAATTATATATTCAGTGTTCTTCTCTTCCTTCCTTAGTTCTGTTCCTCTATCTGATATAATTTTCTTTCTGCTTGTTGGATTCTTTTAGAATTTGTATATTTGAAAAAGCCTTTATGTTACCCTCATTTAAAAGACATGTTTTTGCTTGGTTTAGAATTCTAGGTTATCATTTATTTCTTTCAGTACTGTAAAGATGATCCTCTGCTGTCTCATCACTTACATTGTTTCTGTTAAGAAATCTGCTGTCATCTTTACCTTTGTACTGCTGTTTGTAACGTCTCTGGTTGCTTTTAAGATTTTTCTCTTTTAAGCTGATTTTGATCATAAGATACCTTGCTGTACTTTTCTTGTGGTTGAATTTTGTTGAGTTTCTTGGATTTGTGGGTTTATTGTTTTTATTAAATTTGGAAAAAAAAAAAACCCACACATTATTTCCTCATTTTTTTTTATGCGTTTCTCTGCAACTTCTCTCCTTTTAGGGACTCCAGTTAGATGCCTGTAAAGCTTCTTTTAATTGTGCCACAGCTCTCTGTTCCTCCTCACATATTTTAAATTCTATTTTTGCTCTTTATGTAGGATAGCTCCTATTGCTATTTTCAAATTCATTAATATTTTTTCTCTAATGTTTAATCTGCCATTAATCTCATTCAGTGTATGTTATCTCACGCATTGTAATGTTCATCTGTGGAAGTTTGATTCGGGTCTTTTTTGTTAATATCTTTTATGGGCACATGGTTTTATTAATGTTTAATGTTCTTGATTCCTAAAACTAAAAACCATGTCAGTTCTAGGTCAGTTTCAGTTGACTGACTTTTCCTCTTGTTATGAGTAGTATTTTCCTGCTTTTTTGAATGCTTGGTAGGTTTTGATTGGTTGCTAAACATTTTGAACATGACCTGTTGAGGGCCGGATATTTTTGTATTCCCATAAATATTCTTGAGCTTCATCCTGAGATGCAGTCATTTGGAAGCAGTTATTTGTATTTTTTGTAAGCAGTTTGATCTTTTGCATCCTGCTTTGAATGGGTTTTTATTTTTGTTTTGAACCAGAGGAGTGCTCAGTCTATGGCTAATTATTTCCCAAGACCAGAGCAAGATTTATGTCCTCTACCCACTGATCTTGTTTTTTTCCCTCTATTCAAGTCTGAAACAGTAATTTGGTGCCTAGTAATGCAGCAGCCATCAAGTGACCATTAAAAGTTAAGAGTGGCAGGTCAGGAAGATAAATGTCCTTGTGCAGCTTTATCACTCTCTAGTATTGACCTCCTAACTTTTTGTTTCCCTATGAGCCAAAATAAGCTACTAAAGTATAAGTCACTATTTATGAAGTTTTCTGCTGCTGCTAGTCTAGCATTATCCCGCTTGATATAATCCTTTTTTTTTCCAAGGCCAAAAAAAAAAATATGTAGAAATGTCCCCATGCAACTGTGGACTGTCTTCATCCATTTCAGTCCAGTGACTATGAGTTTTCATTGGACCAACCACTGTTATGATTAGTAAGATCCTCAAGGGAAAGATAATGAGTAAAGTGACATTCATTTCCTTGAAAGAAAATGGTAATAAAGAAAATATTGCATTGGTTTTATACATTTTAATTTGTTATATTCTGCATGATCTAAATTTTAGGTTATCCAAAGTTACTAAATACTACTTAGAACTTATGTGAAAAATTTCTGTGTATCTGTTTTTCATAGAATGTGGACACCAGTAGTAGAAAATGTTCTATTTTATTACACATAATACTTTTACATGTTTCTTTAAAATATCAACATAATACTGTTATTTTTTCTTTATTACTGCTGCAAATGTATTCCATGAAAATTTCAAAGGTAATTTCTCTCAGTATTACCTAGATAAAAGCATCATAAAAAATAAAGCTACCTAGATGATTACATCTTGCTGTCTAAATTGGGTTTCAATAGATTTCATTTCACACAGAATAAAAAAATTTATTTAAAAAACTCTTTAGAGTCATTAATTTTAAGCACCTGAAAAACAGCCTAAGTAGAATCAAAATAGTACATTTTTTATTTCTTCTTTGCTAAGTGATAGGGTCATCAATATCCAGAAGTATTTAAATATTCATTTTGCCTAAAATTTTAGTATCTTTTGCATAAGGGTACATTTGATATTCATCCTCTACAGAATGAATAACCACTAATTCTAATCTATATTTAATCATCCATAGTGACTCATACATTAGTGACTCATTCCAAAATCTAAATTTCAGAATATCAGTTATTTTTAAATAAGTCTTCTTTCTCCTATCCTGCAAAGAAATTGTTGAATTGGATTGCAATGCGGGATCAACTAAAATGCATTTTTTCAGACTTATTTGAGGTTGTGAATATGTTTAAAATAGCAAGAAATATTGCTTCCAGGAGAACATGAATTTCTAAAATAGTTGGTTTGAATTAGTCACTTTCAGAAAGAAGGATGTGATTTACAAGGTCACAAATTGATCACTTCAGCCCTGCCCTTATCCTTGTATTCCATTAGCATCTTTCTTCAGTCTTCTAAATATATTCATTGCCATCACTTAAAATTAAACATGTCTCAAAGTGAAATCATATTTTACTTCTAATTCTTGTACTAAGATTATTTGATTTGGTCAAATTATATTATTATTTTTCTTATCATTCAAGTTGACCCTATCCAATTTCTCCACTTCCACATTCAGTAAGTCTTCAAATTACATGCTGACTGTACTTACTGTATAAAAGAATCTGCATTTCCTCTTCTTCATTTGTAGTTCAGTTATTCTTCAAGTGCAACTCAGGTCTACCTGAGTATATGGATTATTTTGGTTTATCTTTAATATTTATTTTGTCTCTTAATTATCAATCATATGACTCTCTACACAAGTGTAATTTTTTTGTACAATGACTACTTTCTATCTAAGAGCTGTAGGAAATCATGGTGATTGTATCTCCTACCAGATAATTTTTCTCTTTTTTGATACTTAATAGATCAAAGGGATAAAAATCAGAAATTGAGATGCCCTAGGGTTGAAATGGAATGTTAATTCGACTCAATCTGTCTTTGGATTATATTCATTCCTAAATTGTGACTTTCATCAGCTACCAAGAACCTGTTAAGATGAAGAGACAAAGACTCTGCGTCTCTGAAAGACTGTGGATGATTCATTTTTTCACACATGGGGTTTTCAGCTTATTTCTTTAATCTTCTGCCTCATGTAGCTTCAAAATTTGCCATGTGTGCTGAAGAGGATAATGGTCAAGTGTCTGAGGCAGGGCCCATCTAGCCAGAGAGTTTTGCTTCCCAAGCACTGTAAGATCTTAATCAAGCTTTTAGAAATTTTTGGCATAGATTTCCAGCTTCACATGTAGCACTGTAAATTAGCAAATGGTGTGTGTGTGTACGCGCGCGTGTGTGTGCGTGCGCGCATGCGCTGCTTGTGTGTTTGAGGCCCCTCTGTTTCCTAATTTGTCACTCTATCTTCAAATGAATTCTTTGCTGATTTTTATTGTGCCCCAACAGAAGATTTCTGCCCCAGTACATTGTTCCTCACCCAATGTGGTGGGCATCAGCTAATCCATTAAAGGCCTGAATAGAAAAGGAAAGGTGGAGAAAAGAGAAATGCGCCTTAGTCCAGCATATCAAATGCCTTCAAGGAAAAATACAGCTGGCAAACACTAGCTTACTTCAGAATACAGCTCCATCCTTCATGAAGTTTTACTATGTCTAATCTTTGTTTCTGTAACTGTCGATATCTTTAAAATATAATTTTGGTAAATTTTCTGGCTTTTTTCTCTTTGCTGTAACAGAAGAATTAGCTTGCCAAAAACTGATGCATCCTATCTAAAGACAGAATTTTCTAAGGATATCATTATTCCCTTATATCAGACTGTCAAAATGACTTGATATATTAGTAAAGGTTCTCCAGAGAAACAGAGCCAGTAGTCTGTCTTTTGTCTGTCTGTCTACCTACCTACTTATATACCTATCATCTATCTATTAAAGGAGAGTTACTATAAGGAATTGGCTCATACAATTGTGGAGGCTGAAAAGTCCCATAATCTTCTGTTTGGTAAACTCAGGAAAGCTAGTGGCATAATTCAGTCTGAGTCTGAAGGTCTGAGAACCAGGGGAGTCAACAGTGTAAATTCGGATCTGAGAGCAGGAGAAAATGATATGGAATACCCCAGTTCAAGTAGTGAGGCAGGAACAAAGAGATGAATTATTTCCTCCATCTTTTGTTCTATTCAGACCTTCAATGGATATAATGAGGCCTACCCACAATGGGCAGAGCATTTTACTGAATCCACACATTGAAATGTTTACCTCATCTGCAAACACTCTACAGAAATAATGTTTAATCTGGCACTCCATGGCCAAATTGACACATAAAATTAACCATCCCCCTTGATATAAATTCTAACTTAAATATTGTTTTCCTTTAATTCTTTAAAAAAATTACTTTGTCATCTTAATACATTCAGTATTTTATTGAAAAGTCAAATGTAAACCTAACTTTTTGATTGTTGATTATTTTGTTCTCTTCAGAGATTTTTTATAATCTTCCATTTGTCTTTGATATTCTTAATATTCTTATCCTCATGTTCACAGTGGTTTTTCCATTTTCTTTCATTATCGGCATATGATTATATCCCAATATATCTGAGTTCCTTTATAATTTTTTAGTTCTGTAAAATTTATCTCTATTACTTCTTTAATTTTTCAATTCCTCTTCACCCCCCTCTTTTGATCTCTTATTATCCAAAATTGCATTTCCATTTCTATCATGCATGTTTCTTAGCTTTGTTTTCTTTTATATAAGCTATTTCTCTCTAGGGAAATGATTCCACCATGGTACCCTTAACAACCTTGCACATGTCTACACAGGCCACGTAGGAAACCACAGCTGATCTGAGTCCTGGCAGATTGTTCTGTAATCCTCCTGGAATATGAGAAAAAGAGAGACTTGCGAAGAACATTGACAGGACCTTTTTTTATTCATCTCTCTATCTACCCAGAAGGCTGTCATGAGACAGTTTCTCCTTACCTTTTTGGTCTGATGAGGTATGAGAATATCTGCCTCACTCATCTTAAAATATATACAGGTCTGTCAGACTGATTAGTTGCAGCATGGCATTGGCTCCTTGACAAGAGTGTGTCCCATCATTAGTGTTTCAGTCATACAGCCCTTTTGATTTGGTAGCATCCTATGGGATACATAATTCAGGGAGCTGGGAATATGGCTATTCTTGCATTCTTGCTTTCATTATGTATATAAGCTGACAAACTGTCTGCATGTTAAAAAGGCTTTTTTATTTTTATTTTGTTTTTATCAGCAGAATTTTGCCTTGATATTCTCCTTCTGCTTCTTCTAGGGAAGTTTCTCTGTATAATTATCCAGCTAATTTCTTTCTTTAGCTGTATCTATCATACCATTTGCTTTCATCTATAATGTTCTCTTTATCTAACTATTATTTTTATACCTGTATTAGTTCATTTTCACACTGCTGATAAAGACATACCCAAGAATGGGTAATTTATAAAGAAAAAGAGGTTTAATACACTCACAGTTCCACATAGCTGGGGAGGCCTCACAATCATGGTGGAAGGTGAAGGGCACATTTTACATGGCAGCAGGCAAGAGAGAATGAGAGTCAAGCAAAAGGGGAAACACCTTATGAAACCATCAGATCTCATCAGACTTATTCACTACCATGAGAAAAGTATGGGGTAACCACTCCCATGATTCAGTTATCTCCCACTGAGTCCCTCCCACAACATGTGAGAATTATGGGAGCTACGATTCAAGATGGTATTTGGGTGGGAACACAGTCAGACTATATCCATACTCAATAATTCTTGATTTTTAGTAATCTCAATCTTTTTATATATTAATATCTTTTCATGTCTTCTTACATATATTCATTACCTTTATTTCAATCCCTGATCTCTCTCTTCTAATAATTCTACCTTATGGTGAATTTTTCAAATTTCAAAATTTTCAGAGTTGTTTTCCTTTTACAGTGGTATACTCCTCAATTGTGTGGTGATTTTTCTTTGGGTATATCTGCTATTCCTTCTGGTAATGTGAATTATGAAAGAGTCAAAGACCTGGCCCCCATCTAGTATGAGTCCTAATGACTTTAAGGAGAGTGAGGTTATTTGCTCTACAATAGACAGTTCCAAACCTACAAAACTACTGTTAGTGGCTCCCATTTTTTTCCACTCTGCCAGGTAATTCTTCTGTCTGGGGTTTTGCCTTTAAACCCTAAGATAGAGGCAGCACTTGAGGCACGATATCTTCTTAATTTGTTATTCTTCGGTTTGACGTGATGAGAATTGATGAGCAATTACCTGACTGGCAGCTGGCAGGACTTCCCTTTTCCCATCAGAACTTTTGTTTGGACCTCTGTGTAAACCTCCAACCAGCATTTAGCGTTATTGCTAGTAATGCCTGTGGTGATATTTTAGGTAGCAATTGTCTCAAAGTAATGCAAGGGAGAAACAGGAAGAGAACTTCAGTTACTTTTCTCTAATCTATTTTTCAACTCCTCTGATGGCCTTATCTTCAAAGTTGCAACTACTAAACCATCTCCTTTCTTCACTCTCTGCAAAGCTGTTCAAGAACATTTTTTTCCTCCACTGGTGTTTATCAGTCTCTGTCACTCTTTCTCTTTCTAGTTCTCTGAATTTATATTTCCTTTTGGACTCTATGATTTCTCCAATGTTGATTTTGGGGAAGAAATCAGTAAGCCATGCTAGTTTTACATATTGTCAAGAAAAATATATTACAGAATTTTAGAACCCAGTCAAACTTTAAGGAACGTATGCATGCTTTTTTATTCTCCATATAATAGTGTAGAAACAGTAGACTTTGAGTAAGTAATGGTTGCCCCATGGTCATACAGTCAGTTCATGGTATAACAGATTTTTTTTTTTTCTTCTTTTTTTGCCGTAGTTCTTCAACTAAACATTGATTCATTACTTCAAAGTCGCTGGGCCTTAGTTACATTAACTTTATAATTGTATGGATATTTATGGGCAAGTTCTTGATCTTTTTTTCCTAAATGTCTATTTCTATTATTTTATTGAGAGGCAAGCTTCTAAAAGCCTCTACTATGAGGATGATCAAACCACACACACACACAAAAATTTACTTGAACTACCAGAAGCATGATTGAGAGATCTGGCTATAGTAATATTAAAGAGGTGCAATAAGATGGTGTGTCTATGAATATGTGAAAGAAATGACTAAATCCATTTGAACATTTTCTACTCCTGTTTCCACCATGAACTCTTTTACATATTTCAGCATAAGTTTTGCAATTGACTTTGAAATATTATAAACTGAATACATTAAATGTCAGTACTTCTCCATAATAACAGACTTTGCGTGTCACAATCACATTCCTATAGCACTTCGGTAATGCATGGTTGACACACGGCCTACTTACAGATCATTGTGTTCAGGCTGGAACATTAGTACGTTAGGAATAGAAAGGATATCAGACTCATATTGTACAAAACAACCAGATGTGAGTCTGTTGACATACCAGCTGGAAACTCTTCACATTTAGGAGAATTTGGAAAATCATATGCATGTTAGTATAAAGGGTCAATTTAATATTTAGAACTTAATTTGTATGGTTTCTGTGGATTTTTTTAAACTGAAAATTAAAGAAATTCAGATAGGTGGTATGAAAGTAAATTTTGGCTGCCACTGTACTCCTTGGCACCTAGGGATTTTTAATTCTTTATTTTTCACGAAGCATTTTTAGTTTTATGAACTTGTTTAGCTGTTTTAGAGATTCATCTCTATGTACTGAGTTTTCATGTACTCAGGCTTAAAGAGATTAGCAGTATAGGATAAAATATTAGGATAGGCAATAGAAAAATATATACCTCAGACATCTTTAACATTCTTCAAACATAATTATGAAAATCATACTGTAAGAATGCTTTCAGGCACTGCCAGGGACCCAAATGTTATCTGAGAATAAAGCTGAATGAAGAGAGCAGGGAATCATATGGATCTCCTCTGAAACACTGGCTCTCATATCTATTAGCCATAGATCTTGGATGAATTATTCTGGGTTTTATTTTCTTCATCTGTAAAATGAGAATAATCATACTTCATGGAATTGCTGCAAGGATGAAATGAGGTGTGTAGGTAGAGTACCTAGTATAATATCTAACCATAGTAAATACTCAATAAATGGCTTAAATAATAAGTAAAGTCACTAAGAACATTTGATCACTGATATGAAGTATTTTCATTACAATTATATTTTTAAAATGCTTTAAGTTTGAGTTTCTATTTTCATCCAAGAGTTGTTTAATATAGTTTTGATATTTCCAGATGTAAGGACCTTTTGGTTTTTGGCTTGTGTTTATAATTTCTGATTTCATTGGTTCTGAATAGAGAATATTTGTATTATTCCTGATTCATCAAACTTTTCGAGATTCTTTATTACCCAAAATAAGATCAATTTCAATGGTCCTTGAGGACATTATCTCATGTGTCTTGGAGAAGAAGAGATATTCTCTATTTACTAATAGTGTATGCGTGTTTGGTATGAGATGGCATTTCTCTCTAGTCTGAATATTACAGTGAGAATTATCATTATGATTATTATATCAAACTGAGTTTACTAAATTCTGTGTGCATGATGGTATCTCCGCAAGTGGTAGCACTTTATCACCAGAGACAAGGTGGGAGTGAAGACTGTAATAGATTTGAAGCAATACACAAAATATTATAAATGACAATGATCTTTAGCATTGGTTGATTGATGATGATGTTCCAAGAACTGAAATAGATGGGCAGTGTTCTAAAACTTAACTTGCTGTGTGTAAGTGGAAACAATTAACAGAAGTTAGACTTAACTCATTAAAATATAAAATTAGGCTTTTCAACCAATTTACAGACTTCAACCAATTCATAAAACCAAAGACCATTTAACAGAGAAAGTCTGAGTCATCTCTACTGAGTAAGGATCCTTAATTTATACTGTTAATCTTCCTGCTAGCCTTCCTAAATGTACCTGTGACAATTTCCTAGATAGTTATACATGGAAATATGTATACTTAGTGAAAGGCTGATAATCAGATTGTTTAGTGATTAGTGGACAATGACTTTGTGCCAATACAAATTCTTAGTGACATAAAACTCTCTCTGGGTCTACCAGAGAGAGTAGGAACTTATGAAGTACAGGTGGTCAGTGGAGTTTTGTCTTAGATTTGTCTCTCAGTGCACTCACTGTGTCCCTGAACTTACCCTATGGTTATTCCCAAGGTTCTAGTAGGAATAATTTGAAGTGATAAACTCAGCAATTGGCAAAATTCTTACATTAGACATTTTGACAGTCGTAGAATGAGCTATTGTGTTAGGCAAGGCCAGGTGGAAGCCAGTAGAACGAACTGTGATGGTTAATTCTGTGTATCAAATTGGCTGTGCCACAGTGACCAAATAAATATTTGTCCACACATTATTCTGGGTACTTCTGTGAAGGTGTTTTTGGATGAAATTAATATTTAAATCAACAGACCTCCAGTAAAGCAGATTACCTTCCATAATGTGGGTAGATTTTATTCAATCAGTTGAAGGCTTTAATGGAACAAAGACTGACCTTCTCAAGCAAGAAGGAATTCTGCCAATAGACTGCCTTTAGAATTCAAACTACAAATCTTCCCTGCATCTCCAGCCTGCTGACCTACCCTGCAAATTTTGGATGTGCTATCCAGAAAACAGGTGGAGCTTATGAATAGTGGATTATCATAAGCTTAATAAGATGATAATTCCAATGGAAGTTGCTCACTCAGATTTCTTTTTCTATGGTAAGTCAATATATATATCCTAGTACAAATACACAAATTTGATATCTGGCAAATGCATCTTTGTTTTTACCCAGTGGTATAGACTGTCAGAAGCCATTTGCTTTCAGCTGGCAGAACCAACTTGGCACCACCAATGTCTTATCTCAGGGCTATATGAACTTTCTAGCCCTATGTCAAAATGTAGGCTGCAGTGAATTTGATTGATTTTTTTTTCACAGGAAACTGTGGTGGTCTATTACATTGATGATATGCTGATTAGAGCTGGTGATCAGGAAGTGTCAACTACTCTATCTTGGTAAAACACAAGCTTATCTAAGAATAAAAAATCTCACAACATTTTGGGGACAATTACCTTCATAAAATTTCTAAAGTTACAGTGGTTAGTGTTATGTTGAGATAGCCCTTTCAAGGTGAAGAAAAGTTGCTACATTTGGTCCATCCTACTTCTAAAAAAAGATGCAATGCCTAGTAGGCCTCTTGGGCTTTTGGAGGCAACACATACCTCATTTGGGGGAGCTACTCTGACTTTTACCAAGTAACTGAAAAACAGAGTTTTGAGTAGTATCTTTTGTCTTGAATAAGTAAAGACTCTGAAACAGATCCAGGTTTCTGTGATAGCTGCTTTGCCTCTTGGGACAGGTGTCCCAATAAAATACAATGGGGCTTGAAATGCTCATGACATGTAGAGATGCAGTATAGAACCATCAGCTAGCATGCCTCTAAAAGTGAATCACAGCCCAGACCTATAGGCTTTTGAACAAATTATGCTATCCTCCACAGATAACTGTTGTCTTCTTGGGAAACACCTGAAAGCCTCAGTAGAGGCTGAATGCTTAATCATTGTTCACTAAGTTATCCCATTATAAGCTAGCCGTAAATTGGGCATGCATAGCAACCTTCCATCACTAATTGGAAGTGGCATATATACAAGACGAGGCTTGAGCGCCTCTGGAAGGCACTAGGAAATTGCATGAGCAAAAGGCACAAATGTGCATAATCTTACATTCTAGCTCCATTGTCTCGTATCTCTCAATCTCTACATGGGGCAGGTTAACAGGCGGTTCAGCTGCAGAACTATAATTTCTCTCTGCGGTCTTCCTGAAGGACAGTGGTGTAGGAAAATATCCCACTAGGTAGAACTTTGAAAAGCACACCAGGTTGTTTATTCTGGCTGGAGGAAAAAATAGAGATATGAATCTTTATTAAATGTACACAAAAATAATTATATGAATGGTATTCAGGAACCAATTAGAAGATTGGTGAAAATAAAGTTTTGGCAGAAAAAAAAATTTGGATATTTTGCTCTAAATGGGCAAAGAATGTATTTAAAATTTTATGTTTCATGTGAATACTCATCAAAGATAAATCTCAACAGAGGAGGATCTTAATCTTAATGGTCAGCTATATAATATAACCCATTCTGTGGGTGACAGAAAGCCTATTTTGACAGGAATGTCTTTTCTTGACTAACAGCCTTGTGCACAAAGTAACCACGCCAGCAAGAATGGGGTTGCACACAGACTCAGAAACATGGACTTCTGTTCAATTAATCCAATCTGAAAACTACTGATTTGTTCTCCATCTTTACAATTTTATCAGTGCATGAATATTATTTAAATTGAATCACAGTAAGTAAATCTTGAGACTGCCTTTTTCATACAGCATTATGACCTTGCAACTCGTGCATGTTGTTCTGTGTATCAATAATTCCTTTTTATTGCTGTATTCCATTATAAAGAGTTACCACTTTTTCTGTTTTCATTCACCCACTGAAGGACATTTAGGTTGGTTCCAGTTTGGGACTATTATAAATGAAACTGCAATTTACATACAGATATTTGTATGAGTTTTCATTTCTCTAGCATAAGTGTTTAGGGAGCATAAGTCCTGGATTGTATGGTATGATGATTTGTTTTATGTGTCCATTTGCCACAGCGTGCCCAATATTTGCTCAAACATTATTCTGGGTGTTTCTGTGAGGGTGTCTTGGATGAGGTTATCATCTAAATTGGTAGACAAGGTAAAACAGATTGCCTTCCGTATGTATATGGTCCTTCTCCAATCAGCTGAAGGCTTGAATAGAACAAAAAGACTGATTTTCTCTTGAGTCACTCTCTTCCTGCCTGACTGCCTTTCAACTGGGATGTCATTTTCCTGCCTTCAAACACAAACTGAAATGTCAACTCTTCGTGGGTCTTGAGCCTGCCAGTCTACAGACTAGAATTGCACCATTGGCTTTCCTAGTTTTTCTGCTTGTTGACTCCCTGAAGATCTTGAGAGTTGTCTGCCCACATCGCTGTGTGGGCCAAATCCTTATACTAAATCTCTGTGTATATACTGTGTGTTCTATAGACACACACACACACACACACACACACACACACACACACACACGTATGCACACCCTCCTCAACTTATTTGATTTCCCAGATATCACCCCATCCTAAGTCAAGGAGTATGCTGAATGCATGTGACTGTCATTCCACAGAACAGTCAAAAAATTGTAAGTTGAATCATTGTAAATTGGGGGCTGTCTATATATAATTTCTCTAGAGACCCTTAGTATGTTAAGCTAATATGTTTAACTTTTTAAAAACCTGACAGACTAATTTCCAGAATTACTGTACTATTTTACACCTGCATTATCAGTATATGAGAGAGACAGTTTTTATGCATTCACATCAGAATTTAGTACTGTTAATTTTTTTTAAGTTTAGGGATTCTAATAGACGTATTATGGAATTTTATAATACTTTAATTTTTATGTCTCTAATGGTTAATGATGAACATCTTTCATGTGCTTATTTGCCATGGTGTCCAGTGAAGTCTCTGTTCAATTCCTTTGTTCATTGCTAATTGCACTGTGTATTTCTTATGGTTGAGTTTAGAGGTTTTTTTTTTTTTTGTATTCTAGATGTGAGTCCTTTATCGTATGTAAGATTTGCAAACATTTTGTCTTACTTTTTGGCTTGCCTTTTCATCCTCTTAACAAAAAGTTTCACAGAGCTAAAGTTTTTTTTTTTCTTTGAAATTGAATTTATCAAGATTTTAATGTATTGTGCTTTGGGTATCATGTCTAAGAACACTTCACTTAAAACCTAGGTTATAAAGATTTTTTTCCTTTCTTTTAAAGTTTGATTATTTTGTATTTAGATATATAATCCATTTGATATAAGGTGAATAGATTATTTTGACATTTTTATTTTTGCCTATGGATGCCCAATTGCTCTGGCACTATATGTGGTAAATACTATCCTTGCTCCACTGATTTCCTCTTGAAAATTTGTCAAACAGAAGTTGGTCATAGTTGTGTGGATCCATTTCTCAGTTCTCTACTTGCTCTGTCATTCTAGATGTCTGTCTCTCCACCAATCCTACACTGTCTTAATTTTTGTTTTGTATTTCTTCTTTAGAATGCCACCTAGAAATATGTTGGTTATTCTTTATATATCTTCTAAATCTTTAGCTTTCTCTCTGATACTTCTTTATTTTTTGTTATTGCTGAATTTTGAAAAATTGTATTGCAAGTTAATAAATTATATATATGGGGGACAAAGTGATGTTATGATATATGCATGCAACGTGGAATGTTAAAATTAGGCTGACATATCCATCACCTCAAATACTCATTGTTTATTGTGGTGAGAACTTTTAAAATATGTTCTCAACAATTTTAAAATACATTACACAAAGTTATTCCTCCCATATAACTGACACCTTGTACCTGTATTGGCCAGGGTTCTCTAAAGAGACAGAACTAATATGGGATAAATGAATACATGAATGGGAGTTTATTAGGAGAGTTGACTCGCACAATCACAAGGTAAATTACCACAATAGGCCATCTGCAAGCTGAGGAGAAAGGAAGCCAGTCTCAGTCCTAAACCTAAAACCTCAAAGGGAGGGAAGCTGATAGTGCAACCTTCAGTCTGTGGCCAAAGGCCTGAGAGCCACTGGCAAATCACTGATATAAGTCCAGGAGTCCAAAAGCTGAAGCATTTAGAGTCTGATGATCAAGGGCAGGAAGCATCCAGCACAGGAGAAAGACAGAGGTCAGAAGACTCAGGCTAGTCTAGCCTTTCCGGGTTCCTCTGTCTGTTTTTATCTAAGCCACACTAGCAGCTGATTAGATGGTGCCCACTCAAATTGTGGGTGGGTCTGCCTCTCCTAGTCCACTGATTCAAATGTTAATCTCTTTTGGAAACACCCTCGCAGACACACCCAGGAGCAATACTTTCCATCCTTCAATCCAATCAAGTTGACACTCATTGTTAACCATCACAGATCTACCTCTTGTCAACCCGAATACATACACATCTCCTGAAAGATATATAACTTCAAATAAAGGTCATAATTATGCCTAACTTAATACAGCTATCCTTCGTACAACCGAAAATGCACCAATCCCCAACCCGAATACTATCACATAAAGTTAACAACATTTCAGTGCTGGTATGAAGTCAATAAATCTTATGTCACATGATAAAGAAAAAAGAAAGGAAACAAAATGAAGATATTTTCTGAGTACAAGTGTATACATGCATAAACACGTTCTTAACAAAATAAGGAGGAAATACTCATGGCAATTATAGTCCTTGTTGCTGCAACAGGTCACGTGGTCATAGCTGGTATTGATGACTACCATCTTCTACTATCCATTCTGTATTCCTTTTGCCTTCAGCAAGCACCTCAGCAGGTCTTGATTTTTTTGTCTCTTGAAGTGACCCAGACCTTCATTCCTGAAGGATCTGGGCCATTTTCAGTCCTGCCTGGATTGGGTTGTTGTAGTTTGCCGTTGACCTTAATCATAGGGCATGGTAATACTAAGAGACTCCCTAAGGCATCTCTAGTATTCCATGCATACTCTTCCTTACCTCCACTGAGGAGTAGTAGACTGATTTCATCTTGATAGTTGGGGTCAATCACCCCAGCCAATACTGTAACTCCCTTCTTAGTCTGTTGACTTAGAGGTAGGAGGAGCCCAAAGTGGTCAAGTGCCAATCTTAACTTCCAGTTTAACTGAATCATTATTCTGTCTCCTGGTGGCGGCATTCCTCCCTCTGGAGCTAAGACTTCTAGGCCAGCAGAATGTAATGTTGTGGGAACAGGAAATAAATATTTTGCTAGTATGTCTTAGGGGTGATAGTGAGTGGTGGCACTTCCATTTCCACCCCTTGATTCCTGGGCTTATGAATCCTGGCTATGGGAGAAACAGTAGCATATATTGGACACTGATTCAGAGCATACCAGCGTTCTGAGAACTTTGTACCAGCTCTTCAAAGGATTGTTACCTAGTTGGCATTATAATTGTGATTTCAAAAGGCAATTCCACTGTACTATCAATCTAGCTGCTTCCGGATGATGGGGAACATGGCAAGACCAGTGAATTCCATGAGCATGAGCCCACTGCCACACTTCTTTAGCTGTAAAGTGAGTGCCTTGGTCAGAGGCAATGTTCTGTGAAATACCATGATGTCGGATAAGTCATTCCCTGAGTCCACAGATGGTAGTCTTGGCAGAAGCACTGTATGCAGGATAGGCAAACCCATATCCAGAGTAAGTGTCTATTAGGGTAAGGACAAACCCCCGCCCTTTTAATGAAGGAAGAGGATCAATATATCAATCTGCTACCAAGTAGCTGGCTTATCACCCCAAGGAATGGTGCCATATTGAAGGCTCAGTGTTTGTTTCTGTTCCTGGCAAATTGGGCACTCAGCAGTGGCTGTAGCCAGGTCAGGCTTGGTGAGTAGAAGTCCATGTTGCTGAATCCATGTGTAACCTCCATTGCTGCCACCATGGCCACTTTGTTCATGGGCCCATTGGACGATGACAGGGGTGGCTGGGGAAGGAGGCTGAGTGGTGTCCACAGAACGGGTCATCCCATTCACTTAATTATTCAAATCCTCCTCTGCTGAAGTCACCCTTTTGTGAGCACTCATATGAGATACAAATATCTTAGCAGGTTTTGACCATTCAGAGAGGTCCATCCACATGCCTCTTCTCCAAATTTCTTTGTCACCAATTTTCCAATCATGCTTCTTCCAAGTCCCTGACCATCCAGTCAAACCACTAGCTACAGCCCATGAATCAATATGTAATTGCACATATGGCCACTGTTTCTTTCAAGCAAAGTGCACAACCAGGTGCACTGCTCAATGTTTTGCCCACTGGGAAGATTTCCCTTTGAAAGGTTTCCTAGAAAAAGGCTGTAGTGCTGCAACTGTCCACATTTGGGTGGTGCTTGCATATTGTGCAGAACCGTCTGTAAACCAGGCTCCAGTCTTCTCTTCCTCTGTCAACTGATCATAAGGAACTCCACATGGGGCCGTTGGTGCAGGCTGGGGGAGAGAAAGCAGGGTGGCAGGAGTGCGGATTATGGACATTTGAGCCACTTGCTCATGTAACTCATTTGTGTTCTCCGGACCTGCTTGAGTCCAATCACATAAATGCCACTTTCATTTGATGATGGAATGCTGCTGTGCATGCCACACTTTATGGCCAGTTGGGTCAGAAAGCACTCAGTTCATGACAGGCAGTTCAGGTGGCATGGTGATTTGATGACCTATAGTCAAACATTCAGTTTCTACCAAAGCCTAGTAACAGTCCAAGAGCTCTTTCTCAAAAGAAGAGTAGTTATCTGCAGAAGATGGCAGGAACTTGCTCAAAAATCCTGGAGACCTTCCCTGCAATTAACCTATGGTGGCCTGCCAGAGGCTCTAAACAGCAGCCCTATCTGCCACTGACACCTCACACACCATTGGATCTGCTGGGTCATATGGCCCAAGTGGCAGAGCAGCTTGCACAGCAGTTTGAACCTGTTGCGGAGCCTTCTCCTGTTCTGGATCACACTCAAAACTGGCAGCCTTATGGGTCACGTGATAAATGGGCCAGAGTAACACACCCAGATGAGAAATGTGTTGCCTCCAAAATCCAAATAGGACCACTAGGCATCATGTCCCTTTCTTGGCTGTAGGAAGGGTCAAATGCAGCAACTTATTTTTCACCCTAGAGGTAATATCTTGACAGGCCCCACACCACTGGAAATTTTACTGAGGTAAAGGTCCCTGAATTTTAGTTGGATTCATTTCCCATCCTCTGATATTCAAATGTCTTACCAGTAAGTCAGGTGTGTTTGCTACTTCTTGCTCACTGGATTCAATCAGCATAATGTCAACAATTTAATGAACCAGTGTGACATCTTGTGGAAGTGAAAAGCGATCAAGATCTTTGCAAACAAGATTATGGCAGAAAGCCAGAGAGTCGATATACCCCTAAGGTAGGACAGTCAAGGTATATTGCTGGCCTTCCCAGCTGAAGGCAAATTGCTTCTGATGTGCCTTATGGACAGGAATGGAGTAAAAGGCATTTGTCAAATCAATGGCTGCATACCAGGTACCAGGAGATGTGTTGATTTTCTCAAGCAATGAAACCACATCTGGTACAGCAGCTGCAACTGGAGTCACCACTTGGTTAAGCTTATAATAATCCACTGTCATTCTCCATGATCCATCTGTCTTCTGCACAGGCCAAATAGAAGAGTTAAATGGAGATGTGAGAATCACCACTCCTGCATCTTTCAAGTCATTGATGGTGGCACTAATCTCTGCAATCCCTGCAGGGATGCAATACTGTTTTTGATTTACTATTTTTCTAGGTAGAGGCAGCTCTAATGGCTTCCATTTGGCCTCTCCCATCATAATAGCCCTCACTCTACCAATCAGGGAGCCAGTGTGGGGATTCCACCAGCTGCTAAGCATGTCTATGACAATTATACCTTCTGGCACTTGGAAAATAACCACAGGATGAGTCTGGGGACCCACTGGACCCTCTGTAAGTCAGACCTGAGCTAATATTCATTAATTACCTGATCTCCATAAACCCCCACTTTAACTAGAGGACCACAATGACATTTTGGGTTCCCTGGAATTATCAGGTTAGAGCCAGTATCTAATAGTCCCCTAAAGGTCTGATCATTTTTCTTTTCCCAATGCAGTTACCCTGGTAAAAGTCCAGAGGTCTTCTTGAGGAAGGATGGGAGAAAGATGACAGCGCAAATTGTCAATAGCATAGTGGGGTCCTTCCTCAAGGGTACCTGGCCTCCCCTTCGTTCAAAGGGTGCTGAGTCTGTAAACTGGTTCAAATCTGGAAATCGATTGAGGGGCTGTGATCCTCTGTTTTTATAATTCAAATTAGTCTTTTGTCCATTCAACTTGGAAGTTTTCTGCTTATGTAAATTAAGAATGTAGTAGGCTTCCTATTAATTTTACTTCCAGGATCACTATGATTAATTAGCCAATGCCAGAGCTCTACATTAGTCAGACAATTCTGTTTGCTGCTTTGCCTCTGATGTCCATTATGATAACTATGTCCACCTTGCCTTTGATGGTTGAGTGCCACCACTTGGCCCCTGTTACCTCAGGATGCAATTATTCCCAATGCCTTTATGTTTTCCAATTGAACCACTCTGATTCCCACTGTAAGATCTATCATACAGAGAAAAGCAATCACAGAACTCTAAGGAAGTAGGTGCTCACCTCACAAATCTGTTTTACAAGGTATTGGTGAAGGGTGTGACTTCTCAGCCCTCCCAATTGGGATGAGTAGGTCTAAAGTGACTAATCCACTCTAGCATTCCCATCTCCCTAAGCCTTTGGATCCATTCCTCTACATTAAACCAAGGGAGATTGGCTTTTCCAGCTCACTCACAGTGGGCCATCTTTTGATCCATGTTTAAGCTAACCAAGCAAATAAACTATTAGAACCCTTTTAATCTCCATGAGCTGCAACATTAAATGTAGAATCCCTGCTTAGTGAGTCCATATTAATAAATTCAGCCTAACCCATCCTTATGTTGCTTCCACCATTATCCCACACCCTTAATAACCATTCATATGCCTGTTCTCCAGATTTCTGCTTATATAAATTAGAAAACTCAAGCAGTTCTTTTGGAATATAGCACACCTGCTTGTGGGACACCCTCTGCACCTCACCCCTAGGGACCTGCCAGGACTTTGGTCAAGTTATAGGTCTAGAAGAAAACAGGGGTGTTAGAGGTGGCTCCTGAGGAGAAGCAACATTGTTTTTTCTTGGCAACTGCTTCCAGGGAGGCCATCACTGCTGTATGAGGCAGTGCAAGGTTAATCACCTCAGACAAAGATGAAAAGGCTGATGGCAGTGTGGGTTGGGGAGGGGATGTTGCCACCACTAGTGATGGGGAAGCTGTTTCCTCTGTCAAAAAAAGCCTCATCAGAGTTTACAAGCTTAGTGTCCCCAGTTTCATCAGGGTCCTCCCATACATCCCCCTTCTAAGTTGCAGGATCCCATTATTTTCCAATAAGTACCCTCACTTTAGCAGTAGACATCTGGTGGACTGTGCATGCACCTTTTGTTACAGGCCAGCCACTCACATGATAAGAACTTGTGTCTGATTTTCCACAATTTCAGCCTTTTGTCTACAGGAGATAAGACTCTCACTCAGGGAAATCTTAGAAGACTTGAGCCTCAGTATTTGTTTCTGGAGTCGGGAGTTAGAATCCTGGTGCTAATCCTTTTCTTTCATCACTTTGTCCAGTAAACTGAGGAGCACCCAACCAACTTCATTATATTTTTTGTTTCTCTACATGTAGTCAAAGTTATTATGTATACAGTCACTAAACTCCTTGCCTCTTATGGGCAGTGAATAAGGAGTATCAAATGCATTTATTTTGCATAACTCTCTAAACAGTTCATGCCAAAGACTATCAGTGTTTTCCATACTATTAGAAGAAGAATCCTTAACATTTTGGGCTTTAAATGTGTTAAGCAGCTAACTCCAGAAACTCCAAAACCAACTAAAAAAATCCATCCTTAAAATTCTGTTCCTCCAAAACCGCTCCTGGTACCAAAATCTGTATTAGTCATAGTTCTTTAAAGGGACACAACTAATAGAATAGGTGAATACATGAATGGGGAATTTATTAAGGAGAATTGACTTACATGATCACAAGGTAAAGTCCCACAGTAGGCTGTCTGCCAGCTGAGGAGCCAGGAAGCAAATTTGAGTCTCAAAACCTCAAAAGTAGGGAATCTGGTAATGCAACCTTCAGTCTGTGGCCAAATGTCTGAGAGCCCCTGACAAATCACTGTTGTAAGTCCAAGAGTCCAAAAGCTGAAGAACTTGGAGTTGGATATTCAAGGACAGGAAGCATCCAGGATGGGAGAAAGATGGAGGCCAGAAGACTCAGGCCATTCTAATCTTTCCACACTCTTCTGCCTGCTTTTACCCTACATGCACTGGCAGATGATTAGATGGTGCCCACCCAGATTGCAGATGGGTCTGCCTCTCCTAGCCCACTGACTCAAATGTTAATTGCTTTTGGCAACACCCTCACAGACATATCCGGGAACAACAATTTGCATCTTTCAATCCGATCAAGTTGATACTCAATATTAATCATCACAATACCCATTGATCAACATCACCACATCCCCCATGCCCCATTAGCTTTTTAGAGTTTGATTGTTATCTATTCCACATATAATTGAGATCATGCCACATTTGTGTTTCTGCTCTTGGCTTCTTTCAATTAGCAAAATGTTTTCCAGATTCATTCAGATTGTCACAGAAATTCTTTCCATTTAAAGATGAATAGTATTCCATTGTGTATATGTACTACATGTTCTTTATTCAGTCATCCACTGATGGACACTTAAGTTGATTCCACACCTTGGCTATTGTGAACAGTGCTGCAATGAACAAGAAGTGCAGATATCTCTTTAACATACTGATGTAAAATCTTTTGGATGCATACTCAGAAGTGAGATTATTGAATTATTTGGTAATTCTATTTTTATTTTTTTGAGAAACTCCCATACAGTTTTCACAATGGCTATGCTAACATTCCCATCAACCACGTACAAAAGTTCCTTTTTTCCTCATCTTCTCCAACACTTGTTATCTTTCAGTTTTTGATAATAGCTATTGTGATAGGTGTAAAATAGTATATAATTATGGTTTTAATATGCATTTTCCTAGTGATTAGTGATGTATGTTTTCATATACCTGTTGGCTATTTTTATGTCTTCTTTTGAGAAATGCCAATTGAAGTTTTTTGTCCATTTTTTAATCAAGTTGTTTTCTTGCTATTGAGTTGTTTGAGTTCCTTATATATTTTAGATATTAACCCCATATGAGATGTATGGTTTGCAAACATTTTTCCCAATATGTAGGTTGTCAGTTAACTCTTAATTGTTTCTTTTTCAGTGTAGAAGTTTTTTATTTTGATATAATCCCATTGTCTATTTTTGCTTTTGTTGCCTGACCTTTTGGGGTCCATTTAAAAAATCATTGGCTAGTCAAATGTCATCCAGCTTTTCCATTATATTTTTTTCTAGTAGTTTTACAGTTTCAGATCTTACGTTTAAGTTTGTAATCCGTATTGAGTTGATTTTTGTATATGGTGTAAAATAAGGATCCAATTTTATTCTTCTGCATGTATCAAATATTTCCAACATCATTTATTAAAGAGACTGTCCTTTATCCATTGCATGTTTTTGGAAACTTTGTTGAAAATCAATTGTAGGGTCATGGGTTCATTTTTGGGTTTTCTATTTGTTTCACTGGCTGACGTGTCTATTTTTATGGCAATGCCACACTGGTTTAATTACTATAGTTTTGTAAAACAGTTTAAAATCAGGTAGTGTGATGCTTCTGCTTTGTTATTTTCCTCAAGATTATCTTGGGTGTTCAGGTTTTTTTGTGGTTCTATATGAATTGCCGATCATTTCTTCAATTTCTGTGAACAATTATTATAATTTTAAAAGGTATCGCATTGAATCTGCAAATGCGTGCTTTGAGTAGCAATGACATTTCAACCAGATTAATTCTTGCAATTAACAAACATGAAATAACTTTTCATTTATTTGTGTTATCTTCAATTTCTTTCATTAATATTTTATAGATTTTATTGTATAGATCTCTTACTTCCTTGGTTACATTTATTCCTAAGTATCTTCTTTTTATGGAGCTATTGTAAATGAGAGATTGTTTTCATAATTTCTTTTTTGGATAGTTTGCTGTTAGTATATAGGACATTAATTATTTTGTGTGTTGATTTCATATTTTGCAACTTATTTAATTTATCATGTCTTCATTTTTTGTAGAGTATTTAGGGTTTTCTATATATAAGATCATGTCATCTCCAAACAGGGACTATTAAATTTTCCTTTCCAATTGGAATACTCTTATTTGTTTTCTTCACCTAACTGCTCTGGCAAGATTTTCCAATACTATATGGAATAGAAGTGGTGAGGGTAGGCATAATTATCTTATTCCTTTGAGGAAAACCTTTCCACTTTTTACTATTGTGTTTAATGTCAGCTGAGGGCTTGTCATATATATCCTTCATTGTGTTGAGATACATTTCTTTTGTACTTAGTGGTTGAGAATATTTATCATGAAAAGATGTTGAAGTTTGTCAAATCCTTTACTGAATCTTTTGAAATGATCATATGGTTTTTCTTCATTTTGTTAATGTGATGTATCACATTTATTGATTTGTGTATATTGAGCCATTCTTCTACCCCAGAAATAAATCCCACTCGATCATGGTGAATGATCATTTTAATATGCTTTTGAATTTTGTTTGCTTATATTTTGTTAAGAATTTCAGTAGCAAAAATGCTATATGTTCAGCAGAAATACTGGCCTGTAATTTTTTTTTCTTGCAACATCCTTATCTGGCTTTGCAATCAAAAGAGTTTGAAAGTGTTTTCTCATCTCCAATATATTGGAAGAGTTTGAGAAGGATTGTTTGGTAGAATTCAGTAGTGAAGCCATCTGATCCTGGGCTTCTCTTTTATTAGATACTTGTTATTACTAATTCAATCCCTTTACTCATTATTGAACTATTCAGATTTGATATTTCTTTTATAGTCAGTCTTGGTAGATTGTATGTGTCTAGGAATTTATGTATGTCTTCCAGGTTATCCAGTTTGTTGAGTATAATTATAATCATAATAATTGCTTATGATTCTTTATATTGTTATAGTATCATTTTTAATGTCTTCTCTTTCATTTCTGGTTTTATTTATTTGAGTATTTTTTTCTTAATCTAGCTAAGAGTTTGCCAGTTTTGTTTTTCTTTTCATAAAACCAACTGTTAGTCTTCTTAATATTTTCTATATTTTTTTCTTGTCTCTATTTCTGATCTGATCTTCATTTCTTTTCTTCCACAAACTTTAGTCCTATTATTTTTCCTCATTTTCTTGTTCCTTATACTTAATGTTAGCTTGTGTATTTGAGACCTTTCTTCTTTTTAAATAGAGGTGTTTTGGGTATAAACTTTCCTGTTAGAACAACTTTTGCTTCATCTGTATTAGTCCATTCTCACACTGCTATAAAGAGCTTCCCTGAGAGTGGGTAAGTTTTGAAGGAAAGAAGTTTAATTGTCACAGATCCACATGGCTGGGGAAGCCTCAGGAAACTTACAATAATGGCAGAAAACAAAGCAGGCATGTCTTACATGGCAGCAGGCAAGAGATTGGGAGTAAATGAAGCAGAAATTTCCAAATACTTATAAAACCATCAGATCTTGTGAGGACTCACTTACCATCATGAGAACAGCATGAGGAAAACTGCCCCCATGATCCAGTCATCTCCTACCAGTTCTCTTCCTCAACACTTAGGGATTACAATTCAAGGTGGGATTGGGCAGAAACAGAAAACCTAACCATATCAGTTTCCCATAAGTTTTGGTATGTTGTGTTATCATTTTTATTTTTCTCATGATATTTTTAAATTATCTTTTTATTTTTCTTTACTCATTGATTTTTCAGGAGCATATTTTTAAATTTCTTTCTGTGAATTTCTCAAGATTTCTCCTGTTATTAAAATTTTTTCATAGCATTGTGATTGCAAAAGATAATTGATCGTAACAGATTTTGTCATTTTAATTTTTTCAGATTTGTTTTGTGGCCTAACACATGATATGTCTTGGAGAACGTTGCCTGAGAAGGTATATTCTGTTGCTGTTTCATGGAATGTTCTGTATATGTCTTTTAGGTCAATTTGATCTAAAATGTAGCTAAAGACTAATGTTTTCCTATCAATGTTTGGTCTAGATCATCTTTCCATCATTGAAAGTGGATACTAAAGTTCTCTACTATTACTGTATTGCAGTTTATCTCTACCTCAGATTCTTTGTTTTATATGGTTAGATACTCTGATATTGGGTACATATGTATTTGTAAGTATTATATCTTCTGGATGAGTTGTCTCCTGTTAGCAATATATAATAACCTTCTTTGACACTGTTTATTTTTTGTCTCAACATCTATTTTGTCTGATGTAAGTATAGTTAATCCTGTTCTCTTTTTATTTTTACTTAGATAGAATTTTTTTTTTTTTCATTCTTCACTTTTAGTCTATGTGTGTTCTTAAAATTGAGGCAGGTCTCTTGTAGACAGAATATATTTGAGTATTTTTTTTTTAATCCATTCAGTCACTGTGTCTTTTTTTAAGATTATTTAATTCATCTAATTAATGCATTCTAGGCTATTGATGGGTAAAAACTTTACACTGTCATTATTTACTTTGTGTTTCTGATTATTTTATAGATGTTTTGTTCCTTCCTCTCTTGCCATCTTACTTTGTGACTTGATACTTATCTGTACTGGCATGCTTTTAATACTTTTGTGCATCTACTATAGATTTTTATTTTGTGGTTATCATGAAGTTTAGATAAAATATTTTATAACAGGCTTTTTCAAGCTAATGTTGTTCCATCATTCCCATAGGCTTTCTTCCTTCTCTTTCAACTTAACCTTCATAGCATACAAACACTCTACACTTTTGACCCCTATTCTATGTTTTTGTTGTTAAAATTCACATCTGTTTATATTTGGTATTTCTTAACAGTTTAGCTATCGTTGTTTTTGATAGTTTTGTCTTTTAATCTTTGTGCTAGAGATAAACTTGCTTTACAGTCCTAGAGTATTTTTAATATGAACTTGTTTTAATTATACCATTACAAATTGTGCTTTTATATGCTTAATGTTATTAGTTAGCAGCCTTTTGTTTTAGTTTAAATAATTCCCTTTTATAATTCCTCTTAGGTAGGCCTAGTGGTGACTAACTTCCTCAGCTTTTGTTCTTTAGGGAAAGTTTTTATTTCTACCTCATTTATGAAGGATAGTTTTGCTGGGTAAAGCATTCTTGTTTTTTGTTTTTTTTTCCCCTCCTCCGGCACCTTGAATATATCATCACACTCTTTCCTGGACTGCATGGTTTCTGCTTATGAATTTACTGAGAGCCACATTGAGATTCTCTTATATGTGATGTGTTTCTTGTCTCTTGTTCCTCTCATAATTTTTTCTTTGTCTTTAATTTTTGATAGTTTGATTATTATGTGTCTTGATGAACTCCTCTTTGGATTGAAATTGGAGATCTCTGTACTTCTTGTACCTTGATGTTTGCATCTTTCTTTAGATTTGATAATTGTTCAGTCATTGTTTCTTTAAACATGCTTTCTGGTCCTTTTCCTTTCCTCATTCTGCAATTCATACTACAAAAATGTTAGTCCTGTTAATGATTTTCTGTAATTCCCACAGGCTTTCTTTATTCTTTTTCATTGTTTTTGTTTGTTTTCCATCTGGATAATTTCAAATATTCTGTCCTTGAGCTCACTGTTTTTTTTCCTTTGATTTGATCATGTCATCTATTGAAGTTTTCTATTGATTTTTTAAAATTTTGATCATGTATTCTTCATCTCTAGGATTTCTACTATTTTTTCTGTTTCTACTTTATTGGTTTGTTTGTGTATTGTTTTCCAAGTTTCATTTAATTTTCTATCCATATATTCTTGTAGCTCATTGATAGTCTTTAAGGGAACCATTCTGAATTATTTGTCAGTCATTTTATAGATCTCCATTTCCTCAGGGGTTATTATTGGAGCTTTATTAGTTTCTTTTGGAGGTGTCACGATTCCCCAATTCTTCACAATCTTTGTGTCCTTGTGTTGGTTTCTGTGTGTTTAAGCAAACAGCCACTTCTTCCAGCTTTTCCAGGGGTTTTTCGGGCAGAAATAGACCTTTAATACTTAGTTTAGCCTGTGATTCTGAACAAGTGAGTTGATAACAACCCCATGCAGGCAGGGCTTGCTGTCATATTCTTTAGTTAATAGGGTTGCTGCCTTTGCTCTGAGGTTAAAGATGGCTGCTGGTTGGGCTCCACTGCGCGGCAAAACTACTGGCTTGGCTTTTCAACTTGTAGAACTGCTAGCTTGGAACCACAATCATAACTGATTGGGCAGAATTTCAGGGTATATTCCTTGGCTGAATGGTAACACTATTTGCGATTCACACTTGGGCAAGTCTGCAGGATGGGTTTGAATTCTGGCAGAGTCATTGTTTAAAATATATGGGTCTAGAGACTATTCGCTATAGGTATAAATGGTTGAGGCTTGTCTCCCTGCCTGGATGATGCCTTGGAATGGGCTTTGAGTTTGGGCATAGCTTCTGTTTGGACTCCTGGGTTAGGCAGCTCCAACCCTATGCTCCATAGAAAGGTGTTTTAGTTGTATCTGTTTGCCTGGGTGGGGAATTGGAGGTTTAGCCATGCTGCTGTTTAGACTACTGGGTTGGGCAGGTTTATCTCCTAAACTCCACAGAAGTTCAGTGTTGTGGACATTTTCTTGCCTAAGCAGGACCTTGAGGTGGGCTCTGAGGCTTCGCTGGGAATGTCTATCCCTCATGCTCTGCTTATGTACGTGGAGGCTGCTATCTCTCTGCCTGGGTGGGGACTTCGAATGGTTTTTGAGGCTGGACATAGACGCTGGCCATCCAAGGATCCAAACAAGTTTAAACTTCCCACTGCATCTCTGGGAGTGACAAATTTGGCTTTGTGGGTCTATGCCTTTGGCTGGTATCTATGATAGGATGCTACTGCTAGCAGAAATACATAGCTACCACCAAGATCTGCATGCTGGTTACTCAAGCTCCACTTTCTTTATATCTACCCGACCAGAGATGCTATAGCCCTGCTGTCACCTGCAGTGTTCCTTGTAATCCAAGACAGGAGTGGGCTTCCTAGGAAGTATCTCAAAATGCTAGGGAAGTTGGAAATCCACCTCCGGTTTTCTTTTCCCACCGTAGAAGCTCTGGGACCAAGGGATTCTTCTTTTGTGTCACTGTGCCTACTTGGAAATGAGAAGGAGTAACACAGCCATAGTGAGACTGCTTTTATGAGGTTAGGTGGTTCACATTTCCAAGTCTCAGGGTTTTCACAAAGGTGTTCTTGTCTGTAGATAGTCCCTACTTGAACTTTCTGTGGGGAGTGGTAAGTCCTGAGAACTTCCATTCTTATTGCTGATGTCTATTTCTGTATTTCATTCTTTTGAATGTTTTCATTATTCTTCTCAATTATCCTTATTACATTTTTAGTCAATCTTCTTTACCCTTATAATTTATTATTCATTTTTAAAATCTGAGAAAATTTTGCTTTTTTCTTATTGATTTTAGATCTTATGAATAACTTCACATCTTTTGGTTTTATCTATCTCTTTTTAGTTTTTTTTTAATATGTGCATTAAGATTTGTTTTAAAAATACAAATGCTTGTTCTATGATATTTAATTCAGGTTGCAGTGTTGTATTACATTTTTCCTTTGTTTTATGGTTGATTTTGAGAAGAGAATTATCTATAAAAATATTCTTTCTCATTTTCTTTCTTTTTACAGTGAATTTGTATGGATATTATCTGCCATTTTCTGTTCTTTGGAAATGTCATATTTCCTGAATCACCAGTAATAGGTGACACAGCCTAGGTAGGAATAAGGAGTTAGAGGGTCTTTACATGTCTTTTAGTTCAACATTTCCTGTTCTATTGGCATGAGAAAGTTTAGGTTTTTTAATATATGGGGCTTTTTAGGGTGTCTGCTGATTTTGTGATTGTCTTTTATTTCAGTAGAATCTTTATATTCTGCTGCTTGTGTCTCTCTTCCACTTCTCCATGGAATATCTAAAGTATACGTCCTCTTTATTTGGGTTTTCCCTCTTTATCTTAGAAAGCAGTATCCTCCTAAGACTGTTGTCCCAATATATTTTTAAGCCTCCTACTTTTAATTCTGTTATAACCATTTTTCTGAACCAACTGGTCTCAGGTTGCTCTCAATATTTTCTTCCGAAAGGGCAAGGCCTATTTTTGATGATAGTAATTTTTATTTATCTTCTTTGACCCCAAGGTCTGCAGAGTTTTCTCCTATTCTTTGTATTGTGTTTGCCTGACTTTCCAGTACTTCCTGGACTCTGGAACTGGCTCTGCTGGTATAAGATATTTATTTTTCTACATATATGCAGTATGTTCTGTCTTCTTATACTATAGACATGGATTATAAGGGTTCTGTTTGCAGTCTTTATTGAATAATATGGTTTTTAAATTGCGTGAAGTGATTTAGGTTCAGGTGGCCATTTTTATTTATCAGAAACATGAAATCCCCTCCCATACATATTAATACTTAAAAAAAAAAGAATATTAGAGCATGAAAATTTCTGACATTAGGGAACTAAGCAAGATAAGTCATAAAGAATCAAGGTACTTAATGGTCTTTAAATAAAAGGTTTGATATCTTAAGATCATCTCAAACAATTTCATTTAATATATATACTAAGAGAATGCAACTGGCATAAATCTAAGTTCAGAATTGCTGAGTACATGAAACAATAATGAAAGATCAATTTTGAAAGATGTTTCTGGGTCTGAAGCAGCCTACAAAGTGCAACTGGCTTGTTATGTAGGGAGAAATAATGAGGAAGTAATTTATCTTTGTTAATAATTGAGGAACAGTGAATGCACATGTGAACTTGGTGCCCCTGTGGATGATACCTTGTACTGCTATATTAAGAAGAAATATTTCTTTTCTCATGGGTTCAATGAAGCTAGGAAGAATAAGGTTTTAAGCTCTCTCAGCTTCGAACAGTCCAGTAGGGAAAAACTAAGATTATGTCTCATTACTGTGAATCTTACATTTTTTTTTTTTAAGTAAAATTATCAGAGGGAATTAAAATGCTTGAAAACTGAAAGAGATAAATGATGTGACTTTTCTTGAAAGAATAATCATCCTTGTGATGCACATAGTAATTTCACTGATCAAAAACAAATCAGTGTATTGTTCAGCTTTCTTAAGTGACTTTAAAAATATCACCAAACTTTAATGTGCCATTTTATTGTAATGGTTATATCAGTTGAAAATACAACGTTGTAATATGTGTACCTTTGACATTTGAGAAATGGAATGATTTAAGATATTGAAAGAGGTTCTGTTTAATATATGCCTAATCTTCCATAAAAGTCTGCAGCAAATGCTAAATATCAGCTATTTTCTATATAACTAAGGCTAAATATGTTCAGTCTCATCACTTCTACTTAACATTCTCCTGGAAGTTTTATCTAGTACAGTAGGCAAGTGAAATAATACAACCACAAAAAGAATTTAAAGATGAGACAAATGAAGCTTATAAAAGTTAAGCAACTTGTCAGTGGTAACAAAAGGAGTAAATTGTAAAGCAGTATTCATATATGGATGTTGGATGGGGGGTATTTATCTTGGGAGGATTCTTAACCTCAAGAATGTTGGGACTATCAGGAAAAAGACAACTTCTTATTAAGACTAATAGCTAGGTAATAGTGAATTGCCAGTAATAATATGGACGGTTCCTGACTTCCAATGGTTCAACTTATGAGTTTTTGACTTAATAGTGGTGCAAAAAAATGATAAACATGCAATACAAATTGTACTACAAATTTTGATTTTTTACCTTTTCCTGGAATATGTGGTAAGATACTCTCTCATTATGCTGTGTAGCAGCAGAAACCTATAGATCTGTTAGCCACTGGATCACAAGACTAAACAACTGATATTCTACAGTGTGCTGTGTTGTGAGAAGATTTTGTGCAACTGCTGGTTAAGGAAAATGTTTTGAGTATGTTTAAGGTAGGCTAAGCTAAGCTATAATGTTCGATAGCTTAGGTGTATTAAGTACATTTTCAACTTAATATATTCAACTTGAGTTTATTGAGATGTAACCTGATTGTAAGTCAAGAATTGTCTGTTATCCGTGTTTCCTATAAAAACTAAAATTATTTTTTAAAATAACCTTAAGCAGTTTTTTTTTTTTTTGATTTAACTTCTATACTTAGTAAACCTGTTGAAAACCTAGCTTTTGCTTTTAGGATACATGAATAGTCCTTAAAACTCATAGATTTGTAATGAGGCACCCCAAAGCAATAACAGGTAAATTATTCAAAAATATTAAATAGAGGCTAAGAAAGAGTTTAGCTCATGACCAGTAAGTGCAGATTATCTGTCTTGAATGTCTCTAACTTAATTATTAATCAACAGCTAGACCAGAGAGAGGTGCCCTGTTCTTCAAATAACTAAACATTGAAAGTGATGACTATGAACCTGGGTCTTCGAAACACATAAAAATTATGTAGAGGCAGGCAAAAATTTTTCTCCTGTGAAAAGTATCACAGGAGGGTTTGAATTGTACTTATGTGCAAGAATCTTTGATGCATACCATGACAGGCATAACTACATTTCATGATGGACATAACGAGGCTAGACATATAGTCTTCAATCCCTTAGAGCAAGAGTGGAGCTTCCTGTAGTAGGTAATTACAGCTTCATTTCTCCCTTTGGGTGGGGATTTACCTTTTATCAAGAAATAAGACTTCACAGTGAATGGAAATAGGCTTGGTTCTTTTATTTATTCATTTAGAGACAGAGTTTTGTTCTTGTCGCCCAGGCTGGAGTGCAATGGCTCCATCTCAGTTCACTGCAAGTTTCACCTCCCGTGTTCGAATGAATCTCCTGCCTCAGCCTTCCAAGTAGCTGGGATTACAGGCATGTGCCACCACGCCCACCTAATTTTTGTCTTTTTAGTAGACAGGGTTTTACCATGTTGGCCAGGTTGGTTTCGAACTCTTAAGTTCAGGTGATCCACTCAACCTGCCTTGGCCTCCCAAAGTACTGGGATTACAGGCATAAGCCACCATGCCCGAACAGGCTTGGTTCTTTTAAATAGGGAATTTAAACTTGAGAAACTCTAGATGGTCACATTAGGAAAAACACTGTTCATGATAATAATTTTATCATATTTGTATGGCTTGGAAGATATGGAAGAAAAGAAATGGAATATGGAATCTTTTTGTGTATTTCCTCTGTTTTTAAGTTAGCCTGAAATTTTACTCCTCAGAATTACTCTTAGGGAAAGACATAAAATTGCTGAGAGATACTGTCTTTAAAAAAAAGAAAAAAAAAAAAAAAAAAACCTTAAAAAAAAAACTTCTAAAATGATTTATATGTGAAAAATTCTGATGTTCTGTGTTTATTTTACTTAAGTATAAAGAATCATTTCAGGGACATATTTTTTATAGGATGTGGGGTTAAATTGAGATTTTCAAAAAGATGCAAGTAAAGGCTGTTGAGAGAATGAAAGAGTAAAAAGAGTGTGATTTTGTGCCATAAAATTTCCTATATTTAGAAAGATTTTGAAGTAGTTACACTGTGATCACAAAATACATCTATTCAACTAAGATTTGAATAACTTTTTCTTGAAAGAAGAGTACAATTTTGAGAAGATCTATAATCTTTAGTGTGGCAGTAGTATACTTTAAAGTGATTACTTTTTTTCAAAAAGATGGAATAAAAACAAACATGATATTCATTGGTCTTGGCTTTTATATGAATGTTAATGTGGCACAACAAGATAGAAGTAAGTAAATTTTCATTCTATTCTTAATGTATTTTATATTTTTTTCTGGAGTCTTCATAATTAATATAGCTCATATTTTATTGTAATTGTTATTCAGTTCATGTGTCTGTGATTTTTATTGTACCTTATTTTTCTGTGGGGGCAATATATATGTTTAGGCCTTAATACAAAATCTACTTAAATCTTTGAAACTATTGATGAATATTGTGTGTCACTCAAAATATAACAGAGGCAAGTATTTTATGTCTCCAAAAAGGAAAAAAAAAAACAGTTTTTTCAGTGAGGAGACTGGTTTCTGACTTCTCAGCAAAGTCTTTAGAAATTCATGTAACTTGGAAAAAATATACTTTAAATAATGAAGTCAAGAAACAGATTGAAAATCTGAAATGCAAGGAGCCCAACACATTTATTACTTTACTTATTACCTTAATTTTTGGTACTCTTATTAATTTTGGACCTCGATCATGTTGGTCATTGATGTTTCCTCTATTTATATTTAACAGGCATTTCCATCTATCATAATGTACTATGAGACCCATTTCCTGTTGTTAAGATTATCCCTCTAGGCAGATTTGAAATTTCATTCAAGTGCTTGGAAAGATATTGTCTGTATTCAGCTTTATGACATAGAGTAAGTAAATGTCACACGACTTAGCAGATAGTATTAAAAGAGGTACTGGATTATCAATTAATGCTAAAGAAGAAAATATCCACAAAAGTTATTTCATACAGGCCTTCAAAATTATGAAACATTTAGTTTATATGTGTATTCATTTTGAATCAGAAAAAAATTATTTCTGTACTAGGAAAAAATCAAACAAACATTTCCTGCTTATTATTCTATCTTTCTGGAGAGCCATTTAAGTCAAGAACAGCCTAACTCAATTAAAAACAAACAAACAAACAAACATATTGGGTTAAAAAAAAAAGACTAAACTTATCCCAAAGTAAGTGTACATATCTATAGATATAATCTATATCTATCTATAGATACAGATAGATGTGAATAACACTGTTAATATTTATAATAATTACATTTTAGATGATAGTGATAACACATGTACATGAAAAAATCAAGCACTACATAATAATTTTTACTGGGAAATTCTTTTCAATATTCAAAGAATAATATAATTTTTATGTTGCATAGAATCCTCTGGAAAATAAAAATAGAAATGCCCTCCAATTTATTTTAGGAGCTTAGTATTTCCTCAGATTCTAAAACCTGAGGATAGGTTGCTACACACAATAGCACAGATGAATCTAACAGGATGTTGGACAATTATGCAATTCTCCAAATAACATAAAGAATAGATTTCATTTATATAAAGCAAAACGGCAGGCAAAATAAAATTAAACATTTTAGGCAGTCATAACAGTGCTAAAATCATGAAAATCAAGGAAATGTTCATCTCAGAAGCCAGGACAGTGGTTAATTCTGGGCTAAAATAGGGGGTTGGGATTTGGTAGGACAAAGGAGTGGGCTTTTTTATTTTATGTATTTATGTATTTATGTATTTTGAGACAGAGTCTTGCTCTGTTGCCAAGGCTGGAGTGCAGTGGGGAGGTTTCTGCTCACTGCAACCTCCATCTCTCGGGTTCAAGCAATTTTCCTGCCTCGGCCTCCCAAGTAGCAGGGATTACAGGTGCACACCACTACACATGGCTAATTTTTGTATTTTTAGTAGAGACGGGGTTTCACCTTACTGGCCAGGCTGGTCTCAAACTCCTGACCTCAAGTGATCCACCCATCTTGGCTTCCCAAAGTGCTGGGATTACAGGTGTGAGCCACTGTGTGTGGTCAGAAGTAGGCTTTATGCAGTGCAACGGTGATTCTATTTCCCAGCCTCACAGGTAGCCACAAGTATGTTATCTTTATTTTTAAATTGTACATGCATGGGCAGGGCATGGTGGCTCAGGCCTGTAATCCTAGCACTTTGGGAAGCTGAGGCGGGTGGATCACCTGAGATCAGGAGTTTGAGGCCAGCCCTGCTAACATGGCGAAACCTTGTCTCTACTAAAAATAAAATCAGTCGGGAGTGGTGGCGGGCGCCTGTAATCCCACCTATTTGGGAGGCTGAGGCAGGAGAATTGCTTGAACGTGGGAGGCGGGGGTTACAGTGAGCTGAGGCCACAGCCCTGCACTCCAGCCTGGGCAACAAAGTGAGACTCTGTCTCAAAAAAAAAAAAAAAAAAAAAAAAAAAAAAAAAAAAAAAAAAATGTACGTGCATGTCTTGTGCATTCTTGTTTGTATATATCTCAGAGAAAAATATTTACAAAGGTTGAAAAAGGATGAAATAAAAATCCTCCCAAGGAGGAAAACTGTATTTCTAAATTGTAGTGCAAAAAAAAAAAAAAAGTATGTTCTAAATTAATATTTTACAAAGTAACTTCACAGCATTTTGATTGCATGGGTAATATTTTCCAGTGGAAGCTATTAATTTTTACCTTATATGTTTAGCTATAACTTTCTTCTAGAATATCAATTTATAAACAGTGATGATGTGCCCTTAATTTATGTGGTTAATGTAGAACTTATCACAGTGAAGAAACAAAGCATTAGTGTTGGAAGTGTATATCATTCCTGCTGTTTTTAAAAGCATTATGTATACAACTTTTAAACAAATGTACTTTGAATCAGAAATGTAAACTAGCTATCAATTAGAAAAGTGAATATATTTTCAAAGACTTGTGGAATTTTGAGACCCACGTGCCTTTGGTGGGTTGTCTAGGTTGAATTATTTTTTCTTTAGCTTATTCAGAATGCAAGAGAAGATGTGTTTCAGATGAATGATGGGTCTACTTTTAAAGACCTTTAGATAAAGAAATTAAAACTTTAAAAAATTTTTCATGATCACAATTTTGTGTGTCTTACCATCTCTATGCTTCTAATTTGGGTAGTTACTGCCCATAGGTTTAATCTGGAAAGATTTAGGGAAGTAGTAATCAGTGGTCTTATTTTGTGAAATAAAATTTTATGAATGTGACTTTCATAGATTGTTAATTAGATTGTCTTTGAAAATTACAAAAGGATCCTAATTAAGAAAAATAGATATCTGCCAAACTTCTCTCACGCTGATATATTTTGAATATGTTTATTATTTTCTTAAGAAGTCCTTTTTTGACTTAAAAATGTCTGTCTTTGTAATATAGGTGGAGATAAATTGAATTCATATCCATGGTACTGATTGTTTTCACAACTGCTTTGTGCTATGAAATCATTATTTCCAATTCATTTATTCGTGTTATTTAAACAGATTTGTATGTCAAACATATCAGTAAGGTCATAAATGTGTTTAGCTCCTTACATTTCAGGTTTTCAATTTCCTAATCAGTGGTATCTTCACATGTAGAGCTACTTTCCAACATTTGGACAACGTATCTTCCAAAGGAGGTAGTATTTGCCAAACACCCTTTCTTATGTGGTCTTTTGGGAGAAACAGCATTAGAATGATACACTCTATTTGTGTAGAGTTGTATTTGTCCTACTTTTATTAAAACCTTAGCAAGAGAAGGACTGGTGTGTATTAGGCATCATGATAGGTATTATAAAATTCTTTGCCTCATTTAATTTTCATGGCATCTCTATGTGATTAAACATTATTACTCTCATTTTACAGATAACTAGTAAAGGCTCAATGTTATTAAATTACTGATCAAGGATACAGTTAGGAGATCAAAGATCTAGGGGTGGACCCTGGTCTATCTGATTCCATATGTATTCTTTATCGTAGTGAGGGTATAAGGTAATGTTACAGAACTGACTTCAAGTCTGCATTTTGTGAAATTATTTTATTAACATCTTTAAATCCAGACACTGGCTTGTAATCTCTAGCCCACAAATCCTCACCCTTCTCCATTGTCTTTTCACTTAGGACCCCAGCATATCAATCGCTGTGAGTGCTTACACTTTCTCTGAAAACCTAATCCAACTCCCTCTTTAAAGCACTATCCATGCTGATGCTATCTTTCTGAAAGGCTATTCAGACCTATGTAACATAATAGTTAAGAGCATGAGTTCGAGAGTCAGACTGAGATTTAAATTCTAGTTCACTTTAATCAGTCATGTGATTTTCAATAAATTACTGTCAGGATAAACATTCTCTTTACCTTGCTAAACAAGACCCTTTATTATTTGGTTCTTGCCTATTACTCCAATGTCATCTCTTTTTAGTCACCTCCTAATCACTCTCCCATGTTAAGGAGTTGCTTGTAGACATCTTGCTATTTTAAAGTCAAGCTTATATAAAAGCTGGGAATCATCCTGAAACATCACCTGAAGGATCAGAAAGATCCGAGGTTTGTGGTTAGTCATATGCCTTTCTCAGTGGCTGAAATTCTCATCTCCTTTATCTCCTTTCATTGATTATTTACTCTCCCTTCCCCTCCTCTTCACATACATATTTGCTAAAACCTTGCCCAAAGGTAAGATCTTCTTAAGCATGGGGTCTTTGTTTTCCTTTGTGCTTTCATTAGTGCAATAAAATGCATGTATTTCTTCCATCTCTTTTATATTATACTTCATTGTAGTTGTTGATTTACTTGTGTCTTGTCTCTAGTAGAATGAATGGTCATTAGAAGAAATCACTTCTTATTTAACTATCACTGGAATCTACTTCAGTGCCAGCCACATGGGGTAAATTCTTCACATTGTGTATTGCATGAGTGTGTGTCAAATTAATTCAATATGGTAGGTGCAAATGAAGACCAACATCAATATTAACTTAGAATCATACTTATCATACTTGTTTGTCATCTGTGAAATGGGTCAAGAGGAGGAAATAGTATAATTCTAGATACAGTATATTTTATGTTAGCCATAATATTGCTAATAGCAGAAGGTAAAGGGGTATAATTCTGTCATTTATATTTTTTCTGAAGATAGACCTTTATTAAACAGTCTACTACCTTTTCATTATTTTAGGCTAGTATAAACTATGTGGCAAGTTTGCATGTTGGTGAGCCAAAATCACTGAATAAATTCAAGGTAGTAGAAATAAGTATTTGCTAGCTTATAACTGACTGTATATGTATATACACGTTTGAATATGTACTATGGACATTCTGGGGGTGTACTGGGATAGATGCGTTCATAGAGGACAGTAAATATCAAATTTAATAATGCCAAATTTTTGTCTGGAGAACTGAACTTTCATAAATTTTTCATTTGATCAGGCCAAATATTTTGAAAATTACACTTATTCTATAATCTCTAGGGACTATGATTGAATATGTGGATGAATTTTTATAAATGTAAATTTTATGTAAATATAATACATACTTCCCAAAATACATATAAGTGTACATGTCAAAGCATTTTCACCTATGTAACCAGTAACCAGATAAAGAAGAAACAGAATATTACTAAAACAGGAAGCCCTCTCCTTTCTCTTTACAGTCACTGCCCACACTAACCCCCTGTCTATAAGTAGAGAATAAACTTTATCTTGGCTTCTAAAACTATGGATTAGTTTGGCCTGTCTTTGAACTTCATATAACTAGAGTCATATGCTCTTCTTTCAGTCAGGCGTCTTTCACTCAAAGTTGTGTTTGTGAGGTTTATCCATGTCGTTGCAACTAATTCTAGTTCATTCTTTCTTATTGCTATATATCTTTCCTACTATAGATGAAAATGTGGATTGCTTTGCATTTGAGACTATTATAAATACTGCTGCACTAAAAAAAATTTGTTCATATCTTGGTGAACATGTAAACATTTTTACTTTACATAAATCTGTAAACATCATTTCCTTGTCATAGAGTTTGCTCATGTTTACCTTTGATACTCTCTACCAAAGAGTTTTCCAAAGTGGTTATATGAATTTAAACTCCATTTAGTTGAGAGCTAATTAAGCTACCTTTTCCCGTGTTTTTTTTTAGTGATACATGTTTCAGAGGGAAATTTCAAATCTAGTACTCTTAACTAATGGATATTGCCAAACTTATTAATTATTTCTTACAGTTTAGGAAACTAAAATGCATCTTAGCTCATTTTTCTTGTAATAAATATGTTAAAAATATCTTACTGTAACATATTTTTTAACATTTTAACATATTAATAAAAATGACTAAGTATTTTTGTCTAAATGTAGATATATTTTAAAATTTTAAAAATTATGGAATATAATTTTTAGAGAAATATCTTTCTTCAAATATGATTAAGCTAATCATAATTTTAATGAGCTGCTTAATTTGGTTTGTCACAGTTTCTGATACAGAACAATGGTGCCAGTTTTTTGCAGTGGGTTCTATTTAATTCAACTTTTTTGCTTATTCTCTTTTTATTTTTTTATGTTTTATTTTTTTATTTTATTTATTTATTTATTTTTTATTATACTTTAAGTTCTAGGGTACATGTGCATAACGTGCAGGTTTGTTACATACGTATACTTGTGCCATGTTGGTGTGCTGCACCCATCAACTCGTCAGCACCCATCAATTCATGATTTATATCAGGTATAACTCCCAATGCAATCCCTCCCCCCTCCTCCCTCCCCATGATAGGCCCCGATGTGTGATGTTCCCCTTCCTGAGTCCAAGTGATGTCATTGTTCAGTTCCCACCTGTGAGTGAGAACATGCGGTGTTTGGTTTTCTGTTCTTGTGATAGTTTGCTAAGAATGATGGTTTCCAGCTGCATCCATGTCCCTACAAAGGACGCAAACTCATCCTTTTTTATGGCTGCATAATATTCCATGGTGTATATGTGCCACATTTTCTTAATCCAGTCTGTCACAGATGGACATTTGGGTTGATTCCAAGTCTTTGCTATTGTGAATAGTGCCGCAATAAACATACGTGTGCATGTGTCTTTATAGCAGCATGATTTATAATCCTTTGGGTATATACCCAGTAATGGGATGGCTGGGCCATATGGTACATCTAGTTCTAGATCCTTGAGGAATCGCCATACTGTTTTCCATAATGGTTGAACTAGTTTACAATCCCACCAACAGTGTAAAAGTGTTCCTATTTCTCCACATCCTCTCCAGCACCTGTTGTTTCCTGACTTTTTAATGATTGCCATTCTAACGGGTGTGAGATGGTATCTCAGTGTGGTTTTGATTTGCATTTCTCTGATGGTGAGTGATGATGAGCATTTTTTCATGTGTCTGTTGGCTGTATGAATGTCTTCTTTTGAGAAATGTCTGTTCATATCTTTTACCCACTTTTTGATGGGGTTGTTTGTTTTTTTCTTGTAAATTTGTTTGAGTTCTTTGTAGGTTCTGGATATTAGCCCTTTGTCAGATGAGTAGATTGCAAAAATTTTCTCCCATTCTGTAGGTTGCCTGTTCACTCTGACGGTAGTTTCTTTTGCTGTGCAGAAGCTCTTTAGTTTAGTTAGATCCCATTTGTCAATTTTTGCTTTTGCTGCCGTTGCTTTTGGTGTTTTAGACATGAAGTCCTTGCCCATGCCTATGTCCAAGGTTATTTATAGATTCAATGCCATCCCCATCAAGCTACCAATGAGTTTCTTCACAGAATTGGAAAAAACGGCTTTAAAGTTCATATGGAACCAAAAATGAGCCCGCATTGCCAAGACAATCCTATGTCATAAGAACAAAGCTGGAGGCATCACGCTACCTGACTTCATACTATACCACAAGGCTACAGTAACCAAAACAGCATGGTACTGGTACCAAAACAGAGATAAAGACCAGTGGAACAGAACAAAGTCCTCAGAAATAATACCACACAACTACAGCCATCTGATCTTTGACAAACCTGAGAGAAACAAGAAATGGGGAAAGGATTCCCTATTTAATAAATGGTGCTGGGAAAATTGGCTAGCCATAAGTAGAAAGCTGAAACTGGATCCTTTCCTTACTCCTTATACAAAAATTAATTCAAGATGGATTAGAGACTTAAATGTTAGACCTAATACCATAAAAACCCTAGAAGAAAACTTAGGTAGTAACATTCAGGGCTTATTCTCTTTTTAAATCTCAAAAGCTATTATATAGACTCCAAGATTTTGTATTAAATAGAACAGAGATTCAGTTTACATAAACGTTTGATTCCTGCCTGCCTGATGATCTTTCTAGGTGACACACTAAAGCCTTATGAAACTTCTACTTTGACACTCAGAGAAAGGCTTGAACAATTCTTATGAAATGATTTTCCTGGTGAGAAATGATAAAGATATTTAAATAGATGTTGGAGAAATGAATTCTATGCAGAAGAATACAGCTAGGTAAGAAGACTTAACTGAGTTTCTTAAAATTTCACTTTTGACAAGGATCTCTAAAACTAGTTATTTGTTTATTACTTCGATCTCATTATCAGGCACTGAATTTTCTCCAATTGAACCATGGTACTAGCTATGGAACATTGGGATAGGTTTCTTTGATTCATGATCTCAGAGCCAATAAAACCGTCCAATGAGTCAAGAGTGAATAAGACCAAAGATACAAAAAGAGGAAAAAATAGAGGATTTTAAAATAGAATATTTACTTATGGCAAAGGCAAATAATGTATTAATTTCTGCATTCCTACATCCATAAAAGTATCTTATCAATTGATGACTTATCAATTATTTATTTGGCCCTTATCCTTTTTAAATGGTCTTTCTTATAATTCCTATATGAATAGATACTCAAGGAAGAGGTAAAGCATGAATATGAATTGTGAGGACTATTGCCTAACTTTTGATGGAGGCACGGTTACCATGGCTACTGAGAACGTGTTCAAAAATTTCCTACTGATCTATTAGATCTGCTCTGGTCCATCAGAGAAGACTGAAACTGAGAGCAATGAACAGATGTGCCTGAAATATGTATCTTAGAAAAGAAAAGCCTGGTGAAGACTCTCTAAAACTCAGCTCTAGGGACCAGAATTTGTATATGCCTGTTACTATATTCTCATCTATTTTAGATAAAACACTGAAAAATTTTATTCTCAATCGTTTACTAAGTACTAATATTACATCTTTAAAATTATAAATTCTAGATATGTTAAAATTTTGTCTCTTTGCAGTATTGTTCTTCAATTAAACCTGAATCCATTCCATGGTATAATTCTGGGGTCTAATTAAAGATTTAAAGGTATTCAGACCCCAGGTTTAATACATTGTACATGGCAGTTTCAAAAACGTATTTTGTATGCTTAATAAAGAAGTGAAACAATTGCCAACAAAAAGTTTATTTTATTAGTTTTTGTTTACTTTTCTAAAAAAGGTTAGAATATTTTATAATTCAAGATAGTGTGGCTAAAATTTTTATATTATAGTCATAATGGGTTACTTAACAATACCTTTCCGCCCTCTCTTTTTTTATTGTTAATTATCACATACTTTGGCTTTAGATTAGATAAGCATCAGAAGACATAATTAATACAAAATGAAAAAAATATTTTTCTGAGGAGAGGATATCCTGTAAAAGAATATCCTGTAAAAGAAATATCCTGTAAAAGAAATATCCTGTAAAAGAAATTTAAAAATGGCTTAAGCAATATCCTATAAAAGAAATTTAAAAATGGCTTTTTGTATGTGTGCTTGTAGACTCTTTTCAGGGAAAACTAATATGTTAAGTAGTGCAAACGAAATGGGGCCCTTGGGTTTCCACTGCTTATAAATTGGATGCAAATTATAACCCTAGGAAACCACACTGCTTGCCTACATCCTCTTTGCTTTGCTGAAAAATGCTTTCTTGTCCCTTCTACACTTTCTGTGTATGAAACCCAAAAGCTGTGGCTGAATCTAAAACCAATTACCTCCCACTTAAAACCCCTTCCCCAAGCAAGCTGAAACCAAGACAACCCCAGTTCTCCATTCATTAGAAAATATGCCACACTTTTTATGTTATTTGTTTCATATTTTTTGAACTAAGAAAAACCATTTATTTAGATTCTTAAGTGAGAACATATTTGGCCTTTGGATATTATAGACATGACAAATTTTTATATATTTCAATACAATTGCTTTTCATGGATAGGAAGAGTAACAGGGTCACTGATATAGTCTGACTCTGTGTCCCCACTGAAATCTTATCACGAATTGTAATTGAATTATAATCCCTGCAGAAGGGCCCTTGTGGGAGGTGATTAGATCATTGGGGTGGTCTCCCCATCCTGTTTTCATGATAGTGACTGAGTTCTTATGGGACCTGATGGTTTTTTTTTTTTTTTTTTTTTTTTTTTTTTTTTTTTTTTTTTGAGACGGAGTCTCGCTCTGTCGCCCGGGCTGGAGTGCAGTGGCCGGATCTCAGCTCACTGCAAGCTCCGCCTCCCGGGTTTACGCCATTCTCCTGTCTCAGCCTCCCAAGTAGCTGGGACTACAGGCGCCCGCCACCTCGCCCGGCTAGTTTTTTGTATTTTTTAGTAGAGACGGGGTTTCACCATGTTAGCCAGGATGGTCTCGATCTCCTGACCTCGTGATCCGCCCGTCTCGGCCTCCCAAAGTGCTGGGATTACAGGCTTGAGCCACCGCGCCCGGCCGACCTGATGGTTTTTATAAGAAACTTTTTCTTCTTTACTTGGTACTTCTCCTTCCTGCCGCCATGTGAACAAGGACATGTTTGCTTCCCCTTCATCCACAATTGTAAGTTTACCGAGGCTTCTGTGGAGCTGTGAGTCAAATAAACCTCTTTCCTTAAAAATTGCCCAGTCTTGGGCAGCTTTTTTATAGCAGGATGAGAATAGACTAATACAGTAAATTGGTACTACAGAGAGTGGGGTGCTACTTTAAACATACCCAACAATGCAGGAGTGAATTTGGAACTGGGTAACAGGTACAGATTGGGACAGTTTGGAGGGCTCAGAATTAGATAGGAAAATGTGGCAAAGTTTGGAACTTCCTAGAGACTTGGAAGGCTCAGAAGACAGGAAGATGTGGAAAAGTCCGGAACTTCCTAAAGAGTTGTTAAGTAGCTTTGACCGAAATGCTGATAGGCTGAAATGGTCTCAGATGGAGATGAAAGGACTTGTTGGGAACTGGAGTAGAGGTCACTCTTGCTATAGAAAGAGACTGGTGGCATTGTTCCCCTTCCATAGAGATCTGTGGAGCTTTAAACTTGAGAGAGGCCGGGCGCGGTGGCTCAAGCCTGTAATCCCAGCACTTTGGGAAGCCGAGGCGGGAGGATCACAAGGTCAGGAGATCGAGACCATCCTGGCCTACACGGTGAAACCCCGTCTCTACTAAAAAAAAATACAAAAAACTAGCTGGGCAAGGTGGTGGGCGCCTGTAGTCCCAGCTACTCGGGAGGCTGAGGCAGGAGAATGGCGTGAACCCAGGAGGTGGAGCTTGCAGTGAGCTGAGATCCGGCCACTGCACTCCAGCCTGGGCAACAGAGCAAGACTCTGTCTCAAAAAACAAACAAACAAACAAACAAACAAAAAAAAAAAACTTGAGAGAGATGATTTAGAGTATCTGGTGGAAGAAATTTCTTTTTTTGTTGTTGTTGTTTCTAACTTTTATTTTTATTATACTTTAAGTTCTGGAGTACATGTGCAGGATGTGCAGGATTGTTACATAGGTACACATGTGACATGGTGGTTTGTTGCACTCATCAACCCATCATCTGCATTTCTCCTATGCTATCCCTCCCCTGTTCTCCCAGCCCCCAATAGGCCCTAGTGTGTGACATTCCCCTCCCTGTGTCCATGTGTTCCCATTGTTCAACTCCCACTTATGAGTGAGAATACATAGTGTTTTGTTTTCTGTTCTTGTGTTATTTTGCTGAGAAAGATGGTTTCCAGCTTCATCCATGGAACTAACCCAAATGCCCATCAATGATAGACTGGATAAAGAAAATGTGGCACATATACACCATGGAATACTATGCAGCCATTAAAAAGGATGAGTTCTGGCAAAAGAAATTTCTAAGCAGCAAAGTATGAAAGAGGAAGTGGAGCAAAAAAATTTGGAAAATTTGCAGCCTCACAATACGATAAAAAAGAAATCCCATTTTCAGGAAAGAAATTCAAGCCAGCTGCATACATTTGCATAAGGAACAAGAAGCTGAATGTTAATCACCAAGACAGTGGTGACAATGTCTCTAGGGCATGTCAGAGACCTTCACATCAGCCCTTCTCATCATAGGCACAGAGGCTTAGAAGGGAAAAGTGGTTTTGTGGGCCAGGACCAGGGCTCTCCTTCTCTATGCAGCCTTGGGACATGGTGTCCTGTGTTCCAGCTGCTTCAGCTTTAGCTATGACTAAAAGTGGCCAAGGTACAAGTCAGTCATTGCTTCAGAGGGTGCAAGCCCAAAACCTTGGCACCTTACATGTGGTGTTGAGCCTGTGGGTACACAGAAGTCAAGAACTGAGGTTTGGAAACTTTTGCCTAGATTTCAAAGGCTGTATGGAGACACCTGGATATCTAGGCAGAAGTTTGCTGCAGGGGCAGAGCCCTCAAGGAGAACCTCTGCTAGGGGAATGTGGAAGAGAAATATGGGGTTGGAGCCCCACACAGTCCCCATTGAGTTACCACCCAGTGGAGCAGAGAGAAGAAGGCCACCATCTTCCAGATTCCAGAATGGTAGATCCACTGATAGCTTGCACTGTGCACCTGGAAAAGCCACAGGCACTCAACACCAGCTCATGAAAGGAGCCTGGAGGGAGGTTCTACCCTGAAAAGCCACAGGGGCAGAGCTGCCTTAGGCCATAGGAGCCCACTTCTTCCATCAATGTGATCTGGATGTGAGATATGGAGTAAAGGAGATTATATTCAGAGCTTTAAGATTTAATGACTGCCATGTTGGATTTCAGGCTTGTATGGGCCCTGTAGCTCCTTTGTTTTGGTCAATTTCTCCCATTTGGAATGGGTGTATTTACCCAATTCCTGGACTTCCATTGTATTTAGGAAGTACATAACTTGCTTTTGATTTTACAGGCTCATAGGTGGAAGGGACTTGCCTTGTCGCAAAAGAAACTATGGACTTGGACTTTTGGGTTAATGCTGATATGAGTTAATGTTTTGGGGAACTGTTCGGTAGGCATAATTGTGTTTTGAAATGTGAGAAAGATGAGATTTGGGAGGGGCCAGGGGCAGAATGATATGACTGGCTCTGTGTCCTCACCCAAATCTCATCATGAATTGTAATCTGAATTGTAATCCCCATATGTTGGGAAAGGGACCTCGTGGGAGGTGATTAGATCATTGGGGTGGTCCCCCTATGCTGCTGTTCTCATGATAGTGAGTGAGTTCTCATGAGGTCTGATGGTTTTATAAGGGACTTTTCCCCTTTCCTTGGCACTTCTCCTTCTTGTTGCCATGTGAAGAAGGATGTGTTTGCTTCCCTTTCCACCATAGTTGTAAGTTTACTGAGGCCTCCTCAGCTCTGTGGAACTGAGTTAATGAAACCTTCCTTGATAAATTACCCAGTCTCTGGCAGTTCTTTATAGCAGTGTGATAATAGACTAATACAACCACATTTTTAAAATGAAAACTAACATCAAGAAATAAAATGTGGCTTCTCTCTTGTCTATAACAGACTTAATTATTAACAGGAACCTCCACTTGGCTAGACTGGTGACAGTATTGTGTGGGTGTATGTAAAATGTACTTTCCATTGACAATTTGAAACATCTTAGTCTCTTGGGGGTTATGCACCCTTAACGTAGTTACTCAACTTTTTTCGGAGGGGTGGTCCAGTCTCCTCCATTCTTCCCTTGCCTTCAGATGTTGGGTCTCTGCCCGTGACTGCTTTTCTTCCTGACTGCACTCTTCTGTTTCCCCATTTACACCTATGCATGTTCTCTATGGCATATGTGAGAGCTGCTTTCACTCCCATGTTATAACAGATGTGGTGGTGAGGTGACTGGAGGTTGTCTCTTATGAGCTTCTATACTCTTTCAAGCCATATCTGGGAAAACATGTCCCTAGCTCCTGTGCTACCCTATTCCTATCCGGATATTTCTACAGTTTGCCTCCTTCTCCAATGCGCATCATGTTTGAATTATGAATAAGGCATAGGGACATTGGCATGCTCTCCTTAAGTTCTCTCCATTTCTGTTACTCCTTCCAAAAGCCAAAGAGTAGAAATGTGAGAGTATACCTTGCTTTCTACTTCTTCATGCCTGGTGGATCCTCAGTTAAGTCATAACTTCCTGTTTATCTATTTGCTTTGCTCTATAGTCTTAAGCAATAATGATGAGTTGGGGCAAGGGCCAGAAACTAGCTTGTTGATAAGGACAGTTACATTTGAAGATACTCCAACAAGATTCTTCACATCAGACTAGTTTTATGTTTATGGTTACCAACTTGCCATTTTCATCTACTGATGAATTGCTAAAGTGAAGATAAGGGAAATAGCAAACATAAATTAGACATATTTAGAATTTTTTGTATATATGAGACATTATACTATCAACTTACATGAACTTTGAATTTCGAATTTACTGCACATTTCGGAGTGAGACCAGAAAGGCTCAGAAATAGAGGAAAAGTGACATCTCCATAGTCTCCACAATGTCTAATTTATCTTTATAGTTATTGTAAAACCTATATAAGCATAATATAACAGTCTTTTAGTATAAATAATAATCTTAACTATTTTATATTATGCTAATCCCTTCAGACTTTGAATATCCTATCCCTTCAGACTATCCCTTCAGACTTTGAATAGATTTTGTTGAAACCCAAGACTGTCTAGTAGAAATTTGATGTCATCTTGCAACATCAACCAGGACACAGATGACAGTACTGTTTGTCATTCTGATATTTCATATTTAAGCCCTACTAGCTAGGAACTAATATCCCCACTTTGCAGAGAAAATTGAGGTATAGAGAACAAGTAATTTGCTCAAGATCTGAGAGCAAGAAGGTGACAGAGTTGAGACTTGGGTCCAAGGAGTGTGCTCTTTAGTCTTAACTCTCTCGTCACACTGTCTCTCTGATAGGAAGAGGAATTTATGACATATGGTTACATAGATGTGCAATTGATCTCATTCTTGTTACATATTCTTTACCAAAATGCTAGCGACTAACCTGGCATTAAAAATGTAGCCACATAATCACAGACACACACACACAAATAACAAAAACTCTTTTGAGTTTACGTAACAAAAATGAAAATAATTTAAATGATCAAATAGTTTAAATATGTAAACACAATCTAAAAACGAAAGTTTCAAATCTTAGTATTAGCCTTGTCAATAAGTAAAGGTTTCTAGAACACATTAATTTAAACAAAAAGTTTTGTACCAGTATGGTTATTATACTTCTGAAAACAATATCATAATGAAGAAACAGACAGCATCCACTAAGGAATGTTTAGCAACGCACATCCTGTATTTTCCTTCTATGTGCCAATTCTCTCATTGGTTTTTACTTTGCTTCTAAGCATGATGTGCATTTTCTTTCTTTTATTTAGCGTATTCATTATTCCTATTACCCAAATTGAGCCTGTTAGGACAATTAATGACTGAGAATGCTTCTCCCTGTTCTGTTCATTTATCCATTCTAATTCGACTTAAAGGTGACATTACCTTTTCTTTATTTGAAACTTCAGAGGAGAGAGACTAATAGAGCAATCAGACAAAAGGATACAAACAGGTAGAAATGAAAGATTGCCTGTCATTAATTTATGACTATGTGAACTTATTTGTGTTCGTTTTCAAGGGGAATTTGCACTAAGTGTCTTTCATCTTGTACAAAGCAGACATTAAGTGCGTGAGAGGAAAACGACAGATAAAATGTGGTAATTGAACTGGCCAAGCTATGTTATCATCATTCCAAAGCCAGCTAATAGGATCCTAATATAAAAGGACCGGCTGAGTGAAGACAAAAATATGAAACTCCTGCAGCTAATAACTTAAAAGATGTGAAAGTTTGATTCAGTTATGTAATCTCCTTAAAACTTTAAATGAGAGAGGGCATCACAGTTGGATGTAGGCATAGAGATTCCTAAATATTCCAACAGAGACTATGAAAATATTAAAAGTATCTATATGACTTTTGTGCTTCCTCTTCCAAGTTTTCTTTTAGTTTTTCAGGATACAAAATGTCTGGCAGAACTTCAGAAACAAGAGGTTCTAGGATTCATTTTGCTCCTCACAGAAAATGATGCCATCAGCTTAAATTTAGCAGAAATGACTAATCCAGTTGATCACACCAGGGAATTGTGAATTCAATCAAAATGGTCAAGCTATGTATGAGACATACTTAAGTATTGCACAGGCTTTGGCCATACCAAGGGGAGTACCGTATCGCTAGTCACATTCCTTTATTTTCTGTTATAGATAAAATTATCCAAGTATACTCTTATGGTGTTTATCCAGAAACTGTAGGAAAAAGAAATACATATATATATACACACACATATATAAATATATATGCATTTCTTTCTACATGCGCGCACACACACACACACACACACATATATATGGAGAGAAAGAGAAGAGAGAGAGAGAGAGCCTATATATAGGCAAATCTATTCACCTGCAATTAGGTGTGCATGAGGTGCTAAAGTTTCTAATTATGAGTGCCAATAGATTTTTGCAATAACTTGATAGAAATGATTCTATTGAGACTCAATTTTTAAAACTATTGCCTGGAATTTATCAAAATATGTAATGCATTTATTGTAATGTGCTTAGGTTTATTTCTCTAGTTCTTTGCTCTGATACTATGGTTTTAAATATGCCCTTTTCCCATCTTTGGCAATAATAAATGTTTAAATTTTGCTTTTCAGTTTCATTATTCCCAGCTTTAATCGACACTATAATTAGCTGGCAAAAATGTGATTGATTTAATTAAGGAATGTTGAAAAGTCATTGTGTAGTTGGTAATTCTTTGAAGATAAATGTATTTTGATAGATCCTGACTCTAAAATCAGTATTTAGAATGCCATATCAAACCATAAATTTTTGGCAAACTTTATATAAAACTTTTAAAAAGTAATAAAGTTTTAAGGAGATTATATAACTGCCTATTAAATAGGCAAATATTTTCTTGAATATCTACATTGCTGCTTATATGTATTTGTTACAGGTTTAGGTACAGCATCATATCGGAATCTCTGTTCCTTTCACTGCACTCATAAGTTCAACTCACAATGTTAATGGAAGATAGGATTTCATAGTTTGCAAGAGTTAAAAATATGTAGGAACTTTACTTATAATCCCCAGCACCTATTTAGAGTTTCTGGTGGGCATCAGCTACAAAGACATTGTCCTGCCTGGAGGAACTCACAGGCTGGCAGTGGAGATGGCAGATGGGAGAGCTCTCGTTGACAGTCTTCTTTCACTTTTTGAATCATTTTGGAATGCAGTCAGTATGTTATTACACCTCTCTTCCAAACTCATCGAATTTTAAAAGGCTTTAAGAAGAAATAATTTACTAAAGATTTAGTGGGGAAGGTCACTCATATTGCCAACTCATACTAGAAACTTAGTGAATTTCTTCAGTAGGTATGTATGTTCTTCTCTCCAGGATTTCTCCATTCTCTTGACCACCTCATTTCTCTGCTTTTTCCTCGCTCTATAGATCTCCTTTATTGCCCTAAGCAGTTTTGCTTAGTCTATTCTTTTGGCAAAACACAAGTCTGGTAGTTAATGGAATGGTGAGTACTTACTGCTTCCTAAGCAATGGCATTTGAAGGGTTTCAATGCAGTCCAAGTAGCTTACCTAAATAGTAACTCAACAAATTAAATTCATTATGTGAACTAATTATGAGGTAATAGATACTAAGAAGAATATGCAATAAAATCTGCACTGGCTAAGAAAAATTAATAAAGCTAGTGACTTAACTATCTGGATCTGAAGAATACATAAGGATCTACCAGGGAGATAAGTTAAAGGTGCATTTCAGATAAAAGCAGAGGGTATGAACAGAGCATGAAGAATGAAAAGTGCATGCCTTGGAGGAAGCTGCAGTTTGCTATGGTTAAATTATGGCTACTGAGAGTGTTAAAGAAAATTAAAATGGAGAGAAGGCCTAAAGAATGCCTGGAGAGACAAAGCCTGTTATGCCTCAAAGTGACCTTAGTCTTGCTTAATTTGCAAGTATAAGCAACACTTAACTTGGGCTACTTCTTGTACATGCCTTTGAGAAAAATAAAACTTAAGGCTAACAAATCAGAAGCTGCCAACTAATTTTTTTAACTAGGGACTTTCCAGCAAGACAGATCAAATAAGGCAACTATATAACTGTAACCAGTCAAATATTTTCTTTGCTTTATTTCTGTTTGCCTTATAAAACCTTCCTCTTGGTTTCCCTTGGCAGGGCTCCCAAACCACTTCCAGTATGTGGTTGCCTGATTCTTGAGTTATTATTTGCTCAAATAAATTCTTTAAAATTGTATGGTGTCTCAGTTTAGCGTTTAACAAGGGCAAGAGGGTGCCTAAATACGAGGTTGAAAAGTCTTAAATGTCATGCTACGGTGTCCAGGTATTTCCTTTAGGCAAAAGCGAGCCATAGGAAAATAATTCCTAGCTTGATAGCTGGTTGACTGGGTAAGTAAACAAAATAAATACCAATTATTAAATGCACTCTTAATAATTATTGATTGTACTTATTTTATGTTTACTTATTTCACATAACCATATAGTCATTTTATAAAATTATCCTATACTTGTGGACAGGTGGTGAAATTAAGTGAATTGTATCTATATTTTTCTTTTTTAACTTTTAAGTTCAGAGGTATAAGCACAGGTTTGTTACATAAGTAAACTTGGGTTATGGGGGTTTGTTGTACAGATTATTTCATCAGCCAGGTATTAAGCTTAGTATCCTTTAGATACTTTTTCAACTATTTTAAAATTTTCTGTTTTTATCGTCCTTCCTTTCACTTAGAAATGCTTATTTCCTGTAATAATAAGGGCATCTAAACCCAAACATTTCCAAGTAGATTTCAGGAATTAGAATGTTTCATTGTTTTCTGTGCTACTTCATTTATTCACTGACAAAATATTTATTGAAAAATTACTATGTGACTGGCCCTGTGACACACATAGGATTGTATAGTTTTCATTGCCTGTAACATGCTTTATTCAGTAGTTGTGTATCTTACAAATAAGTGTCAGGATGTGAAAAGACTTGCCCGAGGTCATAGCCTTAATGGTGGCACAGACTGTACTAGGAATCAGGACTCCAGATAATTTTTCTCAGTACCTTAGAGTTAACATCTGATCTGTAGCATAGGGAAACTGGTTGGATTGCATAAGGAGTTAATACATTTTCCAGATGCCATAATCAATGAGAGGTTGAATCAATGAGTTTGGTCAGAATTTGCTGATGTTGTAAATCATGGACGGTTGACTGACTGTGCTGCAGCTATAAACATTGGGAAATTCTTCAGTACTTAAGGGAAATATTCAACATTTCACAATTAATGGATCACTGATTTCACTTTTTTATTTTTAAAATGTTTTGGGCTGCCTTATAGATGAATCAGAGGTTAGTAACTGCATATTATTAAATTCCTTGTAGAAACATCGAATTTGAAATCAAAAGAACTGATTTTGCCTTCAGGATTCATCATGTCAGATTGAGAGACCTTGTCTATAAATAACAACAATCAAAATTTGTTATTTCAAATGAGTATTTTGAGAAACGCATTACAAAAGCATAAGGGGCTATATGATATTTCAGAATGTACTCAAAATAATTATTAAGTATTCTTAATTAAAAGTGATAAGAAGATATGGTAATTTCTATATAATTCTAAAAGTGAATTTATTTTTTTAAATATTGAAAATATAAAAGTAGCAAGATCAATTACTACCTTTTTTTTCTTAAAGTGCTACTCAAATTTTATGCTCTTTGGACCTGGATTTCTAATCATCATCATTTTATTCAATAATTTATGCCTAGGAAGCTATTATAATTTAGGTTTTTATTCATATAATAATCTTAATAGTTACTAATAGTGTTTTCAGTGTACACTATAGTAATGATTTACATAAAATCTCTCATCTTAAAACAATTATTAACATAATTATTATAAACCCCATTTTATAGCCAAGAACACCTGAAAGCTGAGGAACTTGCTGAAGTTCATATAGCTACTTAATAATAATTGGTGCAATATACAGCTAGAACCAAAATATGAGCGTAGAGACAGTGACACCAGCACCTAAGCTAATGTACCCTTCTGTTAAATAAAACAATTTGTTGGTACATCAAAAATAAGTTTTATGTAATTTTAATCCTTTAGATATTATTAAAGATGTGAATAGACTCAATTTGATTTTGTTGTCACCTATCATGCTAAAAGACTAAAATATGAAAATATTTCCTCTGTTTATTGAAAAGTATATATGTTTGCAATAGTGAGGAAAGGCTTTAAGCAAAGGCTTGTCATCTTTATAGTTTGTCTTCAAGGGTTGTACATTTTTTACCCTTGAGCATTACTAGAATGGCTTGTAAAGTCACATCAACTTCAGATCACATCTGCCTCCCATCACTAAGCTCCTGTTATTCTCAAGAACCCAGAAGCCAAGGTTGAACACATTTAGTAGTAGGAACAGGTGTTCACAGATACCACTAGTTATTTAGCATAACTAGATTCAGCTTTATTCAAGACTGTGAACTAAAAGGTCATCCAACTGAAAATGTCTTCCATCTGTTTTTACTATTCTGCTGTCCAGCATTGTGTTTTGCTGTTTATACGTAAGATGAGTTCATAATAAAAAATTGTTTAAAAATTATTGACGAGTTGATGGGTGCAGCACACCAACATGGCATAAGTATACATATGTAACAAACCTGCACGTTATGCACATGTACCCTAGAACTTAAAGTATAATAAAAAAAAAAATTATTGGCAATTTGAGGTAAAATGTTTTTGCTTTGAAGTATTTAATAAGATGACATGGATGGTTATTTTAAAATGTAAATATCATAGGCTTTTAAATTATTTCAGTATGACAATTATGACAGCAGAAATTTAACTGGAAATATTCTTTATGGTGCTTCCTATTATTAGTATTTCCCATTAAAATATGGATTAAAATATTAAAATAGTTTAAATTATCTTCAAGAAGATGAGAACAATGCTATATGATATATTTTTATATGTATGTATAGTACATGATATAAATGATATAAATATATATATACCTTTATATGTATGATTTATATTTATGTGAAATCATATGTTTTTTCTAGAAATATGTGGTTTCCTATATACTATTTATTTGTTGATTCATTTATAATTCTCAGCTATTTATTTTATACCTACTACACTTAATGAAATATAATGGTGATCCACTAATGCACAAAATAGACTTGATTTATCTCTAGAGAGACAATAAATATTAACCTGACAGTGACGTAACTAATATGAGTATTACAATTGTGACATATATTTTGAAGAAGTACAGGATACTAAGTGCTTATATAATTAAATATTTGTACCAATAAAGCTGGGTTAGTGAAATTATACCAGTAAGTTTAAATACAGTTTATGAGTGACTATCAGAAAATAATTGAGGGATCTAATCAATTCATTTAGCAAAATTTTTATTTATGCTGAGAAATAAATAAGATTGCTTATAACCTGTAGTAGCTTATGGTCTGAGGGTTGAGTCAGAAAAGAAAACAAGATATTGGTAATGCAGCTTGTTAAGTGTTATCGTGAGGAATCAGAGGAGCCCTGGAGGCATAAAAGAGGTGCCCTCATGCACAGTGAGGGGGTTTGTGAAGGTACACTGACTTTGAATCTGAGACCCAAGGAGACTTGGCATTGCCAACTATGTATTTATGTCATTTTAGTGTTGTGAATAACTTACACATATCATGATTGATACATGTAACTTTAAAACCTCTGTATATCAAAAACAATAATAAACAAAGGCAGGGAGAAACCCTTGAGAAGATATTTGCAACATGTGGACAGGTTTTTTCAAAAAAGTTATCAGCATTAATATCCAAACAGCTCTTTTTGAAGCAATACAAACTACTCAGTTGAAAAAAAATGAATACAGGACACAAAATGGCCTTTCAGATAATAAATACAATGGCCAACTAAGAGAGGAACGAATGCCGAGCTTAATAGGAGTCAAAGATGTGAGTAAAGCAAGATGCTACTTAGGCAGAGATATTTTTTAATATTTGAAATCAATATTGATTAGAGAAAAGAAGCCCTTTTTAGTCCTGCTGTTAGGAATGAAAACGAAGTGAAAATTTTGGAGTATTTTGTTAATGTATACTGAAATGTAAAAGCATACCTGTTCTTTTGACAGAAATTCTAATGTTAGAAATTTCTCCAGAGGAAAGTGATTGGACAATTGGACCAAGATTTAGACTCATAATATTCAAATACAAAAATAATTAAAACAATGTAAATGTCTTGTTTTATTGGAATGGTAAATAAAATTAGGAATATTTACTGGAATACTCTGGAAGCTATTAAAATTATTATGTACATATATTCAACACATATAAATGAAACAAATTCCAAAACTAAGAACATGATTTCATTAAAAAAAGACATATCCATATGCATAAAATATGAAGCGTATGCTCCAAAATACACAAGTAGTGTAAAATTACAGGTGATTCTTTTAAACTCCCCTTTAGTTTCTGTTTGTCAACAATGAATATGTATTGCTTATATAGTAAGGAAATACAAAATCAGACACAAAGATTAATGGAACAGAATAGAGAGAACAGAAATAAGACTGCATACCTATGACCATCTGATCTTTGAAGAAGCCAACAGAAAGAAGCAATGGGGAAAGGACCCCCTATTTAGTATTATAAATGGTGCTGGGATAACTGGCTAGCCATATGCAGAAGTTTGAAACTGGACCTCTTCCTTACACCATATACAAAAATCGGGGTTTTAAACGTAAAACCCCGAACTATAAAACCCTGAAAGATAACCTAGGCAATGTCATTCTGGACATAGGAATGGGCAAGGATTTCATGACAAAGACACCAGAAGTAATCATAACAAAAGCAAAAATTGACAGGTGAGATCTAATTAAACTTAAGAGCTTCTACACAGCAAAAGAAACCATCAACAGAGTAAATAGACAACCTATGGAATGGGAGAAAATATTTGCAAACTATGCATTTGACAGCAGTCTAATATCCAGCATCTAAGAGGAACTTAAACAAATTTACAAGAAAAAATCCTCTTAAATCGTGGACAAAGGACATGAACAGACTCTTTTCTAAAGATATACACGCAGTCAACAAGCATGTGAAAAAAAGCTCAACATCACTGATCATTAGAGAAATGCAAATCAAAACCACAATGAGTTACCATCTCACATCATTCAGAATGGCTATTAGTAAAAAGCCAAAAAGTAACACTTCTGGTGAGGTTGTGGGGAAAATGGAACACTTATACACAGTTGGTGGGAGTATAAATTAGTTCAACCATAGTGGAAAGCAGTATGACAACTCCACAAAGAGCTAAAAACAGAACTACCATTCGGCCCAGCAATTCCATTACTGGATATATACCCAAAGGAATATAAATCATTCTACCATAAGGACACATGCATGTGAATGTTTTTTACAGTACTATCTACAATAGCAAAGACCTGAAATCAACCTAAATGCCCTTCAAGGACAGATTGAATAAATACAAAGTGATACATGTATGCCGTGGAATATTGTGCAGCCATAAAAATAGAATGAGATTCCATCTTTTGCAGGAACATGGATGGAGCTTGAGGCCATTATCTTAGCCATACTAATGCAGGAACAGAAAACCACATACTGCATGTTTTCACTTATAAGTGGGGAGCTAAATGGTGAGAGCTCATGAACATAAAGAGGGGAACAACAGACACTGGGGCCTACCTGATGTTGGAGGATAGAGGATGAGTGGAGGGAGAGTAGCAGGAAAAGCTACTGGGAATTAGGTTTAGTACTTGGGCGATGAAATAGTCTATACAACAAACCCCCATAGCATGAGTTTACCTATATAATAAACCTGCACATATACTCTTGAACCTAAAATAAAAGTTAACAAAAAGAAACATATCTAAGTGAAAGTTTTAGATAATTCAAAAGTTCCTGAACAACTTTTACTCTCTTAATTTTGATGTAGATTGTCACTATAAATCCCAATGAGAATTTAGTGGTCAAAAATCAGGGTAAGCCCAAGAAATAGCATATTTTTAAAATCTCGAAGCAAAATATTTTAAGAATAATCAATTGTCTACCTAACATATTACTCCATTTACAAAATTCCATTGTAATTTATTTTAAAAAACACTGCTACATAAAACATATTCTATCAGAAAAATGAAGTCATAGAAGATAGTGAAATATAGTCATTAATAAGAGAAACATGGAAGATGTAGATAAATATATATATATGTGTGTGTGTATATATATATATATACTTACAAAGACAAACAAAAAGCCCATGCAATCAAAATCAGCAATAGTTTTAGATGAATAAATGAATGTTTGTATACATAAAATATGGAAAGACCCTATAGAACGTATTGTAGATAAATTGGTAAAGTAAGACGTTTAATGATGGATCTTACAGATTTTTAAATTAGAAAAATATTTCAGTGAGCACAGGGAAAGGTATTTTAGCAGAAGAGATATTCTGTATTAGGTTTACAATAAAACTAAAACATGAGCTTCCCAATTATGCCATTCATCACCTGGCTTGGTCAATTTTCTGAGAGTCCTCAGTAGTGTCTAAGCTCTATTTTGTTAAAGTGTTTCTCACTGTTTTATCCTCTATGTCTTATACTGTTCCCCATCACATGATTGAATGTTGACTGTCTCCTGTGAGACAGACACAGCAGCTATTCTTTTACAAATGGAGAACCTGAAGCTCAGGAATAATACTGGAGACAAGATTGAAAATTAGATATTTTCATTCTAAGCCTATGATTTTTGGTTTTGCTGTGCTGGTGAAATATAACCAGCAAGTAATTAATAAGATTGAATCCAATACTTTGGATCATTAGCTAGGGAGATAAAGATGATTTAAGATGAAATAATAGTGAAGGATTTTGAAACTCGTATCACAATTTTTAATTTGAATTGAGAGCTGTGCATCCCTCTGGGAAAAGAATCTCTTCCTTGGTCAGCATACTACTAGCTGTTAAATTGTATGTAGATGCAAGTGGAAATTGACAATAAAGAAATATGTTAGTGTGTTGAGATGTAAGGTTCATACTTAGCCTACGGAAGAAATAGTTTTAACTATTTTGAGAAGATATTTGTAGAAGAAGATTTTATGAGATCCCTGGTAGTTCACTTCATTACCTTAATAATCATATAGTCTAAATTTCTTTATTATTCTCTCATGTATAACTCAGCCTATTGATGAAAAAATTATCTACCATTTATTAAATGTTTACTTTGTGCCTAGCACTTGCTTAATGTTTTCCATTAGCTTTTTCAAATAATCCTCCCAAAAATACTGTGAAGTACGTATATTATTATTCCTTCTTTACAAATGGTGGCATACTTGACATACTTGAGATTAAATAATTTGTCCAAAATTATTTACCTGATACGTGATACGTGGGAACTTTTTTCTTTTTTAAAATTTTTATTTGAGGCTTGAGGGTACATGTGAAAGTTTGTTACATAGATAAACATGTATCGCAAGGGTTTGTTAGCCATATTATTACATCACCGAGGTAAGAAGCTCAGTACCCAGTTATCTTTTCTGTTCTTCTCTCTTTTCCTACCATCCACCCTCAAGTTTCATTGTTTGTGTTCCTAAGTTCTTATCACATAACTCCCAGTATAAGTGAATACATGCAGTACTTGGTTTTCCGTTCCTGTGTTAGTTTGCTAAGGATGATAGCCTTCAGCTCCATCCATGCTCCTGCAAAAGACATGACTTCCTTTTTTAATGGCTGCATACTATTCCAGATACATGGGAATTTGAATCCAGGATCATCTGATTACAAAGTCCACCGACATGAGGACACTTTTATACTTACACATATTTTGTGGCATTGCAAAGTAGTTGTAAAACACATTTTTGATAAGCATTTAGTTTTTGAAGATATTAAACATATTTACTGTCTTTCTTTAAATGGAGCAATCCAGCTCTCTTTAAATTGTATTTATCTGTAAAACAACCAAGTAATTCAACACATATGCATCTAGATAGTTCCTGGGATTTCTCCTCACCCCCATAACTATATCTTACTGTAAGTCTTGTAATTTGAGTGATATAAACTAGCTAGCAAATATATTTTTAAAATATATAGATCATTTATATACATTTAATGTTGAAAACTGAAAACATCATTTGGCTGCTTTTGCAGAGTAACTAAAAATTTTGTGTCAGGTCAGGAACAGTGGCTCATGCCTGTAATCCCAGCACTTTGGGAGGCTGAGGCAGGCAGATCACTTGAGCTCACGAGTTTGATTCCAGCCTGGGCAATATGGCAAAATCCTGTTTCTACCACAAATACAAAAAATTAGCTGGGCATGGTGGCATGGGTCTGTGGTTCCAGCTACTTGGGAGGCTGAGGTAGGAGAATGGCTTGAGCCTGAGAGGCAGAGGTTGCAGTGAGTCAAGATCTGCCACTGCACTCCAGCCTGGGCTACAGAGCCAGACCTGTCTCAAAAAAAAAAAAAAAAAAAAAACAAAGGAAGAAGAAGAAGAGGAGGAGGAGGAGGAAAAACCAAAAGAACCCAACAACTTTGTGTCAAAGAGGGGGAAGAAGATTAAAAATATAAGTAAAGATTGAGGAGGGCGGAGCAAGATGGCCGAATAGGAACAGCTCCAGTCTCCAACTCCCAGCGCGAGCGACACAGAAGACCGGTGATTTCTGCATTTTCAACTGAGGTACTGGGGTCATCTCACTAGGGAGTGCCGGACAATCGGTGCTGGTCAGCTGCTGCAGCCTGACCAGCGAGAGCTGAAGCAGGGCGAGGCATCGCCTCACCTGGAAGCGCAAGGGGGAAGGGGATCCGTTTTCCTAGCCAGGGGAACTGAGACACACAACACCTGGAAAATCGGGTAACTCCCACCCCAATACTGCGCTGTAAGCATACAGGCACACCAGAATATATCCCACACCTGGCCGGGAGGGTCCCACGCCCACGAAGCCTCCCTCACTGCTAACACAGCAGTCTGCCGCGATCTATCCGCAAGGCAGCAGCGAGGCTGGGGGAGGGGCGCCTGCCATTGCTGAGGCTTAAGTAGGTAAACAAAGCCGCTGGGAAGCTGGAACTGGGTGGAGCTCACAGCAGCTCAAGGAAGCCTGCCTGTCTCTGTAGTCTCCACCTCTGGGGACAGCACACAGCTGAAGACCAACAGAGGAAGTAGCGGGAGCCGGTGCAGACGCGAACGACTCTGTCTGACAGCTTTGGGGAGAGCCGTGGATCTCCCAACGCGGAGGTTGAGATCTGAGAACGGACAGACTGCCTGCTCAGGTGTGTCCCTGACCCCTGAGTAGCCTAGCTGGGAGAAATCCCCCACTAGGGGCAGTCTGACACCCCACACCTCACAGGGTGGAGTACACCCCTGAGAGGAAACTTCCAAAGGAAGAATCAGACAGGTACACTCGCTGTTCAGCAATATTCTATCTTCGGCAACCTCTGCTGCTGATACCCAGGCAAACAGGGTCTGGAGTGGACCTCAAGCAATCTCCAACAGACCAACAGACAGTCCTTCTGACTGTCAGAAGGAAAACTATCAAACAGGAAGGACACCTATACCAAAACCCCATCAGTACGTCACCACCATCAAAGACCAGAGACAGATAAAACCACAAAGATGGGGAAGAAGCAGGGCAGAAAAGCTGGAAATTCAAAAAATAAGAGCGCATCTCCCCCTGCAAAGGAGCGCAGCCCATCGCCAGCAACGGATCAAAGCTGGTCAGAGAATGACTTGGACGAGAGGAGAGAAGAAGGCTTCAGTCCGTCAAACTTATCAGAGCTAAAGGAGGAATTACGTACCCAGCGCAAAGAAACTAAAAATCTTGAAAAAAGAGTGGAAGAATTGATAGCTAGAATAATTAATGCAGAGAAGATCATAAACGAAATGACAGAGATGAAAACCATGACACGAGAAATACGTGACAAATGCACAAGCTTCAGTAACCGACTCGATCAACTGGAAGAAAGAGTATCAGCGATTGAAGATCAAATGAATGAAATGAAGCGAGAAGAGAAACCAAAAGAAAAAAGAAGAAAAAGAAATGAGCAAAGCCTGCAAGAAGTATGGGATTACGTAAAAAGACCAAATCTACGCCTGATTGGGGTGCCTGAAAGTGAGGGGGAAAATGGAAACAAGTTGGAAAACACTCTTCAGGAAATCATCCAGGAGAACTTCCCCAACCTAGTAGGGCAGGACAACATTCAAATTCAGGAAATACAGAGAACGCCACAAAGATACTCCTCCAGAAGAGCAACTCCAAGACACATAATTGCCAGATTCACCAAAGTTGAAATGAAGGAAAAAATCTTAAGGGCAGCCAGAGAGAAAGGTCGGGTTACCCACAAAGGGAAGCCCATCAGACTAACAGCAGATCTCTCGGCAGAAACTCTACAAGCCAGAAGAGAGTGGGGGCCAATATTCAACGTTCTTAAAGAAAAGAATTTTAAACCCAGAATTTCATATCCAGCCAAACTAAGTTTCATAAGTGAAGGAGAAATAAAATCCTTTACAGATAAGCAAATGCTTAGAGATTTTGTCACCACCAGGCCTGCCTTACAAGAGACCCTGAAGGAAGCCCTAAACATGGAAAGGAACAACCGGTACCAGCCATCGCAAAAACATGCCAAAATGTAAAGACCATCGAGGCTAGGAAGAAACTGCATCAACTAACGAGCAAAATAACCAGTTAATATCTAATGGCAGGATCAAGTTCACACATAACAATATTAACCTTAAATGTTAATGGACTAAATGCTCCAATTAAAAGACACAGACTGGCAAACTGGATAAAGAGTCAAGACCCATCAGTCTGCTGTATTCAGGAGACCCATCTCACATGCAGAGACATACATAGGCTCAAAATAAAGGGATGGAGGAAGATCTACCAAGCAAATGGAGAACAAAAAAAAGCAGGGGTTGCAATCCTTGTCTCTGATAAAACAGACTTTAAACCATCAAAAATCAAAAGAGACAAAGAAGGCCATTACATAATGGTAAAGGGATCAATTCAACAGGAAGAGCTAACTCTCCTAAATATATATGCACCCAATACAGGAGCACCCAGATTCATAAAGCAAGTCCTTAGGGACTTACAAAGAGACTTAGACTCCCATACAATAATAATGGGAGACTTCAACACTCCACTGTCAATATTAGACAGATCAACGAGACAGAAAGTTAACAAGGATATCCAGGAATTGAACTCATCTCTGCACCAAGCGGACCTAATAGACATCTATAGAACTCTCCACCCCAAATCAACAGAATATACATTCTTCTCAGCACCACATCGCACTTATTCCAAAATTGACCACATAAATGGAAGTAAAGCACTCCTCAGCAAATGTAAAAGAACAGAAATTATAACAAACTGTCTCTCAGACCACAGTGCAATCAAACTAGAACTCAGGACTAAGAAACTCAATCAAAACCGCTCAACTACATGGAAACTGAACAACCTGCTCCTGAATGACTACTGGGTACATAATGAAATGAAGGCAGAAAGAAAGATGTTCTTTGAAACCAATGAGAACAAAGATACAACATACCAGAATCTCTGGGACACATTTAAAGCAGTGTGTAGAGGAAAATTTATAGCACTAAATGCCCACAAGAGAAAGCAGGAAAGATCTAAAATTGACACTCTAACATCACAATTAAAAGAACTAGAGAGGCAAGAGCAAACACATTCAAAAGCTAGCAGAAGGCAAGAAATAACTAAGATCAGAGCCGAACTGAAGGAGATAGAGACACAAAAATCCCTCCAAAAAATCAATGAATCCAGGAGTTGGTTTTTTGAAAAGATCAACAAAATTGACAGACCGCTAGCAAGGCTAATAAAGAAGAAAAGAGAGAGGAATCAAATAGATGCAATAAAAAATGATAAAGGGGATATCACCACTGACCCCACAGAAATACAAACTACCATCAGAGAATACTATAAACGCCTCTACGCAAATCAACTAGAAAATCTAGAAGAAATGGATAATTTCCTGGACACTTACACTCTCCCAAGGCTAAACCAGGAAGAAGTTGAATCCCTGAATAGACCAATAGCAGGCTCTGAAATTGAGGCAACAATTAATAGCCTACCCACGAAAAAAAGTCCAGGACCAGATGGATTCACAGCTGAATTCTACCAGAGGTACAAGGAGGAGCTGGTACCATTCCTTCTGAAACTATTCCAATCAATAGAAAAAGAGGGAATCCTCCCTAACTCATTTTATGAGGCCAACATCATCCTGATACCAAAGCCTGGCAGAGACACAACAAAAAAAGAGAATTTTAGACCAATATCCCTGATGAACATTGATGCAAAAATTCTCAATAAAATACTGGCAAACTGGATTCAGCAGCACATCAAAAAGCTTATCCACCATGATCAAGTGGGCTTCATCCCTGGGATGCAAGGCTGGTTCAACATTCGCAAATCAATAAACGTAATCCAGCATATAAACAGAACCAAAGACAAGAACCACATGATTGTCTCAATAGATGCAGAAAAGGCTTTTGACAAAATTCAACAGCCCTTCATGCTAAAAACGGTCAATAAATTCGGTATTGATGGAACGTATCTCAAAATAATAAGAGCCATTTATGACAAACCCACAGCTAATATCATACTGAATGGGCAAAAACTGGAAAAATTCCCTTTGAAAACTGGCACAAGACAGGGATGCCCTCTCTCACCACTCCTATTCAACATAGTGTTGGAAGTTCTGGCTAGGGCAATCAGGCAAGAGAAAGAAATCAAGGGTATCCAGTTAGGAAAAGAAGAAGTCAAATTGTCCCTGTTTGCAGATGACATGATTGTATATTTAGAAAACCCCATTGTCTCAGCCCAAAATCTCATTAAGCTGATAAGCAACTTCAGCAAAGTCTCAGGATACAAAATTAATGTGCAAAAATCACAAGCATTCTTATACACCAGTAACAGACAAGCAGAGAGCCAAATCAGGAATGAACTTCCATTCACAATTGCTTCAAAGAGAATAAAATACCTAGGAATCCAGCTTACAAGGGATGTAAAGGACCTCTTCAAGGAGAACTACAAACCACTGCTCAGTGAAATCAAAGAGGACACAAACAAATGGAAGAACATACCATGCTCATGGATAGGAAGAATCAATATTGTGAAAATGGCCATACTGCCCAAGGTTATTTATAGATTCAATGCCATCCCCATCAAGCTACCAATGAGTTTCTTCACAGAATTGGAAAAAACTGCTTTAAAGTTCATATGGAACCAAAAAAGAGCCCGCATTGCCAAGACAATCCTAAGTCAAAAGGACAAAGCTGGAGGCATCACGCTACCTGACTTCAAACTATACTACAAGGCTACAGTAACCAAAACAGCATGGTACTGGTACCAAAACAGAGATATAGACCAATGGAACAGAACAGAGTCCTCAGAAATAATACCGCACATCTACAGCCATCTGATCTTTGACAAACCTGAGAGAAACAAGAAATGGGGAAAGGATTCCCTATTTAATAAATGGTGCTGGGAAAATTGGCTAGCCATAAGTAGAAAGCTGAAACTGGATCCTTTCCTTACCCCTTATACGAAGATTAATTCAAGATGGATTAGAGACTTAAATGTTAGACCTAATACCATCAAAACCCTAGAAGAAAATCTAGGTAGTACCATTCAGGACATAGGCATGGGCAAGGACTTCATGTCTAAAACACCAAAAGCAACGGCAGCAAAAGCAAAAATTGACAAATGGGATCTAATTAAACTAAAGAGCTTTTGCACAGCAAAAGAAACTACCATCAGAGTGAACAGGCAACCTACAGAATGGGAGAAAGTTTTTGCAACCTACTCATCTGACAAAGGGCTAATATCCAGAATCTACAAAAACTCAAACAAATATACGAGAAAAAAACAAACAACCCCATCAAAAAGTGGGGAAAGGATATGAACAGACATTTCTTAAAAGAAGATATTCATACAGCCAACAGACACATGAAAAAATGCTCATCGTCACTTGCCATCAGAGAAATGCAAATCAAAACCACAATGAGATACCATCTCACACCAGTTAGAATGGCAATCATTAAGAAGTCAGGAAACAACAGGTGTTGGAGAGGATGTGGAGAAATAGGAACACTTTTACACTGTTGGTGGGATTGTAAACTAGTTCAACCATTATGGAAAACAGTATGGCAATTCCTCAAGGATCTAGAACTAGATGTACCATATGACCCAGCCATCCCACTACTGGGTATATACCCAAAGGATTATAAATTATTCTACTACAAAGACACATGCACACGTATGTTTATTGCGGCACTATTCACAATAGCAAAGACTTGGAATCAACCCAAATGTCCATCTGTGACAGACTGGATTAAGAAAATGTGGCACATATACACCATGGAATACTATGCAGCCTTAAAAAAGGATGAGTTTGCATCCTTTGTAGGGACATGGATGCAGCTGGAAACCATCATTCTTAGCAAACTATCACAAGAAGAGAAAACCAAACACCGCATGTTCTCACTCATAGGTGGGAACTGAACAATGAGATCACTTGGACTCGGGAAGGGGAACATCACGCACTGGGGTCTATCATGGGGAGGGGGGAGGGGGGAGGAGGGAGGGATTGCATTGGGGAGTTATACATGATATAAATGATGAATTGATGGGTGCTGACGAGTTGATGGGCGCAGCACACCAACATGGCATAAGTATACATATGTAACAAACCTGCACGTTATGCACATGTACCCTAGAACTTAAAGTATAATAAAAAAAAAATATATATATATATAAGTAAAAAGTAATAAAGAGAATAACCTTTTAAAATATATAGTATGTGTTTGTTTTCTAATTTACTTGAGTTTACATAAATATATGCCTTCATAGCATTACCAAGATGCTATAGGTTCTCAAAGTAGACTTCTGAAAAATCGGAATATGGCAAACGCACACAAACAACAGTACCTATGACTAAATATATGTCTTTAAACTGGGTGAATGTGACAATTAAGGAAGTTTAATAATAGTCACAGTTGTGTACTATATAAAATGCTTCTCCACAAAAATATTGCAAACATTGTAAAGTATGTATTAATAAGCACATTTATTTTCATTTGTAAGACTAGAATTCTGTCAAAAATAAACATTTTGTTACTTTGATCAGGATGTATTTTATTGTCTGTGTTTGAAGAGAAGGCAATATTAATTTATCACAGTTTAACAAAGACAGGATTTTTCAAAAGCAAAATTTAAAGTTACATAATAATGTACAGATATTTTGCCAATTCTTTAAAAACCTAGGTTATGACACTTTACACATTCTTTTTTAGAATATGCTTTAATAAAAAAATTATTTTCTTGGGGCAATAATGCTTAACCTGAGATCTATCCTTTTAACAGATTTTTAAGTGTACAATACATTATTGTTGACTATAAGTATAGAATATGCTTTTAAAGCACCATATCTTGGTCTTAAAAGTTATTTCAGAATTTTAAATATATATTGCAGAACTTTTCCTCACATTATCAAATGTTAGCAGGATATAACCTGCACCAAAATCCTTTATATGCTTGTTACATTCTCAAATAGGTGGTCAGATATTGACATGTTTCATACATCGCTTCCTTACATAAACATTTTCTTGTCCTGAATATAGTAATTAATGGTATGTGTTAACAATGATAGTTATTAAATTCCAAGTTGGATTCAGTAGTTTCAGTAGTTTTTCTTTATACATTTTGTATACTAGATGTTGTAGAATCTTGATATATTCTCAGATATCTAGATATATCTTGATATCTGAGAATATCAAGATATTCTGAGATATAGATATATCTATATCTCAGATATAGATAAAAAAATTTTGGTTGAAAATGAGAACATGTTCTTGAGTATATTAATGAATAAGAAGGTTATAAATATGCTATATAGATTGGAACATTAAATTAAGCAAAAATATTTATTCCAAAATTGAAACATGGTCATCTATTGCAAATATAGCATTCTTTAAATGATAGATATATAAATGAGAAATGCAAAGGCAATGTTTACAACCTCTGCTCCCGCGTTAATCTCTAAGAGTGATTTCTTTCCCCTTCTGGTCATGCCTGGCTTAAAGGTAGATAAACTGTTTTAGTGTATTGGTTTGACTGATGATAAAAAATGTCCTTTGTGGAGTAATGATAAGGGCTAACACATTGCATAGCATAAAGAATGTAATTATAAGAGTAAGTGAACAAGTGATGGAAGGGATAATTCACAGTAGGTAATGGCACTGTCTATAGCACTGAATTTCTTCATCACATCAGGTAGTGTTGACATTTTGATAATATAAAATCTTCTAATGTATGAACACAGGATATTATCCTATTTGACATATGATATTATCCTATGTCTAATTGCTTTCATCAATTTTTTTTTTAGTTTTTAAGTTTACAAGTCTTTCATCTCATTAGTTATGTTTATTGAGATATTATTTTTATGCTAACATAAAGGAGATTATCTTTCTAATTACATTTGTAGATTTTTAGTTAGAAACGCAACTAATTTTTGTATGTTGTTTTGGTATCTTGCAACTTTACTGAATTTATTAGTTCTAACACTTTTTTGCTGGAGGCTTTAGGGTTTTCCATATATAAAATTCTGTCATCTGCAAACAAGGGCAATTTTACTTCTTCCATTCTGAATCAGATGCCTTTTATTCCCCTTTTGTTGCCTAATTCCTTTGGCTGGGACAGCCAGTGTTTGTTGAATATAAGTGATGAGTGTGGACATTTTTGCCTTGTTCCTAATCATATAGAAAACCTTTCAGTTTGCATCATTGAATATGATGTTAGTTGTGGGCTTGTCATACATAGCCTTTGTTATATTGAGGTAATTATTTCTTTTTTTTTTCTTTTCTTTTTTTTTTTTTTTTTTTTTTTGAGGCAGAGTCTCATTCTGTTGCCCAGGCTGGAGTGCAGTGGCGCAATCTCGGCTCACTGCAAGCTCCACCTCTGGGGTTCATGCCATTCTCCTGCCTCAGCCTCCCTGAGTAGCTGGGACTACAGGCACCCGCCACCACGCCTGACTAATTTTTTTTGTATTTTTAGTAGAGACGGGGTTTCACCTGTGTTAGCCAGGATGGTCTCGATCACCTGACCTCGTGATCCACCCACCTCGGCCTCCCAAAGTGCTGGGATTACAGGTGTGAGCCACCGCGCCCGGCCAAGAGGTAATTATTTCTATTCCTACTTTGTTAAGACTTTTTAAAATTGTGAAATGGTATTAAATTTTGTCAAACCTTTTTTTCTGAAAATATTTGGACAATCATTTTCTCTTTTTATGTGGTCAGTTATTTTTCTGTGTTGAATTATTATTATATCCTAGCAGGAAATCCCACTTGGTCTTGTAGAATCATCTTTTTAATATGCTGTTGCATTTTGTTTGCCAGCATTTAGTTGAGTACTTTGTATATATATTCATCAGAAATATTGACCTATAGCTTTTCATTCCCCCTTTGGTGCTTTTGTCTAGTTTTGGTATCAGAATAATGCTGGATGAAATGGATTTGGACATGATTTTGTTTGGAAGAGTGTGGGAAGTATTAGCATTAATTCCTCTTTAAATGTTTGGTAGAATTTACCAGTGAAGTCATCAGGTACTAGCACTTTACTTCATCATGGAGTTTTGGAGTACTGATTCAGTCAAAATACTAGTTATAGGTCTGTTCAGACTTTCTGTGTCTTCATGATTTAGTCTTAGTGGGATGTATATTTTCAGGAATGTATCCATTTCTTGGTTGTCCGGTGTGTTGGTATATAATTATAATAGTCATTTATTATCCTTTTAATTTTTGTGGCATCAGTTTCTTGTTGACAGTATAGAGTTGGTCTTGTTTTTTTTAAAATTTACTCAGCCACCATATCTTTTGATTAGTGTGTTTAACTCATTTACATTTAAAGTGATTATTGTTAGCAAAGGATTTACTATTGCCATTTACTTAGTTTTCATTAGTCTTGCAGTTCTTTTATATTTTTTTCCTGCTGTCTTAACTTTGTGTCTTGGTTTGTTTTTATAGGTATGCTTTGATTCCTTTCTCTTTTTCTTTGTGTAAGTTCTATAGGTTCTTTTGTTACCTTGGGGCTTACATAAAATATTTTGTTGTATAACAGTCTATATAAGTCTGTAATAGTATATTTATGCTGATAAAAACCCAAGTTCAATTGCATATGAAATCTCTGTACTTAAACTTCTTCACTCATATATTTTTTGTATTGTTACAGTTTACTTGTATTCATATTGTAAATCTTTTAACTTTTTTTGGTATAGTTATTTTTAATACTTTTGTCATTTAAATTCTTAACTAGAATTGAAAGTAAGTTACTCACTACCATTACAGTAATTCAGTATTCTATATTTGTCTATATATACTTTTATCAATGAGTTTCATAATTTCTTATACGATGATATTGCTGTTTATCTTTTCATTTCAACTTAAATAAATCTCTTTAACGCTTCTTGTTAGGCAGATCTAGTAGTGATGAACTCCCTCAGCATTGTATGTCTGAGACAGTTTTTAATCTATTCTTTTGAGTTACAGTATGGTATTCTTTAATATAGTAGTATAAGACTAGTATAGCATAGTATAGTATAGTATAAAGAATACACAGTAACTATATATAGATACTATATGATTCTATATCTTTGAGGTAAGGTGCAGTATTCTTGGTTGTCTGATTTTTTCCTTTTAGAACTTTGAATACATCATTGTACTCCCTTATGGCCTCAAAATACTCTTTTTATCTTTAACTTTTGACACTTTGATTATAATGTATCTCAGTGTGAATTTCCTTGGGTTCATTTTATTTGGTAGTGTGTGAGTTTTGGGGACCTTGATGTCCATTTTCCCCCTAGATTTGGGAAGTGTTCGGCCATCATTTCTTTCATCTTTCTTATCCTTTATCTCTTCTAAGACTGCCATAATGTCTGAATTAGTGCATTTGATGCTGTCCCATAATTCTCTAAAACATTCTTCACTTCTTAAAATCTCTTTATTGTTATTATTTTTTTGCTTCTCTGGCTACTTGACGTTGGAGGGTGGGGGGAGGATGAGGATCAAAAAACTACCTATCAGGTACTATGCTTATTACCTGGATGATGAAACAATCTGTACACCAACCCCACCTCCCGTGACACACGATTTACCTATGTAACAAATCTGCACATGTACTCCTGAACCTAAAATAACATTAAAAAACAAATTAATTAAATTAAATCAGTAAAGTGTGACACCTCCTACCCCTCTCTTGCTCCTGCTCTCGCCATGTAACATGCTTGCTCCCCTTCACCTTCTGCCATGATTGTACAGACTGCAGAACCATGAGCCAGTTAAACCTCTTTATAACCAGTCAGCCTCAAGTATTTCTTTATAGCAATGCAAGAACAGACTAGTACAGGGGTGGACTGGTAAGTGACTGCTAATGGTACAGTATTTCTTTTTGAAGTGTTCTACAAAAGAGTAAATATTAATTCTATGATGTTATTATCATGTTGCTGTGAGCTCAGGTAAACTTTCCGTTTCTTATTATTCTTTGTGAAATATAAAATTGTGCTTTTTTCTCAGGCTGTTGTGAAGATAATGTATATAAAATACATGCAACATTTAATTAAAAATATAAAGGGCTTGCTATATACTTTACTTGTGTTATCTTATTTAGTCCTCACAACAACCTTGCAAAGCAAAATGTTATGTTTTTACAGCTAAGGAGACTGGCACTTGAAGAGATTAGGTACTTTCCATTTACAGTCTATATATTTTTTCCATATGTCACACTGCTTCTTACACAAAGGTTAATTGCATATTATTTAGAATTTCCATCATCCACAAACAAGCAAATTTCAAAATGTGGCATATGATCGCTTTAAGTAAAATGTGAAGTTATAAATAGTTTTATTAAATAGCATATCAACAAGATATTTACAGTTTTATACTGCCAAGTTTCAGATTTTATCTGTTTTTAATTCACACCAAATGAAAATATGGCTTTGATGGCCTCTGTAAAACATGTCATGTGCAAAAATAAAACGGGAGAGCGACCTGAAATGAATTCACTTCAGGGGATTTTATGAACCATCAACTCAGCTTTCAGTTTGCTCATGATGAAAGATGGATGTAATAGGTGAAAAAGCAAGAACTTAGAGCAGTTCTCTTTGACATATAATGTGTAAACAAATATACGACCAACAGTATATAAAATTTCATAGAAAAATAGTATAGAAATCAGTTTTGATAACTAGAGCATGAATTTCATAGATGTTTAGAAAATATTGAATTATAAAATATTAGTTACAAAACCTTTATAATTGTTTATTAAAGAAGAATTAAGACTACTTGAAAAATATTACCCTAATTTAAATTACAATATCTGTCAATTTCACTTTCAGAAAGTAGATCAGGAATAAATATAAATGTTCTAATAATGGTATTAACAATTTCTGGGAAAACAAATGCTTTTTGCTTTCTTTATGAATTAACCATTGAACAAGTGAGTTGGGAGCAATAATAAATAAGGTAAATTCAAGGCATTTGAAAATTTTCCGAAATTGTAGATGGCAGTGTGATATAATGGTTAAATGTGATATAATGGTTAAGTCAAAAGACCTGAACTTGAATTCCATCTCTTTCACTTTCTTATGGTGCAAATTTGGGCAAGTTGCTTAATATCCCTGAGCCTCAGTCTAAGGGTTAAATGGTAAAAGTCATACTCATCTTGGATGGATTTAATACAGAGGAAATCAGCATTATATGTAAAGCCTGTAGAGTGGTTTCTGATATAAGATAAACACTCAAGATCTAGCTATATATATTGAATACTCAAATCTTCACATTGAAAAATGAAGTTGAAATATTGACAAGTTGGTAAACTGAGTCTGTCTAGGTAACCAAATTTGATCATTCAGAATGGAAATTTTTTTTTTGGATTATTCAAAAATGTATTCCTCATGTGATTTCACATTTCCTCATGAGAAATACATGTACTCTGTGTTTCAGATATATAAAGAAAATTAAATTATGTGAGTAAATGTCCCAACTGCAAACTCTGGAAAGATAGTCTAGTAACGTGAAAGGAAAATTTGAGTTGATATAAAAAAAAAATGCAGAAAAGCAATTTAAAAAATAATAAAAATATCTTTTAACAGTTTGGGCTAAAACTGTCTTATGTTAACTCATTACCTTCAAATTCTTAAAAGAAAAAATTTTAACACAAAATTGGACTCATTTGATTTGTATTGCCACATTACACAGTTTGAGTGAAAAAAATATTTTAAGCTTTTTCTTTTCTTTTTTTTTTTTTTTTTTCCTTTTCAAGACAAGGTTTTGCTCTATTGCCCAGGTTGGAGTGCAGTGGCATGATCACAGCTCACTGCAACCTCCGCCTCCTGGGCTCAGGTGATTCACCCACCTCAGCCTCTAGAGTTGCTGGCACTACAGGCACATTCCACCATGACCAGTTAATTTTCGTGTGTATCTATAGAACAGAGATGAGGTCTCACTACATTGCCCAGGCTGGTTTTGAACTCCTGGACTCAAGGGATCTGCCTGCCTTTGCGTCCCTATTTTAAGTATTAAAATATTATTCTACTGGGATAGGAATTAAGCTTTGGGTTAATGTGGTTATATCCACTTAGAAATTTATTTAAAGGTTTATACCTAGGAATGGCTGATTGAAACTACCAGTAATATCCTGACCCACACAACCTCAGTGAGAACAGTTAGTTACTTTGAATTTCAATGATTACAACAGAAAGGAAAAAGAGCAATAGGCTTAATAGAAGACATCTTTATAGCATAAGATATAAAATTGTGACCTTGATTGTATAATTCTTCTGAAAGCTAAAAAATAGAGCAAATTTCTGCTTTTACAAATTTTAGTACTTTTTTCTAGTTTAAGTGGAAGGTTGAAACAAGTTTGAAGTCTAAATTCTTTTTTCTAAATTTGAGTGTTTTTCTTTAGCTTAGCAAAAGTTTTTGACTAGTAACTTTAAAACAAAACCAATTTTAATTTGTTAATTTCCCTTCATTTATTGAATTATTGCAATTTACAAATTTATTTTTCATCTAAAAAATTAGGCACACTTTTCATTAAGAGACTCCAAGACAGAGAAAGTGAAAACACTGACCATACCTGCAGACTCTTTTGGTAGTGGTCCCTTCAACAATTACTAAAACAATTCGCAAAATGTGCCGCTATGTTCCAGTGAGTTTATCCTTCTCCACTTTTATTGAGGTTATGTTTATATACAATAATATGTTCAGATTTTAAGGGTTGAATCAGTTTTAACAAATGCCAACATGTATGTGGAAGGCCAGCTTAAATTCTTTACCCATTTTTTTCATTGGGTTGCCATTTATTCTGGATCCAAGTCCTTTGTCAAATTATCTGTTGTTCCTATTTCTTCCCACTCTGTGGCTTGCTGGATTGTTTTTTAATTGTTGTTTTGATAAGTGTAAGTTTTTATTTTGATGAGATTTAATTTATCTATTATTTTTTCTTTATGGTTTGTTCTTTTTGTGACTTTTCTGAAAAATTTTTCCCTAACCCAAGTTAGCAGAAATTCACCTACGTTTTCTTCCAGGAACCATCATGCTCCTTTTTCTTTTTTTACTCTTGACTTTTATTTTAGGTTCAGTGGGTAAATGTGAAGGTTGGTGACGTGGGTGAATTGTGTGTTGCTGAGGTTTGGTGTACAAATGATCCCATCACCCAGGTGGTGAACACAGTGCCCTATATGTAATTTTTCAACCCATGCTCCCCTCCCACTCTTCCCTCACAAGTAGTTTCCAGAGTCTATTGTTCCCATCTTCGTGTTCACGTGTATTCAATGTTTGGCTCCTGTTTATAAATGAGAATATGTGGTATCTGGTTTTCTGTTCTTATGTTCGTTTGCTTCGGATAATGGACTTTAGCTGCATCCATGTTGCTTCAAAGGACATGATTTCATTTCTTTTTATGGCTGCGTAGTATTCCATGGTATATGTTTACCACATTTTCTTTATCCAGTCCACCATTGATTAGTAGCTAGGTTGATTCCATGTCTTTGCTATTGTGAATAATTCTGCATTGAACATATACATGCACATGTCTTTATAGTAGAATAATTTATATTCCTTTGGACATATACCTGGTAGTGAGATTCCTGGGACAAATGGTAATTCTGTTTTAGGTTCTCTGAGAAGCCTCCAAACTGCTTTCCACAATGGCAGAACTAATTTACATTCCCACCAGCAATGTATAAGTATTTCCTTTTCTCCACAACCTTTCCAACATCTGTTATTTTTGGCTTTTTAATAATAGCCGATCTGATTTGTGTGAGATGATGATATCTCATAGTAATTTTGATTTGCATTTCTCTAATGATTAGTGATGTTGAGTATGTTTTAATATACTTTTTTGCTATATGTCTTCTTTTGAGAAGTGTCAATTCCTGTCTTTTGCCCACTTTTTAATAGGGTTATTTTTTTCTGCATGTTGATTTAAGTTCCTTATAGATGCTGGATATTAGACCTTTGTTGATGCATAGTTTATAAATGTTTTAACTAGCTTCAAAGTATTTCTTGATTTCTGCCTTAATTTCATTGTTCACTCAATCATTCAGGAGCAAGTTGTTTAACTTCCATGTGTATGGTTTTGACAGATCTTTCTGATATTGCTTTCTGTTTTTTTTTTTTTTTTTTTTTTTTTTTTGCACTGTTGCCTGAGGGTGTGGTTGGAATGATTTCAATTGTTTTGAATTTGTTGAGACTTTCTTTATGACTAAACATATAGTCAATTAAGGAGCATGTGCTGTGTGTAGATAAGAAGAATGTATATTCTGTTATTGTTGAGTGGGGTGTTCTGTAGATGTCTAGTAGTGTTGATGGGTCAAGTGTCAAATTTAAGTCTAGAATGTCATTGTTAGATTTTTGCTTCAATATTCCATCTAATGGTGTCAGTGAGTGTTGAAGTCTTCCACTATTATTGTGTGGTTATCTGAATCTCTTCATAGATATGTATTTTGAGTCTAAGTGCTCCAATGCTGGGTGTGTATATGTTTAGGACAGTTAATTCTTCTTGTTGCATTGAACCCTTTATCATTATATAATGACCTTGTCTTCCTGTTTGATTGTTGTTGGTTTAAAGTCTTTTTTATCTCATGTAAGAATAGCAACCATTGTTATTTTGTTTTCCATTTGCTTGGTAGATCTTTCTCTGTCCCTTTACTTTGAGCCTATGGGTGTCATTATTTATTACATGTGTAAGGTACTAAAGCAAGACAGTTGGGTCTTGCTTCTTTATCCAACTTGCCACACTGACTTTTAAGTGGGGCATTTAGCCCATTATATTCAGGGTCAGTACTGATATGTAAGGATTTCATCCTGTCTTTGTGTTATTAGCTTTATACTGTCAATGAGCTATGTACTTAAGTGTGTTTTTGTGGTGACAAGTACTGTTCTTTCATTTCCATGTTTAGCACTCCCTTAAGTAACAGGGATTCTCTGAATTTTTTGAATTTGCATGTTAACTTCTCTAGTGAGATCAGAAATATTTTTGTGGACTCTATCCTCAAGTATGTTTTTCAAGTTGCTCACTCTCCCTGTCTTTCAGGAATGCCAATGAGTTGCAGGTTCAGCCTCTTTACATATCTCGTATTTTTTAGATGTTTTATTCATTTTTAAAAAGTCTTTTTCTGGCCGGGCGCAGTGGCTCAAGCCTGTAATCCCAGCACTTTGGGAGGCCGAGGCGGGCGGATCACAAGGTCAGGAGATCGAGACCATCCTGGCTAACATGGTGAAACCCCGTCTCTACTAAAAAAAAAAAAACAACAACAACAACAACAACAAAAAACTAGCCAGGCGAGGTGGCGGGCGCCTGTAGTCCCAGCTACTTGGGAGGCTGAGGCAGGAGAATGGCGTAAACCCGGGAGGCGGAGCTTGCAGTGAGCTGAGATCCGGCCACTGCACTCCAGCCTGGGCGACAGAGCGAGACTCCGTCTCCAAAAAAAAAAAAAAAAAAAAAAAAAAGTCTTTTTCTTTACTTGTGTTTGCCGATGTTGCTTCAAAGAAGTGGTCTTCAAGTTCTGAGATTCTTTCCTAAGCTTGTTCTATTCTGTTGTTAATCCTTCCAATTGTATTATGAAATTCCTGTAGTACATTTTTGTATTTGCAGAACTTCAGTTTGATTCTCTTTTAATAGGGCTATGTTATCTTTCAACTCTTGAATCATTTTACTGTTTTCCTTGAGTTGGGTTTCAACTTTCTCATCTATCTTTTTGAGCTTCCTTGCCATCCAGATTCCGAATTTTATTTCTGACATTTCAGCCCTTTCAATGTTGTTATAAACTATTGCTAGATAGCTGGTATGATCATTTAGAGATAAGGCAATACTCCAGCTTTTAGAAGTACTAGAGTTCTTGCACTGGTTCTTTCTCATCTGTGAGGGCTAATGTTCCTTTATCCTATGAAGTTCCTGTCCTTTGGACAGTGCTTTTTGTTTTTATGTTCTTTACTGCCCTTGAGGGCTTGACTGTGATTCATGTTAAGTGTAGTCAAATGGCTTCATTTCTAGATGCATTGAGAGTACCAAGGCTTAGCTTGGCACTCCTGGGCTTCATGCTTCAGCTCTGGGAGGCTGGGATTAGGCCTGTGGCTTTATCCTCTAGCCGCTTGAGGGCAAGCACTGGACATGCTATGGGGAGGTTTAGGTGATCCCAGATCATGGGCAATGGTGCTCCTTTGGTGGCTGTGGGTAGAAGTGTACAGTGGCATGGCTTGGAAGACCCCAGGTGGAAGTACTCTGGCAGGGTAGTGTGGATGTACCACTGTCAAACATGCTCTGTTGGGGGGCCACCAGCAAAAGTGCTCTGGTGGGGTGGCAGGGCCTGCCTGCAAAGGTGCTATGGTGGTGTCCACTAGCAAAAGTGCTCCAGTGAGGCAGCTAAGGCTGTGTTATGAGCTGATGTAGCCAAGCAGAGACTCTCGGTGGGGCCACTGGACAGAGGGGCACTCAGATCAGAGTTGCCTCCGTGTATGGGCAAGACAGACCTGCTCTCTCCAGGTGTAGCAGATAACAAAGCAAAAGCCACCTAGAGAAATATTGAGAATGTTGTGGGATTGGTGCCTAAGGCCATGTTCCCTTGCAGCTGTCCCCTCTGCTAAAGCACCTGGGCTCCATGTCAATTCAGTTTCTGTCTTGGCCTCCTATCTGGGTAGTTCCCCCTGCCAACTGAAGTATCCATGAAAGTCATGAGGCTGCCTGCAGCTGGGATCTCAGAGGTATATGGTGAGAGTGAGCTACTCCCCATATATTTTACTCACCCCTTCTTTAGGAGACATTGAGGTCTAGGAATGAGTCCTGGCACTCAGCAACCCCATTTGGGGTTCCCAGCTTCTTTCCTCTTCAGCCCCAGTGTCTACATCATTTCTCTATCCACTCTCAGTACACTCTGCCTGAATATCTGTTTGGAGCATGCCAGCCTAGTCGATATCCTGGTCCCTCTCAGTGGGAAAAGTTCTTACTGGTAGCATTCAGATGGCTATCTTGTACTAAGCTCCTGCTCCTTTTTCATGCAGTTTCTGGAAAGGAGGACGAATTGTCTTCTAGTACCTTAAAATTTCTTTTGGCCATTCATAAATGGTCATCATAATGAAAAGTGCAAATATCTAAGCTGATTTAGTTTTGCCTGTTTTAAACTTCCCTGATTTAAACAGAAATTAAATCATATTGTATTTAATTTTTTCTGTCTTGCGTCTTTATCACATCATTATTCTGTGAGAAACATCCATGTATTTGCTTGTAGCTGTACTGTTGTTGCTGTTTTACTCCTCTGTTTTGTATACCACAATGTATTTTTCTTTCTATGTAGATCAATGTAGAGATCATTGTTATTTCTTTCACAAATCAGTGCTGAATAATATTCAATATTTTTCTACATCTATTTACCATGATTTTTCTTCACCTTGGTAATGTGAATCACACTTTAAAATTAAATATATTGTGGCATATTTTACCGAAATTAAAGTGAACACAACTGAAATATATGGTTTGATGAGTTTAGAGAAATAAACACACCCATGTGAACACAACAATAAAGCTATACATATTTCCATTTCCCCCAAAGGATTCCTTTTTACCCTTTTCAGTGAGTAGACCTGTAGACCCATATAATCACTGATCTGCTTTCCAACACCACATTTCAGATTTTCTTTTCTAGAGTATCATAGAAATCAAATGATATAGTATGAGCTCTTTATGTGTCTGGATTATTTTGCTCAGCATAGTCATTTAAAAAAATTTATATGATACCATGTATATCAGTGTGGTAGACAGAATGCCCTTCTTTCATAAAAAAAGAAAAATCCTTCACACCATAATGGAAGCTGTGAATATATTCCATGGCAAAAGGAAATTTCCAGGTGTTATTAAGGTTACAGACCTTAAAATAAGGAGATTATCCCGGGTTATCAGGGTTATCTAGATGTGCCCAATCTAATCACATAAACCTTTAAAAACAAAGAACTTTCTCTAATCAGAAGTAGAAGAGAGATGTGACAGAAGGGGAAGTCAGAGATATTTAAAGCATGCAGAGAACTCATTGTGGCTTTGCTGGCTTTGAAGATGGAGTCTATCAATCAGAGTTAAGAAAGGTCTTTAGGAACTAATGATGACCGATAGTTGATAGCTAGTATACCAAAAACTGTGCCATTTAAAAAAATAGTAATTTATTGTCTCACAGTTCTTGAGGCTGAAAGTCCAAAATTAAGGTGTTGGCAAGGCCATGCTGTCTCTGATGACTGAAGAGTAGAATCCTTCTTTGCCGCTTCTAGTTTCTGGTGTTTGCTAGCCATCCTTGGTGGGCTCTCTGGCTTGTGAATACATCATGCCAATCACATGCCATCTTTTTCCTGTACGTATTCACATTGTCTGTACATGTCTGCCTCTGGGTTCAAGTTTCCCCTTTGATAAAACCAGAGTCCACTCAAATATCCTAGTTTTAATTTGGTTTTGTTTATTATTTTTGTATGTTAATTTTGTATGCTTACTAAATTCATTTTTTAAATTCTAACAATTTTGGTGTAATTTGGGGATTTTCTATATATATAATAATGTCATTTGCAAATAGGGACAATTTGACTTCCTCCTTTCCAATTTGGATGCTCTTTATTTCTTTCTCTTGCCTAACTTATTTGGATAGAACTTCTAGTACTATGTTAACAAAAAAAAGGTAATACAAGTGGACATCCTGATGTTGTCCCAGATCTTAAAAAATATTGTTCAACTTTTCCCTGTTTAGTATCATATTAGCAGCAGGTTTGTCATGTATGGCCTTTATTGTGTTGACATGTTCTTTCTATATCCAATTTATTGAGTCTTTTTTATTATAAAGGGATATTGAATCTTATTATTTTTATGCATCTATTGAAATAATCATACAGTTTTTGTCATTGATTCTGCTAATGTAATGTATTACATTTATTGATTTACGTATATTGACGATCCTTGTTTCCCTGAGATAAATTCCACTTGGTCATGATAAATGATCTATTTAATATGTTGTTGAATTAAGTGTGATAAGATTTTGTTTGGAATTTTTGCATTGAAATTCATCAGGGATATTGGCTTATAGTTGTGTGTGTGTGTGTGTTTTCTTTTTCTTTAACGGATCCTTGTCACATTTTGGTATCAGGATAATTCTTGCTTTATAGAATGAGTTTGGAAGTATTCCCTCTTCTTCAAGTTTTTAATAGACTTTGAGTAGTATTGGTATTAATTCTTTAAATATTTGATAGAATTCAGCAGTGAAGTCATCAGGTCCTGAGTTTTGATGGGAGACTTTTTATTACAGCTCTGGTCTTGTTACTCATTATTGGTCTGCTCAGGTTTTCCATGGCCTTAATATTCAGTCTTAGCAAGCTGTATGTGTCCAGGACTTTATTTCCTCTAGGTTTTCCAGTTTATTAGAGTATAATTGTTTATAGTAGTATCAGGGTTTTTTTTTGCATTTTTGTGGTATCATTTGTAATGTCTCCTTTTACATTTTTTTATTGAGGTTTCTTTTTTTTTTTAACTTAGTCTAGCTAAATGTTTGCCAATTTTGTTTATCATTTCAAAATACCCACACTTGGTTTTGTTGATCTTTTGTATTATCTTTAATTTCTGTTTTGTTTATTTCTGCTCTGGTCTTTATTTCTTTTCTTCTTGTTATTTTTGGTTTAGATTGTTTTTTCTAGTTCCTTGAGTTGCAACGTTAGGTCATCTATTTGAGATCTACTACTTTTTTGATGCAGGCATTTATTGTGATAAGTTTCTATCTTGGAGCTGCTTTTGCTATATTCCATCAGTTTTGACATGTTGTGTTTCATATTCATTTGGCTAAAGAAAATTATTAAATTTTCTTTTTAACTTATTAATTGACCCACTGGCTCTTCTTAAGCATGTTGTTTAATTTCTATGTATTTGTACGTTTTCCAAAGTTTCTCCTGTTATTGGTTTCTAGTTTTATTCTATTGCCATCAGAAAAGATACTTGATATGTTTTCAGTTTCAGTTTCTAAAAATGTGTTAAGACTTGTTTTGTGGCCTAACATGTAGTCTATTCTGAAGAATGTTGCACATACTATTGAGAAGAATGTGTATCCTGAAGTTGTTTGTCAGAAGGTTCTGTAAATGTCCATTAGGTCCATTTGATCTAGAGGGGAGTTCAACTCTGATGTTTCTATGTTAATTTTATATCTGAATAATATGTCCATTGCTGAGAATGAGGTATTGAAGTCCTCTGCTATTATTGGATTGCAGCTGATCTCTCCTTTTATGTCTGTTACTGTTTTCTTTATATATTTAGCTGCTGCATTGTTGGGTGCATACATATTTACAATTGTTATATTCTCTTGCTGTACTGATACCTACATTATTATATAATGGCCTTTTTGTGTTTTTTATTGTTTTTGACTAAAGGTCTATTTTATCTAAGTATAGCTATTCCTGTTTCTTTTTGATTTCCACTTGCATAGAATATCATTTTTCATCCCTTCACTTTCAGTGTATGCATGTCTTTATAGGTGAAGTGAGTTGCTTAGAGGCAGCATATAGTTTGGTCTTTTTCTCTTGTTTATCCATTAAGCCACTCTGTGTCTTTCAATTGGAGAATTGAATCCATTTACATTCATTGTTACTATTAATATATAAGGACCTACTATGCCATTTTATTGCTTGTTTTCTGGTTGTTTTATAACTCCTCTCTTCCTTTCTTCCTTCATGTTATTTTCTTTTGTAGTATGTTTTAATTCTTTATCATTTTTAGTGTATCCATTATAGGTTTTTGGTTTGTGGTTACAATGAGGCTTACAAAGAATATCTTATAGTTATAACAGTTTATTTTAAACTGATGACACTTTAAATTTGGTTGCAAAAAGAAAAAATAGAGAAACATTCAAACTAAAAACTTTTATACTTTAATAATCCTACTCCAGTTTTGACTTTTTGATATCTTAATTTACATCTTTTTACATGGGTGATCTCTTAGGAAATTGTAGTAGCTATTATTATTTTTAATACTGTTAAATTATTAACTTTTTAATAATTATATTATCAATAATTAAACTAATAGTACTTAACTATTTATTTAATAGTTTTGCATTTTTGTTTTCATACTAAGATATAAGTGGTTTACATACCACAATTACAATTTAGAGTATTCTGAATTAGAGTATTTACCAGCGAGTTTCATACCTTCAGATGTTTTCTTAATGCACATTGGAATTCTTGTATTTTAGATTGAAAAATCCATCTGAGCATTTCTTGTAAGATATTGTGTCCGGAATTCGTGGGTTCTTGGTCTTGCTGACTTCAAGATCGAAGCTGCGTACCTTCGCGGTGAGTGTTACAGCTGTTAAAGGTGGCGCATCTGGAGTTGTTCATTCCTTCCGGTGGGTTCGTGGTCTCGCTGGCTCGCTTCAGGAGTGAAGCTGCAGACCTTCATGGTGAGTGTTACAGCTCATAAAGGCAGCGTGGACCCGACGAGTAAGCACTAGAGGGGGGACTAAGCCCATCTTTGCTGTGAACCTCTGGCCAACTCCAATGTCCCCAGCCCTGCTACACTTGAGGAATACCAGGTACAATTCCCTGTGTCCCCAGGCAAAGTTCCTTTACCCACTTTTCTTTCCTTAGTCCAAGTGGAAGGAGTCTGTTTCCATAATGTGCCACCTGAAGTTGGGGGAGGGGTGACACAGGCAGTCCCATGACCACTGCAGCAGATGTCATGATGAGTCACACCTGAAGCTCACAGCCTCCCAGACTAGCACAGCACTGAGGCTCAGCCATGGAAAATAGTTGCTACAACTCACTTCATCACCAAATGACTAGAGTAGACTTCAACTCCAAACAAAAGTAATGAACTACAAATGTATTACAAATAATTTTACTTTTATTTGGAGTCCAAGTTAACTTCAGTCATTTGGTGGTGAAGTGGGCTTGGATTTGGGTCCATCTTACTGGGACCTCAGATTCCCATCTGATCCATGGTAGGTCTAGGAGTTTGTCTGGGGCATTGTCCTGGAATCAGGAGCCGCTGGGTTCTCTCTGGTATTGCGTTTTACTCTGACAAGGCTGGTACTAGTTTCTAATGCATAGGTTTGTGTACACTTTCCTCTCGCTTTCTCAAGTGGACAGATTTTCTGCAGTACACTTCTTGGGGTTGGGGGAGCAGTGGTGTAGGCAATGTGAGATTGTCTTTCCTACCCTTTTCATTGTATCTTTTCTAATTATTATGCTAAAACCAGGTACTGTGATCTATCACCAGTTTTTTGTTGTTGTAGTTTTCTCCTGTAAAGGTGTTTTCTTACATGGGTAGTTGTTAAAAAACTGATGTTTCTCTGGAGAGATGATTGCTAGATGATTGCTGCTAATAAACTTTGCACTGTTTCTAATTTTAAACTATGAAAAATAAGTTGCTATGCATATTTACGTAAAAGGTTTTCTTGTGTACATATGCTTTCATTTGTAGAATCACTGAGGTGCATAATAATAGGTGTAAATTGAGTTGTCTTAGAAAATGCCAAATACCTTTTCAAAATAATTATAGCATTTTACATTATAAAAGAGGATAATTTCCAGCTGCCTTATATAATAAAAATTGCTTTATATTGCCAAACTTAAATTTAGGCATTCTAATGTGTGTGCATTGGTATCTTAAATATTTCCTTGAAAGCTAATGAATGCATTTTATGTACTATTGGCTTTCTATATTTATATCCAAAATCTTTACCTTTACTGATTTAAAACTGTTGACTGTCGTCTTAAAATTGACTTCTAAAAGTGCTTTTTATATTCTAGATGTAAGTCCTTTATCAAACATATGAATCACAATATTTTCTCCCATTCTGTAACTTGCCTTTTCATTTTGCTAATACTAACTTTTGAAGAGCAGAAAGTTTCAATATTTGTGAAGTCTGATTTATCAATTTTTAAATTTGTTCTTTGGGGTTCTTATGCAAGAAATCTTTGCATAACCCAAGGTTAGAAACATTTTCTCCTTCATTTTCTCCTAAAAGTTAAATAATTTATCATTCGGATTCATCAACTTTTTTTTAAATTATACTTTATGTTCTAGGGTACATGTGCACACCATACAGATTTGTTACATATGTATACATGTGCCATGTTGGTGTGCTGGACCCATTAACCTGTCAATTACATTAGGTATATCTCCTAATGCTATCCCTCATTGGATAGCAATTGTGAATGGAAGTTCACTCATGAATTGGCTCTCTGTTTGTCTGTAATTGGTGTATAAGAATGCTTGTGATTTTTGCACATTGATTTTGTATCCTGAGACATTGCTGAAGTTGCTTAACAGCTTAAGGAGATTTTGGGCTGAGATGATGGGGTTTTCTACACATACAATCATGTCATCTGCAAACAGGGAGAATTTGACTTCCTCTTTTCCTAATTGAATACCCTTTATTTCTTTCTCTTGCCTGATTGCCCTGGCCAGAACTTCCAACACTATGTTGAATAGGAGTGGTGAGAGAGGGCATCCCTGTCTTGTACCAGTTTTCAAGGGGAATGCTTCCAATTTCTGCCCATTCAAGATGATACTGGCTGTGGGTTTGTCATAAATAGCTCTTATTATTTTGAGATACGTTCCATCAGTACTGAATTTATTGAGAGTTTTTAGCATGAAGGGCTGTTGAATTTTGTCAAAGGCCTTTTCTGCATCTATTGAGATAATCATGTGGTTTTTGTCTTTGGTTCTGTTTATATGCTGGATTACTTTTATTGATTTGCATATGTTGAACCAGTCTTGAATCCCAGGGATGAAGCCCACTTGATCATGGTGGATAAGCTTTATGATGTGCTGCTTGATTCGGTTTGTCAGTATTTTATTGAGGATTTTTGTATCGATGTTCATCGGGGATATTGGTCTAAAATTCTCTTTCTTTGACATAATTGTCAGATTCACCAAAGTCGAAATGAAGGAAAAAATGTTAAGGGCAGCCAGAGAGAAAGGTCGGGTTACCCACAAAGTAAAGCCCATCAGACTAACAGCAGATCTCTTTGCAGAAGCCCTACAAGCCAGTAGAGATTGGGGGCCAATATTCAACATTCTGAAAGAAAAGAATTTTCAACCCAGAATTTCATATCCAGCCAAACTAAGTTTCATAAGTGAAGGAGAAATAAAATCCTTTACAGACAATCAAATGCTGAGAGATTTTGTCACCCCCAGACCTGTCCTACAAGAGCTCCTGAAGAAAGCACTAAACATAGAAAGGAACAACTGGTACCGCCCACTGCAAAAACATGCCAAAATATAAAGACCACCAATGCTAGGAAGAAACTGCATCAACTAACGAGCAAAATAACCAGCTAACATCATAATGACAGGATCAAGTTCACACATAACAATATTAACCTTAAATGTAAATGGGCTAAATGCTCCAATTAAAAGACACAGACTGGAAAATTGGATAAAGAGTCAAGACCCATCAGTTTGCTGTATTCAGGAGACCCATGTCACATGCAGAGACATACATAGGCTCAAAATAAAGTGATGGAGGAAGATCTACCAAGCAAATGGAGAACAAAAAAAGCAGGGGTTGCAATCCTAGTCTCTGGTAAAAAAGACTTTAAACCATCAAAGATCAAAAGAGACAAAGAAGGCCATTACATAATGGTAAATGGAACAATTCATCAGGAAGAGCTAACTATCCTAAATATATATGCACCCAATACAGGAGCACCCAGACTCATAAAGCAAGTCCTTAGAGACTTAAAAAGAGACTTAGACTCCCACACAGTAATAATGGGAGACTTTAACACCCCACTGTCAACATTAGACAGATCAACGAGGCAGAAAGTTAACAAGGATATCCAGGAATTGAACCCAGTTCTGCACTAAGTGGACCTAATAGACATCTACAGAACTCTCCACCCCAAATCAACAGAATATACATACCTCTCAGCATCACATCACACTTATTCCAAAATTGACCACATAGTTGGAAGTAATGCACTCCTCAGCAAATGTAAAAGAACAGAAATTATAACAAACTCTTTCAAACCACAATGCAATCAAACTAGAACTCAGGATTAAGAAACTCAGTCAAAACCACTCAACTACATGGAAACTGAACAACCTGCTCCTGAATGACTAGTGGGTACTTAACGAAATGAGGGCAGATATAAAGATGTTCTTTGAAACCAATGAGAACAAAGATACAACATACCAGAATCTCTGGGACACATTTAAAGCAGTGTGTAGAAGGAAATTTATAGCACTAAATGCCCACAAGAGAAAGTAGGAAAGATCTAAAATTGACACCCTAACATCACAATAAAAGAACTAGAAAAGCAAGAGCAAACACATTCAAAAGCTAGCAGAAGGCAAGAAATAACTAAGATCAGAGCAGAACTGAAGGAGAAAGAGACACAAAATCCTTTCAAAAATCATTGAATCTAGGAGCTGGTTTTTTGAAACGATCAACAAAATTGATAGACAGCTAGTAAGACTAATAAAGAAGAAAAGAGAGAAGAATCAAATAGACACAATAAAAAATGATAAAGGGGATATCACCACCATCTCCACAGAAATACAAACTACCATCAGAGAATACTATAAACACGTCTACACAAATAAACTAGAAAACCTAGACGAAATGGATAAATTCCTGGACACATACACTCTCTCAAGACTAAACCAGGAAGAAGTTGAATCCCTGAATAGACCAATAACAGGCTCTGACATTTAGGGGTAATTAATAGCCTACCAACCAAAAAAAGTCCAGGACCAGATGGATTCACAGCTGAGTTCTACCAGAGGTACAAGGAGGAGCTGATACCATTCCTTCTGAAATTATTCCAATCAGTAGAAAAAGAGGGAATCCTCCCTAACTCATTTTATGAGACCAACATCATCCTGATACCACAGCCTGGCAGAGACACATCATCAACATTTTAAGTTAACTTTTGTATATGGTATAAGGGTTGAGGTTCTTTTCTAAGAAATCAATTTTTATTTGTTTCAGTACTACTTGTTTAAAGGACTATCATTACCTTGCTTGTTGAATTCCCTATTTCTGAATTCTGTTCTATCCATTGATTTCAAGATGTCCATCTTCATGTTAATGCATCACTGTCTTGAATGCTATGGCTATATTGTAAATCTTGAAATGATGTATGTCAGACCTCTAACTTTTTTCAAAAGTGTCTTGGCTATTCTAGATCTTTTATATTTCCTATAAAGTTTAGAATTAATGTTTTAATTTCTAAAGTAAATCTGCTCAGGTTTTGATTTGAGTAGTATCTGTAAACAAATTTAGGAATAGTTAAATTTTATCAATATTGTTGCTTATTTTAAACACAGTATTTATTTATTTTTTTTTTTTTTTTTGAGACGGAGTCTCGCTCTGTCGCCCAGGCTGGAGTGCAGTGGCCAGATCTCAGCTCACTGCAAGCTCCGCCTCCTGGGTTTACGCCATTCTCCTGCCTCAGCCTCCCGAGTAGCTAGGACTACAGGCGCCCGCCACCTCGCCCGGCTAGCTTTTTGTATTTTTTTTTTTAGTAGAGACGGGGTTTCACTGTGTTAGCCAGGATGGTCTCGATCTCCTGACCTCGTGATCCGCCCGTCTCGGCCTCCCAAAGTGCTGGGATTACAGGCTTGAGCCACCGCGCCCGGCCTAAACACAGTATTTATTTTTTAAATTTCTGATAATTTTTTAAGAAATGTGTCGTAGTTTCTATTGAAATAGATCTCTTGTATATTTTTAAAATATATTCTTTAGTATTTAATGCTTTTTGATACTGGGTAAAAGGCAAGAATATATCTTCAAAATTCGAATTCATTGCTAATGTGTAGAAATACAATAGAATTCATTGCTAATGTGTAGAAATACAATCATTGCTAATGTGTAGAAATACAATGTTTTTTATTTATTCACCTGGTATCTGATGAGCTTACCAAACTCATTTACTGATTTTAGTAGTTTTTTTTTGTAGATTATCTGGGATTCTCCAGTTGAGCCATTGAGTTGTCTGCAAATATTGCTTTACTTTCTCCTTTCTAATTTTTATTTTATTATTTGTTTATTTCTTTAAAAACATTCTGTCTTTAACCATTCTTTATAATATTATCTGACTTTTTTCTAGGTGTCTTCATTAGGTTAAGAAAGTTTACTTCAAATACTTTTAAAGTACTTATTATGATAATTGTATGATTTTGCTTTTTAATATTTTAATATTGTGAATTACAATGATTTGTTTTTTTAATGTTAACTACCTTGCATTCTTTGGATAAACCCTTTGGTCATGTAGCATTATGATTTTGTACACTCCTTAGCTAAAATTTTGTTAAAGGTTTTGGCTTTATTTATGAAGGATAGGTTTAGCATATATAATGTTTTTGATTTTTTTTTTTTTTTTTTGATTATGCCTGCATCTAAAATGTGGCTTTCTGTTGCTTTCTGACCTTCATTCTTTTTAATAAAAAGTCAGGTATCATTATACATTTTGTTGCTCTCTAGGTAAAGTATCTTTTCTGGTTTCTTTCAAGATTTTCTCTTTATCACTGAATTTCAGCACTATGTCTAGTATGTGTCTGCATGTGGTCTCTTTGTATCTTTGTATATGTTACTTGGTGTCTGCAGATCTTTTTGAGTCTGTAATTTGTATGTTTCAGCACATTTATGGTACTCAGAGACATTAAATATTTTCAATTTTTTTTTCTTTTTACCAAACTCCTCCTGTGAATCTAATTACATACTGAATAAACCACTTAAAATTGTTCCATAAGTCACAGAGGCTCTGCTTATTTTTCTCCATTTTTCCCCCTTTTTTATCGGATAGTAAAATTCCTATTGGTAAATCATTAAATCGCTTGTATTTTCTTCTACCAATTTCAATTTGCTGTTAAGTTCATTCATTGGATGTTTTCATTTTATTTATTGTACTTTTACTTCTAGAATTTGTATTTGGTCTCTTTAAAAATATTTTTTACTTTTTACTACATTTCCAATCTGTTTATTTCTTAAGGTAAAACTTTTCCTCAAATATTTGAACATATTATAACCACATCATGCAAGTACTCTCAGAGTTGGTTTTTACTGAGTTGTCTTTTTCCTTGATTAGTGTCATATTTTCATTTTTCCCATGTTTATTAACTTTTTTCTTGTATGTGACAATTTGAATAATAAATTCTAGTGATCCTTGATTTCAGTGTCACTCTGCAAACTATTTAAACTTGTAAAGCAGGTAGTTAACTTGGCTGGATTCAAACTAAACTTTGCCTGCTCTGCAATGAGTAGCAACCAAAATATCTACTCAGTGTTTTGTTTCTAACTGACAAATGTTGTTGGGTCTACTGCATTTTCCCCTTTGTATGCATAGTTCAGTCATTAGCCAAAAATGTGAATGCATTCATATACAGACTTTGAAACTCGTTCATTCTATAGCTTTTCTCTTGTCCAGAATTCCTGTCCTAACTCTTTAGTCACTCTACCAGAACTGAATTCAATCCTCTCATATTTCCAGCCAATAATGCTACAGTTTTATTCCACCGTATTTTTTGTTTTTTTGTTTTCTTTTTAGGAACTGATACAGTTTTAAAATTTGTAGCTGCTTTTGGTCACTTTCGGATTTCTTTAAATACTTGTCTTTGTAGGGTTTTTTTTTTTGTTTGTTTGTTTGTTTTTTAAGATATTATAATTGTTTTCTGTAGCAGGGTGAGTTTACACAACCTACCCGGCAATTTCCAAATACCAGAACTTTTTCAGTTCATTTTTTATAACCTAACTCAATACTACCCATATTTGATTTTAAATCTATCACCTTACTGTTTCCTTTTTCTAGTGGTTCATCCATTCTGTCTCTTGCCTATCTTTTCTCGAATTGTTTGATATTTTTTACTTTTTTCTGTTGTATTATTTCATAGTTACAAACTTTGTGGCTATTGTTTTAGTAGTTACCCTAGAAATTATAAAATAAATTATTTATTTATTAAGGTCTAGTGTTTATACTTTTATCATATTCTGGGACAACCCAGTGATAGAGATATCTACATGTTTATACCTCTAGATAAATATTTATATAGATAGATGTATATATTTATAAATATAAAAATATATTTCATAAGTATAATGCATTCATAAGATTCTATTATATAACCTATATAATAGATACATAATGCATCATATATTTATACTTATAAATATAAATACATAAATACACACACACACACATGCACGTACATACGTATCTGTATTTTCCCTGCAATCGTTGTTAGTATTTTTTTAATACAGGCAGTATATTCCCATTTTCCCTTACACACTATTTTTAAATCTATATTTTTTTCGTGAGTTATCTTGGGAGCATTTTCCTTCTGCTGAAAACATTGCTCTAGATTTTCCTTTCGTGGAATATTGTTCTAGTAATTCTTCAGTGTCTTGTGTCTTCTCCAATGCCTTTAATCAAAGTGATAGTATACATTTGTAAATCTTTCCTTATTGTTCATAACACGAGAGGTTATGCTTAAATTTTAATTGCCAGTTTATATATTTTTAAGTTTCTTAAAAATATGTTATTAAAAATCATTACTTTTAAGAGTACCACAATATTTAATTCTGTGTTTCTCTCAAGATTTTTTAACTAGTTCTTTTTGTTTGATTATTTACAAGTTTAATTTCTGAAAGAAACTTTCTTTTCCCTAAATCTTCATGATAACATCTAAAGTTTTCTTGGAATAACTTACAATGAATTTCTAGTAATATAATTTGTGCTGTAAATCTTTTAAGATTATAAATTGCCCTGCAAAAGGCAGAAAGTGACTCATCTGTGTTACAACACGTTTAAGAGGATTTTTTATGGATGCTAAGGAAGGCCGTATTTTATTTTACTGTCTCTTTTAGATTATATGCGATTATTTCAGGTCTCAGGTAATTGGTTAACAGAGAGTTTCAACATTTAAAACATGTTAATTCTTTGTTTTTTTGTGTGAATTTCTCATGTGTGTTAGTCATTTTTCTACTGAGAAATTATATTTTTATTGTTTTAGGATGTATATATATTAAAATAATGAATATTTTTTCAGTTATAGGTGAGCAAATATTTTCCTCATCTTTTTGGATTTCCATTTGCTTATATTTTCCCACAAGTAAAATATCACATTTTGAACAGTAAAATCTACCAAATTTTTCATTCATTTGCATTTTACTTTTCTGTTTATGCTTAAACATAAGTGATAACATAAATATTTACATGTATTGTTGTAACTTTATTTTAAATTTTTGACATAGTTGACTTCTTAGTTTGTCTAAAAATTTATTTCACTGGTTTTTACTGGCATCTCTGCATAACTGAATTTTTCTCACTTTTAGGTCTTAGCTCCTCAAAGATAATTTTCTTGACCTGTTCCTCTGTTTTGCAGGTTCTTTCAATCTGCCTTGTGGATTTCCTTCTAAGTAATTTTTATATCCAGAAATATTCTTGGTTATTTACCTATTTCTTAAACAGTATTGCTCTCCCTTCATTAGAATGTAAATTTCATAAAGGCAAACATGTTTTATACTTTATTTTTCTTTATTATTTTAGTTTTGTAACTACCCTGCACATAGTAGAAATGAGAATATATTTGTTGGATGAATAATTTATTATGCCAATTATTATTGCTTTAAAACTTTTAAAATGGCAGTATCAGACCCTTTTTGTTTCTTTTTCACAATTTCTTCACTATTATGAGATTATTATTCAAAACTGCTTTTATAATCAACCACTGTCAATTTATCAAAATAATAGTAATTTATTCAAATTGCTAAATCATCTTAAAACCTAAACAAAATAAATAAAAATGCATGTCTAAAGTGAGAAAGTGATACATCAGGAATAAAAATGACTTCCACAAATACTGACCAGGGAGATAGAAAAAAAATTAAATGCTAATAGTATTCTAAAATAACCACAATTCATTTTTCTCATCTGCTCATTCAGTCCTTTTAATTATTTCTTGTCCGGCTGGATTTTGGTTCAGCACTATCCTTTCATAATATCATCTGCTTCTGGGCTAAAAAGAGTTCTGAAAATCCTGATTCATTTCTTGGCACAGTCTCACTGTGGTCTACCCATGGCAATAATGTCAGCATATGCTGGAACCTCAAATATGCAACAGACTACTAATTGCTGAAGAATTAATACTATCCAAATACAGGCCCTTCTGTTAAGGCCCTGAAATTTTTACTGAATATCTGATTTCTTGCCAATTAACATAGGGAACCTTGAGATAAGGGATGCTAACATTGAATGACTCTGGTTAATTATTGCATAAATCACCAGTATTAGAATCAAGAAGAGTTGACATTCACCACTGGAATGAACACATCCCATTTAATGAAAATTTGACCAGTATTTTCCCGGTGAGTAAGAATATATTATAAAGAGGCGGACACTGAAGAATTTTCAAAGCTTTCCAATATATCCTGTAAAAGTAAATATTTATACTAATAAATATCTACCTATACAAAATTTTAACATGAAATAAAAACTGCAGATATTTATGACATATAACAGAAAAGGGGAAATTTTCTGTTGTTTTCTACATAAAAACTCTTATAAATCAAGTAAAAAATGAACAACCTCAAAGAAAAGAACAAAATATTTTGCCTATATGTTTAAAAATGAATTAATACAAATAATATTTCTAAACTTTACTAGTAGTTTAAAATGTAACTCAGTTTAAGCCTGTGTTGTTCAAAGATCAACTGTCATTATTTTATAGCACCTTCAATTTCTTTCATCTTTGATCAAGTCAGGTTTTTCTCGTCTTTAGTCTTTTATACAAATATATGTTTTTCTAGAAAACTGTCCTTTTCACTGGCAACATTAGTTATAGTTATTATTTTATCATTTAGAAATCTTTTCTGTGTTTGTGTCTAGTTCATTTATCTTAGCTTTAATTTTCTTTTTCTTTTCTTTTTTTGAGATATAGTTTTGTTCTGTCACCCAGGATGGGTGCAGTGGCACAATCTCGGCTCACTGCAACCTCTGCCTCTTGGGTTCAAGCGATTCTTGTGCTTCAGTCTACTGAGTAGATGGGATTACAGGCACACACCACCATGCCTGGCTGATATTTGTATATTTTGTAAAGATGGAGTTTCACCATGTTGCCCAGGCTGGTCTCAATCTCCTGAGCTCAAGTGATCCACCCACTCTGTCATCCCAAAGTGCTGGAATTAAAGGTGTTGAGTCACTACACCCAGCCTGGTGGACTACTTTTAAAAAATTGATACATAATAGTTGTAGGTATTTGGAGGTACATGTGATATTTTGATACCTGTATACAATGTGTAATGACCAAATCAGAGTAATCGTGATATCCATCACCTCAAACATTTATCATTTCTTTGTGTTGGGGATACTACAATTCTTCTCGTCACTATTTTGAAATATACACTAAACGATTGTTAATTATATTTTTCCTACTGTACTATTGAGCACTAGAACTTATTCCTGTTATCTAACTTTTGTTTTTGTACCCTTTAACAAACTTCTTTTCATTCCATTTCCTCCCTTACCTTCTCTTCCCGGATTCTGGTAACCACCATTCTACTCTCTACTTCCATGAAATTCACTTTTTTAGCTTTTACATATGAGTAAGAACATGCACTATTTGTCTTTCTGTGCCTGATTTATTTCACTTAACATAATGACCTCCAGTTCTATCCATGTTGCTGCAAAGGATTTCATTATTTTTATGACTGAATAATATTTCAGTGTATGTGTGTATCACTTTTTATTTATTCATTAATCTGTTGATGGACATGTAGATTGATTGATTCCCCATTTTGGCTGTTATGAATAGTACTGCAAAGAACATGGGAATGCAGATATAGTTTTCATATGCTGATTTCCTTTCTTTTGAATGTTAACCCAGCAGTGGCATTGCTGGATGATATAGTAGTTATATTTTTAGTTTTTTTGAGTAATCTCTATGTTTTCCATAATAAGTATAATGCCACTTTTTAATTTGAAATGCATAGTAGGCAAAATTTTAGAATAATCCCCAATTACCCAAATCTACATATAATCTCCTCATCTTGAATATGGGTAGCACCTGCAATTTTTTTTTTAAGCAATAGAATATGGCAAAGGTGAAGGAATATTATTTCCATGATTATATTACATTATTTATTAATGGTGAAGGGGTTTTGAAGATGCAATTAAGATTTCTTAATTAGGTAAGTTCTAGTTAACGAAAATGGAGATTATTTGACTATGCCTGATCTAATCAGGCAGAGTTTTTTAAAAAAAGGTCCAGAAGTCAGAAAATCTGTCCTGCTGGTCTTAAAGAAGCAAGTCACCATGACTTCTATGGTTACGAGAAGATGAATTCTGTAGACAATCACTTGAGCTTGGGAGACCACAATCATCATGAAAACTTGATCCCTGGCTGACATCTTGATGGCTAAACAGGGGGTTGTTTAAATTGTGTTTGAACTTCTGACCCACAGAAACAGTGAAATAATAAATGTATGTTGCTCTATGTCTCTATGTACACTTCTGCTAATTTTATATATGCTGTATGTCTCTATGTACACTTCTGGTAATTTGCAATAACCAAAAATTAAAAAAAGAATTTGATACCTAGAAGTGAAGTGCTGCTGATCTAATAAATACTTACAAATGTGATTTCAGCTTTTAAATTGGGCAGAATCTAGGGAGATTTTGAGGAGAATGGTATTGAAAGCCTAATTTTCTTCCACAAGATTATTAGAAAAGTGCACATTGAGGATGCTCCTATGAAGGTTTAGAAGGAAGGGAGGAAGGGGTATAAGTTATTGTGGGCCAGAGGATGGACTCTGAAAGAGTAATACAAGATGTATTTGTTATGATTGTTGAATTTTTAAAATTTATTTTAAATCCACAGAGGAGAGTTTATATTAACCCTTAACTTTATTTGGAAATAAATAACTTTATTTGGAAATAAATATGGATATTAATTTTAGTGAGTAATTTTACTCTAATTCAAGAAGCCATACATTCTTCAATCATTTAAGACAATATGCAGTTTACAATTTACTTTTGGACAGATCAGGCTTTTCTTGACAACACATTACTTATTAAAAATGCTTTTATCAGAATGGTTGAAAATTCTTACTGTCAGAGAAAAGGGGGAATATAATAGGGGTTGTTAAACCCTGAAGAAATATTTTTCAGTCTTTCCTGAGGAAGTTTAAAGATGGAAAAGCAGGGTTTACAAATTGAGGGATACTTTTCATACTTGTCTACATTTTGTGCACATATGAATCCATTCTTACTGCACTGGGCATGCTGTGTATGCTAAATGGCTTTTTAAAAATCTTTTTACTTGTTCACACTAGAGAGAACATATTGCAAAAATGGCATTGCTTATTTCAGCATGCATAGTTATTAATAAATGTGTCATAATGCCCATGTTATTCAGAAATCTCTGTGAAACCTGACTTCATGCTGTCTACATTATAAATGGTTTAGTAATTCAGACTGTAGAGTGGCTGATTTTAAAAAATAAAACCTATAGTCACATAAAAATAGCATGTTGGGGTATACTGTTAAAGTTAATTTATATATTCTTCTTTTCAGAGTGTTGATAAGTTCTACTTAAACATAGGTGCCTAATGTATGTGCGGACATGAAGCAGATATAAATAAAAAGTATATGATGGCTATAAAATGGAGTCAATAAAATTATTTCTAATTTGTAATCTAATGGGGTAAGTGAACAATATTCTGACATGTGGAATTGTAGTTGAAAACTTTAATGCTCTAATTGGAGGATAAGGAAATAACTCATATAACTCCTGAAATGTTCAGTGAATCATTTCTAAGGGTTAAAGGAATCAGTGTAAAATTATTTCTAAAATGTCTTTAAAACTAAAAATAGGTTGGATTGCTTTTCTCACTTGTCTGGTAGTTCATCTTCATTATACAGTCCCTATTCAGATGTTATTACCTGGTATTCAAGTGGACATCTTAGACAAATTAAACTGTCAGTGAAATATTTTCATCCTATTGGAATATAGATTACTAATTATATTTTTCTAGAAAGCTGTGTTCAGGAAAAATAAAAATAATCATAAAAATAGAAGTGAAACATCATAGATTGAATACTTCCTCCACCACTCTAATCCTCTTGCACATATACATTGAAGGAGATTTAATGTAAACTTTAACAAATTAGGAAAATAGAAAATAAGTTGTAAGATCAGTTGTTTTGCTTTTAAAACATCAAGCTGGAAGAAGAGTGACTGTAGAGGAAACCATTGCAATAATCACACATAAGCACATATAGCCTATATTCGATTTGTTATTTTAGATAGCAATTAAAATAATAGAATAAACTCAAAACTGAATGTTCCCTTAAAGTATAGCACTTTCATAATTGGGGTCAAAATTGTCTTAAATAATTAACACGGTCTTTTGTAGATTTTGATGAAAACACAGACACATAATCCAAGTCAGCTAAGTATGCATAATGGAATGGAGTAAATTAGATATAGGTAAAAAATAAATACCTGTGTTGCTTTAGTAATACTTACAGTCAGTCGTGTATTGCCTCTTGGTGATTAGTTCTGAAACTTTACCTCAAAATAAACACTGAACCCACTTAGAGTCTAACACTCATTTTTCTTTTTCTCTTATGCTAACAAATGTCTCATCAGATATCTCTTGCAGTTTTTTTGAAGTTGGACCAGAAAAAAAATGTCATCTGACCAACTCCAAGCCTAAGCTAAGTTGAAAAATCAAACTTAAACAGATAGCTTAAGATGTGAGGTCATCCGTATGTTTGACAAGGGGAAGAAAAAGGAAGTGAAATAGATTTCTGGGGTTTTGCAGAAATTTGGAACTTGTGTTCAGGCTCAGTAAGAACAAAATTTTATAATATTTGAGAATTATCCATCTTGATATAAACTTTTACTATTACTTTATCACCAAATCAAATGTTCCACTAATAAATGGAATTCAGAGATAATCCTCCAGACATCTTTGTTGGCCAACAGCGAAAAGAAATCTTCATAACATTTCAGTTATTACGGCTAGTTCTGTTATTGTATGAAAAACAAAATGGTGAATGAACTGGAAATAGATTGGTATTCAGAAGAGGGTATAGGCAATAATCCTCAACAATATAGCCAATTTCCAGATAACTGAAAACTGGCTAAATACAGATTCTGCATCTCATTGGTTTGTAGTCATGATTCTTAAAGGCGGTAATCACTTTGACATTATCCTGTTTTGTCATTTTTCATACGTTATTTTCAGCATATAAATTCATATTCCTCCATCCATAATCTTAACTTTTGTTACACTTCAGAAATTTTAGTCTCAGCTTCTTTTTAGTTCTCTTTCCTTTAAGATGAATTGATGGATAGTTTTTAATGGGCCCTGATATTTTATTTATATATCTGAACATGTAAGTGATAAACTAATAATTGGTATCTTAAAAGGATTTGGAAGGGGGGAAATAGAACAAAGCTTAAGTAGATGGCCATTATGGTAATACATATACACATGAGAGCTGATTTTAGAGAAGTACTGAGAAAGATATATACACATTGGAGAAACATTTAGGGCAAATATCACTATCTGTGGGATGGAGTGGACAGATATGTAAAATGAAACTAAGATTACAAACTTAGGTATAAGGAGATAGCAATTAAGAGAAGCTAGCTTGTAAAGACAAATATTCTAAATGAGTTATGAATAAATTTATTTTGAAGTGGAGTTGTGACAGCCAATAAAATGAACAGAAGGTAGGTGGAAATTTGTTACTCAAACTCCAGGTAGAGGGAAGGTCTAGAGATAAATTCAATTAAATTCTTGGAGATAGATGAATAGAGTATAAAGACAATGTTTTGGAGAATATATAGTTACAATTTTGGAAGTTATTTAGAAAGCTAAATTTTATTATAGACTTAGTATAAAGGAGCTGTACTGGATGCTAGAAATACAAAGTAGGAATGGAATGACCTTTTTATGATTCATGGTCTCCTTGAAAAAAGATAGGTTCACATAAATTCAATATAATGTGTTCTGTTAGTCTCCTAGGGCTGCCATAAACAAAATACCTGGATGATGGCCTAAACAACAGAAATTAATTTTCTCCTAGTTTTGGAAGCTAGGAGTCCAAGATCAAGGTGTTGGTAGTTTTGGTTTCTCCTGAGGCTTCTCTCCTTGGCTTTCAATGGCCGTTTTCTTAATGTGTCTCACATTACTTTTCTTCTATGCATGTGTATCCTTGGAGTCTCTTTTCTTCCTATGAGAGGCACCAGTCATATTGGATTAAAGTACCACCCTTATTACCTAATTTAACCTTAGTTATATGTCTAAAGGCTCTATCAACAAATACAGTCACATTTTAAGGTACTGGGGGTAAAGAACATCAATATGTAATTTTGTAGGAGGCACAATTCAGTCTATATCATGTAAAGCATATGAAAACTACAATGATGTCACAGAGAACAGCTAAGTTTGCTATGAATGAAATGGTAAAGTTACAGAAGAGGTAAAATTAAACTAGTTAATCTTGAGCAAAAATATAGAATATTTTAAGAGCAGGAAAAAGAAAATATATGATAGGATACCATGTTCAGGAGATGGCGAGTGGTCCGAAAACAGCATAGGCTGCAAAGAAGGAGGTGTTAGAAAATGAAGATAGTGGTATATTAAAAATAACTTTGGAAAATCTAGGACATGTCAAGGAAACTGACCTGTATCCTATTGGCCTTATTCGTTCACCCTTCATCCATCCATCCAGTCCACTGGATAAATTTAGTTTACCTTTTAAATCTGTTCATTTTCTTCTGTCACTATCAGCCTGGTTGAATATATCGCAATCTCTTTTCTAAGAAACTGAACTAGCTCTAATATCAACTCCTACAGCTTTCATTAAACATGATCTTTTCATTATTTAGATTTAAACATTTCACTCCTTTTCCTGAAATCCCTCAAGGACTTTCTGCAGCAGTTAGGATGACAAGCTTCATCATGTTCCTAAAGCCATGTATTAATTAGGCCATATTTACCTCTCAAATCTCATTTCCCTCTGTAGCCACACCCAACTTACCTCAGTCTCGTCTACTTGCCAGATTCTTCTAGTCCCAAACCTTTTACATTCTTTATTATTTTTGTTGAAATTATTTCCCTTCTCTTTTCCACCTATATGTTGACTCACCTGTCATATTTCCTCTTTGGAGAAGTTTTTCCTCACTGTCCTAGCTAGATCAAACAGACCCATTATTTGTTATTAAAGAAAGCTTTGTGTACTTTTCTTTTGTAGAATATATACAATGAGGAATTTTTATTATCCAACATGTTTTTAATACTTCCTCAGATAAATAGGTAACCTCCAATAAGTAGAGACATGCTAGGTTTTGCTCACAATTCCATAAACGGTGCCTGATATAGTTTGCAGCACATAATTAAATGTTCTTTTAATATTTGTTGAAATTTGATTTAGGGTCCTATAATATAGTAGAGGATAGTGACCAATAGAGGGAATCGATAATATTTTTTACTATGCAGGCTCAACTGAATGAGTCCTACAATAACATAGTCCTTCTTTGGAAATGCATTTATACTAAGTGGCATAGTACAATAGTTACAGGGATTTAAAGCAATAAAAATGACCCACATACCCATTTTTACTTTACTTCAAAAGTCCATTCTCAATGTTATGTCCATTTTCATATATCTTTTCCATAGCTCTAGTAATAGGGTATATAAACCTTGGCATTTAGGTCTCCACTTGCTGTGTCGTAAGACATTCTCTATATTATTGCTACACAGCTCATAATATTTCACATTAGGTTGATGTACAATAATTACCTTGATGCTAGGGATGCATCAAATACTCCAGATGTTTCTTATTTTTTCTAATAGACTTTATTTTTTAAAACAATTTTAGGTTCACAAAAAAATCGAATGCAAACTACAAAGTTTCTGTGTTCCCCCTGACCCCACACATGCATAGCCCCTTCCACTATTAACATCTTGCACCAGAGTGGTATACTTTTTACAGTTGATGAACATATATTGACACATTATTACCTCTCGAAGTTCATGTGAAGTGGCACTGTTGTCTGGTGTAAGTACCGGGAGTTCGCTGTCTTGTGCCAAGAAGATTTAGGACTCAGACACACACGAGGAGGAGTTTAGGAGCAGAGGTTTAAGGGGCAAAAGAAAGATAAAGGGAAATAGCTCTCTTTCTAGTGTGAGAGAGGGGCTTCTGAGAGGAAAAGACTGGCCTGTGGTGGAGTGCACCGGATTTCATAGGCAGGCTTGAGCAGGCATGTCTGATTTACACAGGGCTCACAGATTGATTGGATCAGGTGTGACGTTTACATAGCACACGGGGAAGGCTGGCCACTCCACCCTAATCTTATTATGCAAATTGGCTTTCCACTTGTCCTCTCCTTACTGTACACATGACTGACAAAGAGAAGGGAAGATGGAGCTGCCATTTTGTACTTGTCGAGTTTCAGGTAGCTTTTTCCTGCTGGCATTCACCCGTGCAAGCTTCCAGCTTGTCTGTCTGTATCTGCAGCTCGAATTTACAGGCTGCTCTTTCTTAGAAAATGATTTTGAGGCTGCTTTTCTTTAAAAAGGAAAACCTTACCGAGGACTCCCATACCCTAACTCCCTAAGTCATTTCTTCTTAACTCCTATATCACATAGTTTACACTAGGGTTCATTCTTGATGTTTTACATTTTATGGGTTTGTACACATGTATAATGACATGTATTCTACATTTCAATATGATACAAAATACTTTCACTGTCATAAAAAATCCTCTGTGCCTGTATATTCATTATTCATTCCCGACTCTCCCTCCTAACCTCTGGCAATTACTGTTCTTTTTATTGTCTGCACAGTTTTGCCTTTTTCAGAATGTCCTATACTTAGAATCATATGGTATGTAGACTTTCCAGATTGGGTTCTTGCACTTGGTAACGTTGTTATGGAGTGGAAGCATATTTCATGTAAAGGTCTGTGATATTGGGAGACAGGCTTATTGTTTTATGATGCAGCTATTAATATAATCCAGCTTCTAATATAATCCAACTTATATTTGGAATAACATAGAGGATGTTCCCCGTATCTTAAGAAACTACCTTCAGACTGTCCAGCAGAGAACAGGGGTCTTAGTCAAATAAACAAGCTTTTCTTTCTTTTTTTTTTTTTTTTTTCCTGTCTCTATATAGAGAACACATAAAGGAGTGACCACTATAAACATAGCATTCCCATTTATAATTGGCTTATCACAGAAATTAGGCCCCATATCACAGAAGAGGATCTGCTGCTGGGAAGGAAGATGTTATTTCCTTTGACTTCATGAATGGATGCTGTGACCTCACACCATAACTCAAGCTGCTAAACAGGACGTATCAGTTACATCACTATACTCCTTAGAGGTGGTGCCCATAATGGGACAAAAGTGGTAGTTAGACACACTCTAAGTAATAAGAAGTGTAGTGTAATATTACCTATCTATACTTCTGGTAATGACTTTATGACTGAAGAAGATTTGAGGAGTTGTTCAATGAGAATAAAGTTTCAGTTCTGCAAGATGAGTAAGTTATAGAGATCTGATGGATGACTTTGTGCCTTAATTAATCATGCTGTATTGTACACTTAAAAATTTGGTAAGAGGGTAGATCTCATGTTAAGTGTTCTTACCACAAAACAAAAACACCAAACACTGAAGGAGATTCAAATCACCTTTTTTTTCCAGCTTTGTCCCATTGTGATTTTATATTGCACACAATATTTATATATATTTATATTGCACACAAATATAATCAAATATTGTGCTATTTCTTCCAGTTGGTATTGGTAGCTTAAACATACAGCTGGTAAATATTTCTCTTATGTGTATTATTGTAGAAAGAATTTTCAACTCAGGCATTTATATAATTTTAACCTTTTCATAATATATGTGTTTTTGTATTTATTGTTGTTTCAAACTGTGTTATATTTTTAAATGTTTGGTTACTTCCTAAGTTCTCAAGGGGGAGCTTCATAAGTAGTTGAAAAATTTATATTATTTTATTGTATGGGGGATTTACTTTAGTCTCAGAAAAACAGACAAATTAAGTGGTTTGTCTCAATTTACATTCAATCCACTATCAACTCATTAAGCCTCCATTCTATCGTGTAGGTGCTAAGTGTCAAATACAAATTCTAACAAGACAAGACCTTTGCTTGTGTGGTGGTCATAGGTTATTTTAATCTCAGTCTTTGAAGTAAATTCTAAATTCCGTGAGATCTCATTAGAAGTTTAATTATTTTGGCCGGGCGCGGTGGCTCAAGCCTGTAATCCCAGCACTTTGGGAGGCCGAGACGGGCGGATCACGAGGTCAGGAGATCGAGACCATCCTGGCTAACATGGTGAAACCCCGTCTCTACTAAAAATACAAAAAACTAGCCGGGCGACGTGGCGGGCGCCTGTAGTCCCAGCTACTTGGGAGGCTGAGGCAGGAGAATGGCGTGAACCCGGGAGGCGGAGCTTGCAGTGAGCTGAGATCCGGCCACTGCACTCCAGCCTGGGCGGCAGAGCGAGACTCCGTCTCAAAAAAAAAAAAAAAAAAAAAAAAAAAAAAAAGAAGTTTAATTATTTTAAGGGGATCCTAAGTTATTTACTGCTGTGTTTGAATTGCCTTGAGGTAATTCAAAGTGAAAGTCCTAAAGGATTAAAATAAATCTTAAGAATTTGACCTAAGTGGTGGTAGAAGACATTTACTGGGTATCTACTGTGTGCTGGGTGCTGTTATAGGGATTGTACACAAATCATCTCTATTTAAAAGAACCTGTAACTTGTTAAAGTTCTTGTATACATTATACTTTCCTTGTGGTGCTATGATAGAAAGCTGTCCTCACATGGTTAGGGTCTAGTCACCCATCCATGAACATCGCTCACTGATGTCATATTTAGCCAAATAAAGGTTATCCTCACAATCACATTGCCCCTGAATCTAAGCGTCCCTTTGAAGCTGTATGCAAAGTTTTAATTTTTGTTGCCGGTATGTTATATGCAAAATGCAAATCTGATCAGGCATTTAACGTGCTTAAAACATATCTATTGCCTTTAACTGAAATACCATAACACTATTACAACATTCTCCATGATAAGACTTCTTTTGAAATCACCAGTCTCATCCCCTGAAATTCCTCTTCATTTGCTGCAACCATCTTGGGCTTTTTAAATTTCGTTTTATGTAGCAGCAGTCTTTTATCTCTACTATTTTGAGCATAGTTTCCTCATACAAATATACTCTTGCCTATCTTTTCACCATGTAAACTTTTTATACTTACATTCTTTTCCTCAACAAGAACTTCTCAACTCCCCTAGAAGGTATATTAGAATATCCCATGTTCCCGTGGTTGTCTTCTATAATATTTATAAACATTCATTAATTTGTTTAGTGTATTAACTTTCTTTTAGGCTTTGTTTCATGTGACAATTCTATCTCAAGGTTGAATACATTGAGGTTGGATATACTATACCCTAATTTTTTATTTATTGAAATACTTGTATAAGGAAAATTGTTGATTGTTTTAAACAACTTCAGGTATTCAAGATTTGAGAACTCTCTCTCTGCAAAGAATGGCTCAGCCTTGTAATCTCAGCTCTTAGCTTCAAGATTTGTCTTTTCTTTGGGGATCACTCACTAATTTCACACCAAGAAAGACATATTAAGTAATCTGCCAAAATCCATATCCTCTTCTGGTATCAGTGAAGAGATAAGCTCTAACTATAAAAGAATTGTGAGAAGAGGAGTGGTTGGACTTCATAGTCTACTACTTGGGTAAAAGCTGAATTCACCTATTTCCCTTCATAATCTCTCACTAATTACCTCAGGGTTTGAGAGCTGGGAGAATTTAAATTTTTTTTACTCGCATAGTTGTTTTCCATAATAGCTATTTATGAGAAATCTGCTATATTTTTATAAAAATAAATTTATTCTGTACCCTGATACAAAACTTTAGTGTATTAAGTATACAATAGGACAACTTTGAACCAAGAACTTCATATAAAAGAACAACATATAAAATTGCCTTAAAACGTCAACTCATTGAGAGAGAGAGAGAGAGTGTGTGTGTGTGTGTGTGTGTGTGTGTTTGCAGTCCCTTAATTGCATCTACAGAGCTACTATATTAATAGACATATTGAGGAGAGATTTAGTTGTCATGTAGCCCAGGAATGGTTCATTTCGGGTGCAGATGTCACCACTGACCCATCCCATGACTAAGGCAGATGTTTCTAATACATCACATTCTTACCTTCTGACCTTGAAGGTCATATAGCCTGTGATTAATTTTGCAAATGTGCGTCGTGCAGCCACTTCCATTTATTCAGAATTGACCCATAAAGAAAAACCTATTTGCCATATTTAATTAGTAAAAACTCCAACAATTTACATAAGGTTAAACAATATCACGTCAGTGTTCACTTACTTTGTCAAAATCACACATACAGGAAGGTAGCTGGATTAGAGATAGGAATCTCTCTATTCTTACTTCTCTTGCAGTCAATTCTACATTTTCACATTCCCTTGGCAAGATTTTTCTCAAATGTTATTGTTTTAGGAAGATAGTGTGACTCACTTTGAAAAATGAGATTTTACAAATATTTTTGAAGGTATTTCACACACATGTATAACTCAAATATTAATAAATTGGCCAACTCATATAAAAGACAATTCAAAACAATAAGATTGGATATCACTTTCTCCTATTTCATGTAGAATATATGCATTAATTTTAGTACATTCTGGGTAATACTTTTTTAAGGGGTAGAAGGACTGCTCTAGCTCAGTGTCCTTGCTAAATGATGATCAAGAAAATACATTAACAAATTACAACATAATCTCTTTTATCCTCATCTGTTAACTTTTCCTGAGTAAGAAAACCTGCTGTATAAATGTGTTGTTCCAGGATCAATTTGCTGAATTTGATTAGACTTGTAATAATAGGGTCAGACATAGGAAAGAGGATGGAATTTTGAGGAAATGGTTTGTTCTTGTAAAGATCTGAACTTTAAAGCATTGAAAGCTTTTCATTTTACAAAGTGATTCTAAGCCTAAACAATACATTTTCTATTTCATTTCTTACAGGCTTTGGCAGAAATTTAAAGACTTACAGTTCTCACTGAACTTTACCTTGATCTTTAAATGTAATGTCCTAATGTAAATAACCTTGGGAACATAAATATCTTGACATCTTAATGCTCTGACATTCTATTCTCATTGTCTGATTTTATTTTCTTCTTTTCCACTGATGCTTGAGCATAATTACAAGTACTGCCTTAGAAAGGCATTATTCAAAATGCACAAAAGGCTATTTTGCATTAGGGAATTAAAAATCCATTCACTTTGGAAAATAGGAAACTGACTTTGAATTTAAAATAATTTCCCCAAAGCTACCATCACATTTAAGAGAAAGATTTCTATAGGGCATGTTTGGCAAATTCTCACATAAAATAGCTACAGAATCACCAGGCTGCAACTATTTGCTAGTGCATTCAATAATATAACAGTTTAGTATAGACTTTATTTAAACTTACACAAGGAATAAAAGATGGAGATTTTGAGCATTCACAAGGGAACAGTACAACATTAATGATTTGATGGATAGCTTGACTATCAGCTCTCGAAATAATTATGTTTTGTAAATAGAATTCATAAAGAACTTATCAGTAATTCTGTGATGTAGTAATGCTTACAGAAAAACTAATACAGTGAGCATTGGCATGTAAACTTATTTTCTGCAGTGTTACTCAGAAACACACTATGCTATTTGGAAATTTATAATATTTTACAAAAGCAGTGTACCCTCTTTATAAAGGTTTTCTTAGCAGCCGTGGATTTTATATCTTTAGATCTCTGGTTTTATTTTCAGTCAGATAAATATTAAGATTTTTATGAATTCCCAATTGCAGTAGTCTCCTAAATTAGTTTCATAAAATAACCTTTATTATAGCCATGTAATTATATTATTTTAAGATAGTAGTGTAGAATATATTCCAAAATTTTTATAAAAATTAATTGAGTGAAAGTGCTTGGTATACTTAATGTCTTAATGTTTTTTAGATTCATGACTAGGGTAATATGAAATTATTCCCATCTCTCTCTCATGGGACCAGAACAGTGTTTGCCTTGAAGGCATCATGGAGTCAGAAAGAAAGAAGTTGTTGTAGGACCTGCCCTTACTTCCTTAAACCTCTCAAGCTAGTTTATTAATTTGCATTACCTGCATATTTTTTCAAAAAGAAAAAGATTAATAGACTAGTAGTAATTAGGAGATGATTTGACATTTAAACAAGGTAACTATTTTAACTGTTTTAATAAATGTGTTTCATTTGTAACCTGAGTGAAGTTACATTATAGTCTCAAACATATTTTTATAAATAATCTAGAAATTATTTGTTGAATGAAATGTAACTAGTTTACTTTTAAGAGAAAACATGCTATTGTAGTAAGAGATATGTAAACCATAGATTAGCACTGTTTGTGCTGTAAGAGATGAAAAATTATAACTTGATAATGAAATGTAGTTGGGTTTAATTCTAGTTGCACCACTTACTAATTGTGAAATTCTGCATAACCTAAATTTTATTCCTAATCTGTGTTGTTATAGCTGTGATTTGGGTTAATACTATATTTAATAGGTTATTTATATAAATGTGTTATAATAAGCTGGTATTTTATTGTCTCTCTGGAGATAGCATTTGGTAAATGATAATTCTTGTTACCATTGCTGCTATTATTATCATACAATCATATTGAATTTCTAAATTCTTTCATTGTCACATATTACCACTATAATGAAATTTGAACTTCCTTAATTTTGTATTACTACATATGTGTACCACATACAATATATGTTGTATACATATTATCATGTGTTTAGTGGTCCATGTCCTATGAATGTAAAAACAAGATAAGAAAGATCTTGATGAGAAGTGGATAGGTAATGAATAAAAAAGTGATAGTAAAGATAAACTCAATGATAATCATGGCGTTAACCTTCTTAACATTTCATTGGCTCCTGATTATCTATAAATACATTTCAGATATCATTACAGGCCCTGGACATCCTTTCCACATGGTCCTACGCTGTCTGTGTATTCAAATATTTATTTACTCAAATCTTTAATAATTCAGATGCTCATTTAATAATTGCACAAAAGTTTTCTGATGGTCTAGTATGGGTCAGACACTAAGTATTTGGACAAGATCAATGAGTAACACAGAATTGCAGTTATAACTTATTCTGTGGTCTCATAGAAGTTGACCTGCAGAAAGATAAATGATGACACAAAATGATAAATGTTATAGCAGTCATAAACAAACTTATGTAGAAATGTTAAATTAATAATTACATTTCCAAAGATAGTGTATATACAGTTAAGACTGACAGTTTATTTGATGTTCAGTGGTAATTCAAAGATTTTCAGGTAGGAAAATGAGGGAGTATGCAAGAGTGGAAGCTGGAAAGGTAAAATGGTTCTGTTATATTGATTTATAGTGGGAAGAAATTGGAGGCTACACAGATGTCCAGTATCTGGATACTGTATTACATAAATAGATGAAAAAAACTCTACAAATTAATAATGCATTTGAGAAATAATAATGTATATTTTTGTTAAAAATCCTTTGTGAAAAGGAACTGATAAATTCAGACAATGTGGAAATATGTCTCAAATAAAAACCCAGCGTCATTCACAATGGTGAAACATTAGACTTGCCATTAAAATAAGGACTTAAAAATAGATGATTGTTATTTCTACTGTCATTTAACATTATTTCAAAATTACTACGCCATGCAATTAGTTCATAGAACAGAATGAGAATTACAATCATTGGGGAGGAGAAGCAAAATTTAATTATTTCTGGATGGTATGATTTATATTTGCTACCTTAAGAGTAAATTGAAAAATATATGAGAAACATTAAAATAATTCAATCAAGGGAATGGCCATGTGATTCCTATTAAAAACTATAATCAATAATGAATAATAATCAGTTAAAATATAATAAAATGTATCATTTGTAATAGCAATAAAATACATGCCACAAAACCCACCAAGGAAAACTAGAAAGGAAAATAATAATACATTTAATTACATAAAAGTTCTAACTTTCATTTGTCAAAAACACCAACAACAAAATGAAGACAAAAGCAAAATATCAATGGTGGGACTGGGACACCAAGGGTAATAGTAAGGGATAAATGTTCTTAACCTTTAAATCACTATGAAAAAGGCAAGTAGTCAAACAGTAAAAGGAGAAAGATATATTGAAACAGAGGTCTTGGCCAGATGCAATGGCTCATGCCTGTAAACCCAGCACTGGGGAGGCCAAAGCTGGAGGATCACTTGGCCCAGGAGTTTGAGAACAGACAGAGTAACAAACTGAGGCCCATGTCTAAAGAAATAAAAGAATTATCCACGTGTGGTGGGGCATGCCTGTGGTCTCAGCTATGTGGGAGGCTGAGGCAGGAGAATCGCTTGAGCCCTGGAGATCAAGGCTGCAGTGAGCCAACATCATGGCTCTGTATCCCCAGCCTGTGCAACAAAGCAAGAGCCAGTCTCCAAAAAAAAAAACAAAAAAAAAAGAGAGAGAGAGAGAGAGAGAGAGAGACATCCCCAGAGGAAAAATAATAATCAATGGCCAAAAATCTTATTATGCTAAACCTAACTCATAATTAAATGCATATATATTAAGACAATATAATACCATTTAGACTTGTAAGATTAGCATACTTTTTTTAAGTGATAGTACTCAAGAATGGCAAGGAAATATAAAAATTTGGAGGGAAATTTGGCAGTATTCATCCAAATTTCATATGTACACAGTCTAATTTTCTAAGTTTGAATCTAGTGATTTAGTTTAGAGATACATATGAGAGTACAACTATGTATATAAAAATATTCATCAGGAGCCACATAGACTGTGGGTAAGACTGTTGTCTCTAGATCCAGATTGCCTAAATGGGAGTTTCAGCTGTGTAACCTCAATCGAGTTATTTGACCTCTCTGAGGCAGTTTCCTCATTCATAAAATGAGAAAAACAATCATATATACAACGTATGTTGGCTGTAAGGATTAAAAATAATATCAGATACTGAATAAAAATGACTTAGAAAAACAATCTACAGAGAAAAATTATAAATTTGACTAATAAAATTAAATTTCTCTGTGGATCAAAAGAAACCATAAAGAGAGTAGAAAGGAAAGCCATGAATTTTAAGAAGACAAAAAATTTTTATTGTGTAAATTAACAACAAAAAAGACAACCCAAATAGAATTGGGTCAAAATCATTGTGTAATTATCTTCTGCATCTTCCTCCTGTACCTGCTGTATACTTCCCTTTATTCTCCATACCACTGCTGTCTGACCCAGGGAGTCGACTTATGGTATTGCATCAGTAGAATTTCCATGGCCTCCATCTTCATATGGATTTTAGCTGAGGAAGAACTGAAGACAGTAGGGAGGAAAAAAAGTATTTATTCCTTTGGTTTCTTCTCTGGAAAGGTTACTTCAGGTTGTATTTTTCTGATGATGAAAGGTACTGCATTTCCCAAGGTTGCCAAAATTACACAGCTCCTTTTCTGAAACTCCATTAGGTAGAATTGAAACTTTTGATATTTTTCTCATTTCTTAACTTTATTGTATGGTATTAATGTAATATTCAGGGATATATTTTCAAGTTGAATTTCAAAGACACTCTGACTGTGACCATTCTGCTATTAAAAATCTTAGGAGATTTTTAGTTCAACAATGATATATTTTTTAATATTTATAACTTTGTAGCTGATTTTTTCATACATTTTTCCTGCTTTGTAACACCATACTTTATCATGAACATACTCCCTTGTTTATCTTTGTGCATATACTAAACGTACTTATTTTACATTACTGTTATAATTACTCTATCAAGTCTCTTTCTTTAGGTGTATGTTCTGCATGTTGTATTCATTGGGTCTCTGTTAATGTCTTGGCTTTCCTAAAAATTATTGATGACTCTTGATTATGACTTTAATATTCTGTGGCAAAATTCTTGAGGATGCATCTAAAGATCACTGTGGTGCCTTCTGTCTGCTTTCTAATTTTAGATATTTCTAACAGCTTCTTTCTTTTTTTGTTCAGCTATCTTTTCTTTTTTTCTATTTTACAATTCAACTTTTATATTCGGGGGTACAGGTAGAGCTTTGTTACATGGGTATATTGCATGAAGCTGATGTTTAGGGTATGAATGATCCTTTCACCCAGGTAATGGGCATGGTACCCAATATGTAGTTTTTCAGCCTTTGGCCCCCTGCACCCTATAACTACTCTCCCTTCTAGTAGTCCTCAGGGTCTATTTTTCTCATCTTTATATCCATATATATACAATGCTTAGCTCCCACTTATAAGTGAGAACATGTGGTATTTGGTTTCCTGTAACTGTGTTAATTTGCTTAGGATAACGACCTCCAGCTGCATTCATGTTGCTGCAAAAGACATGATTTCATTTTTTCTAGCTGTGTAGTACTCTGTTGTGTATATGTGCCCTGCTTTCTTTATCTAATCTACCATCAATGAACACCTAGATTGATTCTATGTCTTTGCTATTTCTATGTCTTTGCTATTGTGAATAGTGAAGTGATGAACATACAATTGCATGTGTCTTTTTGGTAGAACAATATATTTTCCTTTGAATATTTGTCTAGTAATGGGATTGCTGGATCAGGGTGTTCCTCCTGGTTTATAAGCATATTATGCATTTAACAATTAAAAAGATAGATCTTCTATAAACATTCATTGGAAGTTTTTAAACTGTATTTTTGATTGTTTTTATATCTAAATGTCAGGTAAGGAGAGGTTTTTGTTCTTATTTTGGTTTTTACACATGATTAGGTTTTGACTTGTTATTTAATTTTTTTCTCTCTAAAGTATTATCTGATTTGCATTATGGTTATAGTATGTGTTCTGTACTATTTTTGATTTTTGGAATTTATTGAGATATTCTTTGTGGACTAAATTTTGAGTAATAAAAAGTAATATAATTATTTTATTAATACATGATTTTAAAATTCCAAAAGTACTATTTCATAGTAATTAAATTGATAGCCAAGTAATTAGATTAATTTTAAGTTTTCATAGTAAGCAATATTTTTTCAGTAATAATCCCAATGTTATACTTACATTGCATTAATATGGCAATGATATAAAAATACATAGATGTGTTTTAGAAACTCAGTATTTTGTCCTTCATAGTTATCTCATAAAGTTTTGATGGCTACCATAACCATTGTTTTTAGGAAACATTTGTAAAACTAATCTCTGGAGGCAAGACCTAAACAATAAGAAGTTGAAACTGTTTATAGAGTGCCAGTTGATAAATAATGTTAAAATATGACTGGAGTAAATACAATTTGGTCCTATTACTTGTGATATAAATAATGCCTTTGAGAGAAAATATAACAAAAATCCCTCTACTGTTAAACATTTTTGTGCTACATAAATGTTTAAAATATGTTGGTTTTAAGTAGACTAAAACTATTAGATTTCTTGGAATACACACAACTTTATTAAAAATATTTTATGGCTTTTTTGAGGATATTACATATTAAAATAGATTTTGCTGTGAAATTTTACCCTCAGAAATAATATTGTTATTGTGTTAATTTTTGAATAGTAATTAACAGGACTCAATGGCTGAAGTATTTAAAACCATATTCAATCATATTTTCTCTATTGTGCCTATCCCTTAATTAGTCGAACCATAAGCATTAAAAAAGTATCTCACTAGTAGTGTTATATGGTTTTTGCTCCTGATCTAAATTTAAAACCAAACTGTGTGAGATTCTATAGAATGAAAAAGAAAAGAAAATTAATGGGAAGATTCAGTTTAGATGCAAATACAAGAACATTTGTTACTTTACCATTATTTAAGTTCTTTGTGGAAATCATACACGGAGGCTATAAAATAATCCATAGAGAATTATAAAATGATCTTCAGAAGTCAGCAGAGAAAGTTATAACGGTAGAGTTGTTGAAAGTCTGACTCGGTAAGCCACTTGGGAATAGAGACTATATATTGAGTAAAAATCTTTCAAAATAATGGAAACGAGACATTTCCATTTCCAAAGTCTGTCAACCTTGTAGTTTCATTGCACAAGGCAAGAATTTTTTTTTATTATTATTTATTTATTTATTTATTTATTTTCTGTGGGAGTTGTATGGTGAAATCCCATGTATTGCTTTGCTTTGAAATTCATGGGCTAGTGGCCTAGCCAGCAGGTTAATGATGTGTAAAAGGCAATTGAAATCCCAATAAAATGGGGCTTCTATGTATAATGGAGGCAAATATAAGTTTATTGTTCACTCTAAATTGGACCCATGTACTGCCCATTTAGATAAAACTTAATCCCTGTCTGGAATTAGCAGTTGTTTCATTGATGAGTGTCCATCTTTCTAAGGGTTGTGAATAAAATGAACAAGGCTTTAAATCTTAGCTGGTGTTAGCAAAATTTGGTTGAGGAAAGTAATTGATGTTTCTCCAAAAGTTCATTTCAAAAATGAAAATTTATCAAAGTTGAAATAGTAGAAATTGTTACTTGCCTATTTTATTGCACTAGCTATAATATGAATCTTAAATTTATTCCTGTTGACCTTGAATTGTATTTTTATGAATTTATTTTCCTTGACTTTTTTTTTTATCAAGTAATCTGCTACTATACTGTATCTCTCTGTTCAGAAATTCCTTTAGTTATCTGTTCAAATGCCTTGCTTGTTTACCAAATATTTTTGTTTGTCACATACAAAATTTTTCTTAGGCACAGTTCTTTCACAACATAGGGATTTTTCTTTGCAATTTATTTATTTATTTATTGAGACAGGGTCTCACTCTGTCACCCAAACTGGAGTAAAGTGGCATGATCACAGGACAGCATGACCTTGAACTCCTAGACTCAAGTGATCCTCCTACATCACTGTCCCAAGTAGCTGAGAGTACAGGCACATGCCACCATACCTAGCTAATTTTTGTATTTTTTTATAGAGATGAGGTCTCTCTGTGTTGTCCAGGTTTGTCTTGAGCTCCTGGACTCAAGTGATCCTCCCTCATCAGCCTCCCAAAGTGTTGGGATTAGAGACATGAACCACACTGCCTGATCTGCAATTTTTTTTTTTTTTACATAATTTCAAGCCAGTTTGAAATTGCAAAAATAATCAGTAAAATTCTAAACATTCTTACCAAACTCAATATTGAATTATATTTTGGTCAACTTGCATTATTTTTAAAATTCTGTCTCTCTCTACATAACCCGCCCCCACTGCCACCACATGCATACACATCCCTTAATGTTGTTATCTTTTCCTGAAGTATTTAACAAATGAATTGAAGACATAGTGCCCTTTTACCATTGAATACATAAATATAATTTCCTAAAAAGAAGAATATTCTTACATAGTCACAGTATGCATTTTAAATAAGGCATTTTGTATCGATATCCTAGTATTATCTAATCCACATTTCATTTTCAAATTTTGTCATGTCAGTTTACTTAATGCCCTGGTCCAGGATCCAATCCAGGATCAAGCATCACATTTAGTTGTTATGACTCTTAAATACTGTTACTGGAGGCTTTCTTTGTCTTTCTTGACTGACATTTTGAAAAGTTCTGGCAAGAATTTTCCTCAATTTGGGTTTATCTGAGTTTCTGTATGATTAGATTCAGATTATAAATTTTTGGCAAGAATACCATAGATGTGATATTCTGCCTCCCTCAGTGTACTCCATCTGAAAGCACATGATGCCAGTTTATTCCAGTATTAGTAATGTTAACTTTGGTAATTTGATTAAGGCCTTTAAAATGTAATATGGAAGTAGAAATTTTGAGACTCCATAAATATCATATTACTCATCAAACTTTTACTCACTATTTATGGTATCTATTAATCCTTCTTCTAACTCTATAATTCCTTCTACATTTACTAGTTGCCATTCTACTCTATGGAATAAATTTTCCTTCTCCTTCCTCTATTTATTTATTTAATTTCATAGTATCACGGACTCTTATTTTATGCAATGGATAACACAGTCCATTGCTGTAATTATTTGTTCTCATAGTCAAATTATTCCAGATTTGGCAAATGGGAGCACATTCAAGCTGCTTCTCTATGTCCTTTTGACAGGGTTGCATCACTATTAGACTTAAGATATGTTGCAGGTTCATCTTCTACTTTTCCAATCCTAGCCTTGAAATCAGCTATTTTGCCAAAGGAGACCTGCTTTGTGTTTAAAGATAATGTTTCTTTGAAACCAACGTTTGGGCATTATGTGTGCTAATTGACACTGGTGTGTCATTGCTTTTAGACCCCATTAGTGAAATAAACCAAGATCTATGAACTCTGCATGTTTGTTTTAACTGCTGTCTTTGCTTTTAGAACTACTCAGTGTATATAACTTATTTCTGTGCAGATATGAATGTGTGCATGCACATGTCTATTTTTTGTCTCTCCATGAGTAGATAGATAGATAGATAGATAGATAGATAGATAGATAGATAGATAGACACATTGATATTGACATTTCCTACCTCCTTTCAACCACACAGAGTAAATTCTAGTCTGCCCAGTTTTCGTATCTGTAACTCCCTTCTCAAGCAATGAGAAACCTGGCCCACATTATCATCAATGTTTTCACTTATTCAAGCCTAGAATACATAAAAATACTTTCAGAATTGCTAACCCACAAAACTGCAAAAAGTAAACTTACTACCTACAGTTTACTATATTTACATATTTTTAAGTACATGGAAATTCACAAATTCTTATGTAATTAATTCCGTGGCAAATGCACATATCTGTGTAACCCATCTAATATCAAAATATAGTACATATCCTGGCTGGGTGTGGTGGCTCACCCCTGTAATCCCAGCATTTTTGGAGGCCCAAGTGAGTGGATTGCTTGAGGCTAGAAGTTCCAGACAAGCCTGGCCAACATGGCAAAACCTCATCTCTACTAAAAGTACAAAAATTTGCAGGGCATGATTGTGTGTGCCTGTAGTCCCAGCTACTCAGGAGGCTGAAGCATGATAATTGCTGGAACCCAGGAGGCAGACGTTACAGTGAGCCAAGATTGCACCACTTCACTCCAGTCTGGGCAATAGAGCAAGACTCTGTAGCAAAATAGATAGATAGATTATAGATTGATAGATAGATAGACAGATAGCTAGCTAGATAGATAGCTATCAATATATATATAGATGATAGATAGATATAGATATATAAATAGTACATTTCCATGACCTGAGAAACATATTTTTTGCCCATTCCTACCCTATTGAGAAATACTTTTCTGATTTTTTAAAATCATAGATCAGCTTTCCTGTTTCATAACTTAATGAACCCGATAGTATCTCCTCTTTTGTGTCTCATTTCTTTCACTCAGCCTCATCTTGGAGATTTATGCTTGTACTGTGTGTTCAAATATCAGTTTCTCTTTCTCTCATAGAATTCTGTTGTATCATTGTATGAATATAGCAATTTATCTTTTTGTAGATTTGGTTTGTTTTTGCAATTTTGATCTATTTTAAGTACAAGTACAAACATTCTCCTATAAGTCTGTACATCTATTTTAGTTATGTTTAAACTATACACCTATTTTACTTATGTTTTTATTTTTCTTAGGTAAATACTTATGAGTGGAATTGCTAGGTCACAGGGTATGTATGGGATGGACAGTGTAAGAAATAGTATGACAATAAGTTGGGCATGGTGGCTTATCCCTCTTATCCCAACATTTGGGAGGCTAATACAAGAAGTTCACTGGAGAAGGCCAGGAGTCTGAGACTAACCTGGGCAACACAGTGAGACCCCATCTGTATAAAAAATAAAAATAAGATAAAAATTTTTTAAAAACTGAAAATATTTGTTTTCTAAGGGATTGTGTTATTTTGCATTCCAACTAACAAAGTATGAGTTTATGTTGCTCCACATTCTCGTCAATACTTGGTATTGTCAAACTTAAAATTTTACCAGGAGAAATAAATTTCTGTTGTTTATAAGCTATGTGGTTTATGGTATTTTGTTACAGTAACCTAAATTGACTGAGACTGTGTTGTTTTTTGTTTCTTTTCTACCCTAAGACAGCAAGGACATTCTTCAGTGTTTTCTTTTAAAAGCTTTATACTTTTAGTTTTTATGTTTATTTTTATGATTCTTATAAATTTTTTTTCAAAGTTTTGAGGTAGGTTATTTTTTCAAATAGATACTTTATTATCCCAGCATTATTTGTTGAAAAGATTTTCTTTTCCCCATTGAATTGCTTTTATCCCTTTGTTGAAAATTGGGTGACTGAATATGGATGGGTCTATTTCTGGACTTACTATTCTGTCCAATCGGTCTTCTTGTCTGTCATTGTGTTAATACCACATTTTATGGACCACTGAAGCTTTACAGTGAATTTTAAAATCAAGTAGCTATAAATATTCTTCTTTTCAAAATCCTTTGGATATTTTAGGTCCCTTGCATTTTCAAATACATTTTAGGGTCAACTTGTTAATTTCTACAAAGAAAGACTCCTGAAATTTTGAGTGAGATTACGTTGAACCTTTCAACTTATTTGGGAAGAATTTGCGTTATAATTCTTCCAATACATGAGCATAGATCATTTGTTTAACTCTTTAACAGCATTCAGAAATATTATCTATTTTTTACAGTTGAAGCTGTGTACATATTTTTGATAAATTATCCCCAGAAGTGTTATGTTTCTTATATTATTGTAAATCTATTATTTTTAAATGTTATTTTTCACTGTCTGCTGTTAGTATATAGAAATACAATTGATTTTATGTATTGACCATTTCTTCTTGAATTTGATAAGTTGAGTTAGTAGTTCTGATAATTTCTTTATTGATTAATTATGATTTTATGCATAAAACACAATTTTTGAATATTTTAATGTGTTTTATTTCTTCTACTTGCCTTTTGACCCTGGGCTGAACATCCAGTACAATGGTTAGTAGAAGTATTAAATACACATGTCCTTGCCATGTTACCATGTTAGGAAAATCATTCAGCATTTCCCCAGTAAGTATGATGCTAATTGTAGGTTTTTCATACATACCTTTTTATTAGATTGAGCAATTTTTTCCTTCTCTTCTTAGTCTGCTGAGATGGTTTTTTAAAATCATGAATGTATTTTAATTTTTATCAAATATTTGCTCATGCATTGAGGTGGTCATGTTTTTTTCCTTTATTCTATTGATAAAGTGAATTATATTAATTTTCAAATTTTAATTTTAATACTGAGATAAACCTCACTTGGTCATAATGTATAAACTTTTTTTTTTTTTTTTTTTTTTTTTTTTTTTTTTTTTTTTTTTTTTGAGACGGAGTCTCGCTGTCTCCCAGGCTGGAGTACAGTGGCCCCATCTCAGCTCGCTGCAAGCTCCGCCTCCTGGGTTCACGCCATTTTCCTGCCTCAGCCTCCCGAGTAGCTGGGACTACAGGTGCCCGCCACCACGTCCGGCTAATTTTTTGTATTTTTAGTAGAGATGGGATTTCACCGTGTTAGCCAGGATGGTCTCAATCTCCTGACCTCGTGATCCACCCACCTGGGCCTCCCAAAGTGCTGAGATTACAGGTGTGAGTCACCGTGCCCAGGCATAGTGTATAAACTTTTGATTTATTGTACAGGCAGAGTAAAACTTCAAGGATGGCCCCATCCTAATATTTAAAACCTGTAAAACTTTATATGGTAAAAGGGACTTTACATATATGATTGATTATATTACGGATTTTGAGATAGGAAGGTTATTCTGGATTATCTGAGTGGACCCAGTATAAACAAAGGGCCCTTATAAGAGGGATGTAGGAGGATCAAATTCAGAGAGGAGACGTGACCAAGGATACGGAAATCGGTGTGATGGAGGGTACCACAATTCAAGGAATACAGGCAGGCGCTAGAAGCTAGAAAATAGAAGAAAATGAATTGTCTTTTGCAGCCTCTAAAAAGAATGCAATTTTGCTGAAAACCCGCTTTGAATTTCTGAACTCCAAAACTGTAAGATAATATTAAATTTATACTATTTTAAGTTACTGAGATTTTAGCATTTTATTATAATTTTTGCAATTATACCCATACTCACAAGGGATATTGTTCTGTACACTTTTTTTTAGGTTTTAGTATTAAGGTTATGATGACTCACTAAGCAAATTTGGAATGTTTTTTCTTTTTTTACCTGAAAAAGTTGGTATAAGATTGGTATTATTTCTTTCTTCAATGTTTGCTAAAGTCTGTTTTGGCCTGGATTTCACTTTGTTGGAAGATTTTAAAAAATAATTTATTCAATATAGTGTTTTTCAACTTTATCAGCTTTAGAGCTCAATAAAACACAGATCAATAAGCTTCGCTCCTAAAATTTCTGATTCAGTAGATCTGGGTTAGGGCCTGAGAATTCGTCTTTCTGCCATATTCTCAGGTGATGCTGCTGCTGCTAATCGAGCAATAATATTTTAAGAACCACTGCTTTACAAATACAGGAATTTTTAGTAAATTATATTTTTCAAAGTTCTTTCACGATAGTTGTCTAATGTATTGGCTAAAGTAGCTGGAAATGTGTCCTTATTACTTTTAATAGAATCCATACTGATATCATATTTAAATTCTTGATACTGATAGCTTGCATTTCTTCCATATGTCCTTAGTTTTTCTAGTTCATTATCGATTTTATTGTTCTATTAAAAGAGTCAACTTCTAGCCTTGTTGATTTTCTCTATTTTTCTCAGGTTTCTCTTACATTGATCTCTGCTCTTATCATCGTTATTTCATCTTGTACTTAATTCGGATTTTCTTTACTTTTTTTTTTTTTTTTCATCTTAAGATGTAAACCTATTCACTTCAGACCTTTCCTCTTTTCTAACATAAATGTTTAAAGCTATATATTTCCCTTAAGCACTAATTTATCGGCATCACTCAAATCTTGATACGTTGTATTTTCATTATCGTTATGTTAGAAATAATATTTGATACATGTTTCTTAGTCTGTTTCTGCTGTTCTAACAAAATAGCATAAACTGGGTAATTTATAAACAACAGAAATGTATTTCTTATAATACTGAAGCCTGGAAAGTCTAAAATCAAGGTGCTAGCAGGTTCAGTGTCTAGTGAGGTTTCAGTCTATGCTTCGCAAATGACACCTTGTTGCTGTGTCACCTGGAAGTGACAAACTCTGTCTTCACATGGTGAAAGGGATGGAAGGGTAAATGGGTCCTAGCTAGTTCCCTCCAGCTTTTTAAAAAATCTCACATTCCCACTCACGAGGGCTTCACCCTCATGATTTAATCATCTCCTGAGGGCACCACTTCTTAATACTGTTGCATTGGGAGTTAAGTTTTAGTATTTCAGAGAGAACACAAACATTCAAACCGTAGCACATGTGTTATTTAGAAAGGCTTTGTTTAATTTGCAAATATTTTGACTTCTTCTGTCTATTGTACTTTTATTGATTTCTACTTTAACTGGATTGTCAGCGAACAAATCAAGTAAAATTTCAATCTTTAAAATTGATTGGGAGTATTGTGTTACAGCATATAGTTTATCTTGAATGTTGCATGTACACTTGAAAAAATATGTATTTTACATCTATATTTAATGTGCTACATATGTCATTTATAGCAAGGTAATGTTCAGATATTCTATATCATTACTAATGTTTTGTTTATTTGATGAATCCGTGAGAGAGGGCATTAAAATGTCCATATTTGTGAATTTATCTATTGGTCTTTTATATTCTTTTAGTTTGTTTGTCATATGTATTTGGAAACTGCATTAATTATGTATATATTCATGACTGCTGCATCTTATGAATTTGCCTCATTATTCTTAGATCTCTTTTTATCTTTGCTGACGCTCCTTGCAGCAAAGTGTCATTTATTTGTTATTAATATGGCAGCCCCAGCTTTCTTATACTTACTGTTCACATGGTATATCATTTTCACACTTTTACTTTCAACCTATACCCGGCATTATATTTAAAACACATCTATATCACACAGCATATACTTAGGTTTTGTTATTCGATCCAGTATAGAAATCTGTTTTTTAATTGTTGCGTTTAATCCACTTACATGTAAAACATTTATTGATTTTATTGGGTTTACCATTTGCTCTCTCTCTTTCTTTCTTTGTTTCTCTCACTCACTAATTTTTCCTCTGTTCCTGCTACTGTGTATTCTATTGAGTTAAATACTTTCTCTTCAGTGCTCCATATTCTTTCATTTACTTTAACTATGCCTCTTTATATTACATATAGTTATAATATAAATATAATTAAATATATAATATAGTTTTAATATAAATATAACTATATATATTTATAACAAATATAACTAAATACATATTACAATATAACTATATTACATATAGTAATATTATAATAATACATAACTTATATATAATATAAATATATCACATTTTTATGTTTAGTTATATGCATATTACTATATAATATATAGTAAGTTTTATTTATATTATAATGTATTATATCATATATAGTATATATAATATAAATAGGTATTTATATTATAAATATATAATGTATATAGTTATAAATATATAATATAAAGAGGCATAGCTAAAATATAACTAAACATATATATATTTATAATATAAATATAAATATATAAAAATATATATATTTTGTGTTCCCTCTAGGGATTGTAATATTCTCAATTTGTCACAGTCTAATTGAAAGTTAATATTGTATTACTTCAGGTAAGATATAAGAATCCAACAGTATAGTTTCATATACAGTCTAAACTGTGCTATTTTTATCACATATGTTATATCTACATACACTATAAACTTTACAATATAGTGGTATATATGTGTTTGTCCACTTGTTATGTCTTGTAAAAGAAATTAAATAAATCTATGTCTATATCTGTATCTATAGACATACTCTTTTATTTTTACTAACATATTTGTCATTTCTGATTTCTTTGTTCCTATAAATTCAAATTGGTATGTAGCATTATTTCCATTCACCCAGAACAAACTTTAACATTTCTCTCAGTGCAGGTCAGCTAGCAACAAATTACCTCAGTTTTATCTGAAATGTCTTTATTTATTCATCTGAAAGTGTCCTTACTTGAGCTCCTTTTTTAAAGACAATTTTTGCTGCACAAAAAATTCTAGGATGGCCACATTTTATGTCAACACAATTAATATATATATATTTTATTATAGTCTGGATTATATTTTTTCATTTAATCAGCTGTCACATTTATCTATGTGTAATGTGTACTTATTTGTATGTTTGCTTTGAAGGATTTTCATTTATATTTAACCTTAATAGTTTAATTCTGTTGCACTTAACTATGATGTTCTTTGATTACCCTGCTTGAGGCTTGCTGAGCTACTTGATTCACAAGTTTATGTTTTCACTGCATTTGAGAAGATTTGAGCCATTTTTTTCCCAAATATTTCTGCCCTTTATACTCTTTTCCTTCTCATATAAACCCCAATTTTCCTTAAAATAGACTGCTTTATATTATGCCCTCAGTGACTGAAACTCTCATCATTTATTTTCAATCATTGTCTCATTGGTTTTCAAGTTGGATAATTTCTATTGAGCCATCTTTTTAAGTTCATTTATTTTCTTCTGTTGTCACTTTCCATCTGCTGTTAGGCTTATATAGTAATTTTTTTTTTTTTTTTTTTTTTTTTTTTTTTTTTTTGAGACAACCTTTCACGCTGTCACCCAGGCTGGAGTGTAGTGGTGTGATCTCAGCTCACTGCAACTTTTGATTCCCGAGTTCAAGTGTTTCTCCTGCCTCAGCCTCCCCAGTAGCTCGCATTACAGGCATTGCCACCACACCAGGCTGATTTTTGTATTTTGAGTAGAGATGGGGTTTCACCATGTTGGCCAGGCTGATCTCCAACTCTTGACCTCAGGTCATCTGCCTACCTTGGCCTCCCAAAGTGCTGGGATTATAGGCATAAGCCACTGCACCTGGCCATAAATTTTTCATTTCAGATATTGTACTGGAAAAATTCTAGAATTTAAAATTTATTATATAATTTTATGTTCTTGTTGAAATGTCCCATCTGTTCATTCATTATGATTATATTTTTCTTAAGTTTTTAAACATATTTAAATAGCTACATTAAAGCTTTTGTCTGCAAACTACAATATCTGACTCATCTCATGATTATTTTTAATTTCCTTATTTTCTCTTGAATGTGAGTCACATGTTTTTTGGTTTCTTAGTGTGTTTTATAATTTTTGAGGGTTTGTTGGACATTGTTGATGAAAGATTGCAGAGAATATGAATTGTGCTATCTCTTTTTAAAATTTGTTCTTGTAGGCAGTAACACCACTAGCAGCTTATTTTTTTCTGGTTGTCTGGCTTGTTCTTATTCTTTGATTGGATGGATCTATTACTGTTTTGAATTTAGTCCTAGTGGAGATCCTTATTCTAGGACATGATTTTTTCCTAAAGGTTGGCATTCACTGGTCTCAACTGAATGTCTGAGATGCTCATTGAAGTCTCTCACCTACAGGTAGACTGGAACATAGATGTCTTCCAGAACTGCTTGACCTCTGGTATCTCTAGTTTTATTTGTGTATATGCACCCTTCCTTCAGGAAAGCACCCACAGTGATTACTCCATGAAGTGTTCTGGGACATGCACTCTTGTCTTCTTAAATAGGCTTGTCTGCAAATTCCATTCACCTCAGCAAAACTGGAACTCCTATCTTGGATACTTTATCTTATCAATTCCTGTGCTCAGCTTGGGCTTCATTTCCCTGCTTCTTTGCAGAAAAGTACCCCCAGGCAGAAGGTCAGGGTGATCAAGGAACAATCAAGCGATTGCTGTTTTTATGTTTTTCTTCTTCCAAGTATAATAATCCTATGCTGTTTGTTATTTGAAACAACAGTGCTTGACTTCATATATTTTTCCAGTTTTATAATTTTTTGCTTCTCATAGTAGAGAAAATTCAGTATTCACTGTTCTGTTGGTTGAAAGTAGAATTTAAGTAAGAATTTTTAAGCAATTTATGAAAAGGGGCACTGATCATTTGGTAATATAAAAGCGATGTCTTTGGATGTAACATATTTTAAATATATGTCTAGTGACAAGAGAACACTAAACATCACTAATTTCAACGTAAGCAGATTAAGGAATAAAAGGAATAATTTACTACAACTCTGATTCATTGAAGTGAAATTTAAAAGTACTCAACTAAAACTTTCCTTGATGTTTTTCTTTCTTTCTTTATTAGTTAGGAGCTACACAGCTATTGCATGTGGTTCAGTTTAAGTAGGGTAGGAAACGCTATCATACATTTTGTTTCATTTAGCCAGCAGCATGTTTCAAGCAGAAAAGGTGCATAATGTCACTTGTCTACACAGAATCACTTGGATTATATGTATGCAAAAAGAGTTCCTCAGGTTTATATTACTGTTATAAACTTTGATTTATTCAGTGATATTAGTGCTTAAGAACTAATGCATTCCATTTGCAAAATACTGCCATTTAAACCTTCAAATGGATATTCCATGTATCCATCAAACCATTAGTGATGTTATTCTCCTTTACCACTTTTGCATGTGGGCTTCAACCCTTCAAATACGTGCCATTTGAATTACATTAGAATACTTATGGGTGGGTTATTAAAATTTATTCTCTTTTTTAATAGGTAGTGTGTTAGCTTAGATTTATTTATAAATAATAATTGTAAATCCTTTGTTGGATTAATTTATTTCTAATTGGTAAATTATAATTACTAACCTTTTTAAATAAAGAAAACTAAAGATGCAGTATGATTAATCACTTAACTGATGTCTTCTGTGGAACTCAGAAGGCGATTTTAATACTTTGCTCTTAGGATATGTGGATAAAATATTAGCAATTGTGGGGACTCATGGTCTTTTGAATGAATGATACATGAAGATTAGATTCCCTTACTGGTTTTGATGTCTATCAAAAGGACACTGAAAAAAAAAAAAAAGATAAGTTACAGCTTTTTGTCTACTGCCTCCTGTTTAAGTCATACTGTATCAGCTCTTGTAGTATTTCATTCCTTGAAGTGTGTGTGAAGAACATTGCTGTTGATAATAACTTATAGTGCTGACATTTGTGAATAGATAAATTAGAGTAGATTTAAGGTTATTCCTATAATCACACTTTTAGTCATTTGCATTCCCACATGAATTCGTAAATTGTAAAGAAGGAAAAAATTATAGCTTGTGACCCAAGATTATCCATAATTCCCAGACTATCTTACATGTACAGCTGTACAAGAGCACATCCCATGTGTGCCATCAATTATGTGTCTCAGCAGATAAGTAAGTATTTAAGAAGAAATGTTCTATGGTGTGATTTTTGTACCGAGGAATAACCTTATTTACTTTTGGATCCCTAGGGCTTGACACATGGTCATTTAGTTAGTTTTTTCTACAAATGATTGTACATAAATCAGTTAATATAAATGCATTGAGAACTGCTGACTTTGTATTAGATGGTAATTGTTTTATGTATTTTCTTGATTTATAGCCTAAAAATAATCTGGATCACAAAGAAATATTCCAAATTGACCTCTGTCTTGAAACGTAACTACCCATGTTTCCCTGATACTGACTAATTTTACAATAAAATAGTTTTTGCAGAATCTTGTACATCTACAGCTCAATGCATACATACCCAATAGGGTGCTCAGCAGCAATTATTAGCCATCTGCTAAAAATGACTAACTGGATATATCACATCATCAATATCCTGATGGCACAAGTGACAGACACACTAATATCTATAAAACATGCTTTTCGAAAATGCAAAACCTGAGATAATGATGAGACAAGGATTGTTGATTTTTAATAAGTCTTTGTATAGAAGCTCTTGTTTAAAAAAATCTATTGCAATCTGTAAAATGACTGATTGTTTTTGGTCATCTAGCAAATGGCACAAGTGTTTTGGTAACTTTAGAAGAAAGTTGAAACAAACTTTGTTTATATACCCACCATAAATCTGAACTGTATGGTTATGATTTCATAAAAAATACCATTTTCTTAATGATTTCAATATTTTACAGGCTGCACATGGATTACAGACACTTAATTGGTAATTTGTCTTAACTAACACATTTATCTGAGTGTCTTCCTGTTGCTATAAAGGCATAGCTGAGGCTGGGTAATTTATAAAAAAAAAAGAGGTTTATTTTCTCATAGTCCTGCAGGATGTTCAAGGAGCATGGCTCCAGATTCTGCTTCTGATGAGGGCCTCAAGCTGCTTTCATTCATGGTGAAAGGGAAGCCAGCATTTGAAGAGATTACATGGCAAGAGAGAAAGCAAGAAAGACAGGGAAGGTGCCAGGCTCCTTTCAAAAACCAGCTATTAGGGGAACTCTTATGGGAATGAATCTAACGAGAACTCACTCACTCCCTACACCCTCCAGGCCATTAATCTGTTCATGAAGGATCCACTGCTATGACCCCAACACCTCCCCTTAGGCCCCACTACCAACATTGGGGATCAAGTTTCAACATGAGGCTTGGAGATTGCAAACATGTAACCTGTAACACTGCTTTCAATTTATTTGCATGAAACTTGTGTTTAATTTTGAATATTTGTTGTTACAAATGTGATTCACTATATCTCCAGCTTACAAAAAGGACTCAATTTCTCAAAGGTAAATAATTGGTTTGAAAAATAATGCTGAATTTTTCAGTGGCAATAAAACAGTCTGTAAAACTTTGACCATATGCCAAATCGTGCATTTGGTAGAGAGGCTTCCCTAATTTTTGTGTATATATCTTTGAGAAGTTAGAAGAATGGAGCCCTTGAATTTACTCACTTGAAGTTTTAGATGAGTCATCACCATGATATTCTTAGAAGTCTTTCAAGAAAGCTGGGGTTGAGAGGGAAGAGTGGCCACTGAAAACAGGGCAGAGGATAATAAAGAGTAGTCACTGGAGAAAACTGAGAGTCTCCGGAGAATTTAGAAAGGAATCAATTTAGAAAGGTGACCTGTTGTGATGCTATAGAAAGAGTAAGGACTCTCTATTGCTGAGTTATGAAGAGGGCATGGAATGAACAGGTGAGAACATCTTTGTTAATGTTTCAGAGAATCATGGATTTAGGACAGTCATAAATAAAATTTTTGAAGTCATATGGAAAAGAAATTTTGAAAATAACCAAAGAGTAGAATGGCAATTCAGTATGCTAATCACATTTTGTCCAAGGGTTTCTTCTCATTTCATAAAGACTTTATTTTGGGAATTAAATTTTCATAACAAACTTTATTTTAAAGGTTAAAAAAATAATTTTTCAGAATTTGACTCTTTTAGTTCCAAAATTAAAAATGGAAAGGACATTAAAATTTTTTTAGATCAAAGACTAGTTCAATTTCTCATATTCAAACATACCAATTTCTAGGCAGTGTAACTAAATCTCTGAAATTTATCCAGAAAAAGATTTACACCAGACTAAATTTGGCCTCCTTTTCAAGTTCTGTCATTCAATGTAGAGTAAAAATTGTGCAATATGTGTTTTGTTGTGAAAAGTCACATTTATTCTAAGTAATTTCTGTTTGAGTGGAAACATTACTTAAAATAGTTTGCCATATAAATCCTTTATAATTGTTAATGATCAGTTAAAACAGAAAGATTTTACATGTAACTGGAAAGAGTATGCCTGCTAGAAATAGTTCAGAGGTAAAAGAAAGGCACATTTCTTCAATAAAACATCCCACAATTTGTTGCTTTTTACTGCTAAGACTTGGTCTTTTCAAAGATTAAGAGACAATATGATTCACTTGAAAAAGCTTTGGTCTAGTAATTAGGAAATAGGTTCAATAAAAAGCTTCGACATCCACTAGCTAATTTCCTTGGGCAATTCATTCACTCTTTCTGGGTCTTCATCTTCTAAAACAGAGATACTAAGGTGGAATAAACATGTAAGATGATGATTGATGACCCTAAGGATATTTCTATAAAAATACATTGGCATTAGGCCTGGCATGGAGAGAGGGGTAAAATGAGAGATTTCCTTACCCCTTTTTTGAAACTTTGCATATTTGGGGGACCTTACAGGAGTCAAAGATGAAAGATCCAGGTCAGAGGAGCAATGATTTGTATAGTTAGTTTCCCTCTAATTCCAGTTTAATGAAGAGAAAGACTGTTAGGAGGAGCCACTTCCTTTTCCAGAACAGGGCAATTAGAAAGGAAATGAAGGGACCTATAGGTCTGCACAGCCTTGTCAGAAATTGTAAATCTATAAATGATACCGATGGCTTTAGTTTGTGACTTGGGAGCTGTTATACTCAACCCATGCAGATATGCCCACGCTGAACAGAGGGTGACGAACATATGTTTGCTCCTTTTTCCTATCTGGATTTTTTCCAAGACTTATTACTTCGGGATGTTGGGTCAGTTTTGTAGAGTTCAATGATTATACAACCCTCCAGGAATTATAAACATTTAAAAGTCCTTAAAGTCTTAGTGCCAACAAATGTATCTGCAAATTTTCCTTCTGCCTCCAAACTGAACAGCTTTTCTGTAGGAAAAAATATATTTCTCTTGACTCATCTGACTTTGATTTACTCTTTCACTATCTGTTCGCTGTTTTTCAAAGTGTTTGGAAAAATAGCCTGAAATTGACATTTACACAAGTCTTTTAATTTGGCATTCTGCCAAATTCAATTTAATAATCAGTTCCCCTTGTTCTCTCTGCAGCATTTGGCACTAATTATCTTTTCTCTCTTGAAATTTGTTTCTTTTCACTTCCAACATATTGTGCCTCCTTTTGTTCTTCAACCTGTTTGAAGCTTCTAGTCTCTTTCTTGTTTATTAAATCTTGGTTGTTCTCATGTTCCCTACATTTATTTGTGTGTTTTCTCAGCTATAACCTCTTTTGTGGTGTTGCAGCTATAACTTCTCTAAAAATGACAGCTAAGTATATGTATCAAGTTTTCTTAGGGTGAGTGATTATTGAATACTTAAAAATTAAAGAAATATATTTTGAAAGTGATTTGAAACTTCACTGGGGAGTTATTGCCTACCATAAACTTGACCTGAAAGTATCAACATTTTACTTTAAAATTTCAGAGCATCTTCTTTATGACCAGTGTGGTTTTGTTCCACAGCACAGAAATGTCCTTACTCATAGTGTTATACTAAATTGTTTTCTGATTATTAAAGTAATAAATGGTATAAAAACATGAAAACATAAAGATTAAAATAAGAACAATTATAAAATCAGATGATATTGAAAATTTGACTCTCAGGCATTTTACTAAAAACTTTGTATGCATTGTGTAATTTATTTCTTAAATACTGCAAAAGATATATTAGTATTAATATCAATTTATTTTTGGAAAGCTAAGGGACAACGCTTGCTTCAGTTCACACAGCTGTTTAGAGGTAGATATGGGATACAAACATGGGTTGATCTGACTTCAGAGTCCAACTTCTTGGTCACTTCCTTGTCTTCCTTAGGGATAACAATTATAAAAAATATGCAGCTGTTTTTCCAGCCTCTCTTCTACATGCTATGTCATTGTCTCTCTTTAACAAAAGTTCCTTCCTCTGGGTATATAAGAAAAAAAAAGCGGGTTGTTTTATAACCATTTTTGGCTCATTGCAATGGCTCATGCACATCCGTGCTGCTCCTAACTTCACTGTGGCCTGGCTCTTCCTTCATGGTGGCTGTCGTAACCCCTACTGCCCATGCAAGGCAGTGCTTTCAATACAAGGCCCTCCCTTCCCTCTCCATGGGCCTTGGGAGATGAAATTGACATGAGGCAGCCACATTTCTCTTTTCTGTTTCATTCCTTTACTCCCATGTTACCATTACTAAAGAATGGAAAGGCATGTTAAGTTTTACTGAGGAGCTGGAGATAATTAAAGGAAACATTATACATTTAAAACTGCTAAATATGACTGTTTCCTTATTCTAATGTCAAGCCACAGGAAGGTTAAACCCCATTCAGAGCCATTTTCTTGTTGACTCAACTCAGTTTCTAGCCATGCTGCTCTATAGGTAGGCCTTTCCTCCTCTTAAAGAGGACCTTCTTCCTGGAAACTCTGTTTGAATCTCTACCCCTCCCCATTTTGGGAAACCCTACCTTTTACCCACAGAAATGTGGGCATATGACCTGGCCTCTTTTCCCAATTTATGCCTGCCACCTAGGTTATCTGGGAGAATCAGTACATACCTGAGAGTATGTACCCTAAGTATTACTTATTCAGTGTAAATAATACTATAGGAAACTTCAGCAGGACAGGTCGAGCTAGACTTTTGTACTTCAAGTACAACAAAATAGTCTAGTTATAGAGTTTGACATTCTAATCCCAAGTTTGTTCTGTGCTATTGTTTTAATAATGCACCACAAAGATCATGTGTTGGAAAGTTCATCCCCAGTACAATTTTGTTGAGATGTTGGGCCATCAAGATGTGAATAGGTCATTAGGACTCTACCCTCATGAACAAATTAATGCTGTTATTGCAAGAGTGGGTTTGTTGTCACCAGAGTGGGTTCCTGATAAAAGGATGAGTTCCCTTCCCCACCCACCTCTCATACACTCTCTTGCCCTTCTGTCTTCCACCTTCTATCTTGTCCTTATGTCACCATGGGACGACACAGCAAGAAGGCTGTCAGCAAGATGCCAGCCATTTGGCCTTGGATTTTCCAGGCTCCAGAACTGTAAGAAATAAATGTTCATTCCTTATAAATTAACCAGTCTTACTTATTCTGCTATAGCAGTAGTAAACAGACTAAGACAGCCCCCAAGTGCTCTCCCTACATATCTGTTCACTCCTTGTAGTCTTTGAATGAGTAACTATTGAATAAAATATAGGCATTCACATATACCTCCCACAGATAAGCATTAAATATTAGAAACAGCACAGTGTAACTCCATTCAACATTTTTCTTCACTTGTTGTGAAGAATCTTTATATACGAGAAGAGGCCAGTATAGAATTGCTGTGAGCAATAGCAAAAAAAGGAGTATAAAGACTCGGCACAAGGAGGAACTACTTATGCTTAAATTCTTATGTAGAACTTGATATTGTTAACAATAGAAAAATCTTCTACCATCTAATTAGAGAACTATGAAATAAAGAATAATGATGCCATAGTAATTCTTTGGGAATAAATTATTTCTTATGACTTTTCTTCTTTTGTAATATTCTCTGAATGATTACTGGTATTGACTTTTATTTAAAGTTATAAATTTCATCATATAAAATATATATTTTACAATTTCTAGTTTCAGATGATTATTAAAAAATATTTAATTTTTTTAACTGTTTTGGAAGTAAGATAAATTCCTATTGACACTGATTAATTTAGTGAGGAGAAATGATTTGATGAGCCAGTATAAATAGAAAGGAAGTTGTCATTAAAGGCAGGGGAGATGTATTACCATTTTTTTCAAGGAAAAAGCCCTGTCACATCATTTTAACGTGATTCTTCCTTTCTTCATCATATTCTACATCTTATGATTATTTCTAGTAATGTTTAATTTATTTTAACTTAGGTTTCTTGAGGTCAGAGACAGAAATAATGTGCTGCATTTTTGAGGTATTTGGTAAATATTTGGCTCTTCATTAACTTTTTTATTACTCACCAGGTTGTGCTGGAGGCAATTAGAGTGTTAAAAGACAAATGATATCTATATTAAAATAAATGAAAAAGAAATAGATGAAATTAATTAAATTATATTATTTTAATTATCTATTTCTTATACCCAAAATATTATTCCAAATGTAATCAATACAAAATTGTTATATTTACATTTCTTTGTTTATACTGAGGCTTCAAAATCCAGTGTTATTTTACAGTTAAAGCGCATGTTAGTTTGGACTAACACGCTGAGACAAAGGATTCAGGTAGAGTTGGTAGAGGCTAAAGGGAATGAAGAAGACACTCAGGATCTGTGCTGTCCAGTGCAATAGTCCTTAGCCACATGTACCTATGAGCACTTGAGATATGTTTAGTTCAAGTTGTTAATGGCTACTGAGATATGGTCAAATCAATTATATTTTGAAATAGTGTTTTGTGTATAAGAAATAATTTTTAAACCAAATAATAAATACATTAATTAATGTCACCCATTTATTTTAGCTTGTTTTAATATGGCTACTAGAATATTTTAAAATTTGAAATTTAAAATTGTGTGGCTTGCATTTGTGGCTCATATGGTATTTCTGTTGGGCAATGCTGCTCTGTATTTTTTTTCTAGAGTTGATCTTATAGAAAAAAGACTCTTACTTTAAAAAACAGCTTATACATATTGAAAAACTTGCATCTTAACAATGACAAATATTTTCTCCCTCTAAATTTACTCAGTCTTATTCATTGAACTAAGAAATGCTTATTTCTTGGCTTTTAGGTCAAAGATAGGCACCAACTGGTCTTGTATGTCTCCGTAACAGGGGAAATAGTAGTTAATAGGATCAGAGAAAAGCCTCCCAATTAATGTGACTCTAAAACAGTTCACACAACACAAATATTCTTCAGGAAAAATGTTTTTAGCCTGCATACTGATACAAGAACATTTAAAATGTTATCCTCTTAAAAATGTTTTGTTTCTTAATAGTTTAAAAATGTATTTGTTGATCTACTTTGTTTTTTTATTTTTTAATTTTGTTTTTCCAGCACATATAAAATTATATTTCCAATATACTCTAGTATCTTGTATGCAGTAGCACTATGTCAAAAAAAAAAAAAAGTGTATGCCTTCATTTAAAAATATTTTATTGCTAAAAATGCCAATGCTCACCTGAGCCTTCAGTGAGTCATCACCTTTTTACCAATGGAGGGGTTTTGCCTTGATGTTGATGGCTGCTGCCAATGGAGGGGTTTTGCCTTGATGTTGATGGCTGCTGCAAATGGAGGAGTTTTGCCTTGATGTTGATCAGGGTGGCGGTTACTGAAGTTTAGGAGGGCTGTGGCATTTTCTTAAAATAAGACAACAATTAAGTTTGTCATATTTATTGACCATTTCTTTTATAAAAGATTTCTCTGTAGCATCTTATAAAAGATTTCTCTATAGCACGAGATGCTATTTGATAGCATCTTACGCACAGTAGAACTTCTATCAAAATTGGAGGCAATCCTCTCAAATCCTACCACTGCTTTATCAACTAATTTTATGTAATCTTCTAAATTATTTGTTGTCATTTCAACAATGTTCACAGCATCATTACCAGGAGTAGACTGATTTCAAGAAACTACTTTCTTTGCTCACCCATAAGAAGCAACTCCACATCTATTACAGTTTAATCATGAGATTGTAGCAATTCAGTCACATCTTCAGGCCTTACTTATTTTTGGGGGGGGTCATTTATATTTTAAGTTCTAGGGTACATGTGTACAATGTGCAGGTTTGTTACATATGTATACATGTGCCATGTTGGTGTGCTGGACCCGTTAACTCGTCATTTACATTAGGTATATCTCCTAATGCTATCCCTCTTCCCTCCCCTCCCCCACCCCATGACAGGCCCTGGTGTGTGATGTTCCCCTTCCTGTGTCCAAGTGTTCTCATTGTTCAATTCCTACCTATGAGTGAGAACATGCGGTGTTTGGTTTTCTGTTCTTGCGATAGTTTGCTCAGAATTATGGTTTCCAGCTGCATCCATGTCCCTACAAAGGACATGAACTCATCCTTTTTTATGGCTGCATAGTATTCCATGGTGTATATGTGCCACATTTTCTTAATCCAGTCTGTCATGGATGAACATTTGGGTTGGTTCCAAGTCTTTGCTATTGTGAATAGTGCCACAATAAACATACGTGTGCATGTGTCTTTATAGCAGCATGATTTATAATCCTTTGGGTACATACCCAGTAATGGGATGGCTGGGTCAAATGGTATTTCTAGTTCTAGATCCTTGAGGAGTTGCCACACTGTCTTCCACAATGATTGAACTAGTTTACAGTCCCACCAAGAGTGTAAAAGTGTTCCTATTTCTCCACATCGTCTCCAGCATCTGTTGTTTCCTGACTTTTTAATGATCACCATTTTTGCAATCTACTCATCTGACAAAGGGCTGATATCCAGAACCTACAAAGAACTCAAACAAATTTACAAGAAAAAAACAACCCCATCAAAAAGTGGGCGAAGGATACGAACAGACACTTCTCAAAAGAAGACATTTATGCAGCCAACAGACACATGAAAAAATGCTCATCTACTTTGTTTTTTAAAGACTGACTTTCAGTTTTATTTTTAAAACCAGTTGACATACTAAATCATGCTGCAGAACACATGGTCACCACTGTAAACTTGAACTCTTCATTTTCCTGACTCACTATGGTGGTGCAAGAAAACTATTTTTGAATAACTAGCTGAAATGAATTTTATAAAGCCTATCTATGTTCTTCTGTGACATATCATTTAAACTATTTTCATGTTAGAGGGTCTTTCCTTCAATCAGTTTCTTCAGACATACCTCTCATAACCTTAAAGAATTTTAAACTATGGCTAAGGATAATTTATCGATTAGTTTCAGTGTTGAATTTCTGCTTTTATTTGACTAGATTAAAGTGCTATCATTCCTTTTGAATACTAAATAACTAATTTGCTAAACATGTTTTATCGATTTTCTTGCAATTAAGGTGTTTCATAAATACAATCAGATAATAATTGAGTTATAATTAAATCAATAAACAGAAACTTTATGTAAGGTATCAATGTGTTTCTTCTTTAACATACCTTTGTAGCCACAAAGTCCTTTCACTTGTTTTTAGACCTTAATTCCTATGATAAATAGTAATATTTCTCAACTAGAGAGATATCAGCACTTGGGGCACAACAAGTTATCATTTTGTGGTACTTTCTTGCACATTGCAGTGCTGTTAGCCTCTCCTGTCTCTACTCACTAAATGACAGTATCAAGTATCCAATCACCCTCCCCTTCAATCAGTAAGACAACTCCAACCCCCTATACCACCACCACCACACATTTCCCAATATCAGCTGGCCAGTGCCATTCCAATAAACAACCTTTCATGAAATTTGTGTCATTATTTCTCTCATGGCCTTTAATCTATAGTTTACCTGGTAGAATATTATTCATCATCATAAAACACTATACTTTACTATGAAATACTATGAAAATGCTGTGAAAAACTGTGTCTTTCACTTTACCTGTGGTTTGTTGCACACTTGCTAGGTGCCAGGCACTCTTCTAAGTGCTATACCTGCATAACTTGTTTATCCCTCATAGCAATGCTCTAACTTACTTACCACTGCTATCCTTGCTTGATAGACAAAAAACTGGAGGCAAAAGAAGTCAAGTAATTTGTCCAGTGTAACCAACTAGAAAGTAGCAGGGCCTCAGTTAAGTCAGGAAATCTGGATCCTGAGTCTGAGATTTTAAACACCCTCTTTTACTTATATATTATTAAAATTAAAAAGAAGAAAGAAAAGTCTGAGCCACTTTACCTTTCTTTTTTAATATTCTACTAGAAATTTTACTTACATGTACTCTTTAATATGGCACTCATATATCATGTTAACTTTTAATCTTACAGAACAGAGTGTGAAGCACAAAATTGATAGATATATCTCATTCCTAAAAATCAGAATCCAAATATTGTTATATTGTCCCTACTTCTCCACTCTAAATCCTGTACGAAGTCCCACTTATGGGTTTTTGGTGGGGGAAACACATTATAAGTAACATATCATAAATATATCTCTTTCCATACAATGTGGAAGAAAAAATGATCACTTTTTAAAGTTGCCATCCATAGTCAATGCAAAAATTACAGTCAGTGCAAAAATTGCAAGTCATTTTCTCATGTATTTGCTTTTTCTTTTCATTATTTTATATTGTAACACAAAGGCAATTCCGTATGCTCAAATATCTCTAAAGTGTAGTGTAATTTCAAATGACCTAGAACAGAACCTAATACATAATTGTATATAAAATATAACTACAGTTTGTGTTTTGTTAGACAAATTTACTAAACTTGCATTTGAACTTTACCATGTAAAGCAAAACATTTCTTTTGATATATGCAAGAATTTAAAATCTTTATTCATGAGGCTGGGCACAGTGGCTTACGCCTGTAATCCCCTCACTTTGGGAGGCCAAGGCGGGTGGATCACCTGAAGTCAGGAATTTGAGACCAGCCTGACCAACATGGTGAAACCCCATTTCTACTAAAATTACAAAAATTAGCCAGGCTTGGTGGCAGGTGCCTGTAATCCCAGCTACTTGGGAGGCTGAGGCAGAAGAATTTCTTGAACCTGGGAGATGGAGATTGCAGTGAGCCAAGATGGTGCCACTGCATTCCAGCCTGGGTGACAGAGCGAGGCTCTGTCTCCAAAAAAATAAATAAATAAAATAAAAGTAAAATCGGTATCCATGAATTTACTATCTGTATCAATGGAATTAAAATTAGGATATTTCTACCCAAGCAAGTACAGTAACTCTTTACAAAGTGTCCCTAGAAACCAGACAATGATAAGAATCTAAATAAATGACAAATTTTCTTTATTTTTCAAGAAACATAATTATGAAACTGTTTTTTATTTAATGTACATAGCTGCTATTTTATTAGTTGCATTGGATCATACCTACATGAACTACCATGTGAGAACTTTTCTTTGTAATTCGTACCTGGAAGAATTTCCTTTATCCTCAGATAATTGTACAATTCTTCCAGTTTGTTAATAAGAGTGATGTAATTTAACTTCTCCTTTTTACCCAGCTGACAGGAAGCACTGGGCAAAATGTACATTTATTCAAAGTGACTGTATTCATCTTAACTACATATTCCTTCACCAGGATATTCCATTTTTAAGGCACTTCAAAACATTTTTTAAAAAACCACACAAATAAATTCAATAATATATATTTACAGGGACCCAGCAGGATTTCTTACCAAAAAGAAAGAGAAAGGGAGAAAGTGTGGGGTGGGGGAGAGAAGGGAGGGATAGAGGAGGGAGGGAGGGAAGAAGGAAGGAAGGAAGGAAGGAAGGAAGGAAGGAAGGAAGGAAGGAAGGAAGGAAGGAAGGAAGGAAGGAAGGAAGGAAGGAAGGAAAAATGAATGGACTTTCCAAATACATTAACATCACTAAAATTTGGTGAGTTGCCTTTTACATTTGTGAAAAACACTTAATACATTAACTATGTTTTCTCCACCAATGTGTCAAACCAATAAATCTACCATTCCCTTCGCCCATTAACAGAGAAGAGTTCCTGTAGAAATGTGCACATCCAGTGTTAATGAAGAAAAACAGCTGACTTGTTCTTAACCGAAGGGAAAGCAATTATAATTTAGTTCAATGAATCAGCTAGTGTTACTCCCCACCTTCACCTCCATCAGCAACAAATCAAAATGTAATGCACGTTAAAGGCATAGCCACAAATTTGTTTTTGAATTTTGCATTGTTGAATCAAGCTCACTTTTAATAATATCTTCCTGTGAAATGACAGACTATGTTCTCTAGAATGATTTATAAGAATGATTAGGTCTCTATTGCAAAATCTCCCCAATGTTTAAATTACTGCCAACATTGAAATTACAGTAGAGCAGGTGGTGATATTACTTTAAAAAAAAGTATATGTGTGAGTCTAAAAAGAAATTTAAAATATTTCTACATTTAAAATATTTGCATTGGTTTTTCTTTCAGTTGTTTCAAAAGGTAGTTAGAATGCATGCCTCAGAAATATTATGTTCATAATAACAACGATGAGTTTTGTAGCCAATTAAAATACATGATCATACTAAAACAAATTCTCAACTTGAATGTGACACTGCATTAAAAACTCAATGCTCAGTTAACCAGAAAGTCTGATCAACCACACATCTTATTTCTACAGAATTCCACCTTTTTTCGCTTTTAATATTACATGAATTTCATTATGTTCCTTCTAGTAACTTCAGATAACTATAATGGGTTTTTCCAGTTTAAAAAATAATTTTCTAAAGGTTTAATGATTTTGATTCATGCTAATACAGATTCATTTGAAATTAGGTTGTTTTTATATAATTATGGTTTTAAATTTTCAAACATGTTTATGCGGCTGTGTCCTCTGACCATGCATACTCTTCCATAAACCTTACAGTAGACTAGATAACATTGTTACATACTTTAATAAAACCTGTTAACATTTCTCATATTTAAATTTACTTGTTCCATGATAGCTGTTATCCGTACACTCTAAATTTCTTAAGGGAAAGAACTATTTCTTTCAATTTACCTACCAATCTCCAACCCTATTATAGTAAATGGTACATAGTGGCTGTTAAGAAAGATTTATTGAAAAATTGAATTAAATGTGTTTAATGCATGAATTAATAAATGAAACTGTATTTTACAAGTAGTGAATTTAAAACTTTAATAATAAAAATGTGTGTGATAGGAATAGATTGCTTCTGGAAGAGTTTCTTAATCAGTTAGAAAATGTTTTTGTTTGCTAGAGAAGACATCTAGCTAAAACATCACGTTGAAAATGAGGCATATTTTGAAGTCCATGTATGATTTGGTACTGGAGTTTAAGTAAATTATATTTATAATAATATAATTTTAGCAATATATTTAATTACTAACTCCACTAATTACTAAAGCCTAGTCCTTTGATATTACTATTATGGATTTTATAATATTGTCATGTCACAGACATAGAACTATTGGAATAAACAACAGTGCCATAACATTTCAAGATGTCATAGTTCCATTCTTTCCTGAGAGATTTTTAGTCCCCTTGCATGTAAATATTTGTGAATTTTCTGAAGACTTTGTTTCTATTGTTACAGGATTCTTGGGGTGTTGTTGCTTCACCAGCCGGAAACCTCTGTGGCTAGTAGCATCTTTGCCCACGTTTTGCTTGGGCCCACTGGTTCCACTTGGCCTGGAAGGCTGTGACTGGCTCATGCTACTGGTCTGAATTCCATGCCTGCCAAGAGCAAGTGGAACAGTGAAAGGTGTATGAGTGAGTGGGTATGGGGCATGCTGACTGTGGTGGGGTGGACAGCTCCAAAAACCATCATGGGTGCCAGCTTTCTGCAAGGGTGTGGCTGGACCAGGCATCCCACAAGCAGCTTCCATAGCTGGGACTGAGGAACATAGTGGTACACAGAAGCTTAGAGATGCCAGGAACCACAGAACCCTGAAGAAGGTGTCACAGACCTGACTTGGGGAGCTCCTAGGTCTGGGCTCCCCAAAGGATCATAGCTCTTCTCTCCTTGTTGCCCACAATGTGGTAAGCAAGGGAAGGGGCATGTTTCAGCCCTGTTTGTGTTACAACTCTTTCAACCCTGCCATTTGGTGGGTGCTGCATTCTTGTCCCTCACCCAGGAAGAATGAGGTATGCAGACAAGTGAGGGGTGAGCAAGATGGACAGGAGCTTTATTGAGTGATAAGACAGCTCAGAGGATATTCACAGTGGGTAGCTCCTCTCTTTAGCCAGAGTGTCCTGATGAGCATTCAGGTTCTCAGCAGAGAAGAAACCCTGGAATGGGTAGCTTCTCTCCACAACTGGTCATTCTGTCATCTCAGCTCTTAGCAGAGAGGAGATTGGGGGTGGGTAGCTCCTCTGCAGCTGGCCATCTCATCATCTCCCTGAGTCTGACTGAGTCTGGGGTTTATATGGGCATCAGAGGAGAGGCCATTCATGCTGATGGTCCACGGGCAGCTATGCATAGGCCCAGAAAAAGCACTGTAAGTCCCTGCTCTCATCTGCGAGGCTAGCAGTCTGACCCTCAGGCTTTAGGAGTTCCCTAGCTTGAAAGTGGGGCTTTCAAGGGACCTCGCCCTTTCCACCCAGGAGCCTGTCTGCTTCCTGCTGCCATTCATGGCACCCAGGCTGTTCCCCCTTGGCCTGTCTCATTCTTATTGGCACCCAAGGTCCAGAGGGGACCAAGAAAGCAGGGGTCTGGTGTCAGTGCTGGCCTGAGTGTACACACACCCAGTTAGGTTGCAACAATGCCCTGGCTCAGCCTCAACTTTCCTCCAAGATCAGAGTGGGTGCCAGGAGCAGGGAGAGGCCAGGGAGTGGGAGAGGCATTTCTGAGCCTGTGGGGGTAAGGGAGCATTCCTGGGCCTCCAAGAGTGCAGAGATGCCTGTGAGTGACCACAGCTTGGACAGGTGCTGCTCTACCCAGGAGGGTGGGGCTCCTGCCTCCTTCCAGCCCCCAAGAGTACAGGGAGCCTAGGAGAGCCTAAGGAGTGTGAAGCTCCCACCCTGCCAACTCAGAACGAGTCAGGGCTTCTGCCTGTTCTACAGCTCCTGCAAGCTCTGTGGAGCACAGAGCCCTGGCAAAGCCTTCCCCACTGCAGCCAGTGTCATGGCAATGGCCACTGGCGGATGGGTCACAGCTGCCATCAGTATTGCAGATGATTGAGATTAAAAAATCACCTCAGATGATTGAGATAAAAAGTCACCTAACAAGTGGAAAAAGAGCAAAATGGCTGAATAAAAGCCTCCAGTTGTTCCCCCAGCAGGAACATGAAACTGAACAACTATTCACATAAGAAAGCACCTTTGTAGGAACCAAAAATCAAGTGAAAATTATGAAATCCAGTTTTAATATCATGTCAAAGAAAGAGGCATTGAAGAGGGTAAGACAGTTTTGGATTGCTGATACAACCCCTCCCCAGTCCTTTCCCTGTGGCTTCCTGGTGGAGAGAGAATCTATGTATACTGAAGAGCGCAGTGATTGTGGGAATTTGCGTTGTAACTCCATGCTACCATGTTACAGCAGAAAGCAACACAATGAAAAAGAGGGGCGATTCCTCTCTGTTCTACATGCTCTTATTGCCTATTGGTCTGTATGATCCCTTCAGTCCCATAGAAGGAGCATGTAGACTAGAGGGGAATTATCCATTTCAGCAGTTAGAATCTGAGTTCTGAAGTTTTGGCTAGCTTCACCACTGTGGTATAAAGCACTTTGGGTTTCTAAATAAACTTGAAAGGCATTCTGTGCCAAAATTGCAATTCCTGGGCAAGCTTTGGTACTGTGCTGGGCTGAGGGCAATTGGACTTGGGGTTCATATTACCTAGTGAGACACCAGCAGGGGTGATCAAGAAAGTGATTGTGCCATCCTTCCCCCAACCCAAGCCAGTGCAGCCCACAGCTCCAGGAAAGATGTCTTCCTTCTACCTGAGAAGAGGTAAAGGGAGAGAAAAGAGGACTTTGCCTTACTACTTGGATACTGACTCAGCCACAGGAGAATAGAGCACTAGGCAGAGAATTGAGGCTCTGATTCCAGGCCCTAGCTCCCATTTCTATACACACTCTGGGCCAGAAGGGAATCTGCTGCCTTAAAGGGAATGACCCAGTCCTGCCTGCCAGGATTCATCACCTGCTGACTAGATTACTTGGGTCTTGAATAAACATTAGTGGTTCCAGGCAGTTCTCACTATTGGTCTTGGGTGAAACCCACAGCTATGCTGGCTTTAGGTGTGATCCAGGGCATTCCCATCTGTGGTGGCCATAGGGAAAGGGTCCTTCTGCTAAAGGAAAGGAGAGGGAAGAGTAAAGCGGGTTTTGTCTTGCAGCTTGGGCACCAGCTCAGCCACAGTGGGATAGAGCACCAAGTGGGCTCCTGGGGTCTCTACTTCCAGGCCTTAGCTCATAGGTGTCATTTCTGGACCCAGTCTAGGCCAAAGGGAAGTTGACTGCCTTGGAGGTGAGTCCCAGGCCTGTAAGCATTCACAGCAAGCTGAAGGAAGAGCCTTGGGCCTTGAGTGAACATTAGCAATAGCCAGGCAGAAATCTCTGTGGGCCTAGGGCAGCAGTGGCCACAGGAAGAGACTCCTGTTATATGAGATAAGGAGAGAGAAGAGTGGGAAGGACTTTGTCTTGTGGCTTGGGTACCAGCTTAGCACCAAGTAGACTGCTAAGGTTGCTGCCTCCTGGCCCTGGCTCCTGGATAGCATTCCAGGACCTGCCCTGGGCCAATTGGAAGATTACTTCTCGTTAAAGTAAGATACAAGACTGGAAATGTACCATATGCTGACTAAAGAGTTCTTGGGCCTTGAGTGAACATAGGTGGTAGCTGGGCAGTGGTCACTGTGGGACTTGGGCAAGGCACAGTGCTGTGCTGGCTTTAGGTCTGAACCACCACAGTCTCAATGGTGGTGGCCACAGGGGTGCTTGTGTCACCCTTCCCCCTGCTCCAGGCAGCTCAGTATAGAGAGAAAGAGTCTGCTTGTCTGGGGAAAAGTAAGGGAAGAGAACAACTGTCTTTACACAGTAATCCTGGGAGTTATCCTGGATATTCCACAAGACCACCAAGCAGTACTTCCATGAGTTATCAAAAGTCACAGTATTACCAAACTTGGGGTGCCTCCTAATGCACATGTGGCTGCAGTGACCAAAGATTTAGATTACAGAACTCAATGCCCTTTGAATATTTGGAAAGTGTTCCAAGAAGAATGCATACAAAGCAGCCAAGACTGTGAGACTACAATAACTGCCTAATCTTTAATGCCCAGACATTTACAAATATCCACCAGCATCAAGACTATCCACGAAAACTTGACCTCAACAAGTGAATTAAATAAAGCACCAGTGACCAATTCTGGAGTGACAAAGATATGTGAATTTTCAGATGGAGAAGTCAAAATAACTGTTTTGATGAAGCTCAATGAAATTCACGATAAAACAGAGAAAGAATTCAGAATCCTCTTGGATAAAGTTAACAAAGATTGAAATAATTAAAAAGAATCAGGTAGAAATTCTGGAGATGAAGAATGCTATTGAAATGTTGAAAGAATATTCTTTCAACAACAGAATTGATCAAGCAGAAGAAAGAATTAGTGAGCTTGAAGAAAGACTATTTGAAAAACAACACAGCAGACAAAAGAAAAAAGAATAAAAGAGAATAAGGCATGCCTATAAGTGCAAGAAAAATACCCTAGAAAGGACAAATCTAAGAGGTACTGGCCTTAAAGAGGAGGTGGAGAGAGACTGTGGTAGAAAGTTCATTCTAAAGGATAATAAGAGAACTGTTGAATCCTGGAGAATGATATCAATATTCAATTTCAGGAAGATTACAGAACACAACCAGACTTAACCCCAAAAAAGACAACCTTGATATGATTTGGCTGTGTCCCCATCCAAATCTTATCTTGAATTGTAGTTCCCATAATCCCCACATGTCATGGGAGAGACCTGGTGGAAGGTAATGGAATCATGAGGGCAATTACCCCTATCTTGCTGTTCTTGTGATAGTGAGTTCTGCTATGAATGTATGTTTCCTGAGGCCTCCCCAGCCATGCTGAACTGTGAGTGAATTAAACCTCTTTCCTTTATAAATTACCCAGACTTGGGTATGTCTTTATTAGCAGCATGAGAATGGACTAACACAGTAAATTGGTACGAGGAGTGAGGTGCCGCTGCTGTGAAGCTATCCACAAATGTAGAAGCTGCTTTGGAACTGGGTAATAGGCAGTGGTTGGAACAGTTTGGAGGGCTCAGAAGAAGACAGGAAAACGTAGGAGAGTTTGGAACTTCCTGGAGACATGTTAAATGTCTGTGAGTAAAATGCTGATAATGATATGGACAATGAAATCCAGGTTGTAGTGGTCTAAGATGGAGATGAGGAACTTCTTGGGAACTGGAATAAAGGTCACTCTTGCTATGCAAATAGATTGGCGGCATTTTGCCCTTGCCACACAGATCTGTGGATCTTTAAACTTAGAGAGATGATTTAGGGTATCTGGCCAAATAAATTTATAAGCAGCAAAGCATTCAAGAGGTGACAGAGCATAAAAATTTGTAAAATTTGCAGCCTGACAATGCGATAGAAAAGAAAAAAAGTATTTTCAAGAGAGAAATTCAAGCCTGCTGCAGAAATTTGCATAAGTAATAAGGAACTGAATGTTAATCACCAAGACAATGAGAAAAATGTGTACAGGGCAGGTCAGAGAACTTTGTGGCAGCCCCTCCCATCACAGGCTAGGAGTTCTAGGAGTAAGAATGGTTTTGTGGGCTGGGCCTAGGGCCTCCTTGCTGTATGCAACTTGGGTACTGGGTGCCCTGCATCCCAGCCATGGTTAAAAATGGCCAAGCCAAGGTAGAGCTCGGGCTGTGGCTTTGGAGGATGGAATCCCCAAGCCTTGGCAGCTTTCACGTGGTGATGAGTCTGTGTATGCACAGAAATCAAGAATTGAGGTTTGGGAACCTCTGCCTGGATTTCAGAGAATGTATAGCAATGCCTGGATGTCCAGGCAAAAGTTTCCTGCAGGAATGGAGCCCTCATGGAGAGCCACTGTTAGGGCAGTGTGGAAGGGAAATTTGGGGTTGGAGTCCCCTACACGGAATACCCACTAGAGCCCTGCCTAGTGGAGCTGAGAGAAGAGGGCCACCATCCTCGAGACCCCAGAATGGTAGATCCACTGACAGCTTGCACCGTGCACCTGGAAGAGCTGCAGGCATTCAATACCAGACTGTGAAAAAAGCTGGGAGGGGGGCTTAACCCTGCAAAACCACAGAGGTGGAGCTGCTCAAGGCCATGATGCCCTTTGCATCAGCATGACCTGGATGTGAGACACAGAGTCAAAGGAGATCATTGGTAACTTTAAAGTTCAATGACTACCTTATTGAATTTTGGACTTGCATGGGGCCTGTAGCCCCTTTGTTTTGGCCAATTTCTCCCATTTGGAATGGGTGTATTTATCCAATGCCTGTACCCCATCTGGATCTAGGAAGTAAATAACCTGCTTTTGATTTTACAGGCTCATAGACGGAAGGGACCTGCCTTGTCTCAGATGAGACATTGGGCATGGACTTTTGGGTTAATGCTGGAATGAGTTAAGACTTTGGGGCACTGTTAGAAAGGCATGATTGGTTTTGAAATATGAGGATATGAGATATGGGAGGGGCCAGGTGTGGAATTATATTGTTTGGCTGTGTACTCACCCAAATCTCATCTTGAATTGTAGCTGCCATAATCCCCATGTGTTGTGGGAGGGACCCAGTGGGAGGTAATTGAATCATAAGGGTGGTTACCCACATGCTGTTGTTCTCATGATAGTTAGTGAGCTCTCATGAGAACTCATGGTTTTATAAGGGACTGTTGCCCCTTTTCCTAATTCTTTTCTTTGTTTCCACTATATGAAGAAAGATGTTTTTGCTTCCCCTTCTGCCATGATTGTTAAGTTTCCTGAGGCCTCCCCAGCCATGCTGAACTGTTAGTCAATTAGACATTTTTTCTTTATAAATTACCATTTTTATTTATTAAAAAAAGAAATCAAGAAAGTAATCTCATTTACAATAACTAAAAATAAAATGATACCTAGTAATAAACTTAAGAATTTGAGAGATCTCTTCAATGAAAACTATAAAACATTAATTCACAAAATTGTAGCAAGTACAAAAAATGGAAAGATATTCCATGTTCATGGCTTGGAAGAATCAGTATGTTTAAAATATTAATATTACCCAAAGCAAACTAAATATTCAATGAAAGCTCCACTGAAATACCAATGACATTCTTCGCAGAAATAAAATAATCCTAAAATCTATGATGCAAGTCTTAAATATGTCTGTTAGCAGCATGAGAACATAGTAACACATATCCCAAGGCATTTAATAATGAAACTCTCAAAGATCTAGGATAAAGAAGAGATCATGAAAGCATCAAGATAAAAAAAAGAAATACCATACAAAGGAGCCCCAGTACATCAGGTAACAGACTTTTCTGTGGAAACGTTACAGGCCAGGAGAGAATGGCATGATACATTTAAAGTATGGAAGGAAAAGAAAGCTTTTATCATAGTGTAGTACATTCAGCAAAAAATATCCTTCACACGTGAAGGAGAAATAATGCCTTTCATAGACTAAACCTGAGGGATTTTGTCAACAGCACACCTGTCATACAGGAAATGCTAAGGGGAGGGTTTTTTTTTAATATGAAAGAAAAGAGCATTTATAAGAAATCATAAATCATAAATCAAGCAATAATAATAACACATCAAAACTCACTGGTAAGGACACAGACAAACACATAATATTATAAAACACTATAATTGTGGTGTGTAACCTACTTTTATCTTGAGTAGATGGACTAAAAATGAGTTCCTCAAAATAGATAACTACCACAACTTTTGAAGACATAGATGGTACAATAAGATACAAATAGGAACAATACCTCATACTGAGTTAAAAATAAGAGGGAATTAAGTTAAAATCTGGAATTTTTATTAGTTATCCTTCTGCTTGTTTGCTAGTTTATTTGTTTGTTTTTGCAATAAGTGTTGTCAACAGTTTAAAATCACAGATTATAACGTGCTGCTTGCAAGCCTTATGATAACCTCAAATCAAAAACCTTTTGTTTTCTTTACTTTTCTTTTCTTTTCTTTTTCCCTCCTTCCTTCCCTCCTTCCTTCCCTCCTTCCTTCCTTTCTTCCTTCCTTCCTTTCTTCCTTCCTTCCTTCCTTCCTTCCTTCCTTCCTTCCTTCCTTCCTTCCTTCCTTCCTTCCTTCCTTCCTTCCTTCTTTCTTCCATCCTTCCTTCCTTCCTTCTCCCTCCTTCTCTCTCCTTCTTCTTCTCCTTTCTTCTTCTCTTTTCTTCTTCTCCTTTCCTCCTCCTCCCCCTCCCCCTCCTCCTCCTCCTCCTCCTCCTCCTCCTCCTCCTCCTCCTTCTTCTTCTTCTTCTTCTTCTTCTTCTTCTTCTGCTTCTGCTTCTGCTTCTGCTTCTGCTTCTTCTTCTTTATTGAGAGGAGACAAGAACAAGCACTTTGGGAGGCCAAGGTCTCCAAGACCAAGGCAGATCACTTGAGGGCAGGAGTTTGAGACCAGCCTGGCCAACACAGCGAAATCCCATCTTTACTAAAAATACAAAAATTAGCCGGGCATGATGGCATGTGTCTGTAATTCCAGTGACTCAGAAGACTGAGGCACAAGAATCACTTGAACCCAGGAGGCAGAGGTTGCACTGAGCTGAGATTGCTGCCCCTGCACTCCAACCTGGGTGACAGAGTGAGACTCAGTTTAAAGAAAATACAAAAGCTAAGTGGAATGAAAGCCTTTTTTTAAAGATAAACAAATTTGTCCTATCTTAGTCAGACTAGGAAAATAGAGAGAAGACCTACCAAAAATAAAATCAGAAATGACAAAGGAGAAATTACTACCAATACTAGAGAAATTCAAAGGATTATTAGAGTGTAATATGAGCAACTATATGCCTATAAATTGGAAAACCTAGAAGAAATGATTAAATTCCTAGAAACAAACAACCTACCAATACTGAATGAAGAAATTCAAAACAAGAATAGACCAATAACAAGTAACAAGACTGAAGTCATAAGAAAAAGTATCCCAACAAAGAGAAGCCTTGGACTTGATGGCTTCACTGCTTAATTTTAGCAAATATTTAAAGAAGAACTAATATCAATCATATTCAAAGTATTCTAAAAAGTAGAAGAGGAAATATTTCCAAACTCATTCTACAAGGCCAGTATTACCTTGTTACCAAAACCCTACAAAAACACATAAAAAACAAACAAACCAAACCAAATTAAGCCTATATCCATTATGAACATTGATTACAAAAGTCCTCAATATAATATGAGCAAGCCAAATTCAACAACATATTAAAAGTATCATTTATTATGAGTAAGTGGAATTTATCCCAGGGATGCAAGAATGGTTCAACATATGTAAATCAACCAATGCCATACATTATATTAATAAAATAAAGGAAAAAACCTTACAATCATTTCAATTTATACTGAAAAATCATTTGATAGAATTCAACATCCCTTCATGATACAAACTTTCAAAAAACTGGATACAGAAGGAATATACCTTAACACAATAAAAGCCGTATATGATAGACCAATGAATAATATCATGCTAAATGGGGAATAAGCTGAAAGCCTTTCCCCTAAGGTCAAGAAAAAGACAAGGATATCCACTTTCACCACTGTTATTCAACATAGTATTGAAAGGTCTAAGTCGAGAAATCAGACAAGGGAAAGATATAAAAGGCATCCACATTGAAAAGGAGGATGCCCATTTATTCTTGTCTGCAGAAAATATGATTTTATATTTGTAAAACCCAAAAAAATCTACCAAAAATTTATTAGAACTAACCAGCAAATTCAGTAAAGTGGCAGGCTACAAAATCACCACATAAAAATCAGTATCTTTTCCTTATGCCAACAGTGAACAATGTGAAAAAGAAATCAAGAAAGTAATCTCATTTATAATGGCTAAAAATAAAATGATAAGCAATAAACTTAAGAATTGAGAGATCTCTTTAATGAAAACTACAAAACATTGATGCACAAAATTGTAGAAGGTACAAAAAATGTGAAGATATTCCATGTTCATGGCTTGGAAGAATCAGTATATTTAAAATATTAATATTACCAAAAGCAAACTGAATATTCAATGAAAGCTTCACCGAAATACCAATGACATTATTCACAGAAATAAAAAATTTCTAAAATCTATGTGAAACCACAAAAGACCCAGAATAGCCAAAACCATACTGAGTATAAGAAACAAAACTGGAAGAATCACATTTTCTGACTTCAAATTATACACAGAGCTGCAGTAACAAAAACAGTGTGGTATTCACATAAAAACAGACATAGTCCAGTGGAATAGAAGAGAGAATCCAGAAATATTTCAATATATCTACAGTGAACTCATTTTCAACAAAGGAGCCAAGAACATACAATATAGAAAGGACAGTCTCTTCGATAAATAGTGCTGAGAAAACTGGATATCCACATGCAGAATTAAACTAGACCCTATTTCTCATCATATACAAAAGTCAAATCAAAATGGATTAAAGACTTAAATATAAGACCTCAAACTATGAAACCACTAAAAGAAAACTTTGGGGAAACTCTCCAGGACATTGATCTGGGCAAAGATTACTTGAGTAATACCCCAGAAGCTCAGGCAAGCAAACCAAAAATAACAAATGGTATCACATCAATTTAAAAAGCTTCTACACAGCAAAGGAAACAATCAACAAACTGAAGAGACAACTCACAGAATGGGAGAAAATATGTGCAAACTACACAACTGGCAAAGGATTAATAACCAGAACATATAAGGACTCAAACTACTCACTAGGAAAAAATCCGATAATCTGATTAAAAATGGGCAAAAAATCTGAATAGACATTTCTCAAAAGAAGACATACAAGTGGCAAATAGATATATTACAAGATGCACAATATCACTGATCATCAGAGAAATTCAAATAAAAAGTACAATGAAATATCTTCTCACCTCAGTTAAAATGGCTTTCATCCAAAAGACAGGCAATAACAAATGCTAGCGAGGATTTGGAGAAAAGAGAACTCATTTAGCCTTGGTGGGAATTTAAATTATTACAGCCACTCTGGAGAACATTATAAAGATTTCTTCAAAACCTAGGGATAAAACTATCATATAATACAACAATGCTACTACAGGATATTTATACAAACGAAATGAAGCCAGCATGTCAAACATGTATCTGCATTTCCATGTTTATCGAAGCACTATTCAAAATTGCCAAGATTTGGAGGCAACCTGCATGTCAATCAACAGATGAATGGATAAAGAAAATCTGGTACATATACACAATGAAGTACTATTCAGTCATTAAAAAAAAGATGAAGATCTTGTCATTTGCTAGAACATAGATGGAAATGGAGGTCACTATGTTAAGTGAAATAAGGCAGGCACAAAAAGACAAATTTCGCTTGTTCTCATTCCTATGTGGGATTTAAAAAATAATACAATTGAACTCATGGATCTAGAGAGTAGAATGATTGTTTCCAGAGTGTTTGAAAGGTAGTGGGGGTGGAAGTAGTGGGGGTAGTTGATGCGTGTAAAAATATAGTTAATAGAATGAATAAGATCTAATATCTGATAGCACAACTGTCAACAATAAGTCATTGTACATTTCAAAAATAACTAAGAGTATTATTGGAATGTTTTTCACACAAAGAAATGATAAATTCTTGAGGTGATGGATAAGTAAATAGGATTATTTACTCTGATGTGATTATTATGCATTGTATACCAGTATATCAAAATATCTCATATACCCCATAAGTATATGCAACACCTACTATGTACCCATAAAAATTAAAAATTAAAATCATCTAACAAGTAGATTAATGCAATATCGTTTTGGGGTTGTATACTTACTACTGTCTCTCTCATCACCAAGACTCTCCTTGCTATACTTCCCTTTAGCATAACTGTGGAATTTATCTCCAGGCTCTACTTTTCTCAAACACATTTCTCAAAATTGTGGCCAAATTTCTACCCCCGTGACTTTCCTGATACTTCTTTCATACATGAAACTACCAATTCCATGTTATTAAACATAATAGATATTTTCATCCTTTATTGTACTTAATGCTTTAACAACATTTGCTGCCAATAACTTACAAATCGATTCTCATTTTGTGGGGAACAACATATTGTCACGGTGTTCTGCCTGCCTTTCTGGCCTCACCTTGTCATGGTCCATTGTTGCATCATTTACTCCTATCTCTCTAAACTGTTAGAAAACTTTGGAATTCTCTCCTAGGATTTGCTCCTCTTCTCTTTGAATACTCTTTTTGAATTATTTTGCTTACTCCTAAAGCTTTTGTTATTGCAGGTATGTTGATGACTCTCACGTGGTTATTTCTATTTCAGTTTTCTTTATGACTTAGATTTCATCTGCCTGTTGGATATTTCCAGTTGGAAATCCATATTTATATTAAATTCACATATTGCCCCACCACCATTTATATTAAATTCTCATATGTATCACTACCTCCTCATTATTGAAACATTTGACCTTCTTTGTGGTACATATCCCTGTGCATCATACACCATATACTCCACTGTTTGAGCCCAAACCTGGATGTTGTCTTTGACTTCTCTCTGCCTTTTATCTCATAGTCTGAGTAATCATCAAATTCTATAGCTCTGCCTCCAAATTATACCTCCATTCTTTTTTTTCACTTCTCTCCTTTATATTACTGCAAATTTCATTCCTACATCACATTTTTTGTTTGGATTATATAAATGTTTAGCTGGTGTCCTTTCTTCAAATTCATTCTCTCCAATATAGCCTCCATATTTCAGTAGTCTTTCTAGAATACAGATTTAGTCATGGTATTTCTTTGCTTTTGCTGTGTCAATGATTTGTCATTGCACTCAGGAAAGCCCAAACATCTTACCAGTCCTACCATATTCTCATCCTTGCAAATGCCTCAATTTCTTGACACTCCTTTACTCTTGATCCAAACTTCAACTATTTTAACCTAAATTTCCTATGCTCACATGCTTTGTCTTATTAGTCTGTATTATGCTTCTATAAAAGAATTTCACAGACTTGGTAGTTTATCATGAATAGAAGTTTATTTGGTTCATGGTTCTGGAGGCTGGAAAGTCCAAAATCATGGGACTACTTCTGGGGAGATATTTCTTGTTGTGCCATAACATGATAGAAGGCATCCCATGGGAAGAAAGTCGATGTGAGAGAACAAGAGGAGGACGAACTCTCTTTTATAACAAACCTGCTCTTGTGATAATGACGTTAATCCATTCATGCGGGTGGTGGCTTTATGACTGAAACAACTTCCATTTGGTGCCATCTCTCAACATTGCTGAATTGGTGGTTAAGTTCCAACACATGAACTTTAGGGAACACATAAAAACCATAGAACACTTGTTTAGTTATGTTAACATTTTTTTTGGCCTTGGCTACTTCCCGTATCTACCTTTCATTTACCTGAAGTACCTAATAGGTACTCACTAAATACGTGTTTATTAAAAACATTGGTAATTATACTACTTTTAAACTTTCTTTCATTGGGAAAATAAAGCTCACTGTTTCTTCAAGGAAAATTTAAAAGAAGTCAAGAAATGGTTGTGTTTTAAGCAAAACTTAGAAGTTTGAGACACATAAACTCAATTAAATAAATTGAACTTTTTTTAGATTGTTTCACTTAGTATATCAGATATTAAAAAGTTATTCATCTGGTATGATATTAGCTTCAATAAATATCCAATGTTTTTATGATTGTTCTGAATATATAAGAAATAAGTTGTCATTTTGGGGTCACATTTTAGGGAGAAAGTTAAGAATTATATGAAAGTGTCCATGGCAAAGCCATGGTATAACTACTGAACTATTTTTCCATGAGTTGACAGACTCAGGGAGTTTCACAAGCATTTATTTGTATTCATGTAGTAATATGAATGTAACAGGGCATTTAGTTGGGTTATATTTGTGGCTAAAACAGTTCAGTATTCAAGTTAAGCCCCATTGCTCCTTGAGCATATCCACTTGAATTGGGACTTGAATACTACTGATTGTTGGAATTGGATGGTATTCCTTTCCCGCATTTTTGTTTGCATTTATTAATTGATGAACTTTTAAACTCTAACCAAATGCGCTTTTGTGTATGCAAATGTTCATAATGGAATAGAACAATGTTGGGCTTTTATCAGATAACCAGGGGGCAAACAAAACAAGTTAGAGAGGAATCTCACTAAATAAATATGGTCTTGACAGGAAAGGTAGACTTAGGAATTGGTGAGAATTGTTGATTACCAATATAGTAGTGACTGATCTTTACCCAACACAGCTCACCCACTCTGTCCTTTGGGAAATATAACAAACAAATTGGGCACAAAACTGCCACCATCTTTTGTAGCTTTCTTCTATGAGATGTTTCACAGATTGAGGACTTGGTAACTCTTACACTATAAAGTTTCTCCAGAACTGTGAGTAGTGAGAGGCAATGGCAATGAAACACCTGTGCATATTAAGATATGATGCTAGTCATGGCTAATCACTGAGGTTTCTATTCTCCAGATGTGTGTCTCTATTGGGATCATCTGATGGTCACTGATGTCTTTAAACTACATCAGTGCCAGTTCATAGGTGTATACAGATATGCTTGGAAGTTCTCCAAAATATGGAGGACATGAATCAAGCAAAAAAACTAGATTACTATTAGTCAGAATAAGTACTTGGAGCATCATATTTGGAACATTTGTAAACTTAACTCATTCGTACTTGTAAGTCACTTAATGTTTGTGACATATTTGCTATGTAATATAATGTTAACAAAATTTCTATCAGCTGATCATATTGCTGTAGAAATATTTTCCACCAAGTTAAGAAGCTCACAGAAGACTAAAATTATGGAACAGAATACATATTCTTTGCTCTTGAAATCAGCCTGTATTGGCTAGAATGCAAGAATGGATTAAACTATGGATTAAACTTAAACCATGGGTTAAATATGATTGTGTATGTTTTCTATAACAATTTATTTTAATATACAATATTATTTATAGCATTTTCCACTCTTGATAGCTTTTTATTACATTATTTACCATGATTATAAACATGAGCATATCTAATCTATATAACTAAAGCAATGAGTTGAATGAAGATGCTTTCTTCGGCACATCACAAATGTTCATGAAGGTGCTTCTATCTAATACAGGCTGATTCCAAGGGCAATGAGAAAGTTAGGAATTATAAGAAAGTGTCTATGGTGAAGCCGTAATATAGATACTGAACATGGACTCAGGGAGTTTAAGAAACATTTATTTATATCTATGTGGTAACATGAATATAATGGAACATTTAGTTAAGTCCTATTTGTGGCAAAAATAGTTTAGTGTTCAAGTTAAGTCCCATTACTCCCTGAGCATATCCACTTAAATTGGAACTTGAACACTACTGATTGTTGAAATTGGATGGCATCCCCTTTACTACATTTTTGTTTGCATTCATTAATGGATAAGCTTTTAAACTCTGACCCAGTATGCAACCCAGCCTGATGCACCCAATATCTTCTTGTCCTTGGTATTTACTATACTTCTTACCTTCTATGAGTTTCTTAATTGAAAATGCTTGATAGAATAATTTATTTTAATATTTGTATACAAACCTTTAGAGCTATATTTATGATGGGTTTAGGCAGTTGGGGTTGTTAACGCAGCGATATTCTAGCAAAATTCACCCAGTATCTTCTTGTCCTTGATATTTAATGGTATGTTTCTGTTAATTTCTCTGTGAAGTTCTAACACATTTTACAGTGTTGGTGGAAAAATAATTTTCTAGGTAATCCTCAAATTTTTACGTAAAATATATTACAAAATGCCATATGTTTGTTTTTAAAACTTTGAAATAAATTAACAGTTTTACTTTAAGAATTAACTTAAATCGTTTATAAGATGCTTATTTTTAGTAAAAGGGCAAGGTAAGCAGTATTCATAGCAGAAAACAGTATGTTGATAAAAGTATTATTTTCAAAATTTCAATTCATGTCATAGGCAGTTCAGTTGCCTATAGAAAATATTTTCTCAATCTTAAATTATACTTTAATTGAATTTTTCTTAGTATACAGTTTAATATTTGAAGTTAAATTTTAGTTACATTGGCACACATTTTTGATTGATTATTATATAAAATGTGTAATGCTAGGGTTATATCAATCCGGTTGCATTAAATTCTCTATTAAAAAAATGGACAAATGTTACACAGCAAAACACAACAAAACACCAAGAAGAAACAAAACAAGCAAAAACAGACTAAACATGTTCTGATTTAGGAGAGTAGGTGCTCTGGGCTGCTGATTAAACTTTGTATCTGCTTTTACCACTTGTGTACCTACCCATCTCATAGAATTGCTATACAAGTAAATGATTTAGGAGGAGGTTCATCTTGTGATTTTTGGACTATTTGGTGCCTAGTAGCTTAAATTCATACTGAAGACATTAGGAAACAGGTTCTTCAAAAGAAACATACTGTCAACTTTAAACAAGTGTATAATACTGTAAAGGACTATCAGCAATTTGGAGCAAAGGTACTATAAAGATCCAAAGTACATTATTAATAATTTGTATGTGCCACAGTGCTTTTCTCTGAGGATCTCTCGAAGAACTTTGTTAAACTTTATAAATATATTCATTTTCACAGACAGTGGAAGCTGTATTCTAATCCATTAGGGTGTCACATTTAATTAATGTGCAACTAGATCTGCACATCAAGAAACAGGACAAATAACTCTCTACACAGTGATAATTTAAAGCAGTGTCATGACACTTCTCAGTAGAGTGATTCAGCATTATCTTATAATGCCACCTTCAGTTTCATTGTGCTTGTACTTGCCTCATCTTTCTCATTCTAATTTGGGCAAATTTAGGCCACTGTCAGGGTTTCATAATTTCCAGGGACTGGATACCAGAGCAATATCCTTGGAGCTGGAATTTTCAGAGATTATTTTATTGTTTCCTCCTTTTTTTCTTTCTCTAACAAACTCTAATTGTTTGCAGATCTGAATTTTAGGCCACACTTAGAAACTACCCTCCTAGTTTGAATCTCAATTACTTTCTTTCATTTTGCCCCTGGGTTAGGCATCCGTAAGCCCCTGTCCCAGTGTTGACTTTATTATTTGGGGAGTATGCAGGAGGAGGAGTGAGGCAGAACAGTATAATGGGGTTGAATTAGTACCTACCCTATAGGATAGTTGTGAAGATTAAGTGAGTAAAACACTTAGAAGATGCTTGACATATTGTAGCACTAGCAAATGTCAACTTTCATTGTCATTAATGTGGTCTGCATTACAGCCTCATTCACTTGTAATTCTGTGTTGAAGATTTTACATTTATTATTTCCAGTGTCTTTAAGATTATTTTCATATGATATGTATTCATTGTTTATCTTCAGCAAACTTTATAATTCTTACCTTTCTTTAATTGTCTAATCTTGTAATATTCTTGGCAGGGTTTCATATCAGAATTCTGTTAGCAACATAAAATGAGTTGACAGTGTTCCCAATTTTCTCTTTTCTGAAAAAACTTATGTAAGATGGGCATTACCACTTTCTTGCATGTTTAGAAGAATTCACTGTAGAAGTCATCTTTATTTATGGGAACATTTCCATTTCCAGTTCCCATTTCTATCATTGTTATAGTGCTTTTAATATTTTCTAATTCTTGTCTACATTTGGTTAACATTTTTTTACTAGTTACTTTTCATTTCATCCAATTTTTGAAATTTGTAAGCCTAAAGTTATTCATAACATCCTCTTACTAGCTTTTGAATTCCCTTTTTAATCCTGCTATTGGATATTTGTGACTTTTGTTATGTATTCTTACTCTTATAAGAGCTTATCAATGTTTTTGTCTTTTCAAAGAATAATTTGTTCTCTTGTTTCTCCCTCTTATACTTGTTTCTAATTTATTAATTTAGCCATAATATTTAATATTATCATTTTTCTACTTTTTAAAAAGTTTACTCTTAAATTATGGGCTCTTTTGAGGTCAATGCTAGTTCATTGGATTTCAACCTTTCTTATTTCTATTTTATAAATTTAAATCTATAAAACCCTTTATGTGGAAGTGCCTTAGCTAATTTCAAAGTGATTGGTGGTTTCTAGATGTTGTGATTGTTACTTTTAGCTAAATTCCAGTATGATTCGTTTGCATTGTCTGTGAAAATTAAATCAATTGAAATTAACTTGTATTTACTATATGACCCCAATTTGGTTAATATTTATAAATGTCTCATATGTCATTGGAAAAAATGGTATAGTTTGCCACTGGATGAAATATTCTATATAGGTAAATGAAAATGTATTTCTTAGGCTATTATTCACATTTTCTACATTCTTACTGATTTTCCATCTGCCTGTTATAATGCTTACTGAAAGAGGCACACTACACTCTTCCCCTGTTGTTGTAAATTTGTCTACTTCTCCTTGTGGCTGTGTACATTTTTGTAATGTATAATTTAAGGATTTACTTTTAGAGGCATCAATTTTAAAATCGTTATATCTTCCATGTAGATTGATTTTTGTCATTGTAAAATGTCATCTTTACCTCTAATAATGCTTCTTGCATTTCTGTCTAGTTTATATGATATACTAGCGACACCAACTTTTTTGGATTATTGTTTTCAGAGTATATTTCTCTCTGCTTACATCTAACTCTTCTGACTTCTCAATTTTTTTTTATTTTTGTGAAAGACATATTTAATCCACTTACATATTGACATCTCAACATATGTAGTCCACTTGTATTTGATGCAATTAATGTTGCATTTTGTTTTAAATTTGTAATTTTATTATTGTTTTCTATTTTCTCACTGTTTTATGTCTTTATTAACTTTTTTTTTCCTTTTGGATTTTTTAAATGTTTCAGTTTTCAAGTTTAGAACTTATAAATGCTTATTACATCTTCTTTTTGTGATTATTGTATATATTATAAAATGCATTCTTAACTTACAAAGTCTACTATTAATTATTTGTCTTGATATCTTACCAGGTAATGAAGGATTTTAACACTTTACCTCATTAATCCTTTCACACTTATGAACCATTCAGGCGTTAAAAGTTTAATTCTATGCCTATTTTAAATCTGACATGATGTAATTACAATTACAAATATAATTACAGTCACATGATATAACAGTTAATAACGTTAATGTGTATTTATATTTTAAAATTGATATTTCCTTTTCTTAATTATTTTATTTGTGGATTCATTTTCTTTCCACTTGAAAAACACCCTTTAGTAGTCTTTAGATTTAGAATCTGTAGTGACAATTATTTCATTATTTTCTGAAATAAAAAAGATCTGTTTCACCATCATTCTTGTTTTCTCTGACTAGTTTATTTTAGTGTGACAACTATACTTCTTTGAAAATAACATTTCACTGTGTTCTTATTGAACTGTTTTTGTTGAGAAATCTGCTGTCAATCTAATTATTGCTCTTTCGAAGGTAATCTGCACATTTTCTCTGGCTGCTTTCAAGGTTTTCTTTTTAGAAGTTTCACCTTGTTTAATGAGTATTTCAAAAGCCGTTTGAACTGAATCACCATTTTAGTGATTCAGTTACTTTGTTTGGCACTGGAAGATACTGCTAGAGAACCAAATTTCAGGCTCCCCTCTACAAATTTCCCTCCCTAAGATTTTGCTCTTTTAATTAATAAAATACCTTAATTAATAAAATTTCTTTTAATTAATAAAAGACCTCTCATTATCTCTGACATGATTTCATATAGTGGTTTTTGTATTACTACATGTTATTTTAAAGAGAGTTCTCAGTGGGAGGATTGTTTAAAATTATTTACCTGTCAAAACTTGAGGTAGAAGTCTTTGGATAAATTTTAAATAAATAATATTGAACAAAAGAAGATAGAAAAATTAGAATGCATACCTTATTATTCCATTTATAAAAGTTTCAAAAAAGCAATAAGTATTTTGTTATAAAAGTATGAAGAAAAGCTAGTAACTCACATGGTTTTTGAATAATGTTTGAATAGCAATAACTTCTGAGATGAAAGAAATATTAATTTTAATATATGAGAGAATTATTGTGCATTGGTAAGTTTTATGTCTTTATATGTTAAAAAATAAGTTAACCAAAGAAATAACTCTACAGTGAAGACTCTGAATTCTGATAAGAGAAATTGAAAAGGACTCTAAAAAATGAAAAGATATCCCATATTCATGAATGAGAAGAATTAATATTGTTCAAATGCCTATAACTATTAAAATATCAATGATATTCTTTACAAAAATAGAAAAAAAAAACTAATCTAAAATTTGCATGGAACCACAAGAAACTCTATATAGCCAAAGCAATGCTGAGCAGAAAGAACCAAGCTGGAGACATCACATTACCTTACTTCAAAATACTATAAAGCTATAGTAATTAAAACAGCATGGTACTGGTATGAAAACAGATCATTAGAACAGAATAAATAAACTATAAATAAATCTACATATTTAAAACCAATTAAATTTTGACAAAGGCAGTAATAATATTTGGGGGAAAATAGCCTCTTCAATAAATGGTACAGGGAAAACTGGATAACTATATACCATAGAATGAAACTAGACCCCTATCTCTCACCATAAAGATTAAATCAAAATGGATTAAATATTTAAATCTAAGATCTGAAACTATAAAATCACTAGAAGAAAACTTTGGAGGAAACACTCTAGACATTGATCTGAGCAAACATTTTTTGGATGAGACATCAGAAGCACAGGCAACAAAAGGAAGCATAGACAAATTGGATCTTATCAAACTTAAAGGTTTTAGCACAGCAAAGGAAATCATAAACAGAGTAAAGAGATACCCTGCAGAGTGAAAGAAAATATTTACAAATTAATCAACTGATGAGATTAATAACCAGAATATATAAGGACCTCAAATGACTCAACAGCAAAAAATAATCTGAGTAAAAAATGAACAAACTATCTAAATTGACATTTCACAAAAGATGACATACAGATAGCCAACAGGTCTATGAAAAAATACTCAACATCACTAATCCTCAGGGAAATGTAATTGAAAACCACGATGAGATATAATCTCACCCAAATTAAAATGGCTATTTCAAAAAAGACAAAAAATATCAAATATTGATGAGGATGTGGAGAAAGGGGAATGCTCCAACAGTGTTTATGAAAATGTAACTTAGTGCAGACACTGTGGAGAAGAGTATGGAGGTTCCTCAAAAAACTAAAAGCAAAACTACCATATGATCCAGCAATCCCACTGCTGGGTATATGTCCAAAAGAAAGAAAATCGATGTATCTAAGTGGCATCTGCACTCCCTTGTTTATTGCAGTTTATTTGCAATAGTCAAGATATAAACTCAACCTAAATGAACTCAGTGGATGAATGGATAAATAAAACATTGTATAAATACACAATAGAAGATTATTCAGCCACAAAAAGTAAAATTCTGTCATTTTCAGCAACATGGATGGATCAGGGAGACATTATATTACGAGAAAGATCACATGTTCTCACATGTGGAATCTAAAAAAAATCAATCTCATAAAGATAGATAGTAGAAAGATGATTACCAGAAGCTGGAAAGGGAAGGAAGGAGGAGGGGGATAAAGAAATATAGACAAACAAATACAAAAATACAGTTAGATAGAAGGAACAAATTCTATTGTTTAATAGCACAATAGGGCAACTATACTTTACTAGAATTTATTGTATATTTCAAAATTGCTGGAAGAGAAGATTTGGAATTTTACAAACACAAAGAAATAATAAATATTTAAGGTGTTGGGTATCTTAATTATCTTGATTTGATCCTTACACATTTTATACATCTATCAAAGTATCACATATATAGCATAAATATGTACACATATTATGTATCAATAATTTTTAAAATTTGTTATAAGTTATAACAAATGGACTATCCTGTCTATCTTTATATTTAGCAATGAAGATAGAGCATTAAAGGAAAATCACATATATAATTTTATGTTATAGTTATATATTTTAATTGTATGTTATACCATATAATTACATGCAATTGCAATTTAAAAGATAATGTTAGCGTAAGTATACATATAATTTGTCCTTATTTCAAATTTTATTTTTTAAAATTTTAGTGTTTCAAATATCTAGGTCTAACTTTATTATATTTTTAATACATTTGTATGCTAAATAACTGTTTAATTCTCTAAACTTAAATATTCTCATATATTAAAAAATTATGTACATAGTGTATAACTGTAAAAATTTATTAGTATTCTTAAAAATACATTTTTTCATTTTCTGTGTGCTCTTCAGAGACAAGATTATATACCTGTATGTATACTGCTATTTTTATGAGATGCATGTATAACTATTCATTTGAAATATGAATAGATCCTACATTAAAAAGTACACAGTCCCAGTAGAAAAATATTTACTCAGTGAGTAGAAAAACATTTACTCAGCTTTTAAAATGTATATATCTGTTTGGTTTCAGTGAGTCTTGTAATTTTTGGCTTTATCAAAATAAAAGAAACAATTGAAGTATCTATTCAGTTTAAGAAAAACTTGGTTACAGTTTTGTTGAGAGTTGAGACAATAACCTAAAGCAAACTGTTGATTAAGAAACATTTCTAATTATGATTATGACTAGCCATATTAAATCAGATAGTCTTTACAAACATGAGCCTTCAATAACTTATAGAACCAGTTGATTCTTATTTAACACATACAAATTAATTCTATAAATCAATTTGGATTTCAGAAAATTATTTATACTCTATTTTTCTCCAACTTTACTAAATCCAAGATTTGTGGCTACCAAATAACTATGCAGTTTTATACATATGCAAGAGTCTTTTCATGAACATATTCCATTGCTATAAAATACAATTATATTGTATAGATAAATGTTAAAAGATTTTATCTTTTAAGACTTATGTTGGAGTCAATTGAAATATTTAAACACTATTGTAAAACAAATGTACAGAAAAGATATACTGGAAGAAAACAATTAGAATAAAAGTTACTGCTGATTTAGAAGAAGCAAACAATATAATAAAGTCTACTAGAAGAAACTTTGATATCAAGTTTGAAATATTGGTCTTGAGGACTTTAAAAGAGACTCTTGTAAACAAATCTTTCCTTGGTAAGGGTTATCTTTTCTTGGAGCACAAGCAAGAGCATATAATCTTAAATCCTGGAATGATCCTGACCAGACTTCTATCTGGGCAAACCCCATTTGGCCAGCCATAGGCTTAGATGTACGTTTTCAACTGTTAGATTTAATACAAACAGTTCAGTTCGTTTAGAGAAATGGAAGTACTTTGGGTAATGTTTGAAGATGGTAGGCCTGGAAGACAAAGCAGAAGATTATGGGCCATTGGCTGCAGGCCGTCTAGATAAACTAAGCAAAGAAATTAGGAAGGTAGAAAAAAGCAACCTCAATTTGCTTACAAGATGTGTTTGGGAATAACCGTAGGGTTTTTGGTTGGTTTCTTTAAGGTCACTCAAAAATAGCCAATCTCAAACATATATTGAGCAAAACCTTTCTCGATGAAAAATTTGATAAGCAGATATGGAAATGAAAGTAAAGCTATTTGCAGTCTGTTGGTATATAATAAACCACAGACTAATAAAGTATTTTAAGACACTATATTAGAAAGCAAGTTTGAACATAGGGACTTGATGTATGATTATGTAACATCTGCTGTGAATATTAAAAATACTAGTTAATGATTTTTGTTCTGCCATGGCACGTTTGGAAATTGTTTTAAATTAATTTTTAAAATGACTTTTCCTGATTGCCTTTTAGCAGTTTTTGCACAGCATTAAGTCAGTTTACCCCAATGGGCTAATGCCTTTATGTATGCAAATATATAACCAATCACATGAAGACCTAATTAAACAGTGTACCTCTTTGGGGGTAGTGTTTTAATAAGTAAAGCTGTGTTTCAAGGACTTCATAATGGGGAGTTTGTTTACATTTAAAATTGTCAGCTGCAATGTCAAATTCTGGCTCTAAATATTAAATTATTTTCAAAAGGATTTTTACTATGCTGCTCTATTTAGTCTGTAGTACTTTCAAGATGAATTAAACATTGATGCTTGTAGCATTTTATAATTCGAGATCATTCCAAACTGAAAATGGAAAAGCTTCTGGAGAATGTGACTTTCTTTCTGAACCAATCAATATTTCTCAAACTGATCTGTTTCATATTTGATAGGTCTAATTTCCCATGTATACCATTTGTTCTTAATATGCCCTCAGGATTTTGTCAGCTACATGAAAATTGGATCACAATTTAGATGGCTTTCTCTACTTTTTATTGACTGTGCACAATAAAACAGAATTTCTTCAGAGTAAGACTAGCTGTCTTAAAACGATAATTTTATGATTATTTCACATTATATAGAGAGCATAAAAAGTCACTGACTATTTTTTTTGAATTAGTGATATTGTAGAGATATATATTTTTAAAAAACCACTGAAGGTAAAAATGTTAATTTTGGAAGTCCTTCAATAATGGATACAAACACAAATTGATAGAAAATGAAGGCTAATTCCTATATTAAAGTATAAAAATAAACTCATCTTTAATTTTAGGAAGTATAATAATATTTTTTAAAAGTTTAAAATGTGTGTTTTAAAATATATGTAGAGTTACTTTTAAAGACAATTATATAATTATAACAAAGTTTAATAGTGTCTATATTGTGAACACTTAACTAGGTGCCAGTATTATCCTAGATACTTTTCAGGATTCTTTCTATGTAATTCTTGTAATTACCTTACATGATATATATTATGCACAGTGTACAAGTGAAACAACTAAGGCTAAGAATATTGAGAGACAGTTCTCCATAGTATAATCTGTAAGTATGTTTATTGTCAACTTTTATTTCAGATTTTTAAAAAAATATCATAAGGATATTTGTATGGCAACAGCATTAGAAGATAGAGAAAGCAGAATTAATTCATGCAGATGGCAGAATTTTTTCTCTGACCAGTAAAGATAATGTCTTCCTCTGTTTGCCGTATTGCTATACTTTAGAATGCTGTAGTTTCCTAAGCTTAGATTTCTTCAGATGTCACACAAACTCACTGTGTGCTCAGCATCTACGTTGGCTTATCTTTATACCACTGTCTTGTGATTTTGGGGGCAAGAAGAATTGAAATAACATAAAACTCATGCTAATTTTCATGCTATTAGTAACAGATATCTTTGTCTCTGACCCAGTAATCTTCTGACAGAATCCAAAAAATTTGGCAGATGAATTTGTTGGCTTGCAAGTATGGTAAAATTTGAGACTTTTCACAGTTCTTCACAAAGTGAACTTAATTTATCTTCCCAAAGATGATGTAGGCAGTGACTGAGAAACCTTGGGTATTTGAGACCAGGTTGGTCTTCTGAAGTTGCTTTTTTGTACATGCAATCTGCCTTCATAATAACAGCAGGTCTCTACTTGGGAAATATGACATTCAACAAATGAAATTTGCTCATTTTGAAATATAGTTTATTTTGCTAAGCAGAGTGTTTTCTACTTACATGGTCAAATTAATCAGTCTTCTTTCTTCATAGCTTTAGAATTTTGTGTTACAGTTAGAAAGACTTTGTCACACTTACGTTGCAAAGTAATTTACCTATGTTTTGTCCTCACACTTTCATGTTTTTATGTTCAATACTTGAATCATAAAACAGTTTGGAAATTTTTCTGGGATGTGCTGTGTGGTATGAATCAAACCGGTTTTGTTCCAAATGCCAATGCAGTTTTCCTGAAAACATTGACTTTGTAGTATATCTTCCAATTGATTTATGATGAAAACCTTGTTAAACACTGACGTGTCTTGTGCATTTAGGTCAGTTTTAGATATAATACAACCTTGACATAATGTCAATACCACTTTTAATTTCTGAGGCTTAAAAGTATGTTTTAATATTTTTTAGAGTTAATTAACTCATATTGCTTTTCTTCAACATTACTGTTTTAGGTATTTCTTATGTTTACTTCAAAAAGTAGCACAAAGTTACTCTTTCCTATTTAAATCAATAGCTAATAGCAGGCATCCTTGTCTCTTTCCTCACTTCAGATAGAGTATTCAGTATTTCACCAATGAGAGCACTGTTTGCTAGAAGTTTCTCTCTTACATACTATTAGTTTGTTTCTATACTTTGTTTTGTTGTCATGAATGAGTATTGACTTTTCAAATTACCATTTTTATACTGCTTTATTTCTTCAATGTTTCAGCAGATTGATTTTGAATGTTAAATTAATCTTAGCCTGCTGAAATAAACCTTACTTGGTCATGATACATTATCCCAGATACATAGATATATGGAGAGTCAGGTAGATTTTATTTGCTAATATTTTTTGTATAATTTTGATCTATATTAGTAAGAGAAATGGCAATTTTCCTTTTTTAATGTTGTGTTGAAAGTGTTATGTGGCCGGGCGCGGTGGCTCAAGCCTGTAATCCCAGCACTTTGGGAGGCCGAGACGGGCGGATCACGAGGTCAGGAGATCGAGACCATCCTGGCTAACACGGTGAAACCCCGTCTCTACTAAAAAATACAAAAAAAAAACTAGCCGGGCGACGAGGCGGGCGCCTGTAGTCCCAACTACTCGGGAGGCTGAGACAGGAGAATGGCGTGAACCCGGGAGGCGGAGCTTGCAGTGAGCTGAGAGCCGGCCACTGCACTCCAGCCTTGGTGGCAGAGCAAGACTCCGTCTCAAAAAAAAAAAAAAAAAAAAAAAAAAAAAAAAAAAAAAAAAAAAAAAAAAAAAAGAAAGTGTTATGTGTTTATTTTCTATTCTCTGGAGCAGTTTATCATAATTTTTTCTTTTTTCTTTCATTTATCTATTTATCACATCCATAAGTATACCTTTCTTTCCTTCTTTTCTCTCCAACAAATTGATATCAAATATTTGAGTAAGTACCCATTTCTGATGACTATATGATGTAGATGTTGTCCTCTGAGGGCTAATTTTGTGTGTGTGTGTGTATTAAGTAGTTAGGGCATTGTTGAAGGTAAGAAGTAGAAAAGATTAGTTGGAAACTTTAGAAAAGTATTATTGAAATTGTCACTTTCTAGAGTGGAAAAGTGAATTAAACAGATAATTTATTAGGATTCCAGTTAATCTCTAGGACCCCACTTGAGGTTTGTAAGTTTGTAAGCTTATATTTAAAGTGAGATAGAATAGCATGCTTTATTAGTTTTTTTCTCACATTACTATATAAAATTATCTGAGACTAGGTAATTTATAAAGAAAAGAGATTTAATTGGCTCACAGCTCTGCAACCTGTACAGAAAGCATGATGCTGACATCTGCCCAGCTTGTGGGGAGGCCTCAGGAGACTTACAATCATTGCAGAAGGCAAAGAAGGAGTAGGCACATCACATCACCAGGGCAGGAGCAAGAAAAATACAGGGAAGGGGCTCTATACACTTTTAAACAACTACATCTCATGAGAACTCACTATCATAAGAACAGCAATGAGGGGATAGTGTTAAACCATTCATGGCAAATCCACCCCCATAATCCAATCACCTCTCATCAGACCCCACCTCCAATATTGGGGATTACAATTTGACATGAGATTTAGATGGAAACACATATCCAAACTATATCATGTGGTTACTGTCATTTTTTCAGCTGTATTCAACTACTTTGGTGCAGACATAGAAGAGATAAAGAACTGGTTTCTCCAAGGTTGGAGGTACAAATTTTACTACACGTGGAGACTGAATAATGCCCCTCCCACAAAATTTTCATATCCTAATTTCTAGAAACTGGATATTACCTCATATGGCAGAGAAATTTTTTGCAAGTGTGATTAAATTAAAGTTCTTGAGCTGTACAGATTATCCTCGCTTATGCAGATGTGCCAGATGTAATCACAGGATTCCTTATGAAACATTCAGAAGGTCAGAATGGGGATAAGGTGATGTGAAGATGAAAGTGGGGTTAGAGCGTTGCAGCTGTGAGTCAAGGAAGGCCAAGAAGGCTCTAGAAGCTGGAAGAGGCAAGAAACAAATTCTCCCCTGGAATTTCTAGAAGGAGCCAGATCTATTGATACCTTCATTTTAGACACATGAGACTGATTTTAGACTTCTGTCTGCCAGTACTGTGAGATAATACATTTATGTTGTTTTAAGCCATTATGTTTTAGGCAATTATGTCAAATTATTAGAGAGCTGGGAAAATTAAAAACCTGTGTATAGAGAGAGGGACTTCTGAAATCAAGATTTTGGGAGGTGTTAAGGACTGGATTTTTGTTTCTCTCAAAATTCATATGTTGAAGCACTGACCCCTAATATGATGGTAATAGGAGGTGGGGTCTTTGGGAGGTAATGAGGTTTAGATAAAATCATGAGAATGAAGCCGTTATGATGTGATTAGTGTCCTTATAAAAAGAGAAAGAGAGACCAGAGCCTTTTCTTTCTCCACCATGTAAGCACACAATGACAAGCAACTCTTTATAAGCCAAGAAAAGGGCTCTCACTAAGAACTGAATCTGTCAGCACCTTGATCTTGCAATTCGTGGCCTCTATAGCTGTGAGAGAAATATCTGTTGTTTAAGTCACCCAGTCACCCAGTCTATGGTGTTCCATAGCAGCCCAAGATGACTGAGACAAAGTGTGAGTATTTATGGTTCTAGATTTGAATCATCAATATATATGATAGAGATGACATGTAGGACAAATCATTGGAAGTGATAATGTCAAAGAATGAGAAATCAGGGGTATATGATCTTATACAAGAATAGTTAAAATATACATAATAATGGCAGTTGTGGTAGTAGAGAGAATTTCCAGGAAGCTGAGGTAATGCTGACCAAAGAATTCCAAAAATCTTAAAAATAACTGTAACAGATCAACAAGCATAAAATCCAGAGCTTCAGCATAGAAACTGGTGAACACATAAACCTTATTTTGTAAGTAGAAAAATAACCACTAATTTCCAGCAGAGTTAGTTACCTTTCAAGCTCCTGCTGGAAGCCCTTGCAGAGGGGCAGTGGGGGGCTGCGGGGATTATGGGAAAACTATACTGAAAAAAGAAGAGAAACAAAGTGCATGGGAATGAGATGAATGCACATCCAAAAAAGAAAGTGCATCCTTAGTGTGAACTTACTAAAAGAGAGCCCTGCTAAATCAGACTACTGACTCCAGGGAAACAAAGGGACACAGAACATGTTATGGTTATCTCAGAAAGATAGCACTTCTAGAGGAAAAAAGGGTAATAAAGGAAGGGAGAATTTTCCTTTTGAGACTGGGTAATAACTAGTAAAAGATGTAAAGGATGGAAATTTAAATTCAACAAGAGAAAAATAAGCAAAAAAAATCAAATAAATTATAACTCTTCTCCCATCCCCACCCCCAAAAAGTCATCCATTTAAAAATGCCACTTTATTTTACTAACAGAGGAAAATGATTTTAATTAGGAATACTGCAACCACCTTAAACCATCAAACTTGATGAGAAAATGAACAGAAGTAAACATTCGGTACCTATGTTAACCCACTACACAAAGCTCATCAAAGTCCCCACACATAACATGACCCTGAAAACTGAATTATATATATTCTTACAATTCTTTTTAGCTGTAAAGGCAAAAACATCCCAAGTTAGAAATTCAAAAACTAAAAAATAGACAAGAAATGGGAATAAATGAAATGGGAATTTATTGAATACAAATAAGAAATTAATAAAAAAGAGACAACATTGTACCATAAAAAATTAAATTATAATGCACTCAAGGAATAGGAGATCCGAATAAATATTTAGTTAGAATCATTGAAGACAGGCAGAAAACAAGCAAGATAATAAAACATCACTGTAATAAATAAAAGAAGTATAATGAATTCAACTTAAAAAATGGTTGAAATGAAAGGCAAAGAAGATTGAATATATGCATTTATAATTAGAGTCCCTACATAATAAAACAAACAAAACATGGAACTTATACCTGAAATTATAATTCAAGAACACTTTCAAGAAATGAAAGAAAACCCTGGACCAATATATTGAAATGGGCCATAGAAAAAATGACCCAGAGCAATCAAATCTGAGGCATAGTCTAATGAAACTATCAGATTTAAAAGATAAAGAAACACTCAGAGCCGCAAACAACAGAGCAAACGATATGCTAAAGCAGTACAATTAGGCTGGTGTCAGAATTCTTAACAGCACCATCAAAGCAAAACAAAAATAAAACAGCTTTTTCAAGGAACTCAGGAAAAGAAAGTCTGAACCAATTACTACTAATCCTCATTATTAGCAGATTCTGCATTTGCAAATTTGCCCACTTTCTAAAGTTTGTTTGTAACTGCAAAACTAATACTCTTAGTGCTGTATAAGTCATTTGTTTGCATGCACATGGACAAAGTGTGAAAAATTTGAATCAACTGACATGTGATATGAGCTTTCCCATCTGACATTAAAGAAAGCAACACTCTGCCTTCTGGCTTTAGCTCACATACTGTCAACAAAATATTTTGTTTGTGGTCTATATATTGCCACATTTTTGTGCTTTTTGTTGATGATTTTGCTGTTTAAAATGTCCCTCAAGCATAGAGAAGTGCTGAACACTGAACACTGAAGTCTCATGTTTGTAAGCACAAGAAGGCTGTGATATGCCTTACGGAGAAAATATGTATTTTAGATAAGCTATGTTCAGGAATGAGTTACACTGCCGTCTATCATGAATTAAATGTTAATGAATCAACAATATGTCTTTAATAGGTATCAACAGAAACACACATAAAGCAAAGTTATATTTAGATCAATTGATGAAAATGTTCCAATCAGAGGCTCACAGGAACCTAGTGTTGTATTTCCCCTGGGAGCAATAATTCAGTGTTCCCTAACTCAGCATTTATGAGATAACTTTACAAAACAAAAATACCACTAATAAGGAGAATCAACTGTCTTTTATATCAAGCCAATATTTTCTTTGAGTATGAAGGCCATAAAGATACAGTTTTAAACATATAAGTACCCAGAAAACACAGTATCAACTAGCCCTTCTTTAGCAGTGTACTGGATATGAACTTTCAAGCTTCATCTAAATAAGACATAACTGGGAAAAGATCAGCAAATTGTTGATGGTGAGCGTTTAGTATATTAGATGTAGATCTAAGATTAAAGCAAAAGCAGACTGAGGTTGGAACAGCCATATGCAAATGTATGTTATGGCAAAGTAGAAATAAGGAAACTTAAATAATGCAGAGGGGAAAAAAGGGAAAAGAAGATTTGATTTTTATTCAGGAAATAGATGAGAGGTAAAAAAATACCATAAAGATTGACACATAAACAAAGACAGAACGTAGAAACAAAAATATAAACAATTTTAATCCTCAAAACAAAGTTTAAAATGAAAAACAAAGAAAATATGTCACATAGAAAAGGAATAGAAAATAGAATCATAACAAAATAAGATGACAGGGTTGAAACCAATTATATCAGTTATATCAATAAGTATAAATGAGGTTAAGTCATCTATTAAAAGGACTCCAAAACAAGTCCCAATTGTGTATTCTGTTCAAGATAACCTAAAATAAAATGATTCAGGAACTGTAAACATAAGGATAGACAAAGATGTACTAGGCAAAATAAACCATAAGAAAGGGACTGAAATCATAATATTGAAGTAGAATTTCACCCAAAATGTATTCAAGGTCATATAATGGGCACTGTCAAATGCTAATAATCATAATTCACAATGAAGATATAATAGTTATGAATATCTGTGCACCAAATAACACATCAAATTCCTATAAAACAGAGAAATTACAGGAGTTGCAAAAATAGATGAAAAGGAGCACACTAATAATAAAATGATTTTATACACTAATTAATGATAGATTTCAATATATATGTACAGAATCATAAATGATTTCACAAATTTAATAAATGATACAAGACCTTATTAATGTGTTTGTGTGTGTATGTGACTTCGAACAGGTCCTAATTTGACTAGCCTTTATTACAGTGTATAAAATGTCTGTCCATAATCTAAAAAAGGTAAATTATCTACATGTTAACTCTTGTCCCAAATAATTAAATCAAATTTGATGGGAAACCAAATGATTAATTTTACTTTCCAGCATAAAAAACTCTTGTGGGAAAAACCAAGGTAAATACATCAATTGACTTTAGAAAAGGAGAGTGGTCAGTTTAGATTTCCATTGCACTTCAAGATATTGACACTCACACATATTTAATAGCCCTTCAGACTATTCCATCTGTACAACCTTGAATCATGCTGTGCACTGAGCCAAAATGACATTTCAGTATTTAGCTCCATCAGTACCCTTCTCTCTATCACGTCTGCTGTTTACAAGAAATATTGTCAGACATTCTGAGAACTATCTATCACCGGACAGTCAGATGAATGCAAAATCAGATCATTTAAATCATGTACATAGTGAACAAAAGATAATCCATTTTGAGAATGGGTGGGGGGAGAAGGTCATTCCTGTTCCATTTAACATCCGTAGCATCAAATTTTACATTTTTCTATAGGATAAAATATTACACTAAACATTTATAAAACCTTTCTCCTAGGCACATGAATAATTAATAGTTACTCTAATGAAAATTTTAAGGCAAACAACACCATGATAGAACTTCTTAAAACATAAAAGTTGGGCAGAAGACCTTTTTTATTCATCTTTAGGGGATTTTTCGTGAGCACTTCCAGAATAGACTTCAGGTTATATGAAAAGGCTATATACAAACAAAACTGGAACTTATATTGACGTCTCTATTGTTATTCTCTCTACATAATCCCACTCATGACCTTTCTTTCAAAAGAAAAGTGATCACCAAACGCCTCTTTACCCTTGATCAAGTTATACGTGTTTGTGTTATTTAGTATTCTCCTTTTGTTTTTCTTTTTGTTTCTCTGTCTCTCCGGCTTTGGCCAGTTTTTTGTTTGTTTGTATTTTTCTTATTTCATTCCCCTTGTAGTCTACTTTCTCTAAGTTGACTCAATACCTCAAGCTTTATCTTTCCCTAATCTACTTATCTCTAAACATGTACGATTGTATCTATTCTTTGCCATGGCTTACTCAGTTGCTGTTGCCTAGATGCCTTTACCCATTGCTATTTTTTGAGACTGTACATTTTGGCAGTTTCCAAAATCCCATCTCCTTCCTAAGGATAACAACAGAAATTGCAGCTGATAATTATCTCTTTTGCCCTTCTAACATACTCATTTCCTACTTCTTGTGTAGATATTTTGTTTTGTTCCTTATTGTTTTTATCTGTAAATTTCCTGCCGCCCAAGTAGAGAGGTTGGGCAATTTTCTATTTATTCTCAGAAGTTGGATTAAATATGTGTTTAGTGGGTATTTGTTAATGTCATCATGCCAGTAACTTTGCCATTTGTCATCAAATACATAGATCTATGGTAATGAACCTTGTGGCATAATTTTAGTAGAATCCAGGACATCCTTGATCTCCAAGTTGAAGGAAAATACCAGTTAAGTAGTATCAAAAGCAAAATACAATGACAAACCTGTCCCCGGGTGCTTCTGCCATTTGAGAACAAGAGTATTTCTAAGGAAAAATTAACCAATTTCCAAAATATTAATATACTTTTTTATTTCTTTGTTTTTCTCCGAATGGATAGTCTTTCTTTGGGTACCAAGCCCTCCTAAGAACAAAGCCTAAGGTTGGGGATCTGGGGAGTCAGCATTTTGCCAGTTGCTCATTAGATGGAATAGTAAGAGAGCCATTCCCACTTTAACGTATACCCCATCTTATAGAAGAATATTGTGATATTCCCATGTGTCTTCCAGTGTCACTGAAATTAAATCTGCAATATGCTATTCAGCTGATCAATATGACCAGGCATTCTGAGGTAATGGAAAATATGGCAAGAGCAGTGAATCTGACTGCTTATCAGCTTATACCCTCATTTTCCCCCTGTGAAACAAATATGTTTTTGAGGGAATATGACTTTCAATAAGCTCTGAATACATTAATGGTCATGATGTCAAGAATGTCAGGACAGAAGGCAATCCATATTTGATATAGGTATATTCTACTGAAAAATGCATTGTCACTCCTTCCATAATTGAGCATTTCACAGTTGTGTTATTTATTAAGGAAAAGTATGTGTTACTGACCCTATTCATAATTTCCAAAGTGACTATCTAGGCTTTTTGTTCCTGAGCCCTAAAGAAGTGACTTCTGAAAGAGGGCGACTGACATCTACAGAATAGGCTATCCCATTCATTGAATTATGAAGCACCTCCTCTTTAGAAACGGCCTTTTAATTAGCCTTTATTTAGGACATAAATATTCTCAAATACTGATCTCATTCTGAGTGCAATCTAAAATTTGCCCCCCAAAAAGTCCTGCTATCTTGTTCCTTCCATATCTATACAAACTATTAGTAGATCTGACCAGACTATTAGCAGATCAAGATTCCTAAAGATGAAACCATTCTTGATATGTTTGCCCTGCAAACTACTATCATTATTAAATCATTCAAGCCCTACCTAACACACACATACAACAAAATATTATGGAATTGATACATTTTATAAATCATAGCTGGGATATTATGGGATAATAGGGATTAGTAAATAATTTTGAGTTTACAAATAATATAACAAATATTATGATAAGATATCAAATATGGATATAAAACTGCTTAGCATCATAAACTGTTAGATAAATGCAAATTAAAAACACGATGTGATACTGATACATATCTATTGAATGACAAATGCAAATAAATCCAAATAACTAAACAAAAATCTCAACTAACTAAATAACCAAACTGGCATAGATGCAGAGCAACTGGAATTCACATATTGCTGGTAAGAACACAAAGTTATATGGCAAAATAGTTTGCAGTTTGCCATCTTATAAGGTTAAATACATATTTACAGTAAATTTAGTAATCCTACTCCTAATATTTATCTAAGTAAAATGTTAACCAATATTCACACACAAAAAATCTGTATGTAAATGTTTATACTGTTTTATGTATAGTCCCCCCAAACTGAAACAACCCTTAGTACCAAAATCCCCGGACTGGAGAAATAGATAAGCAAACTGTGATATATCCATACAATGGAATACCACTCAGCAATAAAAAGGAATACACTTTTGGTACATACAACAACATGTGTGGATCTCAAATGTATTAAGCTAAGCAAAGCATACATAATATGTTATTACAGATACATTAAATTCTAGGAAAAGCAAAACTATAGAATGAGGGCTAGATCAGTGGTTGCCTAAGATTAAGGATGGGCTCAAAGTCTCACTTCAAAGGAATACAAATGAGAATTTTGGGGGAGTAATGAAATTGTCTTGTATCTTGATTGCATTGGTGGTAACATAACTGAGCATTTGCTAAAACTCATGGAAATATACAACAAAATTAATGAATGTACTGTATGTAAATTAAATAAGAAAAATGAAAATAAGAAACCCTAGGCTTAGAGTATAAGATGTGTTCAAGATCATTCAGTACTTCATTATTGCAGCTGGGACTTCAATTCTAAAATCCTTTTGGTTCTTTCTGGACTTCAGGAATGCTACAGTAACCCAGTCAGGTACCCATCCTATCCACAACACCCTTCCTGCAAGATATCAATACCGTTAACTGTTCAGGCCATCTTACTTATAATTTCTAAAAGAGGTCTTGATAGGAGAGAAAGCCATTAAAATGGTACTTAACCAGTCTATCTGTAAACATTCAGTGAGTACTTACAAGTTGTACACTTTTGTGTGTTACATTTCAATGAAAAGTATTAAACATTTGAAAAATCAGAATTCAAGAGGGCTTGTTTGGGGTAGCAGAGAATAAGTCTTGTTTCAGAAATGTGGCACATGAGGGGCTGACAACACATCTTGGTATGTGTCCAGCAGACAGTAGGGAATGTGGGAGTTTGAGATTAATGATAGAATCAGTGATGTTAATTTTGCAGTTGTATTTATGGATACATCAAGGCAAAAATGTGGAAGAAATTGCTGAGATAGAGCAGGGATTCTTAAAGCAGAGCACAGGTTCTCAATCTTGGGTTCATAGAATCTTGATTTAAGAAATGTTTTTTGGGTATTCTTGAACCCCTTTAAAACAAGCAAAGTCTTGTGTGCATTTGAGTGTATACATTTTTGTGGGTTTTTACTGAGAAATCTATTAGCGAGGAAAATCTCCTTTCATATATTACAGACGCTGAAGAGACTCAGGAGAATCTGTACATTTAGATGATATTTAGGAATGGGGTACGGGAGAGAGAGAAAGAGAAAGAAAGCAGTAAGGGAGATCATAGAGAGGACAAGGTATGCAGTTCCAGGGACTCCATCAAAGAAGAGTCAAATAACAGGAGAGAAAGTAAATAATTTCATCAATAGTTATGGCAGTCAAAAAGTTAAAGGCTAAGAAAATATTTTCAGATTTAGCAAATAGGCATTCATTTTGGACCACTAGGAGCACGGATAGAGACGTTATTTTGAAAAAAAAAGAAAAAAGAAAAGAAAAAAAAGCCGTGTTGTATGTGGTTAAGGGATAACAGGTAAGGAGAAAGCAGAGGTGGTCTGAGTAGTTTACTCCATGGAGAAACTTACCAGTTAAAGACAAGTAAGCAAAAACAAGCCATACCTTAAGAAATGCTAGGATGTAGGAAATATTTTTAAGTTAAGAGAGTATATTATGTAATTGTTTATACAGAGAAGAAAAAAATGAAAGGGATAAATTAAAGATTTAAGAAGAGCTACTGGTAAAAAGATAGTAAAATCATAGAGGCCAAGGGGTACTATTTGATAAAGACAAGGGACATTTCTTTACAGACAATATTGAACAAGAAAATGCAATGAAGACTCAAGGATATATGAAGGTGAAGAGAAAAACATTTAGTAGCTTTATTTTGAAGGTTTTTTACTTCTTTAGTGACAGTGTTGTTGGTCTATCGAGTGTTAAGAACAGGCATGGGTTTTCAGGTTAAAAGAGTGGAAGTATTAGAAAGTAAATGCTAATTTACTGTGTAAAGTAAAATAGTGATTTGAAAAAAATGAAGAATAAGAGATTACTTAATTATATATATTTTATGATGTTATATACTACAATATGTACATAATACATCAAATAATGTATATTACACATAAAAATGATTTTGTTCAGTACTGTATCCTCAGCATTTCTAATAGTGTCTGCTACATCATAGGCATTCAGTAAATATTTTTTGAATATAAGAATAAATGAGTGAATGAGTCGGAAGTTTTATGACACTCTCTCAAACAACCCAGTAATGAAAAGTAAAAGTAAAATACACACAGAGCCAGCTTTATGAACATGTGACCAGTGCAATTGCAAAGGGCCCAGCTTGCAGTAGGGTCTCATACTTGATTTAATGTTCTGCTGTCACCATCTTATAATTCCTAATAACTTTTTTATGAGTCTCACATTTTTATGTTGCACTAGACCCTGAATATATATAGCTAGTGCTGAATATACAGTTTTGTTTACCTAGTCTTAAAGGATGGCAAAATAAAAAGTGGAAAGACAAACAGTGAACAATTCTTGGGTAGAATTTAGGGCTGCCGAACTTGTTAAATAAAATACCACACACCAAGTTAAATTTGAATTTCTCAATATTGCACGGGACATACTATACTTAAAAGCTATTTGCTGTTTATCTGGTTTTTCAAATTTAACTGAATGTCCTATATATTTTCTGACAACCCTATTGGGAATAAGTATATCATTGAAATGGCTACCTATGGATTCTAAGCAGATTAGGCAGATGAGTCAATCCTGGAGAATTTGAAAGACTTGAAGAACAAATGGTCAAAATAAGAATGAGGGAACAGTTTGGTAAGAGTGAGAAAGTGGTACAGGATAAAAATAGGCCAGGGAAGGTAAGTTCAGAGCATTAAATCTTACAAATGCAGCTCTTTTAAGTGATAAATTCTAAGGTTTTGTGGTGCCAGGGAGAGGTTCAAGCTGAGTAGCAATAGCATCAGATGTAAGAAGCTTAAGATCGAAGGCAGTATGCTGAAAGAGTTATCTAGGTGGATATTTATGTCATCTGCAGTCACAAATGGCAGGAGCTAGGGTGGAGAGACTAACTGAATCAGATGCTAAAATGATAAAGATAATTAAGAAAATGTTTTTACAAGTCAGAGGAGGTAGACAAGGAGAGGGCAATGTGGTTTTGTCTACAATCACCTAATTTATCTAATGTATTTCAACTACTTACACTAAAAATGGCATTTTATTCAATGACTAATATATTTGAATTTAATATATTTGATTAAATATAAAGGCTCACAAAAATCTAATTATAACTTATTTGTCTTACACATTATAAGTTTAATTGCATAATGCATGATATACATAACTGGAAAACCTCAAATACATGATATGATCCTATAATAACTATTTTTTCCTGAGTTAGGGCCCTGTTTTTGACAGTGACTTATTGAAGGGCTTTGCAAATCAGAGAGTTTATATAATTGTTAGAAGAGTCTTACATTTGGAATATTATAACAAACATTTCTGGTCTCTCTGAAGAAGGCTGTGTGAAGATGATGCTATTAATATTCATAAAAGCTTTAAGAGTATCATTTTGTAGACATCAATCAAAAGATAAAATGTAACAAAATACCTAATAATTTGTTAAATTTTAAAAATTTAACACAACAGTTTCCATTAAAGGAATTTAATATACATAATGCCTTGTGTCCCTTTATAATTATGTTGGTGATTCTAAAGCTAAACAATCTCTTTTATAAATTGCCTTTTTTTCCTAATTTACATTGAAAAGGAGACAGATAAGAGGAGCCAAGGTCAGTTTTAAAGATATTTGTAGTAGCTGTCATTTTATTTGCTTATGCTCATGGTTTAATTTTTAAAAACTAGATGGTGGAGTTTTACTTTGCAATAAAAAGGAATGAAGTATTAATACATAATACAATATAAATAAGCCAAAAAAATAGGTAAAGAGAAAGAAGCCAATGCAAAAGTTTTCATATTATATAATTTCATTTATTTGACATATTCAGTCTGGAAAAATCTATAGAGGATAGAAAGTAGATTTGATTTTGCCTGGGGCTATGTATGGGGATGGAGAATGACTGTGAATGTGTACAACAGATCATTAAAATGTAGTAGAAATGTCGTAAAATTGGATTATAGTAATATAGTTGCACGACACTGCAAATTCACTAAAAATTGTTGTTCATTTAAAACAAATGAATTTATGGCATAGAAATTACATCTAGATAAACTTTTAAAAACCTAGCTATTATTAATATATAATTCATATAGTATATCCCTGACATTGAAATAAGTGAGTGAAATAAAAGAGAAATTTTATAATAGCATTAGTCATCAACCAAATGGAATTGAACTTCTTCAGAGAAATAGTCAAACAGAACACTAAAATAGAACTTCCTTGTTTTTGCTAATTTTCTAGTGGTCTAAAGCAGCACTTTTTGGCAATGTATAAGTATATGTGTATGTGTAGACATTACATTGGTTTAATATAGCTACCATTTTGGCTATCAGCACTTTGCATATAGATTTTGTTTCTCTGTGGGAATAGAATTAGATAAATTGTCTTCTAATTGGGTAGAAATTCATTACAGATTCTGCGTTCGTTGTCACAGGGGTGACTTTACTGTCTATATAAGCTTTTCACAGGAGTGAAAAATGACCAAAGTACCCAAGAATGAAGGTGAGCCAATAATGAATGAGCTTGCTAAACTGGCCTGTTGATTAAAGAGAACTGTAATTTTCCAAGAGCCATTACTATTTTTAAAAAATCGATGGAAACCAAAAGATAAATGTGAAATGGAGAATACAGTGATGCCTATGAACTCTGTGGTTTTTTTGGTTACTTCTAAGTAATATTAATCTTCAAATTATGTTACCACAGTAGACTGATGCACATTCCAAATTTTATAAATATCAATTCTGCCATTTTCCCCAAAATATATTTGAAAGAGAAAATAAAATGTATTTCTACTTTTGAAATTGTGATGTGTGATAACTGTGTGACACTGAAAGTCAGATATATCCTTATTCATCCCATACACTTTTCCTAGCAGCCTGTGACAGTGTTGCACTATCTCACACTGCATAAAATTTCCTCCACTGGAATTATGCCTTTGAATTCATCAACAAAAATGTGATCATTATTTCCAAAAGGCTCTTGGAAAAATGCTAGTGCTGTATTAATGAGGAAGTCCTCTAGCCTTTGTGGAATAGTGTGTTTTCATGTATTATTTTAGTAAAATAGCTAGTTGTCATCTTGGAAGGCACAGAAATTGTAGTTTTGTGAACTACATATGCATATTTTACTGGGTAGGAGGTAATTTTTAGGTAACAGCCTTGGGAGAAAGGGCTGACCAAGGCTGGTGGTATTCCTCAGTGTTGACCTTGGTACTGAAGAGTTTTAGAAAGAAAGGTGGTCCCTGAATGAGAATAATATTTGATGGTCTGTGCTTGGTGCAAAATATATTACTGAAAAGTATATGAATGATATTGAAGTTAATGTATTAACAGTGAAAAGCAGTGTACTTCAATTTTTTTTAAAAAAGGTCCCACACCATTCATAACAGAAATGCAAATTTGTGTAGATTTTTTCTAAATTCAATTTTAACAATTCATTAGTTTTTGAAGGAATTAGAATTGTGCTCATTAAAGAAATGTTATCTATGTAAATGATTTAATTAAATTATGTCAAATAAGGAACATTGACTTAGAAAACAACTGAACCTGCACCAAGAAAAGCTTTTCATCGGTACTTATTTAAATATATTACTTAAGAACTCCATTCAGATGTTCAGCTCCCGGTAATACTTCAAATATATCTTGCAAGTAACTAATTCTTGTAAAAATCAGTAACTGTTTTACAAGAAATAAAATGTTCTCCAAGTATCATGCCAAGGCTCTTTTTTATAGTTAAGGTGGCTAATCAATAATATATGATCACATTTTTTTTTCTGTGACAAATTATATACTTTTTGTTTTATGTTAGTAGAATTCTATGGTATTAAGTATTTCTTAACAATAGAGTCAATTTTCTTTTTTGTTTGTTTTATTTCCAACTTGTATTTTAAGTTCAGGAGTACATGTGCAGGATGTGCAGGATTGTTACATAGTTAAATATGGGTCATGTTGATTAGCTGCACAGATCATCCCATAACGTAGGTATTAAGTCCAGGATCTATTAGCTATTCTTTCTGATGCTCTCCATCCTCCAATACCCCAACCTCTAACAGACGCCAGTGTCTGTTGTTCCCCCAGATGTGTCCATGTGTTCTCATTATTCAGATCCCAATTATAAGTGAGAACATGCTGTATTTGATTTTCTCTTCCTGTGTTACTTTGCTGAGGATAATAGCTTCTGGCTCCATCCATGTCCCTGCAAAGGACATGAGCTTGTTCCGTTTTATGGCTGCTTAATATTCCATGGTGTATATATACCTCATTTTCTTTATCTGTAATTGATGGGCCTTTAGGTTGATTCCATGCCTTTGCTACTGTGAACTGTGCTGCAATGAACACACATACGCATACATGTAACTTTATAATAGAATGATTTCTATTCCTTTGGATATGTACCCAGTAATGGGATTGCTGGGTCAAATGGTATTTCTGCCTCTTGGTCTTTGAGGAATCACCACGCTGTCTTCCACAATGGTTGAGCTAATTTACACTCCCACCAACAGGGTAAAAGTGTTCTTTTTCCTCCATAACCTCTCCAGCTTCTGTCGTTTTTTATAACTTTGTAATAGTAGGCATTCTAACTGGTGTGAGATGGTATCTCATTGTGGTTTTGATTTGCATTTCTCTAACAATCAGTGATGTTGAGCTTGTTTTCACATGTTTGTTGGCTGCATGTAAGTCTTCTTTTGAGAAATATCTGTCATATTCTTTGCCCAATGTTGAATGGGGTTGTTTGCTTTATTCTTGCAAATTTGTTTAAGTTCCTTATAGATGCCGGATATTAGATCTTTGTCAGATGGGTAGATTGCAAAAATTTTCTCCCATTCTGTAAGTTATCTGTTCACTCTGATGACAGTTTCTTTTGCTGTGCAGAAGCTCTTTAGTTTAGTTAAAACCCATTCGTCAATGTTTGCTTTTGTTGCAATTGCTTTTGGCATGTTCATCATGAAATCTTTGTTCATACCTATGTCCTCAACGGTATTTCATGGGCTTTATTCTAGAGATTTTTATAGTTTTGGGTTTTATGTTTAATTCTTTATTTTAACTTGAGTTGATTTTTGTATATGATATAAGGAAGGGGTCCAGTTCAGTTTTCTGTACATGACTAGCCAGTTCTCTCAGCACCATTTGTTGAATATGGAATCCTTTCCTCCACTGATTTTTTTGTCAGGTTTGTTGAAAGTCAGATGGTTTTAAGTGTGCAGTCTTATTTCTGAGTTTTCTGTTGTGTCCCATTGGTTATATGTCTGTTCTTGTACCAGTACTATCCTGCATTGGTTACTGTAGCCTTGTAATATAGTTTGATGTCACGTAGTGTGAGGCCTCCAGCTTTGTTCTTTTTACTTAGGATTGTCTTGGCTATTCAGGCTCTTTTTTGGTTCCGTAAGAATTTTAAAATAGGATTTTTTCTAATGTTGTGAATAGTATCAATGGTAGTTTAATGGGAATAGCACTGAATCTTTAAATTGCTTTGGCCAGGATGGCCATTTTCACGATATTAATTCTTCCCATCCATGAGCATGGAATGTTTTTCCATTTGTTTGTTTCATTTCTGATTTCTATGAGCAGTGGTTTATAGTTCTCCTCATAGTGATCTTTGCCTTCCTAGTTAGCTATATTTCTATCTGTTTTATTCTTTTTTTGACAATTGCAAATGGGATTTCATTCCTGATTTGGCTCTCGGCTTGACTGTTTTTGGTGCATAGGAATGCTAGTGGTTATTGCACATGGAATTTGTATCCTTAGTCTTCACTGAAGTTGTTTATCAGATGAAGGAGATTTGAGCACAGACCCTGGGGTTTTCTAGATATAGGATCTTGTCATCTGCAAACAGGAATAGTTTAACTTTGTCTCTTCTTATTTGGATGCCTGTTATTTCTTTTCCTTGCTTGATTGCCCTGGCCAGGATTTCCAATACTATGTTGAATAGGAGTGATGAGAGAGGACATCCTTGTCTTGTTCCAGTTTTCAAGGGGACTGCTTCCAGCTTTTGCCAATTCAGTATGATATTGGCTGTGGATTTGTCATATATGGCTCTCATTATTTTGAAGTATATTCCTTCAATACCTAGTTTACTGAGAGTTTTCCACATGAAGGGATGTTGGATTTTATCAAAGTTATTTTCTGCATCTATTGAGATAATCATGTGGGTTTTGTCTTTAGTTCTGTCTATGTGGTGAATTACATTTATTGATTTGTGTGTGTTGATCATACAAAAATGTAATGTTGCATCTTGGTGATGATGCCATCTTGATTGTGGCTTTTTGATGTGCTGCTGGATTTGGTTTGCCAGTATTTTGTGGAGGATTTTTGCATCAGTATTCATCAAGGATATTGGCCTGAAGTTTTCTTTTTTGTTGTATTTCTGTCAGGTTTTGCATTAGAATGATGCTGGCCTCATGAAATGAGTTAAGGAAGAGTTCCTCCTTATCAGTTGTTTGGAATGGTTTCAGTAGGCGTGGTACCAGCTCTTCTTTGTCCCTCTGGTAGAATTCAACTGTGAATCTGGTTCTGCTTTTTTTTGTTGTTGTTTGTTTTGTTTTGTTTTTTTTTTTTTGCTTGGTAGGCTTATTATTACTGCCTCGATTTCAGAACTCATTATTGGTCTATGCAGGAATTTAATTTCTTCCTGGTTCAATCTTGGGAGGGTGTATGTGTCCAGGAATTTATCTAATTCTTCTAGATTTTCTAGTATATAGGTACAGAGGTGGTGGTAGTATTCTCTGATGGTTGTATTTCTGTGGGATCAGTGCTGATATCCCCCTTATCGTTTCTGATTATGTTTATTTGATTCTTCTCTCTTTTCCTCTTTATTAGTCTAGCTAGAGGTCTATTTTATTATTAAAAAAAAAAACAGTTCCTGGATTTGTTGATTTTTTAAGGGTTTTTGTGTCTATATCTCCTTCAGTTCAGTTCTGACTTTGGTTATTTCTTCTCTTTCACTAGCTTTGGGGTTTGTTTGCTCTTGATTCTCAAATTGTTTTTGTTGTGATGCTAAGTAGATATCTTGAGATCTTTCTAGTTTTTTGAAGTTATCAGTTATGATGAAAATAATCTTTGTCGGGGGTAAAAAATAGGAAATCGTAGCTGAAATAAAACTTGTTTGCTTTTTTTTTCCATTATTTTTTAACTAAAAGGTCTCTCTTAGACTACTATGTGTAGAATTTTGGATTTCCCATAGAGGCACATCATAAAGTAGTTCCCAGACTACTTACTAACCAAGGAACCCTTGTTAATCTCTGCCTCTGTGTGTGTGTGTGTGTGCGTGTGTGTATGTGTGCTCTTTCTACGAGAGGTAGTTGGCATTTCAGTAATAAAAATTATAAAAGAAATTAAATTATTTTTTTTTAAGTTTCTTCGAAGGGCATTTGGGCAGTAATAGAAAAATATAGATAGTTTCTTTGGTAGTTTTTGAAATAGATGTAGGATTTAAATTTAAAATGTTAACACCTTGACAAATATGTTGGGAACTCATATGATGTGACAAAGACTCTCTTCTTAACCAAACTTTAGTTAGATTTCTCTGAATCACCTCTTAAAATAGGCCTTGACCTTTATCTCTGTTCGGTCTTTGGCCTTCCTAGCACAGGTTTAGCAAGAATCCTACTAAATCAGTTTAGCAAGAATTCCGCCCCCGCCCCACCACCTTCCCCATATATAATTCCCTTGATATCTTATTAAATTCCTCATTCTCTACCTTTGATGTATATGTCCTTGGCCTGTTTTCAGCAAGAATCTTGTTTTGTTAATTTAGCAATAATCTCCCTATCCTTGATATCTCCCCATAGTAATTTTCTATTTGCTGACTCCCATACTCTGCTCATTGGCTGTAATTCACAGTTGATTTCTCTCTGTTATGACAATACCCTTATTGCAATAGTCTTGAATTACGTCTTTCTTACTATTTTCACAAATATCAGAATTTGATTTTTCTTTAACCGTTATGTCATTTTGTTTCTGATGCAAATCACTATTGAATGTGAAATGTGGCTCTTTCTTTTAGGGATACATGTGAAAAGACTTCAGTAATACTATTGCACAGAGGTAAAACTATTACCCCTTATTTGTAAAACAGATAAGATATATCACACTGAAAACTGCAACACATTTTCTGAGTTCTTTGTGTTTTGAATTAACAGCCAGAATGGATATTAGAAACACCTGGCTTAAAGTATTTAATGATTGTAACCTTTGAGTTATCACTGTTTTCTATACTCTATATTCATAAGAATATATCTGTGCAACCCTCACAACAGTTTATGTGATAAGTACTATTATCATCTCAATTTTATTACATAGACATAGTGAGCAGTTTTCTGACATCTCTATCCTATATCAGGAAGAGAATGATTCTAAAAACTTTGAAGGAACAGTCATCTCAAGTGAAAGAGTAAGGAATGGATTCACAGATCCTGGAAGTTAAGGGGAAATTTGACACAGCAAATAATGAAACCTTGGTAATGTGTGTTTGGTGAATTTCCCTCTTCAGTGGAATATAACAGCCTGCCAATTCCCAGTGAAAAACAGGTTGTCCAAACTAAATTTGTGTTTTCAATTCATGAGGTACTTGACAGTCATTACAGAATCATACATTTTTCAGAAAATCATGTGGGGAAAAATTATGAAGTCCAAAGTAGTCAGGAATAAACCTCTACTAAGTTTCTGAGAAGGAAGCAGTGGAAATTGAAAAAATAGGTGAAAATTTTGCATCTTTTTTCAATTATATTTGCAAGAGAACGGATAGATGAAACAATGGGTGAAGAACTATAAAGACAGTAAAGCAAATGATTCTGTTTTCGAAATGATGACAAAGGAAATAAAAATTAAGAACATCTATTATAAAATAAAAATGAATAATTTTTAAAAAGGTTTAGTAATCAAGATGCCTTTAAATTAAATTTTTTAAAAGAAGACATACAAATTACAGCTAAAACAACAAAACTAAATATTAATATTAGAAGTATAAACATACTTGACTTTCTGCCCCCAAATTCCTCAAATCACCCTATATCTTCCAACTCAGTAACTTCTACATAGGTTCTAGGACCAAACTTTTTCCTAGTTTGATGGAATGGAACAAGTCTTGGACAAGTAGTTCAAACTTTCTAAATTAACTTGACTGATATTATCTCCGCTTCCCAAATAGACCCTTTCTTATCAAACCTTGTAAATCAGTTTCAGTAATTAGACCTAGTTCCTCAATCCCAGTTTCTGCTTCCGGTGGTCAGCTTTCTCTGAATATCTTTGCCTACTGTAAGAACAAATACATATTAAAAATAAGAGGTTGATTCTACCTGTTGAAAATAAGGGAAGATACTTCCCTTCCTCTCCTTAGAACATTTACTTTACAAAATATTGTAATGATAAGTTCTTTCTATGCATCTTTGATATGTATGTCTATCTTCGAAAGCCAAATAACGTGGCCAAGTAATGTCTTTTCAAAGGACTTGGGAGCCATTTTTAGACATCAAGGGAGAAAACACACATGTCTCTCTCTCTTCTTTTTTTTTGTGTGGAAGGATAGGTACCTACCTTCCACAGATTTCTGGCTCCAAGTTGCAAA